>NC_083654.1:10451984-11106984 GCF_963576545.1 Limanda limanda | reverse complement strand
TGTCTTACTCCCCCATCCCTATACTGATTCTAATACCTGGACTTTGCATACGAGTAGATAACTGATCTGATAAAAGACAACATATTTTACTGTATGCTACTAACCCTGTATGGAAGTGATGATTCACTTCTATTCATACGTATAAGAACATCTCTAGTTTCAATCAAATTGCAGAGGTTTTCATGTAGGGACCTAATTTATCATTTGCCTTTGTAGACTAGTACAAGTTCATTGTGATTCCTGAAGGGCTCCTTTAGTCAATCAATTATAGCAGATGAGTAGAACATTCAAACCAGTAGGAACATCCCATTCAAAAGTTAGACAACATAGCAAACATTGTGTAATAGGTTACTGTTCCACTTGTGTGTTTTGTTGTTTTCTGTTTTCATACTTAAAGGAAATTATGTACGTGCCCGTTGAAGGTAGAGTATGTAGAAATGCGCACTATGCAGAATTTAAAAAAGGTTCAGTTATGATGCAGTCCCATATTAATCATACCATTTGTTTGGGGCTGCAGCGTCTTCGTCTTACTTCCCTCCTCTAATGATTTCATGGCAGAAAACCCCAAACTTGTACAAAGACATATACATTACAACTATGCGATAGGTTAAATTAAAAACATTGTACGCATATGTCCAGTATGCTGCTGAAAACATATTTGAGACTATAAAATGATATTAGTATAACCATAATGTAAGCTCTCAGACTAAACAATCTCAGGGAAGGGTTGATGATAGGGTGATCTCATTTCTACATGTATATATGCAGCAAAACAGTGGCTTGTGATCTGTTTTGATGTCAGCCAAGATATTTCACATCGATAACTGCATTATACATTTCCATATAAAAGATTGAAGTGAAGAGTGGAGAGCTGGACTTAAACATTCATACTCACTTAGCATTCAAATGTACACAAGAACCACAGTATTGGACTGAATGGATTAGCATGGTATAAGATAATAATACGACCTAACTTAATTCACAACTTAAATGTGCATTTCTGTTTATACATACACCTACATAACATGCACAATACTGTATACAGTATGTAGAGTCCACAGTTAATATTTGGGTGAAAAAATACAAGTGTATAGTAGTGTAGTATAGTATGAACACGCCCCGATAAAGGCTTATGAATATGATGTTTTAAAGGCATTATCTTTTTCTGTCATGTCAACTTTGTCCGCTAAACTTTTATTTTGAAGTTGAGGGCCCATGTTGGATGTTGCATTAGTTTCCCTTTTCCCCTGACTATGATGGCCCTAAGGTAACATAATAGTTCAGTTTTTCCATTCTGGGCTACTGTATCATCGTAGTGGTGCAACATGGCCATGGTTAAAAACATAATTATCAATTTCTTCCCATCCCTTTTAAATCCGAAACCCTGGACCTTTTAAGTAGAAGAATTCCAATATTGACACTATTTTCAAAAACAACCTCTCTAAATCAGTTTCAGGCCACTCAAGCTTAAAAATTGATTGTTGGCATATCAACATGATCCAAGACAAAACTATAAGCCTGGTTACAAGGTACTTGGTAAATTAGTGTGGTACCAATGAACACAGATACTGATCATTAATTGCTAAGCAAAAGGTCACATGTGCTTGCAGATATGGATTGGCTATTAGTTTATTGTGTGTGTGTGTATGTGTGTGTCCATTGAGCTAAAGCTGCTCTTGATGTCTCCATTTTGACTTCCCTGTATGATGGATCTGTCGAGGAGTCGACAGGGCCTTAGTACAAATTCAAAGTGTGTGTGTGTGCATGTGTGAGAGGGGGCTTGCCAAGCATACCGCACTACAGCTCAGCAATCTAATTTGAGAGTAATCCATTTCTTCCAGATAATGACCCCCCCCTCCCCCTCTCTGTATACACACTTTGAAGTCATCATAAAGTTAAGTGTGTCAGCATGAGCTCTCTCTTTATAGCCCTCATTCCTCCTCTTCTTTGTTCTCTGCTACTCTCTTTTGGCTTCTAGTGTACCGACAGCAACGGGCTGTGATGGAGGATGGATGGAGTGAGTGTGTGCGTGCGTGCGTGTCTGTGAAAATGACACAGACAAAAGAGACATGGCCAGCATTCATCTCTGGCCGTGTGATACACTATGAATGAAACACCTCTGGTGTGAGTGTCTGGATTGTGTTTGTGAGAAGACGTGATGGTGGAGAAACAAAGAGACCTCGAGAGATCTGTGTTCACCAGACAGGGAGACAAAGAGATGGAGAGACAAGATACAGTGGCCAAGATGGAAGAGAGAAGGAAGGAGTGGTGATTTTTAGAGAAATAACTGCTTTTTTGAAAAGGTTTATGAAAGGGAAAAAAAATTGCATTGTGGGAATTTCTATGCACTATATCTATAACTGCTTCAATTAAGGAGTCTTTTCATTGAATCATTATTTCCTAAAGATATTCAGTTTACTAATGATTGAAAACAAAGTGAAGCAGCGAAAAGAGAGTCTCGTTTGGGATTCGGTTTGTTTGAGCTGTGAAAACACTGTTTTGGATAGTTTGGACTTTCGGATCAATTGCAGGAAGTTGAGTCGTCATTAAACAATAGAAGAAGAAAAAGAAGCAGAAGCCTTACGTGTGAACGACAAGGACACTGATGATGCTAGTAGTAAAACCATAATGATGTTACAGTGGCAATGAAATCAACTAGGAACTGGTTAATTAATTTTCTCCATTCAAACGGAAAGTTAAGTACCTGCTGAATTGACAACACGCCAATGTCAGACATGACAAGACAATGTTAAGTACAGGTAGATACTGCCCACGTAGGTGATGAAGACAGGATGTACTTACGTCATACAAAATGTTTTATTGCGCTCTAAAAATGGCGATGTGAAACCAAAAGAAACCAGGTCAAATGTCAACAATGTAACAGACACAAACCTTAGTGTCAGTCATGTGTGAAGAAGCCCCATAAAATATAAAATGATCAAGTTTTCGTTTAACTTTCTGCTGATTGACAGATCAATTCATTGACTGATCATCTAAGCTCCAGAGGATTTACTGTGGCTGATCAAACAGCACACGAGTCGTAGTGATTTGATCAACATCTCAGTGCAGCGCTTGGGGACGACAGCTTTGACTGTGTCAGCAGCCGTCAAATCACTATTTTATGGTTGTTCCGTCGTCTGACACCACTCTGTGATCTTCAGTATTTTAGAAAATGCTTATCTTTGTTTTCTTGCCCAGAGTTGGACAATTCCAATATCGATCTTGTTAATGTGAAGCTACAGTCAGCAGGAGCTGCAAAGATAATCGTATCATCAAGACGACACATAGTGCTTCACACAGCCACCAAAAAACCCACAAGTTGTTGTTTTACAATTCATGTTTTGTGTGGCTTAAACCATTAAAATATAATCTGTTAATTACTGAGCTTTAGAGATGCTGGTAGGAGATGGATTTAGTTATGAATGGAGCCAGGCTAGCTGTTTCCCACTGTTTCCAATCTTTGTGCCAAGCTAAACTAACTTGCTGCTGGCTGTTGCCTCATATTTAAAATCAGAGTGGTATTCCTAACTGTTCTGTCCGAAACCAATAAAGCACATTTCCCAAAATGCTAAACTGTTCGTTTGATAAAGAGTAGGTGAGTAACAGTCAGTATCATCGCTCTAATGAGGATCAAACACACACACACACACACATTTGTCTAACCATCCCTCTCTTTCATTTTATTTCAACCCAAAGACACAGCCAAGAATTTCTCCTCTTCTCCTTCTTTGTCTCTCTCTCTCATGCTTACAATTAAGACGATGTCTCTCACCGCCTCTTATCTCTCCCTCTTCATCTGTCATGTTACCATCCGCTTGCATACATTCATGGCCTGTTGTGAATTGTTCAGCCTTCCTTCTGTTCTGTTCTTCTCTCACACGTCAACTTGTTTATATTTCTTCATCTTTTCATTAGCTCCATCATTTGATCTTGCTGCATCTCCCTATTTGTCATCATGTGGTGGTTGGTTACCATCAGGCAGTGAGAGGCAAAGGTTTACAGAGGGATTCAAACCTTCAAACTCTTACAACTGATGCTGCTTCACTGACTGAGCTCAAAGACAGGTTGCACTCCTATTGCAGGAGGTTCTCATCTGTTGGTTTTTAATGAACTTTGGCGACGTGATCGTCATCCTAATACGAGTCGACAGTTTGTGTTTTTATCAGGGGTACACTGCTGTGGTGTGTTTAAAGCGAGTTTGAGAGTTTCCTCTTCCATGTTGAAAACGATGCTGCATTTTTGAAGCAAGTACAAAATACTGCTTCTATATCTTCATATTTTCTATGTTGTGTTCAGTGTATTTAACCTGAAATCAAAGCATCATTTGTTTTTCAGAGATTATATATCTGTTAATCAGTGTCAGTATGTGTCTTCCAACCAGAGTGACTATGTCTTCTAAAATGATACAACATCAAAACATTTCAGGGACCTATTATCATTAAGCTTATTGTTATTACTGTTAAGTGTCTGTACTTTTACTATTGGAAAGGTAAATACTGATCATTTATTAGCAGAAGATATAGTTTTGATCTATAAATGTTTTAATGTATCAAAGATTTTCTCTTTTTACGATTACCTTTTTAGAAACCACATTCAGTCATTAAACCTGTAAAGATTTGATTTGACCGTATTACTCTGCAGTGAAAAAAACTAAAAATAGTTGTGTACATTTACCACCATTGTCGCATCTTCCTCTGCTAAGGCCATGCGTGTTTGTTTCTATGTTTAGCAGTTATTATTTCCGGTTTAGTTTGGAAATGCCATGTCTTGTTTGAGATGACTTCACTTCCTGCGTTCATGTGTTTCCCGCCCGTGTGATCACCTGCCCTGCCCTGATTCACCCGTGATTCACCTTCGTCTCATTGCCCCCGGTGCATTTAGTCTCTGTGTTTCCTTCTCTCTGTGTCGGTTCTTCTCAGCACCTTGTCTCCTGCGTTCCAGACATTTCTCCTCATGTAATCCTTGTGGTTACGACCTGGTTACCTCTGTAAAGGAGGTTATGTTTTCATTGTGGTTTGCTTGTTTGTCTGTCTGTCTGTTACTTAGCAGGATTACACAAAAAGTACAGAACGGATTCCCTTGAAATGTTTCTGAGGGGTGGGGCATGACCGAAGGAAGAACCCCTCAAATTATTTTCTTTTACATGGCGAGATAGAATTTTTGCCTTGTTGGAGGTTTGGCCTCTCCAAGTACCCCTCTATTTTCTTGAATTTTTTACTCTATTTTATTTTTTTTGATACCTCTGTCTGATCGTTTTCAGACAGATTTTGCACTGAAAACTGATTTGTGAAATACATATTTTGGATCCCACTGCCTGAGTTCTGATTCGTAAATTTGAGTCCTGTTTTCTGTTCCCAAATTAAACGTCTTGATCTTACACATAATTTGAAATATTTTTTACGAGGTTGTAATCAGAGTGTCGACTGTCATCTAGCTCCTCAGGCACAATATTAATCCATAAAGATTAAGAGCTTATTTCCTGATAGGGGAAGTAGAGGTGAAGTGGATCTCCTCGGGAAAAAGCTGTAATCTGATCACAAAAAGATTTATCATGTTGTCAATTCAATAATTTGTTCTTGTTGGAGGGAAGAATGCAGCCAATACACATATTTTTATTGTTTAATGTGGTGTCATATTTATGTGCATTAAGGCATTTAGGTGAGATAATACACACTTTTCTCTTTGTCTTTATAATAAAACCAGAAAGTTATTCTATGAGCAGTAGTTGGGTTAGACCAAAACCTGACTAATGGTTTTGGAATGGTAAAACTGGTCTTTCTCACCTCAGTCCTGTTTGTTCAGTGTGTTTAATGTGTGCACTTCATTGTGTTTTGGCTGTAATGCTTTGTGTGTACTTTTTCTCAACAGCAGTCACCTGACACTATCCCTGGACCGAGTACCGGACCTGCATTACACAAGGTGGGGAAACACACACAGGTGATGTCATCGCTTTAGTTTTGCTGCGAGGCGAAATTGTGTTTGTTTAGCCTCAATACAGGTGATGTCACCAGTGATATTACCTCTGGCTATTTTAAAGTTATTGTCACCACACACATACACTGCAGCTATACGATAATATTTTGCAAAGCTTTGTGGATCATCGTGAAAATTTGAAGCAATTCACATTTCAACAAATATAGTGTTGTAAATGTTTTGCTATTATATATCAATTTTACCATTCTGTAAAATGTTTAAGTCTCATTCAATCCCCTGCAGAGTAATTTCGTTTTATTATTATCAACAAAAGTCTGGAATTATGAAATATGAAGTCGGACTCAAGTGCTGGTTGTGTGAGCCTTATCAAATCCAGGCTCTGTGTTTGAAGGTCATTGATGACATCATCCTGCTGCTCCACAAAGGATCAGTGATTTTGCTTTAAGGTCTGAAACCTATGAGACACATAGCTGAAATAAAAGATACACCCGTATACGGCAACATTCTGGTTAGCATGATAACACAACATTATATTAATGGACCTTAATGTAGCCAGCTAAATCTTTCTTTCAGATGTTTTTTTAATATATATTCAGACCTGCTTTGTGTATATCTATGTTTCTATCATCCGTTCTTCTTTATCTGTTGGTGGCACATTAATGTGTTTCTTGGTATTTATTTTATTATACAAACTGTCCATCAATAGTGTGCATGTAAGGAGTGCTGCTGCTGTCAATAAAGGCAAATCACCAGAAGAAATATCTTTCAAACTACCATTAATACTCTGTCAGCCGTGTGCTTTTGGAGTTGTTTGTATTTGCATGTGCAATGAGATGCAAACACAGTATGGACACAAACATACTCCACAGCACTACTAGTGGTAAAAACACCCACATGTTTCATTTTAATCTTGCAGTGCATTTAGTCAGTTGAGCTAATACATGCACTGCCATCTGACTATAAAAATCTTTTAATTGACGAGTCATGACTTGAAATAAAGTTCAACCATACCACCACAAGGCGACATCATCAACGTAACAAGACGAGACAGCATCAGAGGTTGAATTGACACCAGATGGACTCCCTTATAATGAACCATAATGCAAATGAAGCCTCATCAGCCATTAAGTGAATTCCACTATGGCACATGCAAAGGGAATATCAATGGAACAGAACAAGCTGCCCATGTAATCAGCTTAATAGAAATACAATCTTTCTTTGCAACAGTGTCAAAAGCAGGATTTTTTCAGAGCGTGTAGACAGTCGATGTTTCGTTGCTCAGGGGGGAAAGACATCGAGCTGTCCTTGAGTCGGTCAATGACAGTCACATGTAGCCAGCTAGCTCTCTGCTTCCTTGAACTGCTATCCGAAAGGCAGATGATATGAGCTTTTTTAATTTTTAGGTGCAATTTTCTTGTATTCAGGCAAAGCATTTATTTGTGTTTATTTATGTCTTTGTGTGTGTCAGTCTTGCTCCCAGAGTTTTCCATGTGGTGGTCGGGCCGTGAGGAATGCCTTCCTCTCTCATGGACCATACCCAGCTAAAGACAAGATACACCTGGCCAGAATCATAAGGTACACCCTGTCTCTGTGTTTGTGTGTCTGTGTGCAAGGCAGAATCAATATGTCCGATGAAGCATATACACTGACTCACCAGTCAGTTTTGAGCCTTGTCCTGATTGGCCACTCGCGTTGTTTATGCAGTAAGACGGATATGGTGTGACGTAGACATTATACAGTGGAGCACACGATGCTCTGGGAATACATGCACTCCCATACTGCACACAAAGAACAGTTCATACAGATGCATGTATAAACAATGTGAACATCTGGACACAAATATAAATAGATGCTCATAGCTGATTCACACACACACACACACACTCAGACGCAGGCGTATATCTCAGGGGTTGGGGGGGGGGGCAGACGGAAACTATTCAGTGTTTCAGAGGAAAAGGCTTACAGAGAACTAATGAATAATCAATGGATATCGATTAAATAAAGAAGAGCTTTGTGCTGAAGGTAGAGGTTTATGTGCATGTGCCTCTGGATCATAACAGTGTGTGACCGGACTTGTGTGATAAACATGTGTTTGTGTGTGTGTGTGTATTTTAACAGGCGTAGCTACGTGGGCGTTGAACTGGTGCAGTGGTTGTGCGAGCAGTGTGTGTACGTGCGCTGTCGGACTACTGCTGTGCGTGTCTGGCAGGTGCTGCTGGAGCTTGGAGTCCTGCTGTCTGGTATTAACACAACCATACACACACACAGTCTCACATATGCTACACACACTCACTCTAATACGCTTCAGGGTTGGACTGCGCTTCAAAATTTATAGTCACCTTGCAGCAACCTAAGCAACAATGTACAGATCTCTGAAGAGACGAGAGATGAACCTGTTTACCAGGCTGATATCAGAAATTCTGCCATATTCTATAATAACAAATAAGATTGTAAAACACATTCAACTCTGTGATAGAATATTAATTTTGATATTGGCATAGCACATATGACAACCCATTTAAACTGTAGTCAGAGGAGCAGAAGTAAAGAAAATGTAGGAACTGTTTACAACACTAATCTTTGTAAAGACTGCACACGCATACTGTCAGTGTAATATACCAAGGCTCTTTAAAGACTGAAGAAGTCCTGCTCGGGTGCAGTTCATTGGTCTGGCTAATCCACTAAACCTGATACAAAGACCTCATTCGGTTTATTTGGGAGAACGTGTCTTAGCTCTTCTCTCTAACCAAGAAAAGTTAAATATTAACTACCAGTGTTAATTTCAAATAAATATGTTGGTTTTTATCCATTCCATAATAATGCAGGTGGTAATGACACTCAGTTATTTTCACCCACACTTAGAATACTGTGACTTAAATATCTACAACTGTGGGAGCAGTATGTTTTAATGGCTGTTAATAATTGGCATCATGTTTCTCTACTGCTACTTAAATAATATTTTAACACAGTTTATGTTCAGCCCTGTCTGCGTGTAATGATAACAACCAAACTGCCTGAATGCAAACAATATCTTTTTCAGTAAAGTTGAGAGAAATGCTTAAAAAAATTAAAGCCACATTTTTCATTCGGGCCTTAAGCATGGTCAATTGTAGTGTGATAATTAAATTGAATGTTTCAGCATTTATCACACCCATATATTCCCATCAAGCCTTTGGCCATGAGTTAAGTGTGTTAATCCTTGTCATTGACTAATCATGATGCAGAATATACAAAGGAGCGTGTCTTTTGACACAACAGGAAATGGAGCTGGTTTTGTTCCGTTTCTCGGTTGTTTACCTGTGTGTCTGCTCTTTCTCCAGTGGATCAGCGGGTGGTGTTCTCGGACTCAAACTCATACTACCAGTTCAGCTTCGAGGAGTGTGATTCCGCCGCTTGTGAGTTTCGCTCCAATGAGGGGGAGTGGTCAGAGGCTGTCAGGCTCCTCCTGCAACTTGCCCCATATGTCCAGTTTCGCTCTGGAGGTGGGGCCAATAGCCCGTAAGTGTCAATAATATCTGATTACAACTGATGGATGGATGGATGGATGGATGGATGGATGGATGGATGGATGGATGGATGGATGGACGCGAATCAGAAAAATCCAAATACTACAAAAGGGGGGGTTGTGGTGGTGAACAACTCTCGATGTGAACTGTGTTTGCAGCGAGATCATCAGAGTAACGTTTAGAATGTGTCAGATTTTGTTGTCAGCGATTGTACACCAGAATAAATGTGACTGGATGTTACTAGAGACATATCTGTGAATGAGCTAATAATTGTTTGATTGTTTGTCGATTGCTAATAGCTGGGGCCAGTCAGCTTATTCCTGTGGCTTCAGGAGTCTGCCTGAGCTAACGCGATGCTTCACAGATTAACCACTTGACGTGGTCACTTCCTCCTACTATCCAGGATTTCAGCCTAAATATTTGAGCCTTACAGATGCACACATTCAACCAATCGTGAGTCAGTCTCAGCTGTCAATCATGATGTTGGCCAGGTGGCGATCCCAACTCTTTGGTTTCACTTTTTGGGAGCAGTCATGTCATCCATCTTTATATACAGTCAATGGGTCTAACTCTAGACTATTGCTTACTTTAATTTCTCAAAATGGGTTTTGTTCAGTGTATTGGTGAAGCCTCTGCTGAGTCCTATTCATTTGTTGTAGGGAAAAGTTAGTGGTTTCCATGGTTGTGCCGCTGTGTGTAACTGTTTGTGAGTGTTGATCATAATTGATGGTGAATGTGACTCAGTAGTGATATGCAGGATGATGTCCATTGACCTGAAGTGGAAGCTCATTGCTGTGGTAAAATTTAAAAGTAGAAGTGACAGGTCTCCAGTTTAGATTCACGATTGAGGTCATCTATCTGTCTGATGATTTACTGTGAAAAGTGACTGTTTGATTCGGTGGACTCGTCAGAAACTCCTGCAAGGCCATTCATGTCCGTGCATGCACACTAACACAAACACACGACCAGGGAAAAACTTAATCTCTCTTCAGTGTTTTAAATCCTCAATCTGTTTACCTGACTTTCGTGTGCAGGCGCGCAAACCTTCACATCCACAGGAGAATTGCACTCATACACAAAAACTGACATATGATGCGATCACTCATAAACACAAGATGGGCTGTGACACACACTTAACACACACATGTAGAGTGGTGTCAGCCAGGGTTCCCTTGCTTTGCCAGTTTTGTGTGTGGGATTCCTGCTGAGGCTGCAACTGAACTCAATCTGTCACTCAGATAAAAAGAGTAAGTGTGAGACGAAGGCGGGCTGGTGGCGGCGGGGGAAGAGTGTACATGAACAGCAAAGTATCCAAAGCACTCGTCAACGCACTCATATGTGCGTCGATTTCAAAGGGTGTATTTACAGACACCAGGGAGAGAGCACAGCAGCAAGGGGATCTGAATGTCATACTTACTAATATAAATCCCATGTATCATAGTGTACATACCTCTATGCTCTGCATCAACTACTTTAGATCCATTATAGTGGATGCCAAGCCCTCCACTCAGTGTTGCTGCAGAGTGCAGACATCTGCAAATGTGTTGTTTTACTTTTGCAGATAAGTCATATACGTGGATAAATTCCTTATATTCAGCATTCTCAATCTGACCCTGCTGATGTCTGTGTCTCTCTTTGCACACACACCCTCTCTCTCTCCGTCTCACACCCTCCCTTCCTGCATCTCATCCCCCTTTTCTCTCTCTCATTGGTGTAAAGGAGACTAGTCGTAGCTGAGAGGGAAAACACCTGCTCGCTTCCAGGCACCTCAATAATGCTTTACTTAGATCCCTGATCCAATAATGATGATTGTTTTGGGAATTATAGCGTTCAAAACAGCAGTCATTTAAGGAGTCTGTATCATAGACTCTAAACATGGATGACACGTTTCCACTTCCTCCCACTATCCAAAAATGAGAATGTCAAATGTGGTGCAGATTATCTGTTCTAATCCTAGTGCTTCTCTTTTTTTTGTCTTTTCTAAACAGTCAACATGCAGTCATATTATATTTAGGCTAATATTCATTGAAATCCAATCATGAGATATTATATCTGATAAGAGCAGGGTTCATATCTCAAGCTTATCTTCAGGCTGCAGGTGTTCACAACAAAGACAAATTCACATTGTCAGCCTGTGTTAAGAGATGTGTAGTTAAAGGAATACACTACCTTTGAAGGTGCTGCAGTATCATGACAGCGTAACTGATGATCATGCTCCTCATGAATTATGCCTCCATGTTTTGCTTCAGTAATTAGGCCAGCATTAGACTTATACTCTAGCGTATAACATAATACCTGATATGGCAACATTACCTGATTATTAAACTTCCTTCTTGTGATTGCTGCTTTGGATAGATTGTTTTGACAGATATTGAATCAGCCACACAAACAATGTTGGTAGTATGTTTCAGTAAACTCTGCAGCACAATATGTACATGGACAACAGCAAACATTCCACACATTATTGTGAATCAAACCTATGATACAATAGGAAAAACATATCGCACACAACCCCTCACATTTGGTGATTAGTTTGTGTGTCTGTCATTAGTGTGAGGATGGATTTAGAGCAAGGATGTTAGACTCCTGATTGCCATGTGGGGGGAAAAGCTCTTTATAAAGTTAGTAGTCTCCGAAGGTAGTAGCGCCTCCCTGAGGACAGGAGCTGGAAGGCCTCATGAGCAGGATGTAAAGGGGTTAGAGATTATCATCTTTGCTTGCTTTTCAGTCCTGTCATTATCTCTGGATTCATCCTGAGGGAGCTGGGTGTTTGTGTTTTTGATGCCGTGTCGACAGTCTGCTGTAGATTGACTGATCAGGGTTTTTGTTTTAAACTGCCATTGCTGAGCTTTTGCAATGATGCGTTGAGTTGTTATTCCACGTAAGGCATTGTATTTAATGTGTCTCCATTAATTTGCTTGTGTTGTCATTGAAGTTTATTTGTTAATTGTTTTGGAACAAGAATCTTGGTTTTAAGAAAATGTCAGTCGTCATCTTCTTGCATCATAGCTTCTTGAATGATTTCTAAAGTTCACTCAGGCAGTTGTCCATTTACCTGAGTGGGTCAACTATTAACATACACACTTCCTTGCTGAATTCAATTCAGTTTAATTTTGAGAAGCATTATTCGCAAGAAAGTCTCTGTCCCTCTTTCTACTTTGCCTTATATTCAAATGTGAGTACAGACTGAAACTTGCATACATGTGGTTTTTAGAAGCGCTGGCATTAAAGGTTAACTATGACAAGATTTACACTTGCTGTGGAAATCACTGCAATTGTTCATTTAAAGTCCATATCAAGTTAAGCTATGTCAGGTTGTAAACTGATCCCACAGAGGTTAAGGTTTGACTATGAATTCTACCCCATCAAATACTCTAAGCTGTGTGTCCTATTTACCATTGTATGAACACACAATGTAATGTAAACCAATACAGCAGCCCTGCAACAAATACTCTCAAGGCTTTGTGGTGCACAAATATTCATAGTATGTTCAGAATGCTGAATATTTTGCCACTGTGTATAAGCCTACAAACCATGATTTACCCAAGTATGAAGTATTTTACCTCATAATGTGCAGTACACTACAACAGCAACCTGAGCTACAGTGTTAACCTCACAAACACAAGGCTGCAGTAGTGGCATAATAATGAGGAACCAGAGATACCACATTGTGTATGGCTCTGCCAACCAGTGCAGTTTAAGTTTACATGAATGTTTTTTTCCAGACTCATGAGGTTACCAACTAATCTTTCAGTCCAATAGACAACTATTTATAAGTTTCTGAAATTCCTCAAAGACAGAGTTGAGATATCAGGTTGAAGAGGCCAGCACACGGTTTGTGAGGCCACTGTGACCTTGACCTTCGACTATACAAATCTAATCACTTAATCTTTGAGTCAAACTGAACATTTGGACCAAATGTGAAGACATTCCCCCTGGGTGTCCTTGAGATATCATATTCACAAGAACTGTCACCACGTTGGAAACATACAAATCTCAAAACAACCTCAATCCACAAATCCCTTTGCCTACTCCCATATTCCACTGTATATTAAATAAATTTAAACTATACTTTATTGTTTGATGTAGTTGAAAGTGACACCAATTGATAATGATAACAGTTAAGTTGCCGGTTTTCCTTTCCCAGTTCTTTGCACATCATTGTGCAGGAGGAGCAAAATTACCAAGGGCTGAACTATGAAACCTTACCATGGGAGGAGAACCCACGCTCTTACTTTGCATGGTGCTTTGGTCCTAGGTGTAGGATCTGTTGCGTTCAATCACAAAACATCACAGAACATGACTATACCTTATGATATTCAACTCTGAAAAGGAGGTGGTGCCACCACCGATCATGTTAATCCTCTTTCAATACCGCCCACTGTGCCTCTTCTCCAGCTCAGGCTCATTGTGAGTCATCAAATTACCAAATGAACCCAGGCTATGAGAAAAATAACACTTAATGACCCTGAGAAGAATAGATTTAGCCTGGTGGCTCAGAATAGACAGTAAATCGCACAATTCACTAATGATCTTCTGCATTTGTTGAGAAACGGAACATTAACAAAACCGTCAGCTTTTAACTGCAGTGACAGCCTGATCATTTGCACGAGTTCCTCATCAAGCTCTGCCTGAAGTTTGAGCCGTCACTCTGTCTTCTGATTTTAAAAGAAGAAGGCGAGCCACCATAAATACTGAAAGGAAAGGACAACCATTGCATTGCTTTTATAGAGACGGAAAGATTTTGTATTTTCACACTCTTTTAATCTGTTGCTCAACCTGCCTCCATCTCTGTCTGTGTAAGAGCAGATAGCGGAAGTCACAATCGCCATCTCTCCCTCTACTGCATCTATCGTTCCCTTATCAGAGGAGAGATAACAACACACACACACACACACACACACACACAGCTCTTCTTTCCTTTACACCTTTTACTAGTGCCATTGGGGTTTGTTGAACAAAATCCAAATTTTATGCAAATGTTTGTGTGCATGCATGAGAAAGAGATGTGTGTGTTTTTGTGTGTGTCCTCCTGCATGGGGCTTAGGCAGTGTGTGGGAGACCAACCCAAACAGTGCTTTTGTAAGAGGACATATTAGATGAGGGGCCCTTGGGTGCAGTCTGCTGCTGTTGTAGGCAAACTCTACAATCTAGCATTATTGCTGTGGGAATAATGGGTTTACCTCAAAACAGCCACCTGTTTATACAACACACACACACACACACACACACACACACACACACACACACACACACACACACACACACACACACACACACACACACACACTCATAGATGCACTCAGGCTTGAAAAGTATCTTCAAGAGGAGCACATACATCCTAAACACAGAACCCAGATGGAACACGCACTCACACACAGCTTTACTAACATCAATAGAAGGGTGTGTCTTGGAGCTATTTTAAATGAAACCACATGAAAGAGTGCAGTCTGGTGCTGAGATTTGCTTAATGTGAAGATACTGAGTCAAGACCTTGAAGACAGAAAACTGCAACCCAACATTACTTTCTTTATCAAACAACTGTTGATTGTGTCTTAAATTAATCTTTATATTGTGCTGCCTACAAGATGTCAAGTAATTACCATTACACACCTAATGATAATGACAGTTTGCAGATTGCCTTTTAAAACAGAAAAAAACAGATAATAATTTAAAATGTTTGCTTTATTATTAGCCTAACAGAACATTTTGATTTATTGACTATTTTAGTACAAATATTTTTTCCATATAATGAAGCGTTTGATACAGGATACAATTAAAATGGTTAAATTACCTATGACTTTCAGTTCATTTTAAATTAATGACATGAATTAGATTTGCCATAGAAGTCAAACTTTAATCCACTTGTATCCATCCATTTATTCCATCCATGTATTTTTTTGACTTAACTTTGAAAAAGTCCATCGGTATGAGCATCAGGCTAAAAGATACAGTAAATGTAGGATGCAAGTCTTCTGACTTCATACCAGGGGGCAGTGTGGAGTGCACTCTACAGGACGGAAACTTTTTTCTCTGGAGAGTGTTTGCTGTGAATTATGTGCTTATTTGCTAATCAAGCTCTGTGTGTGTGTTTCTGTGTCAAGGTCAGAGGAAGACTCTGAAGGCAACAGGGACATCTGCAGTGAGATTCTGCAGATGAAAGCTCTCGAGAGGCTCACATCTACGGTCAGTGTGTGCATGTGAATCTGAAACAAACCTGATAATGCTTAAATACTCAAGATGGTACGATGGTGGCTGCAGGAAGACTGGATGTTTTACCTTATCATATATATATATAAAAGTTTGTCTCCTGCTTTTTTGTCAATAGGTACAAAATGAGTTGGCGGCCGCTCTCGCCAGAAAGACTCGCAAAGCTTGTAAGTATGCATTTAGTGTGAGTGTGTGTGTTCCCCCCCATCATGCATTGTGAGAACAAGGAGGGAAAAAGACAATGTTAGCTAATGAGAGTGAAGACCTGTCAGTCTAACGTGAATCTCTTTATGATCACAGTATCAGAGCAGGACTCTGAGACGACAGAGACAAACCAACAGGAGCCTCGCACACCCAGCGAGGAGAGCAGCCCGGTAAAAAACACACACACACACACACACACACACACACACACACACACACACACACACACACACACACACACACACACACACACACACACACACACACACACACACACACACACACACACACACACCTCTTTCTCATGCATGCACACAAACATTTGCATAAAATTTGGATTTTGTTCAACAAACCCCAATGGCACTAGTAAAAGGTGTAAAGGAAAGGTTGTTATTACTGTGTACAGTGCAGCAGGGAATTGTTTTTGCCTGTGATGTGTGTGCATGTGAAATTACTTGTGAGGGTATTTCCATACGATTCACTTTTGTAAGTTATCGAGTAAAAGCTGAGTTATATCATTTACCAAGATTTAGCGATATAGTAGAGCTGGAGAGACAATCTAATGCTTATATTTGTCAGAAAATAATTCCCTAACATATAATGTTGAGCAAAGTGAAATCAAGTTGCAAAGAATTCAGAAAAAAACAAGCATATTTAAAAAAAAAAAAAATTCAAGTTATCTCTGCATCCTATAGGACTACAGAAATGACCCTAAATAGTATTTAGATTGAAAAAATATTTTTGCTTATGTGATCTGATGCTTTTTACTTCAATATGTTCAAGTGAACCCATTGTGTTATTGTGAACATCACTAATTGAATAATCTGAATGTTATGTATGTGTGTGTGCGCCTCTGAGTGAAGTAGCTGTAAACCGGGTCGGAACAGAGTGCAGACGCCTGCTTACTTTCTGTTGCCATCTTTGTACAGTGGAAACCTCTTCTTCACCATCAATTATTCACTCTCTGATTACACCAGAGAGATGGGGAGAGAGAAGGAGAGCCGAAAAAAGAGCAACTTTAAAACCTAATTATACTTACGGCACTGGGGATAAGTGGTTCTGGTTTTTGGTTTGTGACCCTTTAATACAAAGAGATGGGATCTACTGACTTCTCGTCACAGACTGCATTTGAGTCGCTTTCCTCTCATATTGAAGTTTTTAAATGGATGTAGTGGTCTGAAGAGACAAAACTCCCATTTTTGTACAAGAAAATCTAAACATAATAAAAAAAGAAAACATTTAACATTTTTTCTCAGCAAACCCCAGTGATTATTCTGTGACCCCTTTACGCTGCCCTTCACTGGATTCAGCTCAATTGTGATTCAGAAGTGGGGCGTCTGTTGTTTAACCACATCATTTGGTGTAGAGTAGTGCCATTGACATTTATTTTATGTTTTACAAGCTGCAAACATATTGAAAACATGCTGATTTAGATGTGGTAACAGATGCTTTGTGGCTACACTGTAGTATGACAATTTTTGTGAGTGAGATGCTTGGGTCATGAAGGCACCACAGCTCGACTGGGTGAACATTGGTCGTGGGGTTCATCATGCAATCCTTGTGAGAGGTTTGAGAACCATTAGAGATTGTGACGGTAACATGAAGCTAAGTTTGTTAAATATATATATATATATATATAGAAGGAGCGTGATAAACCCCACCCCAAAGAAATCCAAGACCTATTTCCTTTGTTGATGCACAGAGTAGTTTAGTTTCAGTTATTCTTCAACTCATTGAAAGTTCCCGCTTGTCATAGATCTCAAATACATGGGAACAAAGAACAAAATAAGGATGCCCTGGGACAGAGAAGGAGATAGACGGCGACAGCAACACAATACAAACCCGCAGACCGCAGACAGGTTTATCTTCTGTGTGTTCTGCGTCTTAGACAGGAAGCTGAAAACAGGTTAACAGGAAGCAGCAAGGGACATTGGACCATGGCTCTTATATAACCCCTGTGTGTACATGGCCATTCGACCAGATAAGAGCTGTCATTGGGGGTGTATTCCATCATGTTCTGTGTGTGTGTGTGTGTTACCCTCCATGGGATAGTTGAGCTCACAGTCTTCCAATGAAATACCCACCTCTCTCTCTTCCAAGGAAAATAAACAGACCAGGCTAACACCAACATTGATAACCATCATACGAGCCAGACACACATACATACAGCCATTTTTATCTGTTGTCAAGTCTCTCCGAGGACAGACAGGGCAATTAGTTTCTCCAGTACAGCAACTTTTTTTAATGAAATATATTCTGTCTGTTGCTGATTTACTGAGTTTCTCTTTGTCTGTATGTCTCGGTGTCTGTGTGCTTCTCTTTTAATTTGACTTTTGAGTCAAGTTCATTTGGGCTACGAGGACAGTGAACACATTTCTAAGACCTGTCTACAGATGGGAGGAGACAGGCACACACTCTTCCCACACACACACACTCCCGCCCACTAATACTACTAATCACATACACTCCCTCTTTCTCTGCCAGTTCCTCTGATACCGAGCAGTCGGACTAAGACAAGGAGAGAAATGCAACAGATGAAGGGAATTACAGACCATAATGGATAGAAAGAATGAGAGACAAAGAATGATTAGAGAGAGAACAAGATAGACTCTGGATTTTGCCTCATTCTCCTCACATGGACATAAAGAGGAAATTGAAAACTTGTCATTGCACGCTTCTGAATTATGCCCACAGTGGTTTTGTTCTCCCTGGGACATAAACATTGAACTCTCTGGACCTCCATTCTACAAGCAGACACTGAGTGTTTCCACCATGTCTTGGGACTGTGGGTTGAGATATGTCTTCATGCCTCCTGTGTTCCAGCTGGGCGGGGTGTGTGCATTGCGGGACGGCGGCAGTGGCAGTGGCAGCGGTGGTATGGGGACTGTGTGCGGCCGCGAGGAGCTGACCACTCGGCTCGGGCTGGAGGCCGTTCAGCGTCTGGCCAAGGATGGCTGTCGGCTGCTGCAGAACCACAACTACCGGCTGCCCGACAGGAACCAGGCCGTGAGTAGAGAGTGTGATGATACAGTTATCTTCAAATGTCATACTAAAGTGATGTGACAGACGATGCTGTCCCGTGAACTTGTTGGTCTCCCACCATGTAATCTGTAGAGGCCAATTGTGGCTACATAGTTAGTGTGAGTAGAGAGTAATGGACGTCATCATGTGGTGGCTGCCGTCATTATTGTCATCACTTTTAAGCGCGCACCCACTTCAGGTCTGAGTTACTCACAAATTGGGCTCTGGAGGGGATTTTGAGAGTAAATCCTCATCAAGGACCTCGTGATTTGTGTTGCTTTCAATCTGAAAGACTCACAAGTACACACTTTTACTGCATTTCTGCTCACTTTCACATACATCTACAGTATATGAGGACAAATCTGTCCGCTTACATGCACCCACACATTAGTTATTGTTCCAGACATGCAGATCTCTACTTAATTTAAAGGACTTTAGATTTAACAACCACCAGTTATATTGCTCATCTAATAATGGCTTTGTGCAATGTAATCTCCTGGTCTTTTAACGGTCTGTCAAGTGTTGTGTGTGTAACTATGTTCACTTGTGTGTGTCTGTGAGTTTGCTGGGAAGAGCTTCTAATCAATCGTGTGTGTGTGTGTGTGTGTGTGTGTGTGTGTGTGTGTGTGTGTGTGTGTGTGTGTGTGTGTGTGTGTGTGTGTGTGTGTGTGTGTGTGTGTGTGTGTGTGTGTGTGTGTGTGTGTGTGTGTGTGTGTGTGTGTGTGTGTGTGTGTGTGTGTGTGTGTGTGTGTGTGTCACTGCGGCGGGCTGAGTCAGTGTGTGCACGTAATGAGCGGGGTGTTAGCGAAGCATTATACTGTGTAATTGTGCTCTACAGTACACCTGAGGGCAGGAAATGAAGCAGATGCAGGCACTCATCCGCTCAGTGAGTTTGTCTGAAGCTCAGCCTGGGAGATTTTTACAAAGTGCTTTTACCTTCATAAGATAATAAGAGTATTATTGATTTGTAACAAAAGTGTTTAAGTAAAGAGAGGGTTCAACTACACACTACACTCCTACCTAAACCCTATAAAGATCATTTAAATTAGAAGGCAATTCAACCCCTTTAAGCTTGTCTTAAATACCATATGGTACAATTTAGCCATCTTAAACCAACTTAAGTTAAATGAGAACTGACTATGAATATAATCTTTTCATTTTGAAGTTTCTTAACTTTTTGAACTTATGTTTCTATTCACTGCTTAATAATTATTGAGAGTAAATATTAGAATTTTCAAGAAATTTCAAATACAGAGCCAAGGCTGGTTTGCAAAGAAAGTTGTATGAAAACAAACACCAGAATTTCTGTAGGCTTTGTTTATGTAGAAATCCCATATTTTCAAAGAATCCTGTCGCAATCTGACAAACATGACTTTTTTTTTTAGATCAAGTTTTTATTTAACTTCAGATCTTCTCAGACTTTTAAGGGATACATAGGGAACTATGTGGATAAATTGATGTTTAAAGGATAATAATGAAATGCCCATGTTATTTAAAGGTTCATTAGGTAATGCATGAGTCAGTTTGTCATCAAATAATCTTTTCTCTTTAAGGTAGACAGAATCCAAGTTTTTTACATATACTAATACAAAACAAGAACAGTGACATTCAAACCTTATTATGGGAATGATATCATAGGAAGGAGAGGCAAAATATATATATTGCTAGTTATGATAATATTCAAAATATTAATCAAATAAAAAGCAGATTAACATGAACCGCTACTGGCAGATGCCCTAAAGATGGACATTACAGCTAGGGTTCGTAATCCTCGAAAAGCTAGCAAGAGCAAACCACACTTTGACAATACGTAACGATACAGCGCACCCCCTCTTGTCAAAGCTACGCCCCCAAAGCGCATTAATGTGTACTGTCCGACAACTGCTAGAAAATTACTTAACCGTGACTCGCATGCCAGACAACTTCTGGCTTTTGTCTCTGCTTCAGCCACTGTATGTCTCTTGGACTTGTAAGGACAGGGTGCGCGCAGGCAGGCGGGTCAGTTAGTGGCAGAGACGTGTGACCCCAAGAAAATACTGAAAGTATTGTTTAAATCTCTATCTTACTGATTTTACATTGAAGTATAAAAATGATACTATGTTCTATGAAGCACCACTTTCATCGACAAGGTGGGATAGAAGTGTGAAAGGAAATTAATCAAATAATTCTTTCAGGTCTATGGGATGGAAAAGATCCTCTTACTCTTTTCTAAGTGGATCGTAGGAAGCACATGCTGATCTATAATCATATCCAAGAGAAGACTCTTTCTTAATAACATAGGTGTGTTGGTTGTTTCATATCAGGCTGCAGAATGTGGCACAAGCCAAAATTAAGTAACAGGCTTGAATCACATCAGCGACCACTCTCTTTTTACTGGGTCGTCATGGTGATTTTTTTTTTTTTGTTTCCTTTTTCTCCCATGACAGACAAGCTCTAACAAACCAATGATGGCTGTTTCCATAGTGATACTCAAATGTGCTGTGGGTGAATCTCTGTCTCCTAGTTGCTACAGACTCATATTTGTTTTTCAGCCATATAAGTTTACAAGAGGTCGACCTGCTCAAGGGATTATACAGGGTCACAGCATGTGCAATGACACAAACACACACAAAATAAAATATTTCAGAAGCATAGAAGTCAGCATATATTCAGCCTCTTACAAGATCAGTAGTTGATTCTTATCTTCATCTGTCATTCACTGAATCTGTCTCTCACACACGCACGCACGCACGCACGCACGCACGCGCACACACACACACACACACACACACACACCATGTTGTTCAGAGGAAAGGTGGGCCTCATGGAAAGCCTAAAAGGAAGCACTCTCTGTTCCCTGCCTGTTCCTGAATGTGTGTGTGTTGGTGTCTGAGCTGAAAGACACAAAGCCATATCAGTGTTGTATAGCTCTGGGCCCCATTGCTGAAAATTTGGGATAAGAATATGAAAACACACTGCTTTTAGGTAAGCATCATACATCTGTCCACTGATCAGTTTTAATAATATTTAATAACACACAGTGAGTGAGCCTAATTTGTAACTTTAGCTATTCAAAATGTTACAGAGAAGGTCATGAGTGTGTGCTTGTGTGCAGCTTATGACCCTGTGAGGGGCACGGAAAAGTGCACGTCCTCTGCTTTCTGTTCCAAAATAAAAAACCTGTAGAGCATAAAATCTGACCATTCGAAGACAGAGGGATTTGGCTCAAATGCGATGAACAGAGGAAAGAGTGAGTTTGTAGCAAGGAGACAGTGAGGAGGGAAGGGTGGATAGTCGGGGGGGAGGAAGTACAGATGGTTGAATTGAAGGAAGGGATGGGGAGGAATGGAAGGAAAGAGACTGACGCACCTGTTTACTGAGAACAAGTGACTGTGCTGAGTCATCCCTTTTCATGCAGTTTTCTCATTTGCTCCTTCATAGATCAACATGTGCTCCCTACTTTCCACTCAGAGAAGACTGGCAGCATCTTTTCAAGCTCATATGATATCATCATTTCCTTTTTAAACTTCTATCATATCCTCTAATGCACCCTGTCGATGAAAGTGACTGATGTTTTTTTTCAATTATACCACAATCTATCATCTGCACGACAGAAAAGGGTAATTTCAGTATTTTTGTTAATTTGTTTTTTGTACACCTGCCAATCTCCCTCCTCTTCTTCCACCTGCTTGCAGAGAAGCAATAAAGCTCCACCTGATGATGTTATCCTGATCTGGTGACTTTAAATGTGGTTTCATAAGGGGAAATTATGACCTTGGAAAGTTATACACTCTATTGAGTGCCAATATAGTTTAGATTTTTGTTGATATAGACAATAATTCCTGCCTCTCTAAATAGTGTATAACATAATTAACAACTCCATGTATTTGTTTTCTTCTTTAAATCAAATCCATATTGTAAGTAAGAACATTTTAAATTGTCTTACAAGGTTCTTTCCCATAGATATCTGTAATGAGCCCCAGAAATCCTACCATTAGCATTTTTTAATTGTTTTATAGTTTGGATAAAATATCTATAACAGTTGCATTCACACATCTTTCTATTTCTTTCTCAGTCACTTCTTTTCCCACACGTCTCCCACTCTCCTTCATGGTCGCTGGCCTTTCTTTTCCTGCTCTCTATTTCTCCTTTTCTGTGTTGCATAACAATCTGAACCCCTCCTCTCCTCAGTGTTCAAGTGCGCACTTTGTATATTTTTTCTTCTTGTTGCTTGCCTTCTTTCTGAGGCTAAATTAATGTTGTTCATGGGAACTTCTGTTTGCACTTTTCTTTTTAAATCTTCAAGATAATGTGTCTGTTTGAATGTGTATGCAAGTAGTATAGTGACATATCCAGTGTTGTGAGTTTTGTTGTGGTACATCAGGGTTTTCCTCCAGTGCTGTATAGGCCTGGCGGGCCGCCAGGCTTCCCCCCCCGCCAGGCTAAGCGTCGATTGTTTTTTTTATTTAAAAAAAAAAAAAAAATCCGTCACTCGCGCACATCAACAACACTTCACTTCCTCATTGAGCCCCGATCACAGACATGGCCCCGATCCCCAAGCAACCATCCTATTGGTCCAAACAGTCACATGTCCCACCCAGACCCATTCACTGACCCTCGGACATCAGAACGCTCCTTCAACACAGTGTTTTACTGAACATACGTCACCTTCACTGGCCCTCAGACATCAGAACGCTCCTTCAACACAGTGTTTTACTGAACATAAGTCAAAACCAAACATAAACATAAACCTAGTCCGTTACACTATTAGGCTGCAGCTATTTGGTTTTATTTATTTAAAAATAGGGTACTTCTTATTTCATACATTTTCCATAAAAATATGAGGAGGACTCAAATAGCCCTACAAAGTTCTGTGTTTAATTTATTTCAAAGTAGGCCGACACTTGCCTGTGTATTTTGTTTGTTTGTTATTTTTGTGGCTTGTCTGTTTGAGTAGCTGGCTGAAAGCAAAGAAGTAGTAGGCTTACCTTTTATTGGTAACCTTACTGTTACGGTTCATTGTTTCTGAAATAAGAGGCCTGACTGCTATGTTAATGCAGCACAAAACAAAATGTAAACAAAGGCTCAAATATTAAAGTGCAAAACTGTAGGTTTAAACTAGCAACTCCAACGTGATAAAAATAAATAAAAAAGAGGGCTTATAAGTTAAGTCAGCAGTGCAACTCAAAAAGATATCAAAGTATCTATTTAACCCCTTATCAAAATAAAAAAGTTAGGTGTGCATATTAAACAAAGTGCAACATAATTAGAGTATAAGAAACAATGGTGTCCAGCTCAAAATCCGACTCACCCCCCCCCCCCCCCCCCCCCCCCCGCGGGTGCCTTCCAGCAGCCCTACCACCAGGCTTAGCAAGTTTTCTGGGGGAAACCCTGTACATTTTCCTGAGGCCTTTTGATCTGCAAGTGTATGTGGGCTCAGTTGTTTTTCTTGGCATCTATATACAGATAATGACTCTGGTATCAGAAAGATCAACATTTTGCCACTTTATCTGGAGCACAACACATCATTTTACTCTACTTTGTTTTTGCAGTGGTTATATTGGTTACGTAATCTCACTCTTTTTCTTTTTTCACTGCATTTCTGGGACAATTTTCCTTTATGAGATAGTTATTGGTGTAGAGAGACAGGGAAGTTGTGCAGAGATAAAGAATGGAGAGTTGTGATCAAACATCCTGGTTTGTATTTGAACCCTGAATGATGTGGTTTAATGGCATGTCCCCTTCAGACCACCCCTCCACCAAACTTCTTATCTTGACATGACAACACATCTGGGATCACTGGGTGTGGTGCGGGTGCCAGCCCAAAACGTATTTAATGGCCTGCGGTGTCAGAACTCTTGACGTCAGCTGTCACTGCCTTGTTTATCAGCTGTGCACATCTTTGTGTTGGTGTAATCTTAGAGAGCATTTAATGTCAGCATGTTACATAATGAACATCAAAGATTGTCCTCAGGTGGGTAGTGTTTGTATATGGTTGTACCTAAATGCTTAACCCTATCCTAATTCTAACACTAACCCAAAAATCAACTCTTAACCCTTAAAGAACCCATTTGTGAGGACCAGCCAAAATGTCTTCGCAGTGATGGTATTGAACCAAAATTGGCCCTCATAACTATAGAAAGCAACACACAAGTCCATCTGAGAGAAAGGATCTGGTGACAGCTGAACATCTGTATCATACTCCAATAGAATGAGTGACACACACACACACACACTCGGTGCACTTAGGGCATATTGGTGTATATGACCCAAGTCTGATCCTACCTCTTGTCTCTCAGGTTCAAACGCCTCCTTTCATCAGTCCATCACAAAGACAGAGAGACAGTGTGTTAGTGTGTCTACAGCCTATTGACTTGTTTTTGTGAGTTATAAAGATATCTCTGACTGCATTACTGGTGCTCTGTGTCCAGGGACCACAATGTCTCCAGAAGAAATTCAGATTCCAGATGTTCAGATCAGTTATTGATTAGTAGACCGTTGGCTGTTTGTATGAACCTTTGCACCCTTTTCAAGAGTTTCAAGCCTCACCACTGCGATATTATGTAACTGTGGCATCAAAATATTGCTATATCGAAAATACAACTGTATGGAGTGGTTCTACATGATGTGTCTGGGTATAATAAGGACATATGGTGTGATAGAAAGAAAGCTCTCTGTGTAAGTGATTGCTGCTCAATCAGTCCGGCTGCGACCGAGACTGCAGCGAGCAGCTGGAGGAGAGACTTTGCCTCTTTATCTCTCCCCCTGCTCTCCTCCTCCGTCTTTGATCTCCTTCTCTCTTGTCATCTTTCCATCCTTTCCTCGGGCTGTTTCTTATTGTTCTCCTCTGTCCATCTGGAGCTCTGTTCACGGTATTCTGTCACTGCCTGTGTGTGTGTGGGTGTGTTGGTGTGTGCCAGAGTCACAGATCAAGTTACTGTTAATTTTTGGAGCAAGAGATCATTTTCAAGTGTCACTATTCTTATATACCATCATACAATACTTTCTTTCAAAAGCAGGAAATGCTATACTTTCCTCTCTTTGTACATGCATGAATCTATGTGAGGGTGTGTGCTGCATTTACCTGCAGTATGTCTGGGAGAAACAATTAAATCTTAAGTGAAAAGATCTGGACACTTGAGCCCAAACTACTGGATACTGGATATGTGAGATTGATAAAGCTATCATAAATTGAATTTTGTTTTATGGAATGATGATATATTAGCTCAAATTGTTTTTCGTAAATAACCACATTCCATTAAAAAAAATGTCCATTACAGAGTGTCATGAACGAGATGACGGTTTCCATTTGTAAAATAAACTTTTCAGTGCCCTCTAGTGGTCAAAAATATGATAACAGTTTGTAAATAACCCCAAACTTTCTGTGCAGTAATTTCTTACTTATAGACGCCTATGATATTGGCCCGGTTAAGCTAGCCTTGCTGTTTTCTGATTTAGTTTCCTTTCTTTTTTTTGTCTCAGGAAGCACTGGGACGAGTGTGTCTGAAGGAGCGAGGTCGGGACGTGTTGGTGTTGCGAAGAGTGACATCTACAGTGACGTCTCCATCGGACCGGCCCTCACCCACACTCTCAGGGGGCGGTTCCAGGGAGGAGGATTGCGACAAGAGGTCAGTTCCTCCTACTATATAATGAGAGCTTCCAAACCAACTGTAGTAACAAAGACATAATCATAGTGCTACTTCCTCTCTCTTTTCTTTTTTTTCTTTACTTCGGAAGCTCAGGCTGCAACCACGCACTACACAGACATGCAAACTATCAGTTGTGCTGTGTCTGTGTGTGTGTGTGTGTGTGTGATTAAGATAATGTATTCTTTCGCTTCTGCCTCAGAGTGTGAAAAGAATGGCTTATTTGTTTTCAGTTGAAAGACAAACAGAGATGACACCAAGACTGGTTTACTTCCTTCAACAAATCCGTGTATGTGTTTAGAGTTTAGGCTGACGTGCGTGTGTAAGGACATTTCGTGTTTTGTTTTTTTGTGTATTTAAGTCAGAATGTGCCAAGACCTCAGGCACAATGCAGGGAGTGTCGGTGACAGGCAGGTTAAGTGTGTGTGTGTGTGTGGCTCAGCATCATTGGTAGCAATCAGTTCCCTCAGTGCACTACTGTCGGAGCTCATAGCTCAAACAGTGAGAGCGGTTACCCCGAGAGAGAGAACCCACCCTGGATATGCAAGGCTTAAATGAGGGCTCATCCTTTGGAATGGTTCCGATATGAAGATGACCACTGAGCTGGCTGCACTCGCAGAAGCAGAGGAGGACATAGATGATGAAGAGGATGAGGACGATCATGATAATGGGGATGAAAATGCTAGCGTTTCCGAAATCTGCACATTTGATGTTCCCCATTTCCGCTTCATTGATGAAGACGATGTGGGAGAGAACAAGGAGGAAGACAGGGAGGGAGAATGGAGGGATGGAAGTGGTCGCACTTGGTTTTCAGGCTCTGGTGACGAAAGCTTTGGCGACTCTTACAGGTATGTGGTGGTTTCGGGAACACCACTCAAAATCTTGGAGCATCTACTAAGTGACCTGCGGTTGGATGACCAAAGAGGGGTGTCAGAGAGCAGAGAGAGCGGTAAGTTTGGAAACACCAACATAAACATGTTTCACAGACAGGCAGCTATGCACACAATGTGAACGCATGACCGTAAAAAGAAGGAGTGATGAGAATTTACATAAAATGAAAGGCAGTCTATCAGCTTGTTATATAAAAGCAGCTGTGCGCTGTTGGACCGAAGGTATTCTCAAAACTAAGCACCACACCTTCCCCTCATTCCAGGGAATTATTTTCAAGTTGAAACCTAGCCCAGCGTTTACCTTTCTCAGTCTTGTTTGTTTGTGTGTGTGTGCATGTGTGTGTGTGTATGTATGTGTGTGTCTGTCTGTGTGGCTGCATGAGTCAGTCAGCCCTCACACCACTTCCAGGTGCATGCGTGCAACCACTCCTGTATGTCATTGTCAGTAAATATGAGGAACATGCAAGAGGTTAAATACTTTAATGAGTTTGTCAAACTATTCCCTTAGGGGACGGAAGCCATTTCTGCTGCACACCATTTCGGTAGGCTGTGTGAAATGTTGAAAATGAAACTATACAATTTTGATAAGGATAAATAATCTGACATATTTGTATATCTTGCCCATGTTCAAATCCCATAGTTATTCAGTCTGTCATCAGCAGAGAGAAGCAGGAGATGCCCCATTTCCAGGTTAAGACACCAACTACAGCTTTTTACCACTTATCCAATAATACACTGATGTGCTTTTTGACTTAAAATATAGCTATGGAAGACAATCAATTCTCTACGGGTCAAAAGAATTCAGGGTGTCAGTTGGTATTTTCTTACACACTGCTATTGCCTGTTGGCACCGAGTTAAGATAAGGCGTCTTTTTGTATCAACTCCTCAGCACCACCAGTTCCCAGCATCCCACAGGGAGCCATCTCCCTGAATTGCAGGAAGCAGAGAAAGGGGGAGGGATGGATGTAGGAGAGAGAGAAAGAGAGAGAGAGAGGGAGAACTGAGATGGTCTTTGTGGAGGACAGAACGCCTGATAATTCTTCACTGAAGAGAAAAAATACACTTTTCTAAAGTTTAGGTTTATTATTGTTTTGGAGGGAGATAATGAGGCAAAGATGCCGCTTAAGACTGTATGTACATGATTGACTGCATTTGTGTCTTCATTTTTTGATCTGTGTGCACTGAATAAGCAAGAGGGGGTCTATGTGTGTCTGTGTGTATGTGTAGGCCCTCTGGGGGGGTATTGAGCATCAGTTTGCCGTTTTAGTGGGCTTAGCTGTGCAGCATGTTGAACAGGCACGAACACGCTTTCACAGAGAGAGAGCGATTACCGCAACCACCCCACGCCATGTACACAAAAAACACATAGACACGCACAACTAACAAAAAAAACCACAGCAGCAGATTACTGCGATTAGTTCAACACACACACAAACACACACATAGACACATTTTCTCCCCTTTTCCCTTTCTCTCTCACAAAAGATAAACTCCCCAAGGTCAGAACTGAATGAGTAATTCATCAGGGTGCTGTGTGTGCGTGGGTGTGTGGGTGTATATGAGAGAGTGTTGCTGTGTTTATGAGGATGTGTTTGACTTTGTGTGTGCCAGCGGGCAAATGTAGAGGGCATATGTTGAGGATGAAAATTGATATTTATCATCACAGGGAGCTGAGAGAGGATTAAAGCAGGAGAGTACTAGTGGGTGGGTGGGGGGGGGTGTATCCACTGCGAAGAAGATGAAAAACAGGGTTGTAGTGAAAGACGGGGAGGGGGTGAAATAGTGACAGAGGGAATTGGAAAGCAGGGAAAGGACTAGTCAAGAAAGGGCTCTGTAGCCACAGACTAGAGGGGGGGCGGGGTTAGTCCCTAGTGTTTTGCTAGAAGTGATGAGTTCAGTCAGACCTGCCTGGAAATATTTCTTGAGAAAAGTTGTATTTTTATATCTAAAAAGAAGAGACTCATTCAAATATTAATGCCACGGCCTCTACTCAGTCTTCTATAATTGATTTCTTTGCTCTCTGTCTGACAGAGCCATATTTGGGTCACACATTTTGCCAGGGAAAGAGTTTGAAACTACACACACACGAGCACACGCATCACAGCTCCTCACACCACCAACAATGGCTCATTACCCATCTGCCACGAGGGCAGTTTATATTCGGTTCTTACCCATTGAACACCTGCTGAGTCACACATGCTCACACACAGAGCATCCCACTTGGTCATTAACTTTCTCTAATGTGAATTTATTATTTGGAACATGAGCCTCAATTTTTTAGGGATGAAAATGTTTGTTTTTGTTTTTCATAGTTTCTGAAAAAACCCTAAAACATAAAACAAGAAATAACCAATCAACTTAATATCTGGGGAATATATGTCAGTAACATTTAACATCTTAATACTTTATCAAGACTATGAGGGGATATTTGGATTTGACAGTAAGCAAACCTTTAAATTCTACGACCCCAAACTAAGACTCCGACGACTCTAAATATTATATAATATCTTGCTTTTGTTCTGGTGAACCTGTCGTCAAACAGCTGCCTGTTAATACCTCCAACACACACAATGCAACGTCTGCATTCAGCTCACCAGCTAGAAGGGCTGCACAGTTACTTGCGTGAATATCTGATCTCATTTGTAATTGACCCAGATTCTGCTGCATTTAAATTATGGAACTCAGGTGTTTCAGGCACTCCAACTTCCTCCTGAATCCAGAGGAAACGCCCTCTGATTACGGGAGAGAATTGTGAAATCAATTCTGAGCAAGAAAATCAGTTTTTTTCCCAAATCAAACAGCACTTTTAGCTAGACTCTAACTCTGTCTGCGGTCCGGGGCTGGGCATGTCCTGTAGAACGAGTTGTTGGTCTTTTTCAGGGAAACCTGCTGCTTAATACCGCCAAAAGACTTATGCTACAAATGTGTCGAGAGTCATTCCAATCAGTAAAGTTGTGCAGTAAAACCAAAACAGTTACCGGAAAGAGGCTAAAGTGCTGTGCTAGGAGAGACAGTCAGGTAGAGATCTACTTGGAGTTCCTCAGTATGAGGAACCTTCTTCACATTTCACACAGTCATTTTACCTATCATGTATAAAACTGATTGTTCCAGCTACAAAGCTACAGCTACTTATATCTACAAAGAAGAAGGAAAATTCCTCTTGGACCACTGTGTGCTTTATGTGTTGAGGCTCATGAGGTGACTGATGGTTTGTTTCATGTGTTACAGAATTGTTGCTGGATGACTTCCTGTTGACCTACCTGGTGTTCATGTCCACCAGTGACCTCTGTCAGGCTCTTCTGGGACAATATCCTTATCGGCAAACACATGCACAAACATTCTCCTACCCACATCCGTTCAGCCTCCACACTAACGTATGTTACCTCCTTGACCGCACTTACCTATAGCAGCGCCCGCTGCAGGGGTCAGGAGGAGGGCAAGGACGCTCTCTTTAGGAAACGTAAGGTACTGCAGCTGGTGTCCCACTGGAGCAGGCTTTACAAGGACTTCCTCAAGGATGAGGAGCACGTCAGGAGCTTTATGAAGGTATGCAACCGCTTGTCTTCATCATCACGTTAGCTGTTTTTTTTCAAATTTGTGTCTTGTATTTCAAAGATTTAATGAGTTTGATCCTCTGTCACAAAGTAAAATTAGAGGTATCTTCTTTTGTTCTAAAACAGCGTTGTACTCCCGGAAGTTCTGCACCATACAGTATCTTGGCTTCCAGCTTAGTGTGTGATTCCTCCCTGATTCGCTTGTTAGTTACATTTCCACAGCATCTCAGCCTGCAGGGGAAAATTGGGGATGTTTTTACCTGCTCCCTCTGACTAAGGAACAAACTCATGAAGAGAAAAAATTCCAACATCATACACTCACCAATCACTTGTCCCTCTGTAACCTGAAGGCTCGATTGCTCGGTGCAGGGTTGCCATGGAAACGAAAGTGCGAGGGTTGGCATGGGTATAATCTCATATGGAGAGCGTAACCCAGGTGATAGTTGCCTAGTAACAGAGGAACGAGTGGGGAGTTGGGATGGGAGGCTACGGTGGGTCAATGACAATGATAATCAGGTTGGTGTGTGTCTGCGTGCGTGTGCATACGAGCGTGCATGTGTGTGCGTGTTGGGTCCAGGTATTACTCATGTTGTGGGCACATAAAGCTGTTTACAGGGAAAAGTGTCTTCCTAATGGGGAGAAAAATACAGCCTCTATAATGTAAATTATTAAATTTTAATTTGAAGACATGTTTTTAAATTAAGTTAAGCTCAGGTTCAGGTTAAATTTGGAGGTTTCCATGAAATTAATGCAAATCAATATAATGTCCTCTGAATTTATTTGTGTGCGTCTCCTGTAAGTTGTTTCTTCTTCCCTCTGAGCCTTCATGCTATATACTAATGCTCCGCCATAGACACACTAGCTTGCACAGACACTACAGAATGTGTCTTGACACCCATTTGAATACAAGGTACAGAATCTGTCTGTTTTTGAATGTGGTCTACCTACGCAGCATAATTTTCGCCTGATGGTATTCAGTGAGCTGCATACACTGGAATGTTAATGCCACGCGGTGTTATTTTGTTGGTTCGGAAGATGTTCCTAACCTCAGCGGTACATCATACCACACAGTGGCGACACAGAATGCATTAATTGGTCATAAAACCTCATCTGATTTTCAGACCAACACAATCTGGTTCAACTCATAAACATGCAAATGCAATCGTTCATATCTTTATTGAAAACAGCCGTTAAACATGCAAAGCACTGGTGAACCCTGGGCTTTAATAGCTGCTGGAAATCCTTCAGCAGCAATAACCTTAAACAAACTCGTCCAGTAGCTGTGGATCAGACCTGCACAATGTTCAAGAGGAATTCTTCTTATTGATCTGCCTCAGCTCAAACATATTCAAGATGTCTGGAGTGAACGGTTGTCTGGAGGTCAGTCCACAGCAGCTCTGACTGGGCTGGGGGCTGTAGTCTGATGGGGGATGGGGGGGGCATAAAGGCTAAGTGGCCACCAAAGTAATTCAGCCCCACTTATTGGTAGTTTTTCCTGAAGGTGGACTGGAGAATATTTAAACTCTTTGATAATATACTTCAAAACCCTGCTTCATACAACTCAACGGTTATTCAACGTATAGCTTTAATAAGCTTTTGTTGATTAGCCAAAGAGTTCACACATTTTTTTCCCACCCCTCTCTGTCAATGTTTTTATACAATATGGACATGAACAATTCAATGATTTGATGGGTTATTTTCATATAAATGGCCTCTATGACCTCTTTGACATTGTTATTCATAAATAAAGTATCCTTTGCAGTGTTTGAATTTGAACTTTTGGCTCATCAATACCACTGGAAGTGTCTTGTTTGCGTCCCTTATCGATGAACAATTAGAAATACGCCAAAAGTTTGTTAAGTAGCCCAAACAATGTTTTGACATAATAAGGCCCTACAGTGGTTTGTATAGATGTCCTATTTGCTTTGGTTTTGAGATGTCTGAAGATGTCATCTTCCACTGCACATCTTGTAAAGGCTGTACATGCTGCCTCTTATCATACTTCTGATATCTTAATACGTTTGTTCTACTCCTTCGAATGTGTGTAGTTTTCTGTTAACAGCCGCAAGTCATAAGTGTTTGATATGGAGCCAGTGCAGTGTGATGGTTGGCATGTCTGTATGTGGTGAAAAGTTGAGCCAAAGTCTGAGAACAGCTAGAAAACAAAGTCTGACGCATTCAAATGATATTTCTGTGGTCAGGTGCCACCCACTCTCATACACCAGACAAATATTTTATAGTTAACAAGTGTTAACAAGTGTTAACATGAGATTGTGGGTGTAATGTTATGAATCATGGATTTATTTTCTCTCCTTCTTTCAGACTCTGTACAGGTGTGTTTTAGAAGACCTGTATGAGTTCCCTACACTGGAGAAAGATCTGAAGGAGTTCCAGAAGCTCCTGCGTCGGAGACAGTAAGTGAATATATATATATACATATATCTACACAAGGATTTTTGTTCTCTATTTCCCCTCCCATGCCTATCCTCACCGGTCCTTACTGTATGACCTGCTTCTTGTAGCACTGTGGATGACTGTCCTCCCAACCAAAAGGTAAGGCCTTTGATTAGCATAAAACATAAATTAGCGCTGTGTAGGCACTGATACAGCTGCTGTCAGCGAATCAAAATATTTTGTGACATATAAACTCATTCTGCTGTTCTCTCCCTGTCAGAGTAAACAAATGTATCAGCAGCTGAGTTTGAAGGAAAACAGTTTGCACCTCAGAAGTCCACAGACAGACACCAGAGAGGGTGAGTACACACACCGTACACAACACAATCTCCAGGACAATACACAAACGTGCAGGAACGCCTGCGGGTTGTCATTTCCATGTGCACATGCACATTGCCTCAGCAGAGGGAGTTCGGTTTGTCTGCTTGTCTACATGACAAACATCAGCTCAAGCTTCTCTCTGTAAATGCTTGTGTCCTTCAGTCATTTGTTGCGTGTACGTGAGCGCTGACTCCTACCTGAGTGTCCACATCCACCCGTCACTGGAGTCCCGTGAGCTGCTGAGGATCATTGGTCAGAAGATGGACAGAGCAGAAGAAGAGATGGTGCTCGCAGTGGTTTCACACACCGGAGGTACACATTTACATACCGACACAAACGCATGAAAGTAATGCACGCACAACACAGTGAACACAAATATTAAATTCCCTTTCAAATTAAATTTGTATCTACATCTGTTCCTTCCCTTGTTTGTCCGAAGTAGTCCCTCATTGAGACCACCTTCATGTACCAAATATGTTCTTTTTAAAGGATTATAAACTCATCATTGCAATTACATTGAAGTCAATATTGTCACACTATTTTTAATACTATTGAAAATTTGGTGTTTGGTCAATTTGGTAAAGTTTGCATCACTTTTGGCTACTTCAGTATCACTATTAACGACTTATCCATGCTTTTAACAATAACAACACGTTATCAATGACTTTAGGCTAACATTTTTGCTGTTAACCATTTGTTACTTAGTGAACTTTTAAGACTTCTCTGCTTCTCTACCTAAATAAACTGTGTTCAGCCTTTACTGCTGAATCAATATACAGATACATGTACTCGTGTATGTGTCATAATGGCAAAGTGGGGTCCAGGAGACACCAACTGTAGAAGGAACTACCTGGTTTTGAGTTCAGCGGCAGATGTTTGTCAGTCTGTGTACAAACAGATGTTGTAGCTTTGTAATAATATACTTATAGTGAGTACTATATAATAAGAACTCATGTAGTGATGAATATTGAGCACTCATGGGTCAAACATAATTTTCTTAAAAAATCGAATCATAACTTTCTACACTCTTGGCTCTAAATTACCATCCTCATTTCCTCTCTGCTTCTTCCCTTCTCTTCCCTTAAACGATGGTTTCTGCAGAGCGGAGGGTGTTACAGCCCAGTGACTGTGTGTATTCAGAGTCTCTGACCCCACAGGGAAAGCTTGTGGCCTGTCGCAGGGATCTCACTGAGATCTTGGTATGTAACTGCACTGCTCTATCATTCCATATCATTCGATCTTTCCATGTGATTGATATACGTTGACAGAAGTCTATAAAAGTGCAGCTGGCAGGTTTAAAGCAAACCACAACCTCTCAAAGATATGATTATTTGGTAATTTGCTGACTCTGATACTGTTGGTTAACCATTGTATTGTCTTCCGGCGAAATCGAGCATTAAAATTAATATTCTACATCCCCAGCTGATACATTTCCACAGTGTAATGAGTCATGCATTATAAACGAGCTGGAGAGATTCAGGTCAGGTGATGGTTATTAACTCTGACTCGATAGGAAAGAAAAGGTGCGAGCCACAATTATTTTGACGCCCAACTGTGTGTGACAGCAGAAATGGAAAGTGCTGTATCAGGTTAAGAGTTGTTCTGTATTTTTCTTTTAGACAGGAGCCTCAGCTGTGAATCCTAAAATTATTTGGCACTATTTGGCATTTTACAAAGTTTTCTTGTTGGAAATGTACATTGAGTAAACAATAGATTCTCTACAATAAACCAATTTAATTATTTAATTTAGCATATATCTGCTGAATTAATATAAACTTTCAGCCACACAAAAGCAGAAATGTAGTATATATAGGGATGTAACAACCAGTGCTCCCATCTCAGCCTGTGTGTTGGCAAAAGGCACTTGCACATATTCTTTTATTAATGACGATTTGTGTCTGAATCTCCCTCCAGCCTGATTGGTGTTTATCATGAAGCTGCAATACTTTTGTTTTTGTTTATCATCTAGAAATAGTCCTCTTTCCTTAGATACAGTTACTGTATCTGCGTTAACCTCACTTTTCCTTGTGTGCTTGTATGCGCAGCCTCCTCTAACAGACAGTGGTGAGCTCAGCAGGAGGCCCGTACGACTCTTAGGCATCAACACCTGGGACGTGGCGGCTGCTCTAGCACACCTGGACTGGAGCCTCTTCAAATCCATTCACGAGGTCTGAACTCATTTAACCAAATATAAGAGCACAAATATATAGAACATGGATTGAAAAAGAAAACATTGTCTATTTCTTCTGCATTATTTCTTCTGTAAACTAAAAGTTTTCATTTCTTGGACACGGGCATCAAAGACTCAGAGCTGAGTGGCTGCCAGGAAGAGCTGAATGTTAGTTGTCATCAGTGTGAAGCACAGTAAAGACATGTTCGGTGTTAGCGAATCTTTAGACACCTTTTAGTGTTTTACTCTTGATCTGAAATGTGAGCTTTTACTGCTTTCTGTTTTCTGTTTTTATATAATTTAAAATAACATTTGTATTTTTTTTTTAATATTTTGGTCAAAACAAGTTGATTAACATGTCACATAGGCTTCTGGAAAATTACTAAAGGAAGGGATTTTCGTGCATTCGTCTGAAAAGCTTGACGTCTTTCACTCACACTCCTTATTCCTGCTTCCCACCTGCAGCAGGAGCTGGTGTACTACACCCTCAGCCGTGCTCCCGGATCCGGCCACACGACAGCGCTCTCACTCCTCCTCCAGCGCTGCAACGAGGTCCAGCAGTGGGTCATGTCCGAGGTGCTCATGTGTGTCTCACTCAATAAGAGAGTGCAGCTGCTGAAGAAGTTCATCAAGATCGCTGCTCAGTAAGAACTCAAACTAAAATGAACTTGTATTTATTGGAAAAATCAAGAGTTCTCTGCACTTTGATATATTTTGTCACATTTTTGTTTGCTTGTAGTTGCAAAGCCCAAAGAAATTTGAACTCTGCATTTGCCATCATCATGGGTCTCAACACCGCAGCTGTCAGCAGACTCAACCAAACCTGGGAGGTAAGTGTGTGTCTGTGTGTGTGTTGTTTTGTTTAGTGTATTCATTCATACACATACTTTTTGTTTTAAATCTAATTCTGACCATGCATCTTCCTTTCAGAAATGTCCGGGGAAGTTCAAGAAGCTTTTCTCAGAGTTGGAGCTCATCACGGTGAGACTTAATAAGATAAATGCAGTGTGAGAGATGTTCTTCTTTTGATTTGATAATCAAATATTTCTACTCTCTTCTCTCTCTGCCTGTCTTTCTCCAGGATCCGTCTCTGAACCACAAAGCCTACAGGGAATCCTTCAAGAGGATGAAACCTCCCAAGATCCCTTTTATGCCTCTTCTCCTGAAAGGTATCATCACACACACACACACACACACACACACACACACACACACACACACACACACACACACACACACACACACACACACACACACAAGCACACACGCACTGATGAGTGAAACTTTAATATGACTGTCCACTGCTCTTAGATATCACCTTTATCCACGAGGGAAATAAGACGTTCCATGACAACCTGGTCAACTTTGAGAAGCTGGTGAGTTGAGTCTTTCCGAGTTTTTCTTTCAACTCTCAATCCTTTTTCAGGAATCTTAGCTCTATAAATGCTCAAGTGAATTTTTAGAGAACAAGATGAGATGCATTAACAGCTGACTGATTGATTGATCAACCCCATCAATGATAAAACTGATATAAATGTAGTCATTTATTCGGTACTTTTTGCCTCTCATTCACAATTACATACTAATGGCAGTGAGCTACGATGCACCGTAGTGGCTTCATCATCAGGAGTTTCAGTTTGTTGCCAAAGGAACCAGCGACATGTGGACAGGAGGAGCTGGAGATGGAACTGAGTACCCCTGTTAATCAGAATAGCACTTACCAAAAAAACTAAATTGCACTTGTTGGCAGAGGCATACAACGACAGGGCGGTATTTCTGTTTTGTTTTTTGCCTTTTTTTTCTAACTACAACTTGGAAATAGGCGTGTTTTTTTCCTTTGTTAAAACCACTCTGATTTTAATTCCAACCTGTTTCAGGAGGGTTGCTTGAGCGCATCACTGCCAAGTTAATCTTCAGCAATAGAATCACTCCAGAGTGGTGCCAGGGGAAAAGCACTGAAACAGGATTACTGGCCGGCTAATGAGTTCTGGTCACTACAAAAGCATAATTAACATTATTAAAAAGGGGTGCATTTATCATGAGAGTAGAAAAGTGCTGCAGGAGGCAGAGAGTAGTAATGGAGAGGAGAGTGCTACTGAAATTAAGGAGTTAGTGTAAGAGACCAGGCTCTATTTTACATAAAGTTTCTGTTTTCTTTTCAACATATTAATTGACAACTGACAAAAAATGAAATGATCTGCCTTATTTTGAATAAAAATATAATTTTAGCTGGTATTCATGTTGTTCAATGTGAAATATTAGATATTTTTTCTCTGCATTGATGCGCCATGTCTCCTACACCAACAGCATATGATCGCCGACACCGTGAGGATGATTCGCCACTGCCAGAGCGACCAACCAGGTGAGTCCTCTTGTTTCTGGGTGAATTTAATTGGTGTAAATGATCCAAACATCACAAATGATGAGACAGTTGTTTTTTTACCAGGGGCTCTGATAGTTTCACTGTCTCTGATGAAGTGTTGTATGAATTGAATATTAGTGTTTGCATCAATTCATCGTGAGGAATCTGCCACCATCTGCAGTTGAGTTGGTGTACTGCACCAATCCGTTGCACCTTTTCTCTTTCTGTTACAGTTCCTAAGCAACCATTTCCAGTGTGTTATTGACTAAGGCGGAAAACTCTTCTGCATGACTGACTCGCGTGTTTTGTGTCTGTCTCCTAGGCAACGAGGTAATCGGGGTGAACAGTGCGGAGGTGAGGGCGAGCGTCAACTACCTGCACATCATCGACAATCAGCAGACTCTTTTCGAGCTGTCGCACAAACTGGAGCCACGTGCTTAAACACACAACCTCACTGGACACAGCGGAATGGAGATCCTAGCTTCTGTGACACGGAGGACACTTCACAACACAATGTCGCATACTCGCACGCACACACACTGCTGCCAAGTGGTGAAACCCACAAAGACACAGAGCTGCACTCGGCTTCAAACACTGGACATGTGCTTTTGAAGGATTCACACGCTTTGTGAAATGTCTCTGAGAAGAGAATCTGTGCAGCAGCGCAGAGATTTGCCAAACTGAGAGAGACGGTAAAGGACGCTGTAATTAGTTTGTAAATTATCTATTGGACTGAATATGCCCTTGGTTTAGTTCTTGTGATGAGCTTTTGGTTATTTATGAGCCTGTCCAGCAGGTGGAACGTTTCCTTTAATTCTGTCAAAGTCTCGTCAGTTTCCTCTGGAGGTCAAATAGGACGCGAGAGCCTCGTCATCATTTCAGTCACAAACGCTCTGTGTTTATAACCTGACGGTGTCCTATCATTTAATCTGCATACCACGTATCTGTCTCGTGATGCATGTATACGCAGGATACATTCTGTAGTTATGCAGGTGTAGGTTTGGTTATGTTCTGTAGCATATTATTCAGCACCTTTTTTTTTACCATTTTCTCACTAAAGTTCTGTATTTTGACTAAAAACTTGCAGCTTCAGTGACAAAAGGTGCAACATTAATGGCGTGTCAGTCCTGGCCCGTGAATGGAGCGTTGTGAGAGGTTTCCACTGACTGACCCGTGAGGTTTGAAACCCCGTATAGTTGAATCGTTGGCTGACTTTTAACACTCCTCGTGATCTCTTCTCTGTGATGTGTTTTTTTCTGTGAATAGATTATTTTACATTGTATATAATATGGACCCATACATTTTTCAGTGCCAAATGTCACGTTGAGTCCTGTAGCACAGATGTTGAAATCTTGTTTTGTTTTTCATTTTTTTTAATCACAGATTTGTTTAGTTTTGAGTGAGCTCTGAAATGACGTCTGGTCCTTGATCATGTGAAGCAGCTCTGACTCCTTGTAGAGATGCTTTCTGACATTATGATGACTGATTTCAAGTTGTATAAAATGTTATTCCTCACATCATGGGTTGCTATGGAAATACAGCCCCAGTAGTTAAAGTCAAAGCACTGCATCACAGTTAAGAAATAGCTTTATTCTACAAAATCATGTTCATGAGCAGATTCTAACCTGTTACTATTTGTTCTTACTGACTGAAAAGATCACTTCATTCAGAAGGGATCATGTGTAAACTGTCTGAAAAGTAACACAGGTTGTTGAAATTGTACATGAAGCACAAGGGCACATACTTTCTCCTTTTATAGTAAGAATGTCTGGTGGGAGTTTTACCGATTTGGTTCATCCACTGATTTTTCAAAACTTCTAAAATTCTTATAATTAAATAAATATTGGGAAAATTCTCCTTTCTGAATCAAGTAAGTTCTCATATTCTGGATGTGTATTCCTGTTGACACATCCACTACTCACGAAAAGTTTCTATTTGTCGTTTGAATCCCAGAGGAACCAGTGATTCTTGTAAATATAATTATAACCCTGCCTCACTGTCGTCATCAGAACCAAAATGCAGCAGGAGATGAGGGGAATTATTAAGATATGATATATGATACATACAAAGCCAGACACTCTCCAGACCCATGAGCAGACCTCACTTGTGTTTGCATCATTTTGCCCTGCGTATGTTCATGCCGTCACTTCAGTGGTGCTTTTCTGCTCAGTAGGAGGAACCATCCGAGGTTGAGATTCCTAAGTGTCACGTGCGTGGTGATGCATGTCTTGCATTGTTTAGATAGCTATGAAGCATGGGGGTAAAGTGCAATACAGTAGAAATGTTTGTTGCCACAAGTGTTCATCATCACCATAATTTCAAAACGAAGCCTTGTTCAGAACACAGAGCTGCTCTCTCCTGCAGACCATGATTATTCAGCTGGGTAAATGAAAATCTGAATTTGAAAAAAGATTCTTTGGTTCAGTTGGTCCAGATTTTTATATGGATTGGCATCAAATTGCACACAATACCCCTAAACATGTCCAATTTTTTTAAATTCAAGAACCATTAATTCTTCTCTGTGAAATCAATGAAAATGTTGAAAAACGCCCTTAATCAAAATGTTAAAGAATGTAAAAAAGATCCTGGATCTGCCCCCAGACCCAGAACCCAAACTGAATGGGCTCTACTGTGACTTTTGCTTTTGTCATGCTATGTAACCAAGTACATATATTTAAAATCTAAAATACTACACACATTATCCTCCAGGAAGTGTTGCCTGATATTACACATGTGAGCCTTGAGATAATTTCCTTCTAGTTATTGACGTCCACAAATGCTACATTAACAATTTATGAAAATTTTAATATTCAAATGATAATATTCAATTTGAAATTATATTCAAATAGATGATTGTAATCTATTTCTATTTATATACAAACAAGCCAGTAGCCAGTCAGATTTACCTTTATCTCAGCGTACGTTCAAATTCGTCCTGTATCATTGATTACGAGGCCAAAACACTTGATGCAAACTTGCACAGCTGAAGTGGGACATCCCTAACATCCGCTGGTGGCTGCAAACACCTGCTAACATCGACTGGTAGTTGGTAACTTATATTGTGCTGAAGACCTTCAAACGTACAATGGATATTCACCATCTTGTCCTATATTCTAAAAAACGACTGTTCACACCAGACCAAATGCAGCAGTAGCAGCAAAACTCCAGCGGGTTCTTACTTCGGCAACAATTTAGTTGTATTTAGCTTTTTAATTGTGAGAGACGCTTGTTATTTCTTTTTAAAGTCAAATTTCAAAGATGCTTTTTGTGAAACTAATTCAGTGATTTGTGATTTGGCTGCAAGAGCTGATGATTCAGAGCTTTGGTTTCTTCGTATTCAGCGTCATAGAGAGGCCCTGTGGTCGTCATATTTACTATTAACCATCACACACACTGCACAGGCACAACTCTGCTCCACCTCGTCCACGGACCAGAAAAATTGTGCTGAATTAGTTATTTATTATGATATATTGTTTATTTATGTATTTTAAAGTTGACAATATTTCGGTTTATGTGCCTGAGGTTTAACACGTGCAAACACATCAGATCAAAAAGGTGTGTGTGGGTTTGAAGCTGCACTGCTGGAATGTAAAAGTATGTGTTCTGTTTTGTGGCCACTTGAGGGCAACAGAGGAGCAAGTTGGTGTGATGACGTTCGATAAACCACAGGAGGTTGTATTCAGTATTTTGTCATTGTCATAACTGTGTAGAGATTTTTTATAACAATGTTTAAATTCTGTTTGCATGTTAAAAGAAAAACACAAAGTTCACAATGCAAGACAGGACACATTGAAGGCTTTGTACTATTGTTATAATGTCTGTGTAAATATACGCCTACAGTTATGTTATTACTTATCTGTTGTAAATGGAAACAAAAAGAGTCAACAATGAAGCAATACGTCTCCCCCTCGTGACCCCTCAGCCTTCAGATAGCTGGAGCTACACGTCTTTTCTAAAGCTTCGTTTTACTATGTGAACGTTTTATTGAAAATTAATAAACTATAGGTTTTATGTGACATCCAGGTGAGCGGGTGGTTTATTTCACCTGCCTTCACTCACAATGTGGTTGTATATTACTGAAATGTCCAATGATATCAAACACCCTCTCTGAAGTTCCCAAAAAGAACATGGCTGAGGTGGGAAGCTGTTTTAGAGGAATGTATTTGGTCCATCTTCGTTTTCTTTTTTAAACACTTACACTATAAGAAACTCCATAGACAACACCAAAATATTCAGAACTCAGTGGATTCCTTGTGTTATTAGTCTTAATCGACAGGGAGATCATTAATGAATTAGTTTTGAAGTCCTGCTCTGTTAAATCAGAAACCAGATTTGCACAGTTCTAAGGAACATGAGTAATTAAAAGAAAGAAAATCTTCTACTCAACTCGATCCATTGAAGAGAGTGGTATCAAGCATTTTGGGCTTGTCAAATTAAAAGCAAAGTGAAAATAATAGGAGATGATGAAGTTTTTATATTAAGATGTTTGAATCATGAATCTAAACTGCTGGACAAACTAATTTTCTTACTTTTTTAGACAATTTGTACTATTTAACCGGATCTATTACGAAGCCTGCAACTGTGTCAAAGGTTGTCAAGAATTTCCAAAGGAAAAGCTCAGTACAAAGATTAAAGTAAATGATCAAATCTGTAGATCTATGGCAGCTGCTGGTGCCCAGTGATCTCAGCAGCTTCCCAGAAATGGCAAAGGGAACATTGAACTCGCTGGTATTTAAAAAGCACTGATATCAGATGGATCATTGACAGATAGTTTGTCTTTCTCATTGCTGTTTATCTGTTTGTTAGCTGGACTTCGAAAGATGTTTCTTCACCAGTGTAATTTTTCCCGGCAATACTGATGGGACCATGGATCAATCATTACGGATTACTTTAAAAGAAATAAAAAACTGTGGCACTATTATGGTGCAATAAATATGCATAAAATCTGAGAATATAGAAAAACAAAGAGCAGAGCTCTCCTGGACGTTCCAAAGCTAAACAGTTGTTAATATTTAGTGAACAATTATTTCCTCCTTTATTTTCCTTATTGTCTTTTTAGAGTGTTGGGTGATTCAGGGGCAAAAACTTCTGACACATGTTCGTTGGCAATGTCTGGTGGGAGTTTTACCGATTTGGTTCATCCACTGATTTTTCAAAACTTCTAAAATTCTTATAATTAAATAAATATTGGAGAAAATTCTCCTTTCTGAATCAAGTAAGTTCTCATATTCTGGATGTGTATTCCTGTTGACACATCCACTACTCACGAAAAGCTTCTATTTGTCATTCGAATCCCAGAGGAACCAGTGAGTCTTGTAAATATAATTATAACCCTGCCTCACTGTCGTCATCAGAACCAAAATGCAGCAGGAGATGAGGGGAATTATTAAGAAATGATATATGATATATGAAACACACAAGGCCAGACACTCTCCAGACCCATGAGCAGACCTCGCTTGTGTTTGCATCATTTTGCCCTGCGTATGTTCATGCCGTCACTTCAGTGGTGCTTTTCTGCTCAGTAGGAGGAACCATCCGAGGTTGAGATTCCTAAGTGTGACGTGCGTGGTGATGCATGTCTTGCATTGTTTAGATAGCTATGAAGCATGGGGGTAGAGTGCGATACAGTGGAAATGTTTGTTGCAACAAGTGTTCATCATCACCATCATTTCAAAACGAAGCCTTGTTCAGAACACAGAGCTGCTCTCTCCTGCAGACCATGATGATTCAGCTGGGTAAATCTGAATTTGAAAAAAGATTCTTTGGTTCAGTTGGTCCAGATTTCTATATGGATCGGCATCAAATTGCACACAATACCCCCTAAACATGTCCAATTTTATTTTTTTGTCAAGAACCATTAATTCTTCTCTGTGAAATCAATGAAAATGTTGAAAAACGCCCTTAATCACAATGTTAAAGAATGTAAAAAAAGATCCTGGATCTGCCCCCAGACCCAGAACCCAAACTGAATGGGCTCTACTGTGACCTTTACCACATAGTTCCACCAATTTTTGTGGTAATTTTTCCAGTATCTTTATAAAAGTGATCACAAGGGGAAGACTCACCTTAAACTTAATTTTATGTCATGCTTTGTAACCACGTAGATATATTTAAAATCTAAAATACTACACACATTATCCTCCAGGAAGTGTTGCCTAATATTACACAAGTGAGCCTTGAGATCATTTCCTTCCAGTTATTGACGTCCACAAATGCTACATTAACAATTTATGAAAATTTGAATAATATTCAAATGATAATATTCAATTTGAAATTACATTCAAATAGACGAATGCAATCTATTTCTATTTATATACAAACAAGCCAGTAGCCAGTCAAATTTACCTTTATCTCAGCGTAGGCTCAAATTCGTCCTGTATCATTGATTACGAGGCCAAAACACTTGATGATGCAAACTTGCACAGCTGAAGTGGGACATCCCTAACATCCGCTGGTGGCTGCAAACACCTGCTAACATCTACTGGTAGTTTGTAACTTATATTGTGCAGAAGACCTTCAAACGTACAATGGATATTCACCATCTTGTCCTATATTCTAAAAAACGACTGGTCACACCAGACCAAATGCAGCAGTAGCAGCAAAACTCCAGCGTGTTCTTACTTTGGCAACAATTTAGTTGTATTTAGCTTTTTAATTGTGAGAGACTCTTGTTATTTCTTTTTAAAGTCAAATTTCAAAGATGCTTTTTGTGAAACTAATTCAGTGATTTGTGATTCGGCTGTAGGAGCTGATGAGTCAGAGCTTTGGTTTCTTCGTATTCAGCGTCATAGAGAGGCCCTGTGGTCGTCATATTTACTATTTACCATCACACACACATGCACAGGCACAACTCTGCTCCACCTCGTCCACGGACCAGAAAAATTGTGCTGAATTAGTTATTTATTATGATATATTGTTTATTTATGTATTTTAAAGTTGACAATATTTCGGTTTATGTGCCTGAGGTTTAACACGTGCAAACACATCAGATCAAAAAGGTATGTCTGGGTTTGAAGCTGCACTGCTGGAATGTAAAAGTATGTGTTCTGTTTTGTGGCCACTTGAGGGCAGCAGAGGAGCAAGTTGGTGTGATGACGTTCGAGAAAACCACAGGAGGTTGTATTCAGTATTTTTGTCATTGTCATAACTGTGTAAAGATTTTTTACAACAATGTTTAAATTCTGTTTGCATGTTAAAATAAAAACAAAAAGTTCACAATGCAAGACAGGACACATTGAAGGCTTTGTACTATTGTAATATTGTCTGTGTAAATATATACGCCTACAGTTGTTATGTTATTACTTATCTGTTGTAAATGGAAACAAAAAGAGTCAACAATGAAGCAATACGTCTCCCCCTCGTGACCCCTCAGCCTTCAGATAGCTGGAGCTACACGTCTTTTCTAAAGCTTCGTTTTAGTATGTGAACATTTTACTGAAAATTAATAAACTTTAGGTTTTATGTGACATCCAGGTGAGCGGGTGTTTTATTTCACCTGCGTTCACTCACAATGTGGTTGTATATGACTGAAATGTCCAATGATATCGAGCACCCTCTCTGAAGCTCCCAAAAAGAACATGGCTTAGGTGGGAAGCTGTTTTAGAGGAATGTATTTGGTCCATCTTTGTTTTCTTTTTTTAACACTTACACTATAAGAATCTCCATAGACAACACCAAAATATTCAGAACTCGGTGGAAGTCCTGCTCCTTAAATCAGAAACCAGATTTGCACAGTTCTAAGGAACATGAGTAAGTAAAAGAAATAAAATATTCCATTTAACTGGATCCATTGAAGACAGTGGTATCAAGCATTTTGGGCTTGTCAAATTAAAGCCAAGTGAAAAAAAAAAGAATGGCTATGTTATATTAAGATGTTTGAATCATGAATCTAAACTGGACAAACTCATTTTCTTACTTTTTTAGACCATTTGTACTATTTAACCAGATCTATTACAAAGTCTACAACTGTTTCAAAGTGAGTCAAGAATTTCCAAAGGGAAAGCTCAAAACAAAAATTAAAGTAAATTATCAAAACTGTAGATAAATGGCCTTTGCTGGTGCCCAGTGATCTCAGCAGCTTCCCAGAAAGGGCAAAGGGAACATTGAACTCACTGGTATTTAAAAAGCACTGATATCAGATGTATCATTGACAGATAGTTTGTCTTTTCTCATTGCAGTTTATCTGTTTGTTAGATGGATTTCGAAAGATGCTTCTTCACCAGTGTAATGTTTCGTGCCAAATCTGATTGGACCATGGACCAGAGTCGGCGTCAGAACCAATCTAATGGGGGGGCATAGGCTCACAGCGGAGGGGCATAAGTTCCCATTCAATTGACAGTGACATAAAACGAATTTTCCGCAAACCAACACACAAAACACACTAACCTCCAATCTCAAAACATGAGTGCACGTAAGACAGTCTCTCTCTCTCTCTCTCTCTCTCTCTCTCTCTCTCTCTCTCTCTCTCTCTCTCTCTCTCTCTCTCTCTCTCTCTCTCACACACACACACACACGCATCGGCGAAACCACACACTGAGTAGCCTACTGTGCACCGTGCGCATCAGAGCATCGCCGAAACCACAAGTGACAAGCCTACGAATAATTAAGTAGGTAATGTTACAGTACAACTATCACCATTGCATCAATAAATATATGATCACAGTCAATGCATCTTTTTGTGTTTTAACGTCCCTGACCCTCGTTGCTTATGCTTATCGCTCTAACTTCCGCTCTGACTACAGCCGTCAACTCAACCGTGACGCAATTGTAATAATAAATTCAAACACACCAATCAACAATCACACACACACTTCTTTTAAGATTATTTTTGTTTGATTTCGTTTAATAATAGCCTATATAGCCTATTTATAAAGGAAAACGTCTGACTTTTACTATAATAAAAATAATTAATTAATACAACACAGGGCATGACTTGGGGGGGGGGGGGGGGGGGGCACAGTAAGGCTGTCGGGGGGGCGTGGCCCGCGAATGCCCCCCCATAGCGCCGACACTGCCATGGACCACTCATTATTGATTACATTAAAAGAAACAAAACACTGTGGCACTATTATCGTGCAATACATATGCATAAAATCTATGACCATAGGAAACAAAGAGCAGAGCTCTCCTGGACGTTCCAAAGCTTAACAGTTGTCAAAAATTAGTGAACAATTATTTCCTCTCTTTAATTTCCTTATTGTACTTTTAGGGTGCTTGGTGATTCTGGGGCAAACACTTCTGATACACATTCGTTGGTTGACTATCATATTTAAATCATTATGTATTTATTAACAGCATGTGACCAGTATAGCTCTAATTGGGGAGATCCAAGCTGTAGGGAAATTCTATTCATTCATAGCACTAATATTTCATTAAAAGTACCTTTGACTTCCTTATAAACTATCTGTAGGTTGTGACAGTGGCCAGCAGAGGGCAGCAGATGAGCAAGTCTGTCTGCTGTGCTCAGTCACTTATTAGTTGTTGTCATGTATGTGTGAAGTCCTGTTTAATTAAAGCAATGCTGTTCGCAAGTTGGAAAAAACACAAACTTCACAATACAAGAGAGGACAAATTCAAGACTTTGTAATCGTAACGTTGTCGATGTGTCAACTTGTGTTTGGCAGTTGTTTACCTGGTGTGAATGAGACGTCAACCACAAAGTGACATATCTGTCCTCGTGTCGTCTTTTCTAAAGCTGCGTTTTACGAGGTCAAAAGGTTTAACTGAAAAATCATGTGAAAACGTATATGACATCCAGGTGAGCTGTTGTTTTTTCTGCCTCGTGTTCAGAGGTAACACTTTTATCGGGCAGCTGCAACAAAGTGTTTGCCAAGTGCCTTTGACCAATAATATCAAACCAACAGAGCAGACACCCTCTCTGAAGCGTATAAAAAAATTGCAGCCTGCCCACCTGTCTCCTTCAAACTATCTTTCTCATTCAACAGTGCAGATCATCTCCAACCCCTCGTCCTGCTCCTGTGACAGAGAGAGAGAGACGCCAACATGATCCTGCTCCTCCTTCTGTTCGCCCTGACCCTCGGTGCTGTGTCTCCTTCAGATGGAGAGCTCTACTATTTGTCACAGAGAGCTAACCTGGTGTCTATCCAAAGTCTGGATGAAGAGAATTTTGTCAAAGCCCTGATCAAGAACATTCTATTACATGAATAAACTGTAGGTTTTATGTGACATCCAGGTGAGCGGGTGGTTTATTTCACCTGCCTTCACTCACAATGTGGTTGTATATGACTGAAATGTCCAATGATATCAAGCACCCTCTCTGAAGCGCCCAAAAAGAACATGGCTGAGGTGGGAAGCTGTTTTGAAGGAATGTTTTTGGTCCATCTTCGTTTTCTTTTTTAACACTTACACTATAAGAAACTCCATAGACAACACCAAAATATTCAGAACTCAGTGGATTCCTTGTGTTATTAGTCTTAATCGAGAGGGAGATCATAAATGTATTAATTTTGAAGTCCTGCTTCTTAAATCAGAAACCAGATTTGCACAGTTCTAAGGAACATGAGAATCTTCAACTTAACTGGATCCGTTGAAGACAGTGGTATCAAGCATTTTGGGCTTGTCAAAATGATAAGGTTTTTATATTAAGATGTTTGAATCATAAATCTAAACTGGACAAACTAATTTTCTTACTTTTTAAGACTATTTGTATTATTTAACTGGATCTATTATGAAGCCTCCAACTGTATCAAAGTGAGTAAAGAATTTCTAAAGGAAAAGCTCAGTACAAAGATAAAAGTAAATGATCAAATCTGTAGATAAATGGCCGCTGCTGGTGCCCAGTGATCTCAGCAGCTTCCCAGAAAGGGCAAAGGGAACATTGACTCACTGGTAATTAAAAAGCACTGATATCAGATGGATCATTAACAGATAGTTTGTCCTTTTCATTGCGGTTTATCTGTTTGTTAGCTGGATTTCGCAAGATGCTTCTTCACCAGTGTAATGCTTCGTGCCAACTCTGATTGGACCATGGACCAATCATTATTGATTACTTTAAAAGAAACAAAACACTGTGGCACTGTTATAGTGCAATCAATATGTATAAAATCTAAGAACATAGAAAAACAAAGAGTAGATCTCTCATGGACGTTTCAAAGCTAAACAGTTGTTGATATTTAGTGAACAATTATTTCCGCCTTTATTTCCTTATTGTCTTTTTACAGTGTTGGGGGATTCTGGGGCTAACACTTCTAATACACGTTTGTTGGCAATGCTGTTTGCACGTTAGAAAAAACACAAAGTTCACGATACAAGAGAGGACACATTAAAGACTTTGTAATCCCAACAGTGTCGATGTGTCAACTTATGTTTTGCAGTTGTTTACCTGGTCTGAATGACAAGACGTCTACCACAAAGTGACATATCTGCCCTCGTGTCGTCTTTTCTAAAGCTGCGTTTTACGAGATCAAAAGGTTGAACGGAAGAATCAAGCGGAAAGTTATGCGACGTCCATGTGAGCTGTTGGTTTTACTGCCTCGTGCTCAGTGAAAACACTTTTATCGGGCAGCTGTGTATAAAACAAAATGTTTGTCAAGTGCATTTGACCAATAACATTACAGCAACAGAGCAGACACCCTCTCTAAAGCGTATAAAAGAACGCAGCCTGCCCACCTGTCTCTTCCAAACTCTCATTCTCATCCAACAGTGCAGACCATCTCCAACCCCTCGTCCTGCTCCTGTGACAGAGAGAGAGAGACGCCAACATGATCCTGCTCTTCCTTCTGTTCACCCTGACCCTGGGTGCTGTGTCTCCTTCAGATGGACCTGAGGTCAAGCTGCAGCGTGGAAGCTGTCCCTCGTTCTGGTTCAGCTTCAACAACCGCTGCTACAAGTATGTTGCCACAGAGCTGAACAGGGCTGATGCAGAGTTCCACTGTGTGTCACAGGGAGCCAACCTGGTGTCTATCCACAGTCTGGATGAAGAGAATTTCATCACACGGCCTCCTGCCTGTGGATGTGTGTATGCTTTGTCAATGTGTGTGTATGCTTTGTCAAGCTGCAGGTGATGAGCTGGTGGGCGTGGCCAATTCCCAAACCTCTGTTAAGCTGGTCCTTCCTCCTGCCTGAGTCTCTTCCTGACATCGCCTGGCTCCGGAGGGAGAGCGGTGTGCCGCTCCGCCGCAGCCCCTCGTTTTCTATTGTGTTCTCTTGGTTTGCTTTGCCGTCATTTTGGTCCCTTGTGTTAGGGAAATAAATTATCCTTTTGTTACTTTTACCTGCGCAGTTCCTTTTATTTGTCCGACCATGAGCCGGGTCGTGACAAATGTGGGGGCTCGTCTCGTTGTCCGTGTGCGCTAGTAAGCCAGAGTTGTGAATGAACTCACGGGAGTTTGTGAATGGAACCGTTTTGGCGGCGTTGCTGTTGAGTGGCGTGGGAACCCGGAAGTCGCGAGGGCTTGTGTGTGTGGTTTGTACGCCACGGTTTAGCTGTGATCTGCGAAGGTAAATTTTGGGCCATGGTTGTGTTGTTTCTCTGGGTCACTTGGCTTTTGTTGCTGCTTGAAGATAATTGTTTTGTCCGGGCATCCTGATCAGTTAGCCGCCGGGTGAGCAGATCTCGCCACTTTATTATTTTGCCTTTTTTGTTTTGGTCGGTAACCCTGAGGAGGGAGTGCGCTGGCTTTGGGTTGTTGCAGCTGGCCAGTCTCGGTCAGATGTAATTTCCTGCGGTTGGTGTCACTTCGAGCTCGGCAAGCCGACGAAGACTACGTGAGGTTTAGTAAGTATTGTGGTAGGTAGTTAGGGGTTGGGGTGTCTCGGCTTGTGTTTTTTCGTAGCTCCTTGTTTGGGAGTTACCTGGTAAGTAGCAGCAAAAGTAAGTATCCTGGAGTTTTGTATTACTGTGTGTAGAGTATGGCGGATGTGGCGTTTTTTGTTCAGGCTCCGTCGGAGGAGTTGCTGGATAAGTGCACGCGGGAACAATTGTTTAAAATAGCGGAGCATTATCGTATCGATATCCCAGATAGAAGAGTGAAAGACGCGACAATTCAGAATGTTTTGTTTGCTGCATTATGCGAGTTGGGTATATTGTCGGGTGCTGCGCGTCCTCCCCAGGCCAGGGTGGAGAGTTTGGCTCCACTGGCTGCGAGCGCGAGTGACCTCACGTTTGAGCAGCAGAAAGAGTTACTGTTGTTGCAGTTGGAGCATGCTAAGACGTTGAAGTCAGTTGAAATGGAGAAGCAGATTGCAGTGGAAAAACTCCGCTACCAGACGGAGCAAGCGAAGCTGTCGGTAGAGCAGTCTCGGCTGGAGTTGCTGAGGGCTGGATTTTCGGGTGGAGCCGCCTCGGGAGCGCAGGAGAGTTCCTCCGTTCGTCCCGGGGGCGGAGGTGAGTGTTTTGATGTGCTTGGCAATCTGCGGTTACTTCCGAAGTTTAATGAGCGGGATCCAGAGTCGTTTTTTTCTTTGTTTGAACGTGTGGCTGAGTCACGGAAGTGGCCTGAGTCAGCCCGCACGGTGATGCTCCAGTGCGCACTGACTGGCCGTGCGCAGGAGGCGTATTCTGCTCTGTCGGTGGCTGATGGCCAAGATTATGAGTGTGTAAAGTCTGCCGTATTGAAAGTGTACGAGCTCGTGCCGGAGGCTTATCGTCAGCGCTTTCGTTCATGGAAGAGAGTGGAGAAGCAGACGCACCTCGAGTTTGCTCGTGACCTGGCGGGTCATTTTGCGCGTTGGTGTGCCGCGTTAAAAGTGGAGACGTTTGAGGATTTGTCCGAGTTAATTGTGTTGGAGCAGTTCAAAAATTCCATACCTGAAAACATTGCACAACACATTAACGATCTCAAGGTAAGACGTGTGTCTGAAGCTGCTTCAGTGGCAGATGACTATGTGTTGACGCATAAACGCTCTTTTGGTGAGTGGCGCGCGCATAGTGGCAGCCGTGGTGGACCGTTTGCAGAGCGTGCTGAGGCAGCTCTGGGGAGTTATGTTGGTCGTTCAGGTAAATCCGACGCCAGGGAACGTAACTCGAGGGGTTTTGAGAAAACCTGCAGTTATTGTCATAAAAGAGGTCATTTCAGAGCTGATTGTTACGCACTTAAACCCAGGGTTCCCCAGGGGGGTCCCATGGCGCAGCCAAAAGGTGCTTGCTGCGCTGTCTCGTTGCCTCGCGCACCAGCGGTGAGTGAGGTGGGTGTGCCAGCTCGGGGTGAATCCGTGTCTGTGGGGTTGGCGTCTTTTCTGCCGTTCATTTCTGGTGGCCATGTTTCTCTGGTGGGGGGCAGGTTGAAGGTGCCAGTTAAAATACTGCGCGACACAGCGGCCTTTGATTCCTTCATTCAGGCTTCTGTGCTGCCTTTTTCCGCTGAGACTCACACAGGTTGTTGGGTGCCTGTTGTAGGTATGGAAATTAATGTTCTGCAAGTCCCTCTGCACAAAATCACATTACACTCTGATCTCTTCCAGGGCGAGATAGTTGTGGGTGTGAGGCCGGCGCTGCCTGTTGAGGGGGTCACTCTGATCCTGGGTAACGGTGCTGCAGGTGAGCGTGTGTGGGGTGATGTGGCCCCGTCTCCAGTGGTTTCCTCAGTTCCCCTGGTGAGGAAGCAGCCTGATGAGGATGAAATAAGTTTCCCCGAAGTGTTCACAGCGTGTGCGGTGACGCGGTCTATGTCCCAACATTCTCCACCAGAGCCGCCTGAGTGTGGCGTGGGTGATGGTGAGGCAGTAGATGGGTGGTGTTTCTCCCTGTCTGATGTTTCCCTTTCAGTTACGCAGGAAGAGTTGGAGAGTGAACAGCGAGCCGACGCGTCCCTGAAGGGACTGTTTGACATGGTGTTGCCTGCGTCGGAGGTAAAGAACGACTCTCACTGTTACTTTCTGTTTAAGGGATTGCTCATGAGAAAATGGGTGCCTCACGGGGACGATTTTGTAGGGGATCCCGTCCTCCAGATTGTCCTGCCTTCGAAGCTCCGGGAGACGGTGCTTCGCCGGGCCCATGATGACTCGGGTCACTGGGGGGTGAGAAAAACATACAACCGAGTGCTGAAACACTTTTTTTGGCCTAAATTAAAGAGGGATGTGTCTGAGTATGTGAAAACCTGTCATACCTGTCAACTTGCGGGGAAGCCAAATCAGGTGATTAAACCAGCTCCTCTGTTTCCGATTCCGGCTGTGGGTCAGCCATTTGAACACCTTATTATAGACTGTGTGGGTCCGTTGCCACGTTCCAAGTCGGGTGCTGTTTATTTGCTTACGGTCATGTGTCAAACCACCCGTTATCCGGCAGCGTATCCTTTACGCACGATCACAGCGCGTTCTGTGGTGCGCGCCCTGACACAGTTCATTGCTATATTCGGTATCCCGAAGGTGATTCAAACTGACCGCGGATCAAACTTCACCTCTCACCTGTTTTCACAAGTTTTGAAACAGTTGGGGGTTAAACACAATAAAGCATCGGCATATCACGCTCAGAGTCAGGGGGCCCTGGAGCGTTTTCACCAGTCTCTGAAGTCGTTGTTACGTACATATTGTGTGAAACTGGACGGAGACTGGGAGGAGGGGTTGCCCTGGTTACTGTTAGCGGCGAGGGAGGTGTCCCAAGAGAGCACAGGGTTCAGTCCCAACGATTTGGTGTTTGGGCACACTGTGCGCGGCCCTCTGGATCTTTTGTGCGAGCAATGGAAGGATGCTGCTCCACCAGAAAATGTACTTGATTATGTAAATGGGTTCCGTCATAGGTTGTATGCTGCAGGGGTATTGGCAAAGAAAAACTTGGGTACTGCACAGAGTAAGATGAAGACACTGTATGACCGGAGGGCTGAGAAGCGCGTGTTCAGTGAGGGGGACCGGGTCTTGGCGTTACTTCCCATCATTACTTCTCCATTTCAGGCGAAGTATGGAGGTCCTTATGAAATAAAGAAAAAAACGTCTGAACATAACTACATCATTGCTACGCCTGATCGTAGACGGAGTGTCCAGATGTGTCATGTCAACTTATTGAAACCTTACTATGAACGTGTCCCTCCAGGTGAAGCTGTCTCCGCCTCCTCTGTGCCTGTGCGGCCTGTGTGTTCTGTGAGTAGAGTGTCTGTGGTTTACCCTCCACAGTCGGTGCCTGCCGGGGTGGAGGATGGTCTGCCCGACGCTGATGCTGGGGTGCAGCAAGGTCGTTTAAAAAACTCTGAGTCCTTGAACAAATTACATCTTCTGTTGGGCCATCTGTCTGAGTCACAACAAGCCGACCTAGTTGAAGTGATAAGTTCCTTCCCATCTCTGTTTGGTGACACTCCTACTCAAACAAATGTAATTGAACATGATATAGATGTAGGTGATGCACTCCCAATTCGCCAAAGGTTTTACCGCGTTAGTCCTGAAAAACGTGTGTCCCTTGATGCGGAAGTGAAGTATATGTTGGATAATTGTATTGCTGTTCCCTCCTTTTCCAGTTGGGCATCTCCCTGCATTTTAGTGCCGAAGCCAGACAAAACATTCAGGTTCTGCACTGATTTTCGCAAGCTAAATGCTGTAACGAAACCAGATTCTTTCCCGCTGCCTCGTATGGAGGATTGCGTTGACCAAGTGGGCCACGCCGCATTTGTGAGTAAATTTGACCTGTTGAAAGGATATTGGCAGGTTCCGCTGTCCGAGCGTGCACGTGACCTGTCTGCATTTATTACACCAAATGGTCTCTTCTCGTATAATGTTATGACTTTTGGTTTAAGAAACGCTCCTGCCACGTTCCAGAGGCTCATGACCAGAGTCTTGGGGGACTTAGAGGGGTGCACTGTGTATTTGGACGACGTGGTGGTGGTTTCAGACTCGTGGCCGTCTCATGTGGAGCGTGTCCGTGCGTTGTTCCTGCGCTTGGCTGAGGCGCGCCTGACCATCAACCTCGCCAAGTGCGAATTTGCACGGGCCACGGTGACGTACCTGGGCCGGGTTGTGGGTCAGGGTAAAGTCCGTCCCGTTGCAGAGAAAATAAGAGCTGTCCAGTTCTATCCTCCGCCCACTACTAAGAAGGAACTGATGAGGTTCCTGGGTTTGGTGGGGTATTACAGGGGGTTTTGCCGTAATTTCTCAGAAGTCGTTGCACCATTAACTGATCTACTTAAAATGCGTGTCCCATTTGTGTGGTCTCCTCTCTGTCAGCAGGCGTTTGAGAGGATAAAGTCTCTGCTGTGTGAAGCACCGGTCCTGGCCGCTCCGAGGTTTGACCGACCTTTTGCGCTTCAAGTCGACGCTAGTCACACCAGTAGGTGGCGTTTTGTTGCAAGCCGATGAGTTGGGTTTGGAAAAACCAGTTTGTTTCTTTTCCAAGAATTTTAACTCATATCAATTGAACTATTCAACGATTGAAAAGGAGGCACTGGCCTTAGTTTGGGCTCTGAGAAACTTTGAAGTGTACTTGGGCTCTGGAGCGGTACCCGTAGTGGTGTACACTGACCACAACCCACTTTTGTTTTTGAACTCGCTGCAATGTCCTAACCAGCGTCTGATACGTTGGTCGTTATTTCTACAGTCACATTGGCTTGATATTAGACACATAAAGGGTGCGGAAAACGTCGTAGCCGACGCACTGTCTCGCGTTCCTCAGGATTGAGGTTTGAGCTAAGACTTTAATGCTGTTATGATGGTGTCCTGTTGCGCTCCTGTTCCCTCTTCTGTCATCCTTCCCTCTTAAATTGCTTCCCACTGGTACCAGGTTGCTGAGGTGGGGGTGTGGAAGATGCGCGTAGTGAGCTGTGTGGTTCTCAACAGCAGCTGGTGTTCCTGTCCTCGGATGTGTGTGCCCTTGTGTGTGTGCCTTAAACATCGTAAACTCTATACGTGTAAAAAAAAAAAAAAAAAGTAAAACTTCAAAGTAAGTAGAATGTATATATTTGTGAAGAAAATAAACTTTATAGTAGGTAGAATGTGTAGCCTATATATGTGCAAAGTTAAAAAAAAAAAAAATAATAAATAAATTTGGTTTTGGTTTAATAATGAGGGAGCCATTGTCGAGTTCGGGGTTGGGCCCCGTTTTTCAGGGAGGGGGGTGTGACGGCCTCCTGCCTGTGGATGTGTGTATGCTTTGTCAATGTGTGTGTATGCTTTGTCAAGCTGCAGGTGATGAGCTGGTGGGCGTGGCCAATTCCCAAACCTCTGTTAAGCTGGTCCTTCCTCCTGCCTGAGTCTCTTCCTGACATCGCCTGGCTCCGGAGGGAGAGCGGTGTGCCGCTCCGCCGCAGCCCCTCGTTTTCTATTGTGTTCTCTTGGTTTGCTTTGCCGTCATTTTGGTCCCTTGTGTTAGGGAAATAAATTATCCTTTTGTTACTTTTACCTGCGCAGTTCCTTTTATTTGTCCGACCATGAGCCGGGTCGTGACACAGCCCTGATCAAGAACTTTGATCATGCTGAAGGATTCACCTGGATCGGACTCAGCGACATCCACAAAGAAGGCCGCTGGATGTGGTCTGATGGTTGTGCAGTGGACTTTACCTTTTGGGCCACAGGAGAGCCAAACAACCTCCGAGGAAGGGAAAACTGTGGTCATAACAATTTATTCACCGAAAAGAAATGGAATGATGAATCGTGTAGTGTCCCTTTTGCTTCTGTTTGTGCCTCTCGCATAACGTGTCCTCAGTGATTGTTAAGTCTGATTTAATCTGGTCACTGATCACCTGATGCTTGTTGACATGAAATAGTCCTCAGCAATAAAGATACAAATGCACACTCCTCTGTTTGTTCTCATTTCACCCACTTAATTTTCATACCTGTTGTCAGGTATTTGTTTTTGGTGATTTTAACAAATCTAATGTTATTTTCAATATCAATGATAAATATGAGCACAAATAAAATGGTGATGATGTGTCAAATTAAAGGATGGTAGTGAGAGTGAATGCAGACAGAAGACAGAATGGAGTGGATGACTTGAAAAATAAAGCATGAAACTAAACAGCTACTTTTATTGACATATGCTTTTTGGGAAAATCACTGAGTCGGTGGTGGAAGCAAACTGCACGTAACATGACGAAAATGAAAGAGAGAGACATGTTTTTCACAATGATTTGAAGTGTGCCAGAGACGGGGCAGATCTAATATGGAGTGGTACGCTGTTCCACTAGTTTGTGGCGGCTACTGCAAAGGCTCGATCGCCTCTGGTTATGAGCCTCGGTTTAGGTAAGTCCAGGAGCAGCTGAGTGGATAACCTCAGCTCTCTAAGTGGAGAGTGGACATGAAGTAGTTCAGATAGGTGGTGCCAGTCCATTAAGAGGTTTGAAAGTTAACGATAACATTTTAAAATCAATCCTGTGACCAACAGGAAGCCAGGGGAGGGAGCTAAACACCGGTGTTACATGGTCCCTCTTTTTCTTACCTGTAAGGAGGCGAGCAGCATTTTGGACGAGCTGCAGGCTACAGGAATCAAGTCGAGAAGTTATGAAGGCATGGATCCCCCTCTCTACATCTTTAGGTGGGAGATATACCTTTACCTTAACTATGAGTCTCAATTGAAAGAAGCTACACCTAACAACAGGTTGTCAAATTTGAAACCACTGTCCAAATGAACACCAAGACTCTTTACAAAGGAGTGAATCATAGGGACTAGAGGGCAAAGTTAGTTTTGCGCTTTTTGTGCCATGTTCACTATTTACCACTTGGGCCACTATAGATTCGTATCCAGATGACAACTTACCCAGAGCACCACGTTTTTGGCAACAAAAGCCCACATTCGTAGTAAGTGCAGATATTAGCTGATATATGTAGTGGAGTAAAACGGAGGTAATCGGGGTGAACAGTGCGGAGGTGAGGGCGAGCGTCAACTACCTGCACATCATCGACAATCAGCAGACTCTTTTCGAGCTGTCGCACAAACTGGAGCCACGTGCTTAAACACACAACCTCACTGGACACAGCGGAATGGAGATCCTAGCTTCTGTGACATGGAGGACACTTCACAACACAATGTCGCATACTCGCACTCACACACACTGCTGCCAAGTGGTGAAACCCACAAAGACACAGAGCTGCACTCGGCTTCAAACACTGGACATGTGCTTTTGAAGGATTCACACGCTTTGTGAAATGTCTCTGGGAAGAGAATCTGTGCAGCAGCGCAGAGATTTGCCAAACTGAGAGAGACGGTAAAGGAGGCTGTAATTAGTTTGTAAAGTATCTATTGGACTGAATATGCCCTTGGTTTAGTTCTTGTGATGAGCTTTTGGTTATTTATGAGCCTGTCCAGCAGGTGGAACGTTTCCTTTAATTCTGTCAAAGTCTCGTCAGTTTCTTCTGGGGGTCAAATAGGACGTGAGAGCCTCGTCATCATTTCAGTCACAAACGCTCTGTGGTTATAACCTGACGGTGTCATATCATTTAATCTGCATACCACGTATCTGCCTCGTGATGCATGTAAACGCAGGATACATGCTGTAGTTATGCAGGTGTAGGTTTGGTTATTATACTGTAGCATATTATTCAACACATTTTTTAACCTTTTTCTCACTAAAGTTCTGTATTTTGACTAAAAATGTGCAGCTTCAGTGACAAAAGGTGCAACATTAATGGCGTGTCAGTCCTGGCCTGTGAATGGAGCGTTGTGAGAGGTTTCCACTGACTGACCCGTGAGGTTTGAAACCCCGAAGCTCTCCTGAACGTCTCTCAAATACTGTTGATGAATACTGGATAGTTGAATTGTTGTAAAGTCCTGGCTGACTTTTAACACTCCTCCTGCTCTCTTTTCTGTGATGTTTTTTTTTCTGTGAATAGATAATTGTTTTACATTGTATATAATATGGACCTATACATTTTTCAGTGCCAAATGTCACGTTGAGTCGTGCAGCACAGATGTTGAAATCTTGTTTTGTTTTTTATTTTTTCTTAATCACAGATTTGTTTTATTTTTGAGTGAGCTCTGAAATGACGTCTGGTCCTTGATCATGTGAAGCAGCTCTGACTCCTTGTAGAGATGCTTTCTGACATTATGATGACTGATTTCAAGTTGTATAAGATGTTATTCCTCACATCATGGGTTGCTATGGAAAAACAGCCCCAGTAGTTAAAGTCAAAGCACTGCATCACAGTTAAGAAATAGCTTTATTCTACAAAATCGTGTTCATGAGCAGATTCTAACCTGTTACTATCTGTTCTTACTGCCTGAAAAGATCACTTCATTCAGAAGGGATCATGTGTAAACTGTCTGAAAAGTAACACAGGTTGTGGACATTATACCTTTATAGTAAGAATGTCTTTTGAGAGTTTTACAGATTTGGTTCATCCACTGATTTTTCAAATCTTCTAAAGTTCTTATAATTAAATAAATATTGGAGAAAATTCTCCTTTCTGAATCAAGTAAGTTCTCATATTCTGGATGTGTATTCCTGTTGACACATCCACTACTCACGAAAAGCTTCTATTTGTCATTCGAATCCCAGAGGAACCAGTGAGTCTTGTAAATATAATTATAACCCTGCCTCACTGTCGTCATCAGAACCAGAATGCAGCAGGAGATGAGGGGAAATGATTAAGAAATGATATATGATATATGATACATACAAGGCCAGACACTCTCCAGACCCATGAGCAGACCTCACTTGTGTTTGCATCATTTTGCCCTGCGTCTGTTCATGCCGTCACTTCAGTGGTGCTTTTCTGCTCAGTAGGAGGAACCATCAGAGGTTGAGATTCCTAAGTGTCACGTGCGTGGTGATGCATGTCTTGCATTGTTTAGATAGTTATAAAGCATGGGGGTCAAGTGCAATACAGTAGAAATGTTTGTTGCCACAAGTGTTCATCATCACCATCAATTCAAAACGAAGCCTTGTTCAGAACACAGAGCTGCTCTCTCCTGCAGACCATGATGATTCAGCTAGGTAAATGAAAATCTGAATTTGAAAAAAGATTATTTGGTTCAGTTGGTCCAGATTTTTATATGGATCGGCATCAAATTGCACACAATACCCCCCTAAACATGTCCAATCTTATTTTTTTGTCAAGAACCATTAATTCTTCTCTGTGAAATCAATGAAAATGTTGAAAAACGCCCTTAATCACAATGTTAAAGAATGTAATAAAAGATCCTGGATCTGCCCCCAGACCCAGAACCCAAACTGAATGGGCTCTACTGTGACCTTTACCACATAGTTCCACCAATTTTTGTGGTAATTTTTCCAGTATCTTTATAAAAGGGATCACAAGGGGAAGACTCACCTTAAACTTAATTTTATGTCATGCTACGTAACCATGTAGATATATTTAAAATCTAAAATACTACACACATTATCCTCCAGGAAGTGTTGCCTGATATTACACAAGTGAGCCTTGAGATCATTTCCTTCCAGTTATTGACGTCCACAAATGCTACATTAACAATTTATGAACATTTGAATAATATTCAAATGATAATATTCAATTTGAAATTATATTCAAATAGACGAATGCAATCTATTTCTATTTCTATACAAACAAGCCAGTAGCCAGTCAAATTTACCTTTATCTCAGCGTAGGCTCAAATTCGTCCTGTATCATTGATTACGAGGCCAAAACACTTGATGATGCAAACATGCACAGCTGAAGTGGGACATCCCTAACATCCGCTGGTGGCTGCAAACACCTGCTAACATCTACTGGTAGTTGGTAACTTATATTGTGCAGAAGACCTTCAAACGTACAATGGATATTCACCATCTTGTCCTATATTCAAAAAAACGACTGGTCACACCAGACCAAATGCAGCAGTAGCAGCAAAACTCCAGCGGGTTCTTACTTCGGCAACAATTTAGTTGTATTTAGCTTTTTAATTGTGAGAGACTCTTGTTATTTCTTTTTAAAGTCAAATTTCAAAGATGCTTTTTGTGAAACTAATTCAGTGATTTGTGATTCGGCTGTAGGAGCTGATGAGTCAGAGCTTTGGTTTCTTCGTATTCAGCGTCATAGAGAGGCCCTGTGGTCGTCATATTAACTATTAACCATCACACACACGTGCACAGGCACAACTCTGCTCCACCTCGTCCACAGACCAGAATAATTGTGCTGAATTAGTTATTTATTATGATATATTGTTTATTTATGTATTTTAAAGTTGACAATATTTCAGTTTATGTGCCTGAGGTTTAACACGTGCAAACACATCAGATCAAAAAGGTATGTGTGGGTTTGAAGCTGCACTGCGGGATTGTAAAAGTATGTGTTGTGTTTTGTGGCAACTTGAGGGCAGCAGAGGAGCAAGTTGGTGTGATGACGTTCGAGAAAACCACAGGAGGTTGTATTCATTATTTTTGTCATTGTCATAACTGTGTAAAGATTTTTTACAACAATGTTTAAATTCTGTTTGCATGTTAAAAGAAAAACACAAAGTTCACAATGCAAGACAGGACATATTGAAGGCTTTGTACTATTGTAATAATGTTTGTGTAAATATATACGCCTACAGTTGTTATGTTATTACTTATCTGTTGTAAATGGAAACAAAAAGAGTCAACAATGAAGCAATACGTCTCCCCCTCGTGACCCCTCAGCCTTCAGATAGCTGGAGCTACATGTCTTTTCTAAAGCTTCGTTTTACTATGTGAACATTTTACTGAAAATAAATAAACTATAGGTTTTATGTGACATCCAGGTGAGCGGGTGTTTTATTTCACCTGCCTTCACTCACAATGTGGTTGTATATGACTGAAATGTCCAATGATATCAAGCACCCTCTCTGAAGCTCCCAAAAAGAGCATGGCTGAGGTGGGAAGCTGTTTTAGAGGAATGTATTTGGTCCATCTTTGTTTTCTTTTTTTAACACTTACACTATAAGAAACTCCATAGACAACACCAAAATATTCAGAACTCGGTGGAAGTCCTGCTCCTTAAATCAGAAACCAGATTTGCACAGTTCTAAGGAACATGAGTAAGTAAAAGAAATAAAATATTCCATTTAACTGGATTCATTGAAGACAGTGGTTTTCTGTCACGTGACGTGAGAACACGCCAATGCAAAACAATGGGCGGACCGAACGTTCCCATCTCACATTTTGAGAGGCCAGATTGTGAGATGGAAACGTTTCTCCAAGTGGACCAACGTTGCCACTACTGTTTGCTGATGAGACTGGGTTGTAACTGGAGGTCAGTGAATTGATAGATTATTGTCAGTAACGGTCCAGGATCAGAGGACAAATACTATATATCAAGCATTATTTCATTAAAAGTGGACCTCTGTATATTCATATCTGTTTTAAGGTTGTTCTTTCAATCGACCACTGGGTTCATCACAATCTTCACCAGGTACGAAAAGTAAGGGAGTACAAACAGAGAAGTTTGCATTTGTATCTTTATTGCTGAGCACTATTTCACATCAACAAGCATCTGGTGATCAGTGACCAGGTTAAATCAGACATTACAATCCCTGAGGACACATTATGTGAGATGCACAAACAGAGGGAAGACAGTGGCTACAAGTTCGATCATTCCATCTCTTATCTGTGAGATGGTTCTTTTAAACACAGTCTTCATTTCCTGCACCGTTGGTTGGCTCTCCTGTGGACCAAAGGACAAATCTAGCCGGACAACCATCAGACCACATCCAGCTGCCTTCGTTTTGGAGGTCGCTGAGTCCAATCCAGATTCCTCCATCAGCATGGTCAAACTTCTCGATCAGTGTTTGGAGACACAGCACCCAGGGTCAGGGCGAACAGAAGGAGGAGCAGGATCATGTTGGCGTCTCTCTCTCTCTGTCACAGGAGCAGGACGAGGGGTTGGAGATGATCTGCACTGTTGGGTGAGCATGAGAGTTTAAAGGAGACAGGTGGGCAGGCTGCATTCTTTTATACTCTTCAGAGAGGGTGTCTGCACTGTTTGTTGTGATATTATTGGTCAAATGCACTTGGCAAAAACTTTGTTTTATACACAGATGCCCGTTTAAAGTGTTTCTCTGGAAACGAGTCAGAAAAACCAACAGCTCACCTGGATGTCACATACGTTTTCAAAATGATTTTTCAGTTCAACCTTTTGACCTTGTGAAACGCAGCTTTAGAAAAGACGACACAAGGGCAGATATGTCACTTTGTGGTTGATGTCTTCTCATTCACACCAGGTAAACAACTGCCAAACACAAGTTGACACATCGAAAATGTTACGATTACAAAGTCTTTAATGTGTCCTCTCTTGTATTGTGAACTTTGTGTTTTTTCCAACATGCAAACAGCATTGCTGTAATTAAACAGGACTTCACACAGACATGACAACAGCTAATAAATGATTGAGCACAACATCATCAGACTGACTTTCTCCTCTGCTGCCCTCTGCTGGCCACTGTCACAACCTACAGATATTTTATAAAGAGGGCACAAATATTTTTAATGAAATACATGAAATAGATCTCTGCGCAGTCTTACTGTGGGTCGGATGTGTTGGCATGGGGGTTGGAAATGAGTGATATTCGTGCCCCCTTGCACTTTGTTCAGTTATATTCGCAATTTGTTTCAGGGGAATTCCAGATTGCCGTGCGTCCTGAGTTACCGATAGCGGGTGTGGATTTTATTCTCGGTAATGATTAGCAGGAGGGAAAGTTTTCCCATTTCCCGAGGTTATCGAAAACCCGACTATAAATATGTGTGTTTCTGACCCAGCTGGGTCAGGTTCGTTTCCCCTGTTTCCCGTGGGTGCCATAACCCGTGCTCAGGGACGTAAATTCGAAAACTTGGTGGATCTGAGTGACTCGTTCATGGGTTCCTCTGACCCACCAAACTCTCTTTCCGAGGGTGCAATGGGTGCACCTGTGACCGAGCTCCAGCCTGACGACGAACCCCTCAACTTACCTGTAAAAAAGGAACAGCTAATTAAGGCTCAAGAAATTGACACTACTTTGTCCCATTGTTTTTCACTTGTAAATACATCTGCATGTAAAAAGGCGGTGTCATACCTGGTTGATGATGGTGTGTTAATGCGCCACTGGTCTCCTGACTCTGTTTTTACGTACCAGTCTGTGCGCCAAATTGTAGTGCCACAGCCCTTCCGTCCTCAGGTCCTGAGTCTGGCTCATGATCACAGTATGTCCGGCCATTTGGGTGTCAGAAAAACATATCAGCGTGTCCTCCGTTACTACGTCTGGCCTGGACTTAAATCTGACGTGGTGAAATTCTGCCGTTTGTGCCACACTTGCCAGATCTCCAGTAAACCCAATCAGGTGATACCAGCTGCTCCATTAAAGCCAATACCTGTCACAGATAAATCCAGCTCCAAAGAAAACATTCTGGACTATGTAAGTTCTTTTCGAGAGCGACTGCACCATGTGTGTGATTTGTCCCGTGCCTCGCTCTCAGCCGCCCAAAACAAAATGAAAGTGCGTTTTGATAAAAAATCTGTTGCACGGGTCTTCCAGTCAGGGGACCGTGTGTTGGTTTTGCTGCCCGTCGTTGGTTCTACTCTGCAAGCCAAATTGTCAGGACCGTACCTAGTTGATCGGCAACTCAGTGAGACGGATTATGTAATCCGAACACCTAACCGCAGAAAGAAAACTCGCGTATGCCACATCAACATGCTTAAAAAGTATGTTGGTCGTGAGAACTGTGCCGACCCGCCCCGGGTTATTGTGCCTGTAGCCTCCATATCTGTCATACAGCCCCCATACAATGCCTCGGATGATGGGCTGAATGACAGGCACAACTCAGCAGTGCGCGCCTCCGAAATTCTGAGATTTTAAGTTAAGTTAAGTTTTTTGAGCCAGATGCAAAGGGGTTGGACAACGTCATGGCTGATGCTCTATCACGTGCTCAATGAATCAAATATTTATTGGGGGATAAATGTTTGATTTTTAGGTGGGGAGATGTTACGACCCTGTGTGTTTGTGTGACACTGTCTGTTTCTCCTCCTTGTATGTAAGCCGTCTCCCTTTGACTGTGTGTGTGTGGCCTGATTGTTAGCAGGTTGGACCTGCTGATTGGAGTGAGCTGCCTGATTGCTGCTCCAGGATTGGCCAGACTGGAGAGAGGAGTCTACAAGAAGCACGGACTGACTGCAGTCTCCCTCTCCACCGAATCTCCCACCTCCAACCAGGACCAGTGTTTGTATGCCGTGTTGTTCTGTTGTATATATCTGAAGTGTGTGTTGGTGGTAGCCCTGTAGGAGGGAGAAGCCTTTTCTTTTACCCCTGTTTTCTCCTGTGTTTTCCTGAGTAGGAGTTAGATAAGCATTTGTCTTTTTGTTAACAGTTTTGTTTGATAGATAGGAACGTAGGGAATAAGATTGTTTTGTTTGTTGTGTTGGCCTTTCTCCCTCCGAAGCAAATAAAAGCTACCACTAAACCAAACCCCTTTGTGACACTTGCCTGCTTGGGAGTGGGAAGAATGGGGGGAGCACCACATGGCACGTCTCTGGGGTCCCCTAGACCCGGGGCGTAACATAATTGGATCTCTGCTGTGACTCCTATTGATCTCATAATGTGGTTTTATTGTTGTTAGTGCTATGAATAAATAGCATCTCCCTACTGCTTGGATCTCCCCAATAAGAACTCTGATGGTTACATGCTGTTAATAAATACATGCTGTTTTAAACATGAGTCAATCCACGAGTGTGTATCAGAAGCGTTTGCCCCAGAATCACCAAACACTCTAAAAAACAATAAGTAAATTAGAGGGAGGAAAATAATTCTCCACAAATGTTAAACAACTGGTAAGCTTTGGAAAGTCCAGGAGAGCTCTGCTCTGTTTTCTATGTTCTTATATTTTATTTATTTTATTGCGCTATAACAGTGCAACAGTGGTGGGATGTAAAAAAGTACATTTACTTACTTACTGTACTAAAGAACATTTTCCATGTGTCCTTACTTTAAGTGGATTCATTTTTGTCTACTTTTCACTTTTACTCCAATACATATATCAGCTAATATCTGCACTTTCTACAAATGTGGGCCTTTTTCACCAAACATGTGGTGCTCTGAGCAAGTTGTAATCTGGATAGGAACCTATAGTGGCCAAAGTGGTAAATAGCAGTGGTGGGAAGTAGCGAAGTAGAAATACTTTGTTACTGTACTTAAGTAGATTTTTCACATATCTGTACTTTACTACTGATTTTCCTGACGACTTTTTACTTTTACTCGCTACATTTGAACACAAATTTCTGTACTTTCTACTTCGTATATTCTCAAAACTGGCTCGTTACTTGAGCAGCGAATGTGCGCCTCAACACACGGTGCAAATCTCACTCGCCTGCCCGCTGCCTCGGGAGATGTGCAGGTCCGCTGGCGTGTTTGCCGTCGGGGGGGCAGCACGAGACTCTAAAAGTCTGGATTTTGGTCGGGCTGCCTTGGTCGACCGGGGTCGAGCAGGCTGTTCTGGTAACGATCCCTCCGCACACCCTAAAAAATGTGACCAATGGTTACTCAAAAAAATTATGGCAAGAAAGTGACAATTGATATAATTGAGTAGATTTTAATTACTACAACTTTGATTAAAAAGTATTGAATAATTTAACTACTTTTAAACATTAAAAAAGATTTAAATTAACTAAGTTACTAAGCAAAATTGATTTAGATTTACTGAATGTTCAGTGGAAATGGATTTATTTTTACTCAAGATTTGGTGTAAATTAATTTGTTTTTACTGAAAATCTGGTGTAAAATTGTTTTAAATTTACTGAAATTCTGCTGTAAATTGTTTTACATTTACTGAATTTTCGGTGGAAATTGATCTATTTTTACTGAAAATCTGGTGTAAATGTATTTATATTTACTGAAAATCTGCTGTAAATTGATTAATATTTACTGAATATTCGGTGTAAATTGATTTATTTTTACTGAAAATCTGGTGTAAATTTATTTATATTTACTGAAAATCTGCTGTAAATTGATTAATATTCGGTGTAAATTGATTTATTTTTACTGATTATCTGGGTAAAATTTGTTTAACCTTACTAAATATTAGGATATAAATGATTTGGATTCACTTAATATTAACTATATCAACTAATTTTGCATATTGTTCAACACAATTACGCTGCTATTCTTATTTATCTCTACGTGGTTAAATAATGTTTTAATTCAAGTATTAAATTGCTTCACAATACTTTAAATCAATATATTCAATAATGTTGGATGTCACTTTGTTGCAAAAATTTGTCTATCTACCCCAATCAATACCATGACTTTTGGTGGCACAAGTTACTTCAGTAGGATCAACAGATCACCATGTATAACAAGAACAGTAGGTAAACATTTATTTGTGCAACTTTGCTTAAACATGTTTATTCAACATTTTTGAAGTGCAAAAAAAACAAGGAGTTATACAAATATTATGAAAAACATGTATATGTACAATAGGGATACAATTTATACTGCTAATCCGGGACAAGGTCTTGGATACTTTTTGACTTAAAATTCCTCAGTAAAAATTTTTAAATTTGCATCCCTAGTGTGCACAGTAGACAAAGTTTAAGAACAGTTGCATAGTAAAAAACATAATGCCCCTCCCCTCAAATGAGTATGGTTGAGACAGGACAATCCCTCAACACAGACACTGTGGGATTTACCAAAGCCTTGAAGCAAAACTTAACTTAAAACTTGAAGAGGGACCCTTTCAAATGAAAGGAGATTTGTTTTGTCAATGTCAAAACTGTTGATGTTTTGCCATTGACCTAACAAACTTCCCTTCATTTTTAAGCTAGCAGCTTGTTCTTGAGGCTGTTCACTTTTGGGGACAGCTTTGAACAATCCAGTTCCAGGAAGAGTTTCTGGAAGGCTTCGAAAGTGTACCTGAGCTCCTTAGGATAGGCAAGATTCACTGCATATGTCAGTCCAACGAGCATGGAGCAAGCCCTTGGAAAATTGGTCAGTGCAGTCAGAACTGTTACGCTTTCCACCACGATACCAACTTTGTCGGCACCCTCTGATGTATTTATCTTGAAGATCTTCATCTTTTGTTCAGCAAGGTCCTGTGAAACACTGTCTTCATCAGCATCCTGAAAGAGTAAAAACATTGTGTTTCTCAGACTATACAGCCAAATGTGAATGTCCTAATTGAATATCTCCCTCAGTGCATCAAACCCTTTGGACAATAAAATCTATTGAAATGGGCTGTCACAGCCTATTTCACCATTTATAACGCTAAAAAAAAAAAAATCTGAGATCATGTAATTGCAAAAGTATACTGCCATCCAAGATAACTTAAAAAGGATCAAACCAGCTCACCAACAAATGATAAAAATTAAGTGACACCAGAGATGATGGTCTGAACTGACTATTGTAGATATTTGTTAATTAAATTTTAAAATGAAATCAATGGATACCTACATAAATTATTTTCTTCCTGACACGTATGTATTGATAAATCTTATTTTACATTGACTTAAAAAGGCTGGTCACATGTCAACCAATCTTTATAAAGCACCCTTAGCTCATTATTGATTCTTGAAGTCGACCACAGCAACTGAACCAACTCTGCCAATTTTAGAAGTTGCCTCAGTATCTCTATAAAAGTCTCTCTCAACTGCTTTGTGAATAGTTCTTAGGAAGAAACTCTTAGCTAGGAACGTTTAGGGCTACATTATAAAGACAATAAGTAAACTGATAACTTTTGAATTCTGCCAGTTGGTGAATCAGATAGAGATGGGGAGGATTTAGTACTTTAAAATTCCCTAATGGAAAACAAATGTACAATCCCCAATGATTACTTACATGACTTCACAAACCTTAGCAGCTTGCCAAGAATTACTGGGAGTTACTTGTGATTGTATTTTGTGTTTTGAACTTCCCAAGACAAACCAGGGGGGAGAGATGAAAGAAATAGTGATCACCTTCTTTATATTTTATATGTTCTTCAACTTACATCATACTCTTTTAAGATTTGATCTGTCGATTCCCCAAGGTAAACAATCAAACAACGAATGACAACATCTCTGGATACGTGGATGCTAGGATTCCTTGGAGCCTGAAATGACAAAAACAAACATTATTCAAGTTCATGGTGTAAAAATCATGCACTGACCTAAAACTTGTTTCCTGATCACAATCTAAACCCTCACCATCACTGGCCTCTGGTAAATCTGAATGATCAACAGTTTGATTATGGTGACTTGCCTTCACTTCTTGCTTAAAATCACTCAAAGAATAGGATTTGTGTCTTCTGCTTTTGTGTTTCAGAAATGTATTGTATATATTTGTCCTAAAGTTACATCCTTCAAATACACAAAAGACAGTTTTGTGGCTCTTTAGATGATTTCCAATATGCTGAAAGTAGTCCTCTGTATAACAACAAGCATCGCAATCTAAACACTTAAAAGCAGAGCAGATTCCTGGCTCTAGACTCTCAGCTGTATGGTATCTGGACAAATGGGTGTGAAGGGCACTCCGTGTTTTAAATGTGCAAGGGCAGCTTACATGTAGACACGGCTGGGATTGCCCAGGACCAAATGTTGCGTGTTGCAGTCTGTAGTGCTTAAGTAGATTTCCCTTTGTGGCAGACAAAGCCTTGCAGATCTTACACTGCCATCCCATAGGTGAAAACCTAAAGACATAAGAAAAAGTAGCCTTTATCACTAATAGTAAGCATACTTAAATAAAACAATGTAATGTTAGAGATTTGGCATTTTCTTTAGTTTTTTTATGTTGTACAAATTAAGTTCAAATTTTATTTATAGACATTTGACTTCAAAATAATTTTCAAACTAAACCTTTTTTCACTGTTACAATATTACAAGAAGAAAGTTTGATTGATAACTGTCAACGCAATCAAATTCACATAAATGGTAAGAATGGTGTGTAAAAGTATGCGCAAACAATGTGTCATCTTAGCTTAATTAAACATCAAGTGATCAGTATATCAATATATTTCTGGGTGATTTAATTTCAAATTCAGGTTGGAGCTACAGGTTTAGATCATCACTGACAATCAAAACTGCAGCAAATCTGCTTTTTAACCAGCAAAAAGTAGTAATAATAAAATGTTGTATTGCAAAACAAACGGTGTACAATCCTTTACACATGTATGTGAAATGTTATATCCAAGCATATTGTATTATGCATATAAGTTTGATACATACCTCTTGATAAGTTGAAGTTGACATTGATTCATGCACCTGGGAAAAAAAAAATTACCTTTAATTCAATTAATTATCCAAAGAGGATACAAATCTATTACAGATTGTGGTCACTAATTCAACAGTTTTGGAAAGTTTATTAAGCACATTTCAGTCGGGAAAGTACTGAATACACAAGCAGCAGAGGGAAAAAAATATAATTTACCTATTACCTATTTATAGGCTATATTAAAATGCAGTGAAAATAGAAAAAACACAGCGTGTTTCCTCATTGAGATCTAAACTAAGCTGTAAGGCGAGTGAAGGATTTTTTTAGTCCACATTTTACACAGACAGAAATCCAACCAGCCGAGACTTCATGGCTTGCTTGCTTGCCTCAGCACGGCGCTGAAACTCGACGTGCATCTGGGGAAGTAGCGTGTACTCACTGGGACATGCTCCCTCTCTCTCGCACGCCCACACACAGCAGCAACCTCCGGTCAAGGGAGCTACGTGGCTAATGCTAACGTGCGTTAGCTTAGCTTCCCTGCCAACTATTTATGAAACTCCGCAGAAACTAAATAAAACTCACCAAGCCCGCCCGCACTGTTTCATAACCGCTCACACTGATGTCAGGTCGAGTTAAACCCTTAGTTCACCGTGTAAGATGTGAAAATAGTCCGTGGCTAAAGGCGTTTTTCCCACACTGGCCTGCCCGAGGCAAGCTAACGCTACTTAGCATCACGCTAACGGCTCACTCATTCATTTAAATGCCAATATATAATGACAAGAATAACACCGGGATCAAATACAGTATAACTAGCAGAAAACACAAGGCAAGCCATCAACAGTATTTAAACATGTAGCAGCAGCAGCAGGTAACAGCAGCTAATATAGACTGATCCATCACTTACCTGATGCAGATGAAAGAGGCTGAGCTGAGTGGAAGCCGAGTACTTCATGCGCAGTCAAAATGCCAGCAGCCAATCAGAGTGAGTTCTCCTGTCGAAGGTGTCCAATCAAATCCATCAGAGCAGGTGCTGCAACACACACTGACGGCATGCTCACCTCTCTCTCTCTCTCTCTCTCTCTCTCTCTCTCTCTCTCTCTCATGCTCCTCTGATGTTTTCTAATCACTCACACCTAGAACTGATCTCAAACAAACACAAAGTAAAAGTCAGTCCTGTTCTTGTCCTAATAAATTGTGATAGGTGATGGTGTTTTTTATTGTAAAAGTGTGAACTGAGCGCAGGTGAGAGGGGGAGTGAGGAGGGAACAGACTCCATCAGAGACTCTGACGCAGACAGAAGCTTGCATCGATGCAGAGTCATCCACGACAAGTGCGCCTGCGCATAACTCTGTAGCGCTCTGATCAAGCAAGATGGCAGAGATTGCTGTATTCTTGGTGGAAAAACGCTATATTTTAGCAATGTTTCTTAGTAAAAATGTGTTTTGATGATATTTATGGTGAGATATGTGTGTTTCAGTTTCAATATTTTTATTCATGGTTAAAAAACAAACCGCTAATATGTTTTCTAAACCCTATTTTCACAACCCTAATCTCAACCCATCCTTTGTAGTTCTAATGTGTTTTCACTATTAAGTGAGATTGGGACTGGGAACCTTGTTTGCTTTTTTATGTTTTTTGGTTTGAGAAAAACACCTGTTTAGTCAGATTTAGTTTTTCTTACTAACAAACGGTAAAATCTAGTGTTTTCAAGGTTTTGGCCCTACTCAGTTGCTCCCCTCATAGGTTTGCATTGGGCTAGGGTAGAGGAGTTCAAGCCCTTTCCAAAACAGTTCATAACATATCTGTTGCATATTTAGTTTCCATCCTGGAAGCCATCAAAACTGACTCAGGTGCAAGGTTCAAAGGTCATCCCTGAGGAGCAGGAGCTATCCACAATTTTCTCACTGACATAATGTTACTCCCGAGGTCAAGACCTTAACGATGATGTCTTTGCTTTTGTCCTACGACAAAGTTTAGATTTCATCTTGCGCCAAACACAGGCCCTCTGGGGTGTATGTTCTCAGACCCCTTTGAGGTCCAAGCTGGATCAAATCTGTCAAATCTGTTTTAAGTGCTATTTGATGGCCAGATATGGTCAAAATATGTATGTTTGATTTATACACAATCATATGTTTCACTTTGGACCAAGTTAGAGACACCTTTATTCGTTAACAACCCAATTTCTCACACCCAAGCTTCAGACTGTTTGCCCTCCTCCCCTCTGGGAGGCGCTACAGGGTCCTCTGTTTCAGGACCAGCAGGTTCAGGAAGTGTAACATTATTAAAACCTAAGGCCTCCCAATGAGTAAAATCTATTAATTTTCTTGAACTTTGGACTTTCCTAAAAATTGCAATTAAATTCTACTAAGTGATTCAGAGCTGATTTTATTCCCTCACAAATTAGTAAAATTCAATCAATAAAAACATCTAATTTGTTGAATTCAGCTCACTTTGATTCAAAACTGCACAAAGTCTTTTTTATTATGTAAAGGTGACTATTATTTATTTATTAAATATTAATCAACCCCAGTCCCACTTTTTAGAGTGCAGTTTCACCTTCTGAAACTTTGTTAAGAGTTTTACGTCCTCTAGATCAGCCAATCCCAAACTTAAGAAGTTGAATCACAACTATATGATCCACACACAGGACTAGAATCATACATATTATTGATTTTATTGCAAAAATAATTGTATATTTAAATGCAGGCATATGCAGTGCAAATCCGATAACAACCACTTTTAAGCATAACAATTTGCAAAGCAACCAATGTAAAAAAAACAGAAGTGCAAATAGGGTATTGTTAAAAATACATTCTTACAGTTTGTATAACAGAGCATGACAAGGATATCCGGGAGAAGACAAACACATTTGAGGCGTAACCAAATATACTTAAGGCGTTTAAGCTGGGCCTGCGTTTAGCAAAGCTTCCCAGGAAATGCTATGAAAAGTAATGCACTAGAATTCGTATGAATTCCATGCAATCGTGATTGTCCGGTGGCGTGTTTGCCGCAGCACGAGACCCTAAAAGTCCAGATGTTGGTCGGGCTGCCTTGGTCGACCGGGGTTGAGCAGGCTGTTCTGGTAACGATCCCTCCGCAGGTTCACCTTAAGAAACTTTGTTAAGAGTTTCACTTCCTCTAATTCAGCCATTTCCAAACTTAAGAAGTTTAATCACAACTACATGATCCACACACAGGACTAGAATCATAAATTATTGATTTTATAGCAAAAATAATTGTATATTTAAATGCAGGCATATGCAGTGCAAATCCAATACCAACCACTTTTAAGCATAACAATTTGCAAAGCAACAAATGTAAAAAAAACAGAAGTGCAAATAGGGTATTGTTAAAAATACATTCTTACTGTTTGTATAACAGAGCATGACAAGGATATCCGGGAGAAGACAAACACATTTTAGGCCTAACCATATATACTTAAGGCGTTTAACCTGGGCCTGCGTTTAGCAAAATTTCTTAGGAAGTGCTACGAAAGTAATGCACTAGAATTCTGTGAATTCCACGTAATCGTGAGTCAGGAGGCTGGGGACACGTGACCTATGCGCTTCTCTCTCTTCGTGAAAACAAAAAACATGGTGGACATTCATCTAACCCTAACCCTAATATGAAAAATAAATATGAACTCTGTTCAAACATATGATTGTGTATGAAGCAAACATACATATTTTTACCATATCTGGCCATTAAATACCACTTAAAACATATTTGGCAGATTTGATTCCAGCTTGGACCTCAAAAGGGCCGAGAGGGCCTGTGCTATAGGTTCCTATCCAGATTACAACTTGCTCAGAGCACCACGTTTTTTCCAAAATAAGCCCATATTCGTAGCTGATATATGTAGTGGAGTAAAAGTGAAAAAAAGACAAAAACAAATCCAGAAAAAGGAAGGACATATGGAAAATGTTCTTAAGTACAGTAAGTAAGTAAATGTAATTTGTTACATCCCAGCACTGTTGCACTGTTATAGTGCAATAAATATGCATAAAATATAAGAACATAAAAAACAAAGAGCAGAGATCTCATGGACTTTCCAAAGCTAAACTGTTGTTAAAAATTAGTGAAGAATTATTTCCTCCCTTTAATTTCCTTATGGTCTTTTTAGAGTGTTGGGTGATTCTGGGGCAAACAATTCTGATACACACTCGTTGGTTGACTATCATGTCTAAATCTTTATGTATTTATTAACAGCATGTAACCATCAGAGTTGTTATTGGGGAGATCCAAGCAGTAGGGAAATGCTATTTATTCATAGCACTAATAACAATTAAATGAATCAATTAATGACATCATTAGGAGTCACATCAAAGACCCAAATATGATCTATTCTATTACATGTATTTAATTTAAAGCATTTTTGCCTCATTTATAAACTATTTGTAGGTTGTGACAGTGGCCAGCAGAGGGCAGCAGATGACCAAGTCAGTCTGATGATGCTGTGCTCAATCATTTATCAGCTGTTGTCATGTCTGTGTGAAGTCCTGTTTAATTACAGCAATGCTGTTTGCGTGTTGTAAAAAACACAAAGTCCACAATACAAGAGAGGACACATTAAAGACTTTGTTATCGTAACATTGTCGATGTGTCAACTTGTGTTTGGCAGTTGTTTGCCTGGTGTGAATGAGACGTCAACCACAAAGTGACATATCTGCCCTTGTGTCGTCTTTAAAGCTGCCTTTTACGAGGTCAAAAGTTTTAACTGAAAAATTATGTGGAAAGTTATGTGACATCCAGGTGAGCTGTTGATTTTCCCTCCTTGTGCTATGAGAAAACACTTTTATCGGGCAGCTGTGTATAAAACAAAGTGTTTGCCAAGTGCCTTTGACCAATAATAATATAATATCAAACCAACAGAGCAAACACCCTCTCTGAAGAGTATAAAAGAACGCAGCCTGCCCACCTGTCTCCTTCAAACTCTCATTCTCATCCAACAGTGCAGATCATCTCCAACCCCACGTCCTGCTCCTGAGACAGAGAGAGAGAGACCCCAACATGATCCTGCTCCTCCTTCTGTTCGCCCTGACCCTGGGTGCTGTGTCTCCTTCAGATGGACCTGAGGTCAAGCTGCATTGTGGAAACTGTCCCATGTTCTGGTTCAGCTTCAACAGCCGCTGCTACAAGTACGTGGCCACTAAGATGACCTGGGCTGATGCTGAGTTCCACTGTGTGTCCCAGGGAGCCAACCTGGTGTCTATCCACAGTCTGGATGAAGAGAATTTCGTCAAAGCCCTGATCAAGAACTTTGATCATGCTGAAGGGGGAACCTGGAACGGGCTCAGCGACATCCACAAAGAAGGCCGCTGGATGTGGTCTGATGGTTCTGCAGTGGACTATACCTTTTGGTCCTCAGGACAGCCAGACAACCACGGTGGATTGGAAAACTGTGGTCATAACAACTTTCACATTGCTAAGAAATGGAATGATGGACAATGTAGGGCACATATTCCTTCTGTTTGTGAATCTCAAATAATGTGTCCTCAGTGATGTAATGTCTGATTTAACCTGATCACTGATCACCTGATGCTTGTTGATGCGAAATAGTCCTCTGCAATAAAGACAGAAATGCACACTTCTCTGTTTGTTCTCATTTCACCCACTTACTTTTCAGACTTGTTTTCAGGTATTTGTTGTTTGTTGATTTTAACAACTCCAATGTTATTGTTTAAATCAATGACAAATAAACACTCACATTTAAAATTTAAATAATTTTTTTTGTACTAACACAGGTTTAATGGTTCAATATCATCTCAAGGACACTTGTGTGATCATAAGGACCTTTGTGCATTGCTCAAACTTTTGTGAATGCATGAACATTTTTAAAGCATTTAATAAATACCCTGATAGACCTCACTGTGATGTGGGTGGGAGCAGCATGAAGGCTTCCAGTCTGTTCATGACACAGGATTTACTGTCAAGGTCAACGTTACCAACACGTTTACATGAACACTAAGATCAAAACCTCCATGATGTCACTTTCTCTTTCTCAAACTCAGGGCTCTGTGAGAAAAACCACAGACATGGCATGATTGTGAAATTTAATTTACTAATTTACTAATTTACTGCAAAGGCTCGATCACCTCTGGTTATGAGCCTCTGCTTAGGTAAGTCCAGGAGCAGCTGAGTGGCTGACCTCAGCTCTCTAAGTGAAGAGTGGACATGAAGGAGTTCAGTAAGGCGGTGCCAGTCCATTAAGAGGTTTGAAAGTTAACGATAACATTTTAAAATCAATCCTGTGACCAACAGGAAGCCAGGGGAGGGAGCTAAACACTGGTGTTATATGGTCCCTCTTTTCCTTTCCTGTAAGGAGGCGAGCAGCAGCATTTTGGATGAGCTGCAGGCTACAGTAATCAAGTCGAGAAGTTATGAAGGCATGGATCACCCTCACTAGATCTTTAGGTGGGAGATTGACCTTTACCTTAGCTATAAGTCTCAACTGAAAGAAGGTAGAGCTAACAACAGATTGTAAAATTTAAAAACACTGTCCAAATGAACACCAAGACTCTTCACAGAGGAGTGAATTATAGGGGCTAGAGGGCAAAGTTAGTTTTGCGCTTCTTGGGCCAATGCTCACTATTTACCACTTGGGCTACTATAGGTTCCTATCCAGATTACAACTTGCCCAGAGCACCACATGTTTGGCAAAAATAGGCCCACATTCATAGAAAGGGCAGATATTAGCTGATATATGTAGTGGAGTAAAAGTGCAAAGAGACAAAAATAAATCCACTAATAGTAAGGAAACATGGAAAATGTTCTTAGGTTCAGTAACTAATTAAATATACTTTTTTACATCCCAGCACTGTGGCACTGTTAAAGTGCAATAAATAATCCATAAAATATAAGAACATAAAAAACAAAGAGCAGAGATCTCCTGGACTTTCCAAAGCTAAACTGTTGTTAAAAATTAGTGAAGAATTATTTCCTCCCTTTAATTTCCTTATGGTCTTTTTAAAGTGTTGGGTGATTCTGGGGCAAACAATTCTGATACACACTCGTTGGTTGACTATCATGTTTAAATCTTTATGTATTTATTAACAGCATGTAACCATCAGAGTTCTTATTGGGGAGATCCAAGCAGTAGAAAAATGCTATTTATTCATAGCACTAATAACAATTAAACCACTTAATGAGATCATTTGGAGTCACAGCAAAGACCCAAATATAATCTATTCTATTACATGTATTTCATTTAAAGAATTTTTGCCTAATTTATAAACTATCTGTAGGTTATGACAGTGGCCAGCAGAGGGCAGCAGATGAGCAAGTCAGTCTGATGATGCTGTGCTCAATCATTTATCTGCTGTTGTCATGTCTGTGTGAAGTCCTGTTTAATTAAAGCCAAGCTGTTTGCGTGTTGTAAAAAACACAAAGTCCACAATACAAGAGAGGACACATTAGAGGACACAAGACTTTGTAATCGTAACATTTTCGATGTGTCAACTTGTGTTTGGCAGTTGTTAACCTGGTGTGAATGAGAAGACGTCAACCACAAAATGACATATCTGTCCTTGTGTCGTCCTTTCTAAAGCTGCGTTTTACGAGGTCAAAAGGTTGAACTGAAAAATCATGGGAAAACTTATGTGACATCCAGGTGAGCTGTTGGTTTTTCTGACTTATGCTATGAGAAAACACTTTTATCGGGCGGCTGTGGATAAAACAAAATGTTTGCCAAGTGTATTTGACCAATAACTTCACACCAACCGTGCAGACACCCTCGCAGAAGCGTATAAAAGAACACAGCCTGCCCACCTGTCTCCTTCAAACTCTCATTCTCATCCAACACTGCAGATCATCTCCAACCCCTCGTCCTGCTCCTGAGACAGAGAGAGAGAGACGCCAACATGATCCTGCCTCTCCTTCTGTTCGCCCTGACCCTGGGTGCTGTGTCTCCTTCAGATGGACCTGAGGTCTAACTGCAGCGAGTAAACTGTCCCATGTTCTGGTTCAGCTTCAACAACCGCTGCTACAAGTACGTGTCCACACAGATGACCTGGGCTGCTGCAGAGCTCTATTGTGTGAAAGAGGGAGCCAACCTGGTGTCTATCCACTGTCTGGATGAAGATAATTTCGTCAGATCCCTGATCAGGAACTTTGATCCTGCTGAAGGAAGAACCTGGATCGGACTCAGCGACGTCCACAAAGAAGGCCGCTGGATGTGGTCTGATGGTTCTGCAGTGGACTTTACCTTTTGGTCCTCAGGACAGCCAGACAACTACCATGGATGGGAAAACTGTGTTCTTAACAACTATGACATTGATAAGAAATGGAATGATTATCCTTGTAGTGAATATTATCCTTCTGTTTGTGCATCTCAAATAATGTGTCCTCAGTGATTGTAATGTCTTATTTAACCTGATCACTGATCACCTGATGCTTGTTGACATGAAATAGTCCTCAGCAATAAAGATAGAAATGCACACTTCTCTGTTTGTTCTCATTTCACCCTCTTACTTTTCAGACTTGTTTTCAGGTATTTGTTGTTTGTTGATTTTAACAACTCCAATGTTATTGTTAAAATCAATGACAAATAAACACTCACATTTTAAGTTTAAATTATTCTTTTTGTACTAACACAGGTTTAATGGTTCAATATCATCTCAAGGACACTTGTGTGATCATAAGGACCTTTGTGCATTGCTCAAACTTTTGTGAATGCATGAACATTTTTAATGCATTTAATAAATACCCTGATAGACCTCACTGTGATGTGGGTGGGAGCAGCATGAAGGCTTCCAGTCTGTTTATGACACAGGATTTACTGTCAAGGTCAATGTTACCAACACGTTTACATGAACACTAAGATCGAAACCTACATGATGTCACTTTCTCTTTCTCGAACTCAGGGCTCTGTGAGAAAAACCACAGACATGGCATGATTGTGAAATTTAAACACAGACAACATCTGCTCTGAGAAGATAAATAAAAGGGATTGGATACATTTTCTTTATTAATCAGATATAGATTTAAAAAAGTAAAAGACCATGGTACGATTCTTTTTAGTACAAATAAAAGGATGATGCTGATGATGATGATGATGATGATGATGATGATGATGATGATGATGATGATGATGATGATGATGATGATGATGATGATGATGATGATGATGATGATGATGATGATGATGATGATGATGATGATGATGATGATGATGATGATGGCAACAAGAAAACAGCAGCATGCAATACATCATAATACCAATGGTAAAGATGAAATAAAACAAAACAAAACAAAATAATATAAAACCAAATTACATTAAATTTAATTAAATCTGCTGGGATAAAACATGTCTCAACTTGAAAAGAAGAGACGTGTTTTTCACAATGATTTAGAGTATGCTAGAGACGGGGCAGATCTATTACGGACTGGTGCGCTGTTCCAGTAGTTGGGGGGGGGGGGGGGGGGGGGGGGGGCTAGACCTAACAACAGATTGTCAAATTTGAACATACTGTCCAAATGAACACTAAGACTCTTTACAGAGGAGTGAATCATAGGGGCTAGAGGGCAAAGTTAGTTTTAGCTTTTTGATCCATGTTCACTATTTACCACTTGGGCCACTATAGGTTCCTATCCAGATTACAACTTGCTCAGAGCACCACATGTTTGGCACAAAAGGCCCACATTCTTAGAAAGTGCAGATATTAGCTGATATATGTTGTGGAGTAAAAGTGAAAAGAAGACAAAAATAAATCCACTTAAAGTAAGGACACATTGAAAATGTTCTTAAGTACAGTAAGTAAGTAAATGTACTTTTTTTACATCCCACCACTGTGGCACTGCTATAGTGCAATAAAATCAGTCAATCAGTTCCGATAAATCGGAGCGTGCACTAGTGAAACCTTGCCAGGAACAATTACACCTGCCCTCAAAAGAGTTGAAAACTGGTGTAATACCATTGATGGCTTCCTGTTCAAGTGCATTTTGTGATTGATGTGGTCTGTAGTCAGATTCTGGTTTAATGATCACAGGTTTCTTGCTTCGAGTTAAACCCACATCATGATTGCCTTGAGCCCTTGAAATGTTGTTTTTATAATGTAAATATGCATGTGCATATTGGGTGTCTGTTTGTGTGTCTGGCACTAGTTGAACAGCCTTTAAAGTGTGAACAACAGATGCAAATAGTGTTTCATACACTTTCAAAAATGGTTTATACTGAACTACAGGATCTGATGTCTTTTCCCAAATGTCAGCATTGACAAACTTTTTAATCCACGGTCCCAAAACTTTCCATTTATAATTTGTGTTTTGACAGCAAGACATGTGCGTGTGAACCAGGAACGTCAAAAAAGGAAAGCATCCTCTGAACATCTGCGAATGAACAGAGAGGGTGACTACAGAAACAGCACATCTATGTTCATTCCAGAACATGCAACTTAGTGTTAAATTATCTTTCACACAACTTTCTTTAAAACTTTCTGTAAACCATATTTTTTCAAAACCTGCATCTTTCCCTTTGTGTATGTGTGCAGTGCAGCGTTAATCTTCTCGATGCATACACATGGTGTCTGTTCTTAGTGTGACTGAAAGGGCCTTGAACTAGAACAGAGCTTCCACTCATACACATATAGCAGTGAATCATCATTACACTTAAATCTTGTGTAAATCTGTGGTGGATCCAGATCAGCCGTTCGGACCACTACGACTCCTGATGGGGTGGAAACGAGAGAAATGCCCAAAACACACATTCCATCTCTTCCTATCGAATTAATTGGACAACATGAGGATAGCAAAAATTAACACTTGAATTTTTCTGTGATGCTATCAATACATAATAAGGGAGTTGTGAATTTTTCAAACACGGTGTTTCCTGAAACCCCAAAGATCTGACAAATCATCCGCTCATTTGAGAATGTGTGTCAAACATATCACTCTTTATGACTGAATGTGTTGCTCCTGAAACTACAAGGAATGTAATCTCTTTCCCTAGCACTGTGAGTTTGTGCGATGGCATATTAGAATTATGCATCTGATTGATATTTAACATACGTTCCTTTCATTAGTTTGTGTTTCTTTTCTAAAAAATCAATTACTTCTGTGATAATTGTTTGTGTTGGTGTGGTGCCTTCACCCTTTTGATATATGCGGTGTTCCTCACGATAGAGAGGCCCTGTGGTCGTCATATTTACTATTAACCATGACACACACACACGTGCACAGGCACAACTCTGCTCCACCTCGTCCACGGAGCAGAATAATTGTGCTGAATGAGTTATTTATTGTACTATATTGTTTATTTATGTGTTTGAAAGTTGATCAAATTGTTTATGTATCAGAGGTTTAACACGTGCACACACATCAGATCGAAAAGGTATGTGTGGGTTTGAAGCTGCACTGCTGGAATGTAAAAGTATGTGTTGTGTTTTGTGGCCACTTGAGGGCAGCAGAGGAGCAAGTTGGTGAGATGACCCTTGAGAAAACCACAGGAGGTTGTTTGTATTCAGTACTTTGTCATTGTCATAACAATGTAAAGATTTTTTATAACAGTATTTAAATTCTGTTTGCATGTTAAAAGAAAAACACAAAGTTCACAATGCAAGACAGGACACATTGAAGGCTTTGTACTATTGTAATAATGTCTGTGTAAATATATACGCCTAGAGTTGTTATGTTTTTATTACTTATCTGATGTAAATGGAAACCAAAAGAGTCAACAATGAAGCAACACGTCTACCCCTCGTGACCCCTCAGCCTTCAGATAGCTGGAGCTACACGTTTTACTATGTGAACATTTGACTGAAAATGAATAAACTATAGGTTTTATGTGACATCCAGGTGAGCAGGAGGTTTATTTCACCTGCGTTCACTCACACTGTGGTTGTATATTACTGAAATGTCCAATGATATCAAGCACCCTCTCCGAAGCTCCCAAAAAGAACATGGCTGAGGTGGGAAGCTGTTTTAGAGGAATGTATTTGGTCCATCTTCATTTTCTTTTTTAACAATTACACGATAAGAAACTCCATAGACAACACCAAAATATTCAGAACTCGGTGGATCCCTTGTGTTATTAAGTGTAAATCGACAGATAGGTTATAAATATATTAATTTTGAGGTCCTACTCCTTAAATCAGAAACCAGATTTGCAAATTTTTCCAAGGAACATGAGTAAGTCAAAGAAAGAATATTCTACTGAACTGGATCCATACCATTGAAGACAGTGGTATCAAGCATTTTGGGCTTGTCAAATTAAAAGCTAAGTGAAAATAAAAGGAAATGATGAAGTTTTTATATTAAGATGTTTGAATCATGAATCTAAACTGCTGGACAAACTAATTTTCTTACTTTTTTAGACAATTTGTACTATTTAACTGAATCTATTATGAAGCCTCTAACTGTATCAAAGTGAGTCAAGGAAAAGCGCAGTACAAATGTAGTGTTTTAAAATGGTTTACAGATTACAGTTAAATGTCAATCAGAACAACCAGGAAGGGAGGCTGAGATTTCAGAAGTATACAATTTATTCAATAGGTGCAAATTATTTAAAAGACAGTGACATGTGCAAAGGTTGAAGGACTGGCCTGGACTTAATATAAATAACAGATTAAAAGTAGAGAAATGAAAGGCTCCAGACCCAATTATACAATGCTAAAACATCATGCATTAAAACAAACACAGCAAACTTTAAAACACTCTGCAAGCGATATAATCAAACAAAAGGACAAAAGAGGGTCTTTAGTTGATGGAGCCAATAACTCACTATTATTCAAGTCATTACACCCCACAGTTCCACTCAACCATATATATTGCACATTGCCATAAAACAAAACAAAATAAAATAAAACAAAGAAACCAATAATCAACCCAAATAACTAAAATTAAACAACGCCAAATAATCTAAATGAAATCTAAAGTTGGGGGAAAACAGTGACCGTAACTATTCTGCTGAAGGCAGCCCTATAAAACAAACATGTTGTAGTTAGGTCACACAATTTAAACAAGTTTGTCAAAATGTTTAAAAACAGTTACAAACATAAAAACACATAATTATATCGTACTTTTAATTCATTAAAATAAAGCAGGGACCGTGTGCATCCACCGCGGCGCCGACACCGTCACACACACCCGCACACAGACACGGCTGCACGCTGAGCTCACAACAAACAATTTGCGTCCGCATCTGCTGCGCTCACGCTGCACTTCCTCACACACACACACACACACTCAGGACTGGCAGTGGGGAGAGAGAGAGAGAGGGAGAGCGCTACGGCGTCCCTAAATAAACTCTGCTGCCTCCCCGCAGCCTATGAGCATCGCCTTTCCCGTCAGGAAAATTTAACACATCCCGAACACATCCGTCAAAGAAAGTCAAAGAAAGAATATTCTACTGAACTGGATCCATACCATTGAAGACAGTGGTATCAAGCATTTTGGGCTTGTCAAATTAAAAGCTAAGTGAAAATAAAAGGAAATGATGAAGTTTTTATATTAAGATGTTTGAATCATGAATCTAAACTGCTGGACAAACTAATTTTCTTACTTTTTTAGACAATTTGTACTATTTAACTGAATCTATTATGAAGCCTCTAACTGTATCAAAGTGAGTCAAGGAAAAGCGCAGTACAAATGTAGTGTTTTAAAATGGTTTACAGATTACAGTTAAATGTCAATCAGAACAACCAGGAAGGGAGGCTGAGATTTCAGAAGTATACAATTTATTCAATAGGTGCAAATTATTTAAAAGACAGTGACATGTGCAAAGGTTGAAGGACTGGCCTGGACTTAATATAAATAACAGATTAAAAGTAGAGAAATGAAAGGCTCCAGACCCAATTATACAATGCTAAAACATCATGCATTAAAACAAACACAGCAAACTTTAAAACACTCTGCAAGCGATATAATCAAACAAAAGGACAAAAGAGGGTCTTTAGTTGATGGAGCCAATAACTCACTATTATTCAAGTCATTACACCCCACAGTTCCACTCAACCATATATATTGCACATTGCCATAAAACAAAACAAAATAAAATAAAACAAAGAAACCAATAATCAACCCAAATAACTAAAATTAAACAACGCCAAATAATCTAAATGAAATCTAAAGTTGGGGGAAAACAGTGACCGTAACTATTCTGCTGAAGGCAGCCCTATAAAACAAACATGTTGTAGTTAGGTCACACAATTTAAACAAGTTTGTCAAAATGTTTAAAAACAGTTACAAACATAAAAACACATAATTATATCGTACTTTTAATTCATTAAAATAAAGCAGGGACCGTGTGCATCCACCGCGGCGCCGACACCGTCACACACACCCGCACACAGACACGGCTGCACGCTGAGCTCACAACAAACAATTTGCGTCCGCATCTGCTGCGCTCACGCTGCACTTCCTCACACACACACACACACACTCAGGACTGGCAGTGGGGAGAGAGAGAGAGAGGGAGAGCGCTACGGCGTCCCTAAATAAACTCTGCTGCCTCCCCGCAGCCTATGAGCATCGCCTTTCCCGTCAGGAAAATTTAACACATCCCGAACACATCCCGAACGGGGAAAATAACCCCGCTAAAAGTATAAAACGTCACCAAGAATTGACCCCGTTACACAAGGATTAAAGTAGTTATCATATCTGTAGATCTATGTCAGCTGCTGGTGCCCAGTGATCTCAGCAGCTTCCCAGTGAGGGCAAAGGGAACATTTAACTCACTGGTATTTAAATGGCATTGATATCAGATGGATCATTGACAGATAGTTTGTCTTTTCTCATTGCTGTTTATCTGTTTGTTAGCTGGATTTCGCAAGATGCTTCTTCACCAGTGTAATGTTTCGTGCCAACTCTGATTTGACCAGGGACCACTCATTATTGATTACTTTAAAAGAAACAAAACACTGTGACACTGACTGTTATAGTGCAATCAATATGTATAAAATCTACGAACATAGAAAAACAAAGAGCAGAGCTCTCCTGGACGTTCCAAAACTAAACAGTTGTTGATATTTAGTGAACAATTAGTTCCTCTATAACTCTATTAACTCTATTAACTCTATTAACTTTCTATTTAATTTAATCTTTAAAAGGCCACTAGTGGACCTCTGTATATATGTACACAGATCATCCACAGCGTTAATATGAGTTATCTGTTTTAAGGCTGTTCCTTCAATCGACCACTGGGTTCATCACAATCCAACAGGTACGAAAAGTAAGGGAGAAAAAACAGAGGAGTTTGCATTTGTATCTTTATTGCTGAGGACTATTTTATGTCAACAAGCATCTGGTGATCAGTGACCAGGTTAAATCAGACTTTACAATCACTAAGGACACATTATGCGAGATGCACAAACAGAGGGAATACGCTCGCTACAAGGTAGATCATTCCATTTCTTTTCTGCAACCTTTTGGTTATTTTCAACACAGTCTTCATGTCCTGCAGAGTTGTTTGGCTCTCCTGGTAACCAAAAGGTAAAGTCCACTGCAGAACCATCTGACCACATCCAGCTGCCTTCTTTGTGGACGTCGCTGAGTCCGTTCCAGGTGAATCCTTCAGCATGATCAAAGTTCTTGATCAGGGCTTTGACGAAATTCTCTTCATCCAGACTGTGGATAGACACCAGGTTGGCTCCCTGGGACACACAGTGGAACTCAGCATCAGCCCAGGTCATCTGTGTGGCCACGTACTTGTAGCAGCGGCTGTTGAAGCTGAACCAGAACCTGGGACAGTTTCCACAATGCAGCTTGACCTCAGGTCCATCTGAAGGAGAGACAGCACCCAGGGTCAGGGCGAACAGAAGGAGGAGCAGGATCATGTTGGCGTCTCTCTCTCTCTCTCACAGGAGCAGGACGAGGGGTTGGAGATGATCTGCAGTGTTGGATGAGAATGAGAGTTTGAAGGAGACAGGTGGGCAGGCTGTTCTTTTATACTCTTCAGAGAGGGTGTCTGCGTGGTAAGTTTGATATTATTGGTCAAAGGCACTTGGCAAACACTTTGTTTTATAAGCAGCTGCCCGATAAAGGGGTTTCACTGGAAACGAGTCAGAAAAATCAACAGCTCATTCACACCAGGTAAACAACTGCCAAACACAAGTTGACACATCGACTATTGATTACAAAGTCTTGAATGTTTCCTCTCTTGTATTGTAAACTTTGTGTTTTTCCAACATGCAAACAGCATTGCTGTAATTAAACAGGACTTCACACAAACAGCAAGCAGACTGACTTGCTCATCTGCTCCCTTCTAGTGGACACTGTCACAACCTACAGATAGGCAAAAAACCTTTGATGGATCCCTGCTGTGACTCCTAATGATCTCATAAAGTGGTTTAATTGTTATTAGTGCTATGAATAAATAGCATCTCCCTACTGCTTGGATCTCCCCAATAAGAACTCTGATGGTTACAAGCTGTTAATAAATACATAATGATTTAAACATGATAGTCAACCAACGAGTGTGTACCAGAAGCGTTTGCCCCAGAATCACCAAACACTCTAAAAAACAATAAGTAAATTAGAGGGCGGAAAATAATTCTTCACAAATTTTTAACAACTGTTAAGCTTTGGAACGTCTAGGAGAGCTCTGCTCTCTGTTTTCTATGTTCTTATCTTTTATTTATTTTATTGCATTATAACAGTGCCACATGGTGAGTTATATTTACTTACTTAATGTACTTAAGAACATTTTCCACATATCCTTACTTTAAGTGGATTTATTTTTGTCTTTTTCTCACTTTCACTCCACTACATATATCAGTTAATATCTGCATTTTTAACGAATTTGGGCCTTTTTTGCCAAACAGTTGCTGCTCTGAGCAAGTTGTAATCTGGATAGGAACCTATAGTGGCCAAAGTGGTAAATAGCAGTGGTGGGAAGTAGCGAAGTAGAAATGCTTTGTTACTGTACTTAAGTAGATTTTTCACATATCTGTACTTTACTACTGATTTTCCTGACGACTTTTTACTTTTACTCGCTACATTTGAACACAAATTTCTATACTTTCTACTTCATATATTCTCAAAACTGGCTCGTTACTTGAGCAGCGGAGGTGCGCCTCTACACACGGCGCACCTCTCTCTTGCTCACGCGCCTGCCCGCTGCCTCGGGAGATGTGCATGTCCAGTGGCGTGTTTGCCGTCGGGGGGGCAGCACGAGACCCTAAAAGTCTGGATGTTGGTCGGGCTGCCTTGGTCGACCGGGGTCGAGCAGGCTGATCTGCCAACGATCCCTCCGTAGGTTCACCTTCAGAAAACTGTTAACTGTTAAGAGTTTCACTTTCTCTATATCAGCCATTCCCAAACTTAAGAAGTTTACTTATAACTAAATGATCCACACACAGGACTAGAATCATACATATTATTGATTTTATAGCTAAAATAATTGTATATTTAAATGCAGGCATATGCAGTGGAGAGGCGGTGGACTAGTGGCAGAAACTTGGACTATGGGCAGAAAAGGTCTCTGGTTCGTCTATGGTTCGACTCCACGGAGAAACGACAAAAAGACGAACCTGGATTGATCTGTCCAAAAATCCAAGAGGATTCTCCCTACCCTGTCTAGTGCCCCTGAGCAAGGCACCTTACCCCCCTAACATCTGCTCCCCGGGCGCCGTACATGGCTGCCCACTGCTCTGTGTGTCCTGCACCAGATGGGTTAAAAGCAGAGGTTAAATTTCCCTCCTTGCATGAGTGTGCATGTCTGTGCATGTGTTTGGGACAAATAAATGTATCTTAATCTATTTTATCTTAATCCAATAACAATCACTTTTAAGCATAACAATTTGCAAAGCAGCCAATGTAAAAAGAACAGAAGTGCAAATAGCGTATTGTTCATTGTGTAACACAGCACGACAAGGATATCCGGGAGAAGACAAACACATTTGAGGCGTAACCAAATATAGTGACATAAAATGAATTTTCCGCAAACACACAAAACACATTAACCTCCAATCTCAAAACATGAGTGCACGTAAGACAGTCAGTCAGTCTCTCTCTCTCTCTCTCTTTCTCTCTCTCTCTCTCTCTCTCTCTCTCTCTCTCTCTCTCTCTCTCTCACACACACACACACACGCATCGGCGAAACCACACACTGAGTAGCCTACTGTGCACCGTGCGCATCAGAGTATCGCCGAAACCACAAGTGACAAGCCTACGAATAATTAAGTAGGTAATGTTACAGTACAACTATCACCATTGCATCAATAAATACAGTGGTGGAATGTAACGAAGTATTTTTACTTCGTTACTGTACTTAAGTACATTTTTACGTATCTGTACTTTACTTAAGTAAAAATAATAGTGCATACTTTTTACTTTTACTCCGTTACATTTTGCAGCTATTATCTATACTTTTACTCCGCTACATTTCTACAATATGTGTCGTTACTCGTTACATTTCATGAACACAGTTTCGCCAAGATGTTGCTGTGACGGAGCGGCTCCGTCACTGACCGCCAGCGCTCCACACGCGCACACACAGTCACACACGCGCACACGCAGCCACACACACGCCAACAAACATTTCCACCGTTCCTGTTAAAGTTCGTAGTTGATCACTATCTAACCATCAGCTACTCTGTTTAGCGCTGGGCCGACGGAGGGTGCCCACTCGTCAGCTCCGCATCTGGGTGACACACACACACACACACACACACACACACACACACACACACACACACACACACACACACACACACACACACACACACACACAGTCACACAGTCACACACAGTGGCGGGTAAGCAGCCGTACGGACCACTCCGTGAAGAAGGAGGAGGAGACGTTTCTTTAGTTTTAACGCTGCCACTTTATTTATTGACTGTCCTCCGGAGCAACACTGTCATCACCTCTAGGTGGTCGTTCACTTCTCGTATTCACACACTTCTTGCGCAAGTTACCCAGGTGCACTACGTCACTCTCTGGGCCCGTTCCTTAAAGGGGCAGGCCATACCTGCAAATGTTGTTGCTTATAATAATTACTAGTAGTGACATCTGTAGAGGCATGAGTATTACCAGTAGCTATATCTGCATTCTTTATCAAAATGGCACAGCCTAGACATTGAGAGACAACCCATTGCGTGAGTACTTTTACTTTTAATACTTAAAGTAAATTTAAAAGTCAGTACTTTTTACTTTTACTTAAGTAGGATTGTTGATGTAGTACTTTTACTTTTACTTAAGTATATATTTTCCTGGGTACTTGTACTTTTACTTAAGTACTAAACTTCAGTACTTCCTCCACCACTGAATAAATATATGATCACAGTCAATGCAGCCATGTTTCTAATAGCGCCTACATCTCAAAACAAAACGTTCGCACACACAAGTTCTCAATTCAATTCAATTCAATTCAAAGAAGCTTAATAGCATGGATGTTTTTTAACACTATTGCCAAAGCTGTTTCAACACATACATATTACATAAACATGCAGAAGGACAAAATAAAATTGTTGCTTATGCTTATCGCTCTAACTTCCGCTCTGACTACAGCCGTCAACTCAACCGTGACGCAAGTGTAATAATAAATTCAAACACACCAATCAACAATCACACACACTTCTTTTAAGATTATTTTTGTTTGATTTCGTTTAATAATAGCCTATATAGCCTATTTATAAAGGAAAACGTCTGACTTTTACTATAATAAAAATAATTAATTAATACAACACAGGGCATGCCCCGCCATAGCGCCGACACTGCTCCTCCTCCTCCTCCTCCTCCTCCTCATGCAGCGCTGAGCGCCAAACAGCTGCAGCCACTTCTCCTCTGATCCGCAGCATCAGACAAACAGGTAATGACGCTGTGTGTGCAATACCCCGACGGTGTTTGGTGATAAATGAACCACAACATTAGCGCCGCTGATGTTGGGAGAGAGATACAGGCAGACAGGCAGACAGACAGGTAGGCAGACAGACAGACAGACAGACAGACAGACAGACAGACAGACAGACAGACAGACAGACAGACAGACAGACAGACAGGCAGTAAAGCAGGCAGGCAGGCACAAGTTATTATTATTGAACTGAAAGGTAGGTCTTAAGTTGAGCTACATGACAGTCCGGTGAGGTATATTGTGGTATATTATTAGTGTAATGCTGCTTATACTTCCACTCTGTCAGAAAACAGTAAACAAAAGTGTGTGTACTGTTTTGTCAGCTTTATAGCGATTATGTAAGTCACTCTTGATTATTATGCACAACATTGATTTATCTCATTTAAATTTTTTTAAGCATAATGCCAAGAAAAGAGAGACTCCAAAAGCAGAAGGACAGGGAACTGCAACAAACTGCTCAGGGTAGCAGCTCTCTTTTATATTGGATCAGGCCATCAACTAGTAAAACAAATGAGGGAGAATCAGTACGTTTTTATTTATTTGTTATTAATGTTTTTAATTTCATAAATAATTTTGGCGATGGTTGCCCTTTTTTTTGGTTTGAGCACCTGCCCCCCAAAATGTCTGTGCACATGCCTGGTCAGGAGGCTAGGGACACGTGACCTATGCGCTTCTCTCTCTTCGTGAAAACAAGAAACATGATAGACATTCATCTAACCCTAACCCTTATATGAAAAATAAATATGAACTCTGTTCAAACATATGATTGGTTATAAAGCAAACATACATATTTTTACCATATCTGGCCATTAAATACCACTTAAAACATATTTGACAGATTTAATACAGCTTGGACCTCAAAAGGGCCGAGAGGGCCTGTGCTTTTGGAGTGAGATGAAATGTAAACTAGTAAACTATGTAGTAGACTAGGGATGTCACGAGAACCGATACCTACGATACCTTTCGATACTAACATAACAAAACGATGCCGATGCCCAAGTTTTTGAAGTACCGTAGGCACCGTCAGCTTCGATGCCAGCAGCTGTTAGCAACTTAGCATTAGCATCGGTGCTGCGCCAGTCGACTTTTACATTCTGAAAACCAAGACGGCAACTGCGGCTGCAGCGTTCGCCCCACCTCGACTTGTTTATTAAAAAGGCACAAAGAGTCGTGTATGGAAGTATTTTGCGTTTGACGCCGGGTTTACACCGGACACGGAAGCATCGCCGCCGCTCCGCGCTAATCCTTAGCGCGCCGGCACATGGTTGTTTACACCGGAAGCTGAAGCGGCGCATGGGAGTGGATGGGAGCCAGCTGTTATTTAAGGCTTGGTGCTGCGCTCACAACAAAGCGTCACTCACATGCGACCGCAACTACCGTATAACCCTCAGTATATGCGCAGCGCAAGCACATTGAATTACCATATATGACATTAACAACATCCAAATAATGCACTTTTTTTTTTACCGTGGTATTGAAATTGGCATCGAGAATCGTGTTACTTGAATGGTATTGGCACCGACTACTGAATTTTTGGTATCGTGACACCCCTATTGTAGACAAAGACATCATCGTTAAGGTCTTGACCTCGGGAGTAACATTATGTCAGTGGGAAAATTGTGGATAGCTCCTGCTCCTCAGGTATGACCTTTGAACCTTTCACCTGAGTCAGTTTTGATGGCTTACAGGATGGAAACTAAATATGCAACAGACATGGTATGAACTGTTTTGGAAAGGTCTTGAACTCCACTATCATAGCCCAATGCAAACCTATGGGGGGCACCACTGAGTAGGGCCTAAACCTTGAAAAAAATAGATTTAACCGATTTATTATTAAGAAAAACTAAATCTGACCAAACAGGTGTTTTTCTCACACCAAAAAAGCATAAAAAAGCATGTGAGGTTCCCGGTCGCAATCTCACATAATAGTGAAAACACATTAGAACTACAAAAGATGGGAACAACACAAGGACTCAAGTGAGTAGCTGTCGCAGGCCGAGCTTAAACGCCTTAAGTATATTTGTTTACGCTTCAAATGTGTTTGTATTCTCCCGGATATCCTTGTCGTGCTCTGTTATACAAACAGTAAGAATATATTTTTAACAATACCCTATTTCCCCTTCTGTTTTTTTACATTGGTTGCTTTGCAAATTGTTATGCTTAAATATGGTTGTTATTGGATTTGCACTGCATATGCCTGCGTTCTTATACAATTATTCTTGCTATAAAATGAATAATATGTATCATTCTAGTCCTGTGTGTGGATCATATAGTTGTGATTAAAGCTGTGGGTGGGCCGCACACATTTTTAGTTTTCAAATTGGGCCACGGCATTCTTAAGTTTGGGAATTGCTGATCTAGAGGAAGTAAAACTCTTAACAAAGTTGCTGAAGGTGAACCTGCGGGGGGATTGTTACCAGAACAGCCTGCTTGATCCTGGTCGACCAAGACAGCCCGACCAACATCCAGACTTTTGGGGTCTAGTGCTGCCCCCCCGACATCAAACACGCCACCAGACATGCACATCTCCCGAGGCAGCGGGCAGGCGAGTGCGCGAGAGAGAGGTGCGCCGTGTGTAGAGGAGCACCTCCGCTGCTCAAGTAACAAACCAGTTTTGAGAATATACGAAGTAGAAATTACAGAAATTTGTGTTCAAATGTAGCGAGTAAAAGTAAAAGTAACGAAGTATTTCTACTTCGCTACTTCCCACCACTGCTATTTACCACTTGGGCCACTATAGGTTCCTATCCAGATTAGAACTTGCCCAGAGCACCACATGTTTGGCGAAAAAGGCCCACATTCGAAGAAAGTCAAGATATTAGCTGATATATGTAATGGAGGAAAAGTGAGAAATAGACGAAAATAAATCCATTTAAAGTAAGGACACATGGAAAAGGTTCTTAAGTACAATAAGAAAGTAAATGTACTTTGTCCCACCACCAGGCACTGTTGTAGTGCAATAAATACGCATAACATATAAGAACATAGAAAACAGAGAGCATAGCTCTCCTGGACGTTCCAAAGCTCAGCAATTGTTAAAAATGTGTGAAGAATTATTTCCTCCCCTTAATTTTCCTTATTGTCTTTTTAGAGTGTTTGGTGATTCTGGGGTAAAAACTTCTGATACACAGTCGTTGGTTGACTATCATGTTTAAATCATTATGTATTTATTAACAGCATGTAACCATCAGAGTTCTTTTACGGCAGATCCAAGCATTAGGGAGATGCTATTAATTCATAGCACTAATAACAATTAAATCACTTTATGAGATCATTAGGAGTCACAGCAGAGATTCAAATATGATCTATTCTATTTCATGTATTTTAATTAAAGTATTTTTGCCTTACTTATTAACTATCTGTAGGTTGTGACAGTGGCCAGCAGATGGAAGTAGAGGAGAAAGAACTCTGATGATGCTCTGCTCATTCATCTATTTGTTGTTGTCATGTTTGTGTGAAGTCCTGTTTAATTACAGCAATGCTGTTTGCAAGTTGGAAAAAACACAAAGTTCACAACACAAGAGAGGACACATTCAAGACTTTGTAATCGTAACATTGTCGATGTGTCAACTTGTGTTTGGCAGTTGTTTACCTGGTGTGAATGAGAAGACGTCAACCACAAAGTGACATATCTGCCCTCGTGTCATCTTTTCTAAAGTTGCTTTTTACGAGGTCGAGAGGTTTAACTGAAAAATCATGTGAAAACGTATATGACATCCAGGTGAGCTGTTGGTTTTTCTGCCTCGGGCTCAGAGGTAACACTTTTATCGGGCAGCTGTGTATAAAACAAAGTGTTTGCCAAGTGCCTTTGACCAATAATATCAAACCAAAGAGACACCCTCTCTGAATAGTATAAAAAAATCGCAGCCTGCCCACCTGTCTCCTTCAAACTATCTTTCTCGTCCAACACTGCAGATCATCTCCAACCCCTCGTCCTGCTCCTGTGACAGAGAGAGAGAGACGCCAACATGCTCCTCCTTCTGTTCGCCCTGACCCTGGGTGCTGTGTCTCCTTCAGATGGACCTGAGGTCAAGCTGCAGCGTGGAAACTGTCCCATGTTCTGGTTCAGCTTCAACAACCGCTGCTACAAGTACGTGTCAACACAGATGACCTGGGCTGATGCAGAGCTCTATTGTGTGAAAGAGGGAGCCAACCTGGTGTCTATCCACAGTCTGGATGAAGAGAATTTCGTCAAAGCCATGATCAAGAACTTTGATCCTGCTGAAGGATACACCTGGATTCAAGCTTGTGTAAATCTGTGGTGGATCCAGATGAGCCGTTCGGACCACTACAACTCCTGATGGGGTGGAAACGAGAGAAATGCCCAAAAGACACATTCCATCTCTTCCCATCAAATCAATTGGACAACATGAGGATAGCAAAAATTAACACTTGAATTTTTCTGTGATGCTATCACTTCATATTAAGGGAGTCGTGAATTTTTCAACCACGGTGTTTCCTGAAACCCCAAAGATCTGACAAATCATCTGCTCATTTTAGCATGTGTGTCAAACATATCACTCTTGATGACTGAATGTGTTGCTCCTGAAACTACAAGGAATGTAATCTCTTTCCCAAGCACTGTGAGTGTGTGCGTTGGCATTTTAGCATTATGCATCTGATTGATATTTGACACATGTTCCTATCATTAGTTTGTATTTCTTTTCTAAAAATTCTACTACTTCTGTGATAAATGTTTGTGTTGGTTTGTACGTTCACCTTCTTGATGAGTGAGGTTTTCCTCACGATAGAGAGGCCTTGTGGTCGTCATATTAACTTTTAACCATGACACACACACACGTGCACAGGCACAACTCTGCTCCACCTCGTCCTCAGACCAGAACAATGTGCTGAATGAGTTATTTATTGTCATATATTGTTTATTTATGTGTTTTAAAGTTGACAAAATTGTTTATGTGCCTGAGGTTTAACATGTGCAAACACATCAGATCAAAAAGGTGTGTGTGGGTTTGAAGCTTCACTGCTGGAATGTAAAAGTATGTGTTGTGCTTTATGGCCACTTGAGGGGAGCAGAGGAGCAAGTTGGTGTGATGACGTTCGAGAAAACCACAGGAGGTTGTATTCAGTATTTTTGTCATTGTCATAACTGTGTAAAATATTTTTATGACAATGTTTAAATTCTGTTTGCATGTTAAAAGAAAAACACAAAGTTCACAATGCAAGACATGACACATTGAAGGCTTTGTACTATTGTAATATTGTCTATGTGTAAATATACGCCTACAGTTTTTATGTTATCACTTATCTGATGTAAATGGAAACAAAAAGAGTCAACAATGAAGCAATACGTCTCCCCCTCGTGACCCCTTAGCCTTCAGCTAGCTAGAGGTACACGTCTTTTCTAAAGCTTTGTTTTACTATGTGAACATTTTATTGAAAATGAATAAACTGTAGGTTCTATGTGACATCCAGGTGAGCGGGTGGTTTATTTCACCTGCCTTCACTCACATTGTGCTTGTATATGACAGAAATGTCCAATGATAAAAAAAAGCTGTTTTGAAGGAATGTATTTGGTCCATCTTCGTTTTCTTTTTTAACACTTACACTATAAGAAACTCCATAGACAACACCAAAATATTCAGAACTCAGTGGATTCCTTGTGTTATTAGTCTTAATCGACAGGGAGATCATAAATCTATTAATTTTCAAGTCCTGCTCCTTCAATCAGAAAACAGATTTGCACAGTTCTAAGGAACATGAGTAAGTAAAAGAAAGAAAATCTTCAACTTAACTGGATCCGTTGAAGACAGTGGTATCAAGCATTTTGGGCTTGTCAAATTAAAGCCAATTGAAAATAAAAAGAAATGATAAGGTTTTTTATATTAAGATGTTTGAATCATAAATCTTAACTGGACAAACTCTTTTTCTTACTTTTTAAGACTTTGTACTATTTAACTGGATCTATTACGAAGCCTGCAACTGCATGAAAGTGAGTCAAGAATTTCTAAAGGAAAAGCTCAGTACAAAGATAAAAGTAAATGATCAAATCTGTAGATAAATGGCAGCTGCTGGTGCCCAGTGATCTCAGCAGCTTCCCAGAAAGGGCAAAGGGAACATTTAACTCACTGGTATTTAAATGGCACTGATATCAGATGCATCATTGACAGATAGTTTGTCTTTTCTCATTGCTGTTTATCTGTTTGTTAGCTGGATTTCGCAAGATGCTTCTTCACCAGTGTAATGTTTCGTGCCAACTCTGATTGGACCAGGGACCACTCATTATTGATTACTTTAAAAGAAACAAAACACTGTGGCACTGACTGTTATAGTGCAATCAATATGTATAAAATCTAAGAACATAGAAAAACAAAGCGCAGAGCTCTCCTGGACGTTCCAAAACTAAACAGTTGTTGATATTTAGTGAACAATTAGTTCCTCTATAACTCTATTAACTCTATTAACTCTACTAACTTTCTATTTAATTTAATCTTTAAAAGGCCACTAGTGGACATCTGTATATATGTACACAGATCATCCACAGCGTTAATATGAGTTATCTGTTTTAAGGCTGTTCCTTCAATCGACCACTGGGTTCATCACAATCCAACAGGTACGAAAAGTAAGGGAGAAAAAACAGAGGAGTTTGCATTTGTATCTTTATTGCTGAGGACTATTTCACATCAACAAGCATCTGGTGGTCAGTGTCCAGTGTGATGGCCCAGCCTGTCAGCCGTGCCACACATGGCTGAGGACAGCCAGGCAGAGGCAATCCAGAGGCGTGATGTTGGAGGGGCGGTACTACCCCAGGGGATCCTCCTGGAGAGCTCCTCCCCTCCCGGGTGTCTCTGATTGTCTCTCACAGATGGACTGAATCAAGAGGCAATCAGGAGCCCTTTTAAAAACCAGAGGAAATGGGGACAGACTCTCTTGAGCCACTGAGGGAGTAGGAAGCAGACGTTTTCACAAGGAGTCTCAGGGTAAGAGGCCAACGGCCTGCCTTTTGTCAGATGAAGAGGATTAACTGCTGTCTTTCTCTCTCGTCACCCCAGGAAGAGCCCGCTGGAGCCCCAGACCCCAACTGCCAGACCGGCAAAGCTATTTGAATTATCTTTATGCGCCCTCCTCCCTTTTCCCCCTCAGTTCTAAATAAACTCCTAATTTCTATTTACCATACACCCCTGCGTCTGACTGCTCTGTTTCCAGTTTGTATACCCACTGTTCTCCTCTTGCAAGGCCGGGCTCCCACACCAGGTTAAATCAGACATTACAATCACTGAGGACACATTATGCGAGATGCACAAACAGAGGGAATACGGTCGCTACAAATTCGATCATTCCATTTCTTATCTGTGTGAAAGATCTTTTCAACACAGTCTTCATGATGGGTGTTTGGCTCTCCTTTGGACCAAAGGACAAATCTAGCCGGACAACCATCAGACCACATCCAGCTGCCTTCTTCTTGGAGGTCGCTGAGTCCGATCCAGATTCCTCCATTAGCACGGTCAAACTTCTCGATCAGTGTTTGGACGAAATTATGTTCATCCAGACTGTGGATAGACACCAGGTTGGCTCCCTCTGACAAACAGTTGAGCTCTGCCTTAGCATAGGTCATCTTAGTGGCCACATACTTGTAGTAGCGTTTGTTGAATTTGAACCAGGCCTCACAGTGTCCTTGCTGCAGCTTGACCTCAGGTCCATCTGAAGGAGACACAGCACCCAGGGTCAGGGCGAACAGAAGGAGGAGCAGGATCATGTTGGCGTCTCTCTCTCTCTGTCACAGGAGCAGGATGAGGGGTTGGAGATGATCTGCAGTGTTGGATGAGAATGAGAGTTTGAAGGAGACCGGTGGGCAGGCTGCGTTCTTTTATACGCTTCAGAGAGGGTGTCTGGTTGTGTCTGTTGGTTTGATATTATTGGTCAAAGGCACTTGGCAAACACTTTGTTTTATATACAGCTGCCCGTTAAAAGTGTTTCTCTGGAAACAAGTCAGAAAAACCAACAGCTCACCTGGATGTCACATACATTTTCACATGATTTTTCAGTTAAACCTTATGACCTCGTAAAACGCAGCTTCAGAAAAGACGACACGAGGGCAGATATGTCACTTTGTGGTTGACGTCTTCTCATTCACACCTGGTAAACAACTGCCAAACACAAGTTGACACATCGACAATGTAACGATTACAAAGTCTTTAATATGTCCTCTCTTGTATTGTAAACTTTGTGTTTTTTCCAACATGCAAACAGCATTGCTGTAATTAAACAGGACTTCACACAGACATGACAACAGCTAAAAAATGATTGAGCACAACATCATCAGACTGACTTTCTCCTCTGCTGCCCTCTGCTGGCCACTGTCACAACCTACAGATAGTTTATAAAGAGGGCACAAATATTTTTAATGAAATAGAATGGATCATATTTGGATCTCTGCCGTGACTTCTATTGATCTCATAAAGTGGTTTAATTGTTGTTAGTGCTATGAATAAATAGCATCTCCTTACTGCTTGGATCTCCCCAATAAGAACTCTGATGGTTACATGCTGTTAATAAATACATGCTGTTTTAAACATGACAGTCAATCAACGAGTGTGTATCAGAAGCATTTGCCCCAGAATCACCAAACACTCTAAAAAACAATAAGTAAATTAGAGGGAGGAAAATAATTCTTCACAAATGTTAAACAACTGTTAAGCTTTGGAAAGTCCAGGAGAGCTCTGCTCTCTGTTTTCTATGTTCTTATATTTTATTTATTTTATTGCACTATAACAGTGCAACAGTGGTGGGATGTAAAAAAGTACATTTACTTACTTACTGTACTAAAGAACATTTTCCATGTGTCCTTGCTTTAAGTGGATTCATTTTTGTCTACTTTTCACTTTTACTCCAATACATATATCAGCTAATATCTGCACTTTCTACAAATGTGGGCCTTTTTCACCAAAGATGTGGTGCTCTGAGCAAGTTGTAATCTGGATAGGAACCTATAGTGGCCCAAGTGGTAAATAGCAGTGGTGGGAAGTAGAAACACTTTGTTACTGTACTTAAGTAGATTTTTCACATATCTGTACTTTACTACTGATTTTCGTGACGACTTTTTACTTTTACTCGCTACATTTGAACACAAATTTCTGTACTTTCTATTTGTATATTCTCAAAACTGGCTCGTTACTTGAGCAGCGGAGGTGCGCCTCTACACACGGTGCAAATCTCTCTCGCTCACTCGCCTGCCTGCTGCCTCGGGAGATGTGCAGGTTCGCTGGCGTGTTTGCCGTTGGGGGGGCAGCACAAGACCCTAAAAGTCCAGATGTTGGTCTGGCTGCCTTGGTCGACCAGGGTCGAGCAGGCTGTTCTGGTAACGATCCCTCCGCAGGTTCACCTTCTGAAACTTTGTTAAGAGTTTTACGTCCTCTAGATCAGCCATTTCCAAACTTAAGAAGTTTAATCACAACTATATGATCCACACACAGGACTGGAATCATACATAATATTGATTTTATTGCAAAAATAATTGTATATTTAAATGCAGGCATATGCAGTGCAAATCCAATAACAACCACTTTTAAGCATAACAATTTGCAAAGCAACCAATGTAAAAAAAACTGAAGTGCAAATAGGGTATTGTTAAAAATACATTCTTACTGTTTTTATAACAGAGCACGACAAGGATATCCGGGAGAAGACAAACACATTTTAGGCCTAACCAAATATACTTAAGGCGTTTAAGCTGGGTCTGCGTAAGCAAAATTGCTTAGGAAGTGCTACGAAAGTAATGCTCTAGAATTCTATGAATTCCACGTAATCGTGAGTCAGGAGGCTGGGGACACGTGACCTATGCGCTTCTCTCTCTTCGTGAAAACAAAAAACATGGTGGACATTCATCTAACCCTAATATGAAAAATAAATATGAACTCTGTTCAAACATATGATTGTGTATAAAGCAAACATACATATTTTTTACCATATCTGGCCATTAAATACCACTTAAAACATATTTGACAGATTTAATACAGCTTGGACCTCAAAAGGGCCGAGAGGGCCTGTGCTTGGAGCAAGATGAAATGTAAACTATGTCGTTGGACAAAAGCAAAGACATCATGTAAAGGTCTTGACCTCGGGAGTAACATTATGTCAGTGGGAAAATTGTGGATGGCTCCTGCTCCTCAGGGATGACCTTTGAACCTTTCACCTGAGTCAGTTTTGATGGCTTACAGCAGTGGTTGGGGGGCGCGAACACTCTCCAGGGAGAGCGCGATGTCACAGACGTAGAAAAATTAAAAAAATTAAAAAATATATATATATTATTATTTTTTAAAACACTGCGACCTGTCACTGGTTAGTCACAGCTCCCCCAGTGGCGAAATGCAAGGGCTGGACTGACACAAACAATTCAATACTGTTTCGTTCCTGATCCACCAATCAATGTGTGGTTTAGAAGTAGGGAACAGTAAAATCTTTAGTGGAATAGATAGAATATAGAGTAAAGTAGAAATCCATTAAAACTTTTTTTTAGTGTATGACCTTAAATTTAACTGTTTATGTCAAGTTCAATTTAATTTATGTAGCACATTTGTAAAAACTTGAAAACTAGAAAAACAGCAACATGCAGTACATCAAAATAGGAATAGTAAAGATAAAATAAAACTAAACAAATAAAATAAAACCTGCTGGGATGAAAATGTTCTCAACTTAAAAAGAAAGCTACGGAATCGTATTGCATTCACTTGAAAAAAGTGAATGCTCTGGGTAAAAAAAAAATCAAAAAACAGGATTTTTCCTGTTTGTGATTTTTTTTTCCTGTTTTTCTGAGATAAAATCCTGTTTTTCAAACTTTTTTTTTCCCGTTTTTCCGAGACAAAAATCCTGTTTTTCGCTCAATTTTTTTTCCATGCTTTTATTTTGAAAGTGACGTATAGCGTCCATAGACGTAGCGTCAAATAAACCTGAAAACATCAGTCGAAAGTCTCGACCATCTTTCGGGGGATATGCTACATATAGGTAGAGGATAGTTTTTATTTTTGTCCCGTTAGTGGCTTAATTATAGAAGATTGATGTGTAGTTCCTGTTATAAGCAGGTTGGTGGTTGGGACTCTTGGGAGAAAAGTGTGAAGGAAAATAAACGAGTGCGATGTCCCGATTCAATAACCATCTCCTGTGTCCTCTTTCGGCTGAGGCCTACTGACAGTATAATAGAACAAACCGCATTAGTCTGTTGCAGGTTCAGGCTGATGCAGCAGCAACCATACTCCATGCGTTTGAGAGCTTCAGGCAGGATTAAGGGAACGCCTTTTCCGGAAAAAAATTAACTCAGAAAAACAGGATTTTTATCTCGTAAAAACAGGAGAAAAAAAAAGTTCGAAAAACAGGGAAAAAAAAAAAGTTCGAAAAACAGGAAAAAAACTGTTTTTCTAACTTTTTTTTTTTTTAACCTGGAGCTTTTTAAATTTTTTTAAGTGAATGCAATACGCTTCCGTAGAACGCCAACGAGAAGAGACGTGTTTTTCACAATGATTTGAAGTGTGCTAGAGACGGGGCAGATCTAATATGGAGTGGTACGCTGTTCCACTAGTTTGGGGGGGTGCTACTGGAAAGGCTCGATCTCCTCTGGTTATGAGCCTCGGTTTAGGTAAGTCCAGGAGCAGCTGAGTGGCTGACCTCAGCTCTCTTAGTGGAGAGTGGTCATGAAGGAGTTCAGTAAGACGGTGCCAGTCCATTAAGAGGTTTGAAAGTTAACAATAACATTCTAAAATCAATCCTGTGACCAACAGGAAGCCAGGGGAGGGAGCTAAACACCGGTGTTACATGGTCCCTCTTTTTCTTTCCTGTAAGGAGGCGAGCAGCATTTTGGACGAGCTGCAGGCTACAGGAATCAAGTCGAGAAGTTATGAAGGCATGGATCTATGGGGTGCCGTTTGTCAAGCAGCTCACGCTGAAAATAGCAGCAACATTTTGTCACATTTAGCTTCAAACCATGTTTAAAAAACTGGTGTGAATTTTTGAGAGTCACTTTTTTGCACATTTACAACAATATTTGTCAACTTGGAGATATTTTAAATATTTAAATCCAAATGTTAAATGTAACACTTAAATGTTAAATGTTAAATCTAAATGCTAAATCTAAATCTAAGTGTTAAATTTAAATCAAATGTTAAATTTAAATCTAAATGTTAAATATAAATATACATTTTAAATTTAAATTTAAATATAAATGTTAAATATAAATGTTAAATTTAAATCTAATTGTTAAATTTAAATCTAAATGTTAAATCTGAATCTAAATATAAATGTTAAATCTAAATTTTAAATCTAAATATAAATGTTAAATCTAAATTTAAATCTAAATGTTTAATCTAAATGTTAAATTTAAATGTAAATGTTAAATTTAAATCTAAATGTTAAATCTAAATCTAAATCTAAATGTTAAATCTAAATGTTTCGGGTGAAACTAAATATTTATCTAATATGCAAATTCAAATGCCGGTTACAGGAAGTAGTAACAAAATAAAAGCTCGAGGAAGTCAGAGTATGTTTATTACGGAGCCCCCCAGGGGACACGGGGGGAAATGAGGACAGCAAAATGACTTTTGCGAGATCCCGAGAAAGTTTAGGACAATGTACATCCGGGTATCTCATAATAATGACATATTAAGTCATTATTATGAGATATACGGGTTGTGGGCAGGGCGCCACAGAGCAGGGAAGTCGAGGCTGAGCGGCTGCGGGGACAGCCATCCTACTCGCGGAAGTGGGCGACTGTGCATCGATACAGAGACATAACAGGATCGATCCATGTTTTCTGCTCCGTTCATTGTCTTAGCGATGTGCTGCCGCTGAATAATTATAACCAGCGCTGCTCCAGCATCAGAACAGACGCTCATTAAAAGTCCGGTCGCCCTGTGTGTGTCGGAGTCTGCTTCCGCCTCACTTCCCTCTGTCCCGCGCTCGCTTTACACTTTAACAATAAACACCAGCGCTGATCACAAGTTATTAGGACACGTACAGGACTGATGTTTACTTTGTGTTTGTTTGAGCTCATGAAACACATGTTTAAACACCGTGTGCACGTAGTCCCCGCTCCACACAACACGAGCAGAACGTGACGCGCACAGTCAGGACTGACAGCGTTAAAGTGACGGAGCGATCCGAAGTCATGATCGGTCATCATCGGATAATAACTAAAAAATACATGTGATTATCAGTTTTAGTGAAGAGGAACAGAGACAAGCATACACCCCCCCAACACACACACACACACACACACGCACACAGCCCCCCCCCCCACACACACACACAGTCTCCCATGACAGACCCTGCAGTCAGTATCTCATTATTATGAGATAGTATGAGATCATAACATCAGTCCTGCAGGTGTCCTAATAACTTGTGATCAGCGCTGGTGTTTATTGTTAAAGTGTAAAGTGAGCGGGGGACAGAGGGACGTGAGGCGGAAGCAGACACAGACACACACAGGACTTCGCTAAGACAATGAACGGAGCAGAAAACATGGATCGATCCTGTTATGTCTCTATATCGATGCACAGTCGCCCACTTCCGCGAGTATGGCGACTGTCCCCGCAGCCGCTCAGCCTCGGCTTCCCTGCTCTGTGGCGCCCTGCCCACAACCCGTATCTCATAATAATGACTTAATATGTCATTATTATGAGATACCCGGATGTACATTGTCCTAAACTTTCTCGGGATCTCACAAAAGTCATTTTGCTGTCCTCATTCCACCCCGTGTCCCCTGGGGGGCTCCGTAATAAACACACTCTGACTTCCTCGAGCTTTTATTTTGTTACTACTTCCTGTAACCGGCATTTGAATTTGCATATTAGCTAAATATTTAGTTTCACCTGAAACATTTAGAATTAACATTTATATTTATATTTAGATTTAACATTTAGATTTAAATATAACATTTAGATTTATATTTAACATTTAGATTAAACATTTAGATTTAAATTTAGATTTAACATTTATATTTAGATTTAACATTTAGATTTAACATTTATATTTAGATTCAGATTTAACATTTAGATTTAAATTTAACAATTAGATTTAAATTTAACATTTAGATTTAACATTTATATTTAAATTTAAATTTAAATTTAACATTTAGATTTAGATTTAACATTTAGATTTCAATTTAACATTTAGATTTAAATTTAACATTTAGATTTAGATTTAGCATTTAGATTTAACATTTAACATTTAAGTGTAACATTTAACATATGGATTTAAATATTTAAAATATCTCTAAGTTGACAAATATTGTTGTAAATGTGCAAAAAAGTGACTCTCAAAAATTCACACCAGTTTTTTAAACATGGTTTGAAGCTAAATGTGACAAAATGTTGCTGTTATTTTCAGCGTGAGCTGCTTGACAAACGGCACCCCATACGGATCCCCCTCTCTACATCTTTAGGTGGGAGATATACCTTTACCTTAACTCTGAGTCTCAATTGAAAGAAGCTACACCCAGGGGCGTCGTTAGGCCTGTTTTAGGGGGGCTGAAGCCCCCCTAAAATGTTCTTCAGCCCCCCCAAATAATAATTGGGATTTAAAAATTTTTTTTTTTTTTTTTAATTAAACTTTTGTTTTACACATGGACAAGTTATTTATAACTCTAACATGCTACATATGTAAGTGCGTTTCTGGTTTGTATGTTTTCTCCCCCTTCAAATTACAATCCAATAGCCTCTCATCATACTTAACAATGAAAAGACCGGGCACTAGGACCTTGGGGAGTCTGCATCGATGCTGCGCTGGATTTCTCACTCTGCCAAGTAACGTCTCTCATCAAGACAGCAGGATTACAGCCAAGAAGTTTAGCTCATAGTAAATGATGCATGGAGTTAAATTGTAAGTACAGGTAGTTACAAAATGTGGCTATCTGTAGTTGTGAACGATTGTTACCTGCTTAAATTTAGGTTTACTTGAGGCAAATGAAAGGGAATATTGTAATGAGTTATGTTAACACTAAGCTAGCTAGCTGGCTATTTTGTTAGAAATTGTCTCCAGTGAGCAAGAGTGTGAGCGAGCAAATTTGAAATGTAAGAAATAACTATCGACAGCTCTCTATTCTATCTTATTCCCTTCTGCTCATACCAAACAAATAAACAACTCAGAAGTTGACACTGGCAGGTCCATTCTCCATCCATTGTGTTTGGTCCCTTTAAGAATTAGGATTTGGGAGTGACGCGGATATGAAAACTAGTATATCCATCTTTCCTTTACAAGCAGGAAAATTATTTCTCTCTATTTGAGAAAAGTTCATATTTGTGTTGTCAAATTTCACAATGACCCTAAAATTCTGTCTCTTCTGTGATCTTATACTGAATGAATGCAAGCAAAGATACAGAGAAAAATCACACTCTTTCTGATTGAACCAATCTATGAACTGTCTGAAACAATGGATATCCTCAGCCCCAAATGAGCCCCAAAAAAATTGGCGCGCTGCGCGCGCAAACATTCAATTTCCTTAGGGGCTAAACCCCCCTTTCTTTCAATCCTAGAAACGCCCCTGGCTACACCTAACAACAGGTTGTCAAATTTGAAACCACTGTCCAAATGAACACCAAGACTCTTTACAAAGGAGTGAATCATAGGGGCTAGAGGGCAAAGTTAGTTTTGCGCTTTTTGTGCCATGTTCACTATTTACCACTTGGGCCACTATAGATTCGTATCCAGATGACAACTTACCCAGAGCACCACGTTTTTGGCAACAAAAGCCCACATTCGTAGTAAGTGCAGATATTAGCTGATATATGTAGTGGAGTAAAACGGAGTTAATCGGGGTGAACCGTGCGGAGGTGAGGGCGAGCGTCAACTACCTGCACATCATCGACAATCAGCAGACTCTTTTCGAGCTGTCGCACAAACTGGAGCCACGTGCTTAAACACACAACCTCACTGGACACAGCGGAAAGGAGATACTAGCTTCTGTGACACGGAGGACACTTCACAACACAATGTCGCATACTCGCACGCACACACACTGCTGCCAAGTGGTGAAACCCACAAAGACACAGAGCTGCACTCGGCTTCAAACACTGGACATGTGCTTTTGAAGGATTCACACGCTTTGTGAAATGTCTCTGGGAAGAGAATCTGTGCAGCAGCGCAGAGATTTGCCAAACTGAGAGAGACGGTAAAGGAGGCTGTAATTAGTTTGTAAAGTATCTATTGGACTGAATATGCCCTTGGTTTAGTTCTTGTGATGAGCTTTTGGTTATTTATGAGCCTGTCCAGCAGGTGGAACGTTTCCTTTAATTCTGTCAAAGTCTCGTCAGTTTCTTCTGGAGGTCAAATAGGACGTGAGAGCCTTGTCATCATTTCAGTCACAAACGCTCTGTGGTTATAACCTGACTGTGTCATATCATTTAATCTGTATACCACTTATCTGCCTCGTGATGCATGTAAACGCAGGATACATGCTGTAGTTATGCAGGTGTAGGTTTGGTTATTATACTGTAGCATATTATTCAACACATTTTTTAACCTTTTTCTCACTAAAGTTCTGTATTTTGACTAAAAATGTGCAGCTTCAGTGACAAAAGGTGCAACATTAATGGCGTGTCAGTCCTGGCCTGTGAATGGAGCGTTGTGAGAGGTTTCCACTGACTGACCCGTGAGGTTTGAAACCCCGAAGCTCTCCTGAACGTCTCTCAAATACTGTTGATGAATACTGGATAGTTGAATTGTTCTAAAGTCCTGGCTGACTTTTAACACTCCTCCTGCTCTCTTCTCTGTGATGTTTTTTTTCCTGTGAATAGATAATTGTTTTACATTGTATATAATATGGACCTATACATTTTTCAGTGCCAAATGTCACGTTGAGTCGTGCAGCACAGATGTTGAAATCTTGTTTTGTTTTTTATTTTTTCTTAATCACAGATTTGTTTTATTTTTGAGTGAGCTCTGAAATGACGTCTGGTCCTTGATCATGTGAAGCAGCTCTGATTCCTTGTAGAGATGCTTTCTGACATTATGATGACTGATTTCTGAAGTTGTATAAGATGTTATTCCTCACATCATTGGTTGCTATGGAAATACAGCCCCAGTAGTTAAAGTCAAAGCACTGCATCACAGTTAAGAAATAGCTTTATTCTACAAAATCGTGTTCATGAGCAGATTCTAACCTGTTACTATCTGTTCTTACTGACTGAAAAGATCACTTCATTCAGAAGGGATCATGTGTAAACTATCTGAAAAGTAACACAGGTTGTGGACATTATACCTTTATAGTAAGAATGTCTTTTGAGAGTTTTACAGATTTGGTTCATCCACTGATTTTTCAAATCTTCTAAAGTCCTTATAATTAAATAAATATTGGAGAAAATTCTCCTTTCTGAATCAAGTAAGTTCTCATATTCTGGATGGAGGAACCATCCGAGGATGAGATTCCTAAGTGTCACGTGCGTGGTGATGCATGTCTTGCATTGTTTAGATAGCTATGAAGCATGGGGGTAAAGTGCAATACAGTAGAAATGTTTGTTGCCACAAGTGTTCATCATCACCATCAATTCAAAACGAAGCCTTGTTCAGAACACAGAGCTGCTCTCTCCTGCAGACCATGATGATTCAGCTGGGTAAATCTAAATTTGAAAAAAGATTCTTTGATTCAGTTGGTCCAGATTTCTATATGGATCGGCATCAAATTGCACACAATACCCCCTAAACATGTCCAATTTAATTTTTTTGTCAAGAACCATTAATTCTTCTCTGTGAAATCAATGAAAATGTTGAAAAACGCCCTTAATCACAATAAATAATGTAAAAAAAGATCCTGGATCTGCCCCCAGACCCAGAATCCAAACTGAATGGGATCTACTGTGACCTTTACCACATCGTTCCACCAATTTTTGTGGTAATTTTTCCAGTATTTTTATAAAAGTGATCACAAGGGGAAGACTCACCTTAAACCTAATTTTATGTCATGCTATGTAACCATGTAGATATATTTAAAATCTAAAATACTACACACATTATCCTCCAGGAAGTGTTGTCTAATATTACACAAGTGAGCCTTGAGATAATTTCCTTCCAGTTATTGACGTCCACAAATGCTACATTAACAATTTATGAAAATTTGAATAATATTCATATGATAATATTCAATTTGAAATTACATTCAAATAGACAACTGCAATCTATTTCTATTTATATACAAACAAGCCAGTAGCCAGTCAAATTGACCTTTATCTCAGCGTAGGCTCAAATTCGTCCTGTATCATTGATTACGAGGCCAAAACACTTGATGACGCAAACATGCACAGCTGAAGTGGGACATCCCTAACATCCGCTGGTGGCTGCAAACACCTGCTAACATCTACTGGTAGTTGGTAACTTATATTGTGCAGAAGACCTTCAAACGTACAATGGATATTCACCATCTTGTCCTATATTCTAAAAAACGACTGGTCACACCAGACCAAATGCAGCAGTAGCAGCAAAACTCCAGCGTGTTCTTACTTCGGCAACAATTTAGTTGTATTTAGCTTTTTAATTGTGAGAGACTCTTGTTATTTCTTTTTAAAGTCAAATTTCAAAGATGCTTTTTGTGAAACTAATTCAGTGATTTGTGATTCGGCTGTAGGAGCTGATGAGTCAGAGCTTTGGTTTCTTCGTATTCAGCGTCATAGAGAGGCCCTGTGGTCGTCATATTTACTATTAACCATCACACACACAGGTGCACAGGCACAACTCTGCTCCACCTCGTCCACGGACCAGAAAAATTGTGCTGAATTAGTTATTTATTATGATATATTGTTTATTTATGTATTTTAAAGTTGCCAATATTTCGGTTTATGTGCCTGAGGTTTAACACGTGCAAACACCTCAGATCAAAAAGGTATGTGTGGGTTTGAAGCTGCACTGTGGGATTGTAAAACTATGTGTTGTGTTTTGTGGCCACTTGAGGGCAGCAGAGGAGCAAGTTGGTGTGATGACGTTCGAGAAAACCACAGGAGGTTGTATTCAGTATTTTTGTCATTGTCATAACTGTGTAAAGATTTTTTACAACAATGTTTAAATTCTGTTTTCATGTTAAAAAAACTAAAAGTTCACAATGCAAGACAGGACACATTTAAGGCTTTGTACTATTGTAATATTGTCTGTGTAAATATATACGCCTACAGTTGTTATGTTATTACTTATCTGTTGTAAATGGAAACAAAAAGAGTCAACAATGAAGCAATACGTCTCCCCCTCGTGGCCCCTCAGGCTTCAGATAGCTGGAGCTACACGTCTTTTCTAAAGCTTCGTTTTAATATGTGAACATTTTACTAAAAATTAATAAACTATAGGTTTTATGTGACATCCAGGTGAGCGGGTGTTTTATTTCACCTGCGTTCACTATGACTGAAATGTCCAATGATATCGAGCACCCTCTCTGAAGCTCCCAAAAAGAACATGGCTGAGGTGGGAAGCTGTTTTAGAGGAATGTATTTGGTCCATCTTTGTTTTCTTTTTTTAACACTTACACTATAAGAATCTCCATAGACAACACCAAAATATTCAGAACTCGGTGGAAGTCCTGCTCCTTAAATCAGAAACCAGATTTGCACAGTTCTAAGGAACATGAGTAAGTAAAAGAAATAAAATATTCCATTTAACTGGATCCATTGAAGACAGTGGTATCAAGCATTTTGAGCTTGTCAAATTAAAGCCAAGTGAAAAAAAAAAGAATGGTGATGTTATATTAAGATGTTTGAATCATGAATCTAAACTGGACAAACTCATTTTCTTACTTTTTTAGACCATTTGTACTATTTAACCATATCTATTACAAAGTCTACAACTGTTTCAAAGTGAGTCAAGAATTTCCAAAGGGAAAGCTCGAAACAAAAATTAAAGTAAATTATCAAAACTGTAGATAAATGGCCTTTGCTGGTGCCCAGTGATCTCAGCAGCTTCCCAGAAAGGGCAAAGGGAACATTGAACTCACTGGTATTCAAATGGCACTGATATCAGATGGATCATTGACAGATAGTTTGTCTTTTCTCATTGCGGTTTATCTGTTTGTTAGATGGATTTCGAAAGATGCTTCTTCACCAGTGTAATGTTTCGTGCCAAATCTGATTGGACCATGGACCAATCATTATTGATTACATTAAAAGAAACAAAACACTGTGGCACTTTTATCGTGCAATACATATGCATAAAATCTATGACCATAGGAAACAAAGAGCAGAGCTCTCCTGGACGTTCCAAAGCTTAACAGTTGTCAAAAATTAGTGAACAATTATTTCCTCTCTTCAATTTCCTTATTGTATTTTTAGGGTGCTTGGTGATTCTGGGGCAAACGCTTCTGATACACATTCGTTGGTTGACTATCATATTTAAATCATTATGTATTTATTAACAGCATGAAACCAGTATAGCTCTTATTGGGGAGATCCAAGCTGTAGGGAAATTGTATTCATTCATAGCACTAATAACAATTAAACCACTTAATGAGATCATTAGGAGTCACAGCAAAGAACCAAGTATGATCTATTCTATTTCATGTATTTCATTAAAAGCACCTTTGACTTCCTTATAAACTATCTGTAGGTTGTGACAGTGTCCACTAGAAGGCAGCAGATGAGCAAGTCAGTCTGCTGTGCTCAGTCACTTATTAGTTGTTGTCATGTATGTGTGAAGTCCTGTTTAATTAAAGCAATGATGTTCGCAAGTTGGAAAAAACACAAAATTCACAATACAAGAGAGGACAAATTCAAGACTTTGTAATCGTAACGTTGTCGATGTGTCAACTTGTGTTTGGCAGTTGTTTACCTGGTGTGAATGAGACGTCAACCACAAAGTGACATATCTGTCCTCGTGTCGTCTTTTCTAAAGCTGCGTTTTACGAGGTCAAAAGGTTTAACTGAAAAATCATGTGAAAACGTATATGACATCCAGGTGAGCTGTTGATTTTTCTGCCTCGTGTTCAGAGGTAACACTTTTATCGGGCAGCTGCAACAAAGTGTTTGCCAAGTGCCTTTGACCAATAATATCAAACCAACAGAGCAGGCACCCTCTCTGAAGCGTATAAAAAAATTGCAGCCTGGCCACCTGTCTCCTTCAAACTCTCATTCTCGTCCAACACTGCAGATCATCTCCAACCCCTCGTCCTGCTCCTGTGACAGAGAGAGAGAGACGCCAACATGATCCTGCTCCTCCTTCTGTTCGCCCTGACCCTCGGTGCTGTGTCTCCTTCAGATGGAGAAATCTACTATTTGTCACAGAGAGCTAACCTGGTGTCTATCCACAGTCTGGATGAAGAGAATTTTGTCAAAGCCCTGATCAAGAACTTTCAATATCATCTCAAGGACACTTGTGTGATCATAAGGACCTTTGTGCATTGCTCAAACTTTTGTGAATTCATGAACATTTTTAAAACAATTAATAAATACCCTGATAGACGTCACTTTGATGTGGGTGGGAGCAGCATGAAGGCTTCCAGTCTGTTTATGACACAGGATTTACTGTCAAGGTCAATGTTACCAACACGTTTACATGAACACTAAGATCAAAACCTCCATGATGTCACTTTCTCTTTCTCAAACTCAGGGCTCTGTGAGAAAAACCACAGACATGGCATGATTGTGAAATTTAAACACAGACAACATCTGCTCTGAGATAAATGAAAGGGATTGGATACATTTTCTTTGATAATCAGATATAGATTTAAAAAAGCAAAAGACCAGGGTACGATTCTTTTGAGTACAAATAAAAAGATGATGATGATGATGATGATGATGATGATGATGATGATGATGATGATGATGATGATGATGATGATGATGATGATGATGATGATGATGATGATGATGATGATGATGATGATGATGATGATGATGATGATGATGGGAAAAACAATTCTGATACACACTCGTTGGTTGACTATCATGTTTAAATCTTTATGTATTTATTAACAGCATGTAACCATCAGAGTTCTTATTGGGGAGATCCAAGCAGTAGGGAAATGCTATTTATTCATAGCACTAATAACAATTAAACCACTTAATGAGATCATTAGGAGTCACAGCAAAGACCCAAATATGATCTATTCTATTACATGTATTTAAAGAATTTTTGCCTCATTTATAAACTATCTGTAGGTTGTGACAGTGGCCAGCAGAGGGCAGTAGATGAGCAAGTCAGTCTGATGATGCTGTGCTCAATCATTTATCTGCTGTTGTCATATCTGTGTGAAGTCCTGTTTAATTAAAGCAAAGCTGTTTGCGTGTTGTAGTCCACAATACAAGAGAGGACACGTTAAAAACTTTGTAATCGTAACATTTTCGATGTGTCAACTTGTGTTTGGCAGTTGTTTTATGTGACATCCAGGTGAGCAGGTGTTTTATTTCACCTGCCTTCACTCACAATGTGGTTGTATATGACTGAAATGTCCAATGATATCAAGCACCCTCTCTGAAGCGTCCAAAAAGAACATGGCTGAGGTGGGAAGCTGTTTTGAAGGAATGTTTTTGGTCCATCTTCGTTTTCTTTTTTAACACTTACACTATAAGAAACTCCATAGACAACACCAAAATATTCAGAACTCTGTGGATTCCTTGTGTTATTAGTCTTAATCGAGAGGGAGATCATAAATGTATTAATTTTGAAGTCCTGCTTCTTAAATCAGAAACCAGATTTGCACAGTTCTAAGGAACATGAGAATCTTCAACTTAACTGGATCCGTTGAAGACAGTGGTATCAAGCATTTTGGGCTTGTCAAAATGATAAGGTTTTTATATTAAGATGTTTGAATCATAAATCTAAACTGGACAATCTAATTTTCTTACTTTTTAAGACTATTTGTATTATTTAACTGGATCTATTACGAAGCCTCCAACTGTATGAAAGTGAGTCAAGAATTTCTAAAGGAAAAGCTCAGTACAAAGATAAAAGTAAATGATCAAATCTGTAGATAAATGGCCGCTGCTGGTGCCCAGTGATCTCAGCAGCTTTCCAGAAAGGGCAAAGGGAACATTGACTCACTGGTAATTAAATGGCACTGATATCAGATGGATCATTAACAGATAGTTTGACTTTTTCATTGCGGTTTATCTGTTTGTTAGCTGGATTTCGCAAGATGCTTCTTCACCAGTGTAATGCTTCGTGCCAACTCTGATTGGACCATGGACCACTCATTATTGATTACTTTAAAAAAAACAAAACACTGTGGCACTGTTATAGTGCAATAAATATTTATAAAATCTAAGAACATAGAAAAACAAAGAGTAGATCTCTCATGGACGTTTCAAAGCTAAACAGTTGTTGATATTTAGTGAACAATTATTTCCGCCTTTATTTCCTTATTGTCTTTTTACAGTGTTGGGGGATTCTGGGGCAAACACTTCTGATACACGTTTGTTGGTAATGCTGTTTGCACGTTAGAAAAAACACAAAGTTCACGATACAAGAGAGGACACATTAAAGACTTTGTAATCCCAACAGTGTCGATGTGTCAACTTATGTTTTGCAGTTGTTTACCTGGTGTGAATGACAAGACGTCTACCACAAAGTGACATATCTGCCCTCGTGTCGTCTTTTCTAAAGCTGTGTTTTACGAGGTCAAAAGGTTGAACGGAAGAATCATGTGGAAAGTTATGCGACGTCCAGGTGAGCTGTTGGTTTTACTGCCTCGTGCTCAATGAGAACACTTTTATCGGGCAGCTGTGTATAAAACAAATTGTTTGCCAATTGCATTTGACCAATAACATTACAGCAACAGAGCAGACACCCTCTCTAAAGCGTATAAAGGAACGCAGCCTGCCCACCAACTCTCATTCTCATCCAACACTGCAGATCATCTCCAACCCCTCGTCCTGCTCCTGTGACAGAGAGAGAGAGACGCCAACATGATCCTGCTCCTCCTTCTGTTCGCCCTGACCCTGGGTGCTGTGTCTCCTTCAGATGGACCTGAGGTCAAGCTGCAGCGTGGAAACTGTCCCATGTTCTGGTTCAGCTTCAACAACCGCTGCTACAAGTACGTGTCCACACAGATGACCTGGGCTGATGCAGAGTTCCACTGTGTGTCAGAGGGAGCCAACCTGGTGTCTATCCACAGTCTGGATGAAAAGAATTTCGTCAAATCCCTGATCAAGAACTTTGATCATGCTGAAGGATGGACCTGGATCGGACTCAGCGACATCCACAAAGAAGGCCGCTGGATGTGGTCTGATGGTTCTGCAGTGGACTTTACCTTTTGGTACCCAGCAGGGCCAAGCAACAGTGAAGGAAGGGAACACTGTGTTCATAACTTCAACAAGGGATGGAATGATTATCATTGTAGTCACCGTATTCCCTCTGTTTGTGCATATCGCATAATGTGTCCTCAGTGATTGTTAAGTCTGATCTAACCTGGTCACTGATCACCTGGTGCTTGTTGACGCGAAATAGTCCTCAGCAATAAAGATACAAATGCACACTTCTCTGTTTGTTCTCATTTCACTCACTTACTTTTCAGACTTGTTTTCAGGTATTTGTTGTTTGTTGATTTTAACAACTCTAATGTTATTGTTAAAATCAATGACAAATAAACACTCACATTTTAAGTTTAAATTATTTTTTTTTGTACTAACACAGGTTTAATGGTTCAATATCATCTCAAGGACACTTGTGTGATCATAAGGACCTTTGTGCATTGCTCAAACTTTTGTGAATTCATGAATTTTTTAAAGCAATTAATAAATACCCTGATAGACGTCACTTTGATGTGGGTGGGAGCAGCATGAAGGCTTCCAGTCTGTTTATGACACAGGATTTACTGTCAAGGTCAATGTTACCAACACGTTTACATGAACACTAAGATCAAAACCTCCATGATGTCACTTTCTCTTTCTCAAACTCAGGGCTCTGTGAGAAAAACCACAGACATGGCATGATTGTGAAATTTAAACACAGACAACATCTGCTCTGAGATAAATGAAAGGGATTGGATACATTTTCTTTGATAATCAGATATAGATTTAAAAAAGCAAAAGACCAGGGTACGATTCTTTTGAGTACAAATAAAAAGATGATGATGATGATGATGATGATGATGATGATGATGATGATGATGATGATGATGATGATGATGATGATGATGATGATGATGATGATGATGATGATGATGATGATGATGATGATGATGATGATGATGATGATGATGATGATGATGATGATGATGATGATGATGATGATGATGATGATGATGATGATGATGATGATGATGGGAAAAACAATTCTGATACACACTCGTTGGTTGACTATCATGTTTAAATCTTTATGTATTTATTAACAGCATGTAACCATCAGAGTTCTTATTGGGGAGATCCAAGCAGTAGGGAAATGCTATTTATTCATAGCACTAATAACAATTAAACCACTTAATGAGATCATTAGGAGTCACAGCAAAGACCCAAATATGATCTATTCTATTACATGTATTTAAAGAATTTTTGCCTCATTTATAAACTATCTGTAGGTTGTGACAGTGGCCAGCAGAGGGCAGTAGATGAGCAAGTCAGTCTGATGATGCTGTGCTCAATCATTTATCTGCTGTTGTCATATCTGTGTGAAGTCCTGTTTAATTAAAGCAAAGCTGTTTGCGTGTTGTAGTCCACAATACAAGAGAGGACACGTTAAAAACTTTGTAATCGTAACATTTTCGATGTGTCAACTTGTGTTTGGCAGTTGTTTACCTGGTGTGAATGAGAAGACGTCAACCACAAAGTGACATATCTGTCCTCGTGTCGTCTTTTCTAAAGCTGCGTTTTACGTGGCCAAAAGGTTTAACCGGAAAATCATGTGGAAAGTTATGTGACGTCCAGGTGAGCTGTTGGTTTTTCTGACTTATGCTATGAGAAAACACTTTTATCGGGCAGCTGTGGATAAAACAAAGTGTTTGCCAAGTGCATTTGACCAATAACATCACACCAACAGTGCAGACATCCTCGCAGAAGCGTATAAAAGAACACAGCCTGCCCACCTGTCTCCTTCAAACTCTCATTCTCATCCAACACTGCAGATCATCTCCAACCCCTCTTCCTGCTCCTGTGACAGAGAGAGAGAGACGCCAACATGATCCTGCCTCTTCTTCTGTTCGCCCTGACCTGTGCTGTGTCTCCTTCAGATGGACCTGAGGTCAAACTGCAGCGAGGAAACTGTCCCATGTTCTGGTTCAGCTTCAACAACCGCTGCTACAAGTACGTGTCCACACAGATGACCTGGGCTGCTACAGAGCTCTATTGTGTGAAAGAGGGAGCCAACCTGGTGTCTATCCACAGTCTGGATGAAGATAATTTCGTCAGATCCCTGATCAGGAACTTTGATCATGCTGAAGGAAGAACCTGGATTGGACTCAGCGACCTCCACGAAGAAGACAGCTGGATGTGGTCTGATGGTTCTGCAGTGGACTTTACCTTTTGGTCCTCAGGACAGCCAGACAACAGTCAAGGAGGAGAACACTGTGGTCATAACAATCATATCAACGATAAGAAATGGAATGATTATAATTGTAGTGACAATTATCCTTCTGTTTGTGCATCTCTCATAATGTGTTCTCAGTGATTGTTAAGTCTGATTTAACCTGGTCACTGATCACCTGATGCTTGTTGACATGAAATAGTCCTCAGCAATAAAGATATAAATGCACACTCCTCTGTTTGTTCTCATTTCACCCACTTAATTTTCATATCTGTTTTCAGGTATTTGTTTTTGGTGATTTTAACAATTCCAATATTATTGTTAAAACCAATGACAAATAAACACTCACATTTTAAGTTAAAATAAATTTTTTTTATACCAACACTGGTTTAATGGTTCAATATCATCTCAAGGACCTTTGTGGGGGGGGCTACTGCAAAGGCTCGATCGCCTCTGGTTATGAGCCTCGGCTTAGGTAAGTCCAGGAGCAGCTGAGTGGCTGACCTCAACTCTCTTAGTGGAGAGTGGACATGAAGGAGTTCAGTAAGGCGGTGCCAGTCCAATAGGAGGTTTGAAAGCTAACAACAACATTTTAAAATCAATCCTGTGACCAACAGGAAGCCAGTGGAGGGAGCTAAACACTGGTGTTATATGGTCCCTCTTTTTCTTTCCTGTGAGGAGGCGAGCAGCAACATTTTGGACGAGCTGCAGGCTACAGGAATCAAGTCGAGAAGTAATGAAGGCATGGATCACCCTCTCAACATCTTTAGGTGAGAGATTGACCTTTACCTTAGCTATAAGTCTCAATTGAAAGAAGCTAGACCTAACAACAGATTGTCAAATTTGAAAATACTGTCCAAATGAACACTAAGACTCTTTACAGAGGAGTGAATCATAGGGGCTAGAGGGCAAAGTTAGTTTTAGCTTTTTGATCCATGTTCACTATTTACCACTTGGGCCACTATAGGTTCCTATCCAGATTACAACTTGCTCAGAGCACCACATGTTTGGCACAAAAGGCCCACATTCGTAGAAAGTGCAGATATTAGCTGATATATGTTGTGGAGCAAAAGTGAAAAGAAGACAAAAATAAATCCACTTAAAGTAAGGACACATTGAAAATGTTCTTAAGTACAGTAAGTAAGTAACTGTACTTTTTTACATCCCACCACTGTGGCACTGTTATAGTGCAATAAAATCAGTCAATCAGTTCCGATAAATCGGAGCGTGCACTAGTGAAACCTTGCCAGGAACAAATACACCTGCCCTCAAAAGAGTTGAAAACTGGTGTAATACCATTGATGGCTTCCTGTTCAAGTGCATTTTGTGATTGATGTGGTCTGTAGTCAGATTCTGGTTTAATGATCACAGGTTTCTTGTTTCGAGTTAAACCCACATCATGATTGCCTTGAGCCCTTGAAATGTTGTTTGTATAATGTTAATATGCATGTGCATATTGGGTGTCTGTATGTGTGTCTGGTACCAGTTGAACAGCCTTTAAAGTGTGAACAACAGATGCAAATAGTTTTTCATACACTTTCAAAAATGGTTTATACTGAACTACAGGATCTGATGTCTTTTCCCAAATGTCAGCATTGACAAACTTTTTAATCCACGGTCCCAAAACTTTCCATTTATAATTTGTGTTTTGACAGCAAGACATGTGCGTGTGAACCAGGAACGTCAAAAAAGGAAAGCATCCTCTGAACATCTGCGAATGAACAGAGAGGGTGACTACAGAAACAGCACATCTATGTTCATTCCAGAACATGCAACTTAGTGTTAAATTATCTTTCACACAACTTTCTTTAAAACTTTCTGTAAACCATCTTTTTTCAAAACCTGCATATTTCCCTTTGTGTATGTGTGCAGTGCAGTGTTAATCTTCTGGATGCATACACATGGTGTCTGTTCTTAGTGTGACTGAAAGGGCCTTAGCCACTAGAACAGAGCTTCCACTCATACACATATAGCAGTGAATCACCATTACACTTAAAGCTTGTGTAAATCTGTGGTGGATCCAGATCAGCCGTTCGGACCACTACGACTCCTGATGGGGTGGAAACGAGAGAAATGCCCAAAACACACATTCCATCTCTTCCTATCGAATTAATTGGACAACATGAGGATAGCAAAAATTAACACTTGAATTTTTCTGTGATGCTATCAATACATAATAAGGGAGTTGTACATTTTTCAAACACGGTGTTTCCTGAAACCCCAAAGATCTGACAAATCATCCGCTCATTTGAGAATGTGTGTCAAACATATCACTCTTTATGACTGAATGTGTTGCTCCTGAAACTACAAGGAATGTAATCTCTTTCCCTAGCACTGTGAGTTTGTGCGATAGCATATTAGAATTATGCATCTGATTGATATTTAACATACGTTCCTTTCCTTAGTTTGTGTTTCTTTTCTAAAAAATCAATTACTTCTGTGATAATTGTTTGTGTTGGTGTGGTGCCTTCACCCTTTTGATGTATGCGGTGTTCCTCACGATAGAGAGGCCCTGTGGTCGTCATATTTACTATTAACCATGACACACACACACACACGTGCACAGGCACAACTCTGCTCCACCTCGTCCACGGAGCAGAATAATTGTGCTGAATGAGTTATTTATTGTACTATATTGTTTATTTATGTGTTTGAAAGTTGATAAAATTGTTTATGTGCCAGAGGTTTAACACGTGCACACACATCAGATCCAAAAGGTGTGTGTGGGTTTGAAGCTGCACTGCTGGAATGTAAAAGTATATGTTGTGTTTTGTGGCCACTTGAGGGCAGCAGAGGAGCAAGTTGGTGTGATGACCCTTGAGAAATCCACAGGAGGTTGTATTCAGTACTTTGTCATTGTCATAACAATGTAAAGATTTTTTATAACAGTATTTAAATTCTGTTTGCATGTTAAAAGAAAAACACAAAGTTCACAATGCAAGACAGGACACATTGAAGGCTTTGTACTATTGTAATAATGTCTGTGTAAATATATACGCCTAGAGTTGTTATGTTTTTATTACTTATCTGATGTAAATGGAAACCAAAAGAGTCAACAATGAAGCAACACGTCTCCCCCTCGTGACCCCTCAGCCTTCAGATAGCTGGAGCTACACGTTTTACTATATGAACATTTGACTGAAAATGAATAAACTATAGGTTTTATGTGACATCCAGGTGAGCAGGAGGTTTATTTCACCTGCGTTCACTCACACTGTGGTTGTATATGACTGAAATGTCCAATGATATCAAGCACCCTCTCCGAAGCTCCGAAAAAGAACATGGCTGAGGTGGGAAGCTGTTTTAGAGGAATGTATTTGGTCCATCTTCGTTTTCTTTTTTAACACTTACACGATAAGAAACTCCATAGACAACACCAAAATATTCAGAACTCGGTGGATCCCTTGTGTTATTAAGTGTAAATCGACAGATAAATATATTAATTTTGATGTCCTACTCCTTAAATCAGAAACCAGATTTGCAAATTTTTCCAAGGAACATGAGTAAGTCAAAGAAAGAATATTCTACTGAACTGGATCCATACCATTGAAGACAATGGTATCAAGCATTTTGGGCTTGTCAAATTAAAAGCTAAGTGAAAATAAAAGGAAATGATGAAGTTTTTATATTAAGATGTTTGAATCATGAATCTAAACTGCTGGACAAACTAATTTTCTTACTTTTTTAGACAATTTGTACTATTTAACTGGATCTATTATGAAGCCTCTAACTGTATCAAAGTGAGTCAAGGAAAAGCGCAGTACAAATGTAGTGTTTTAAAATGGTTTACAGATTACAGTTAAATGTCAATCTATCCAGAATAACCAGGACGGGAGGCTGAGATTTCAGAAATATACAATTTATTCAATAGGTGCGAATTATTTAAAAGACAGTGACATGTGCAAAGGTTGAAGGACTGGCCTAGACTTGATATAAATAACATTAAAAGGAGAGAAATGAAAGGCTCCACACCCAATTATACAACGCTAAAACATCATGCATTAAAACAAACACAGTAAACTTTAAAACACACTGCAAGCGATATAATCAAAGAAAAGGACAAAAGAGGGTCTTTAGTTGATGGAGCCAATAACTCACTATTATTCAAAGCATTACACCCGGAGTCCACAGTTCAACTTCCACTCAACCATATATATTGCACATTGCCATAAAACAAAACAAAATAAAATAAAACAAAGAAACCAATAATCAAACCAAATAACCAGAAAGAAACTCAAATTAAACAAGGCCGAATGATCTAAATGAAATTTAAAGTTGGGGAAAAACGGTATTCTGCTGAAGGCAGCCCAATGAAAAAAACATGTTGTAGTTAGGTCACACAGTTTAAACAAGTTTATCAAAATGTTAAAAAACACATAATTATATCCTACCTTTAATTCATTAAAATAAAGCAGCGACCGCGTGCATCCACCGCGGCGCCGACACCGTCACACACACCCGCACACAGACACGGCTGCACGCTGAGCTCGCAACAAACTATTTGCGTCCGCATCTGCTGCGCTCACGCTGCCCTTCCTCACACACACACTCAGGACCGGCAGTGGGGAGAGAGAGAGAGGGAGAGGGAGAGGGAGAGGGAGAGGGAGAGGGAGAGGGAGAGGGAGAGGGAGAGGGAGAGGGAGAAGGAGAGCGTTACGGCGTCCCTAAATAAACTCTGCCGCCTCCCCGCAGCCTATGAGCATCGCCTTTCCCGTCAGGAAAATGTAACACATCCCGAACGGGGAAAATAACCCCGCTAAAAGTAAAGTACGTCACCAAGAATTGACCCTGTTACACAAGGATTAAAGTAGTTATCATATCTGTAGATAAATGGCAGCTGCTGGTGCCCAGTGATCTCAGCAGCTTCCCAGAGAGGGCAAAGGGAACATTGATCTCACTGGTATTTAAATGGCACTGATATCAGATGGATCATTGACAGATAGTTTGTCTTTTCTCATTGCTGTTTATCTGTTTGTTAGCTGGATTTCGCAAGATGCTTCTTCACCAGTGTAATGTTTCGTGCCAACTCTGATTGGACCATGGACCACTCATTATTGATTACTTTAAAAGATACAAAACACTGTGGCACTGACTGTTATAGTGCAATCAATATGTATAAAATCTAAGAACATAGAAAAACAAAGAGCAGAGCTCTCCTGGACGTTCCAAAACTAAACAGTTGTTGATATTTAGTGAACAATTAGTTCCTCTATAACTCTATTAACTCTATTAACTCTATTAACTCTATTAACTCTATTAACTTTCTATTTAATTTAATCTTTAAAAGGCCACTAGTGGACCTCTGTATATGTACACAGATCATCCACAGCGTTAATATGAGTTATCTGTTTTAAGGCTGTTCCTTCAATCGACCACTGGGTTCATCACAATCCAACAGGTACGAAAAGTAAGGGAGAAAAAACAGAGGAGTTTGCATTTGTATCTTTACTGCTGAGGACTATTTCAAATCAACAAGCATCTGGTGATCAGTGACCAGGTTAAATCAGACTTTACAATCACTAAGGACACATTATGCGAGATGCACAAACAGAGGGAAGACGGTCGCTACAAGTTCGATCATTCCATTTCTTATCTCCGTGAATGTTATTTTCAACACAGTCTTCATGTCCTGCAGAGTTGTTTGGCTCTCCTGTGGACCAAAAGACAAATCTAGCCGGACAACCATCTGACCACATCCAGCTGCCTTCTTTGTGGACGTCGCTGAGTCCATTCCAGGTCCATCCTCGAGCAGGATCAAATTTCTTGATCAGGGTTTTGACGAAATTCTCTTCATCCAGACTGTGGATAGACACCAGGTTGGCTCCCTGGGACACACAGTTGCGCTCTGCATTAGCCCAGGTCATCTGTGTGGCCACGTACTTGTAGCAGCGGCTGTTGAAGCTGGACCAGAACATGGGACAGTTTCCACAATGCAGCTTGACCTCAGGTCCATCTGAAGGAGACACAGCACCCAGGGTCAGGGCGAACAGAAGGAGGAGCAGGATCATGTTGGCGTCTCTCTCTCTCTGTCACAGGAGCAGGACGAGGGGTTGGAGATGATCTGCAGTGTTGGATGAGAATGAGAGTTTGAAGGAGACAGGTGGGCAGGCTGCGTTCTTTTATATTCTTTAGAGAGGGTGTCTGCACGGTTGGTTTGATATTATTGGTCAAAGGCACTTGGCAAACACTTTGTTTTATAAACAGCTGCCCGTTAAAAGTGTTTCTCTGGAAACGAGTCAGAAAAACCAACAGCTCACCTGGATGTCACATACGTTTTCACATGATTTTTCAGTTAAACCTTTTGACCTCGTAAAACACAGCTTTAGAAAAGACGACACGAGGACAGATATGTCACTTTGTGGTTGACGTCTTCTCATTCACACCAGGTAAACAACTGCCAAACACAAGTTGACACATCGACAATGTTACGATTACAAAGTCTTGAATGTTTCCTCTCTTGTATTGTGAACTTTGTGTTTTTCCAACATGCAAACAGCATTGCTGTAATTAAACAGGACTTCACACAAACATGACAACAACTAATAAATGACTGAGCACAGCAGACTGACTTGCTCATCTGCTGCCTTCTAGTGGACACTGTCACAACCTACAGAGAGGCAAAAAAACCTTCGATGGATCCCTGCTGTGACTCCTAATGATCTCATAAAGTGGTTTATTTGTTAGTAGTGCTATGAATAAATAGCATCTCCCTACTGCTTGGATCTCCCCAATAAGAACTCTGTTGATTACAAGCTGTTAATAAATACATAATGATTTAAACATGATAGTCAACCAACAAGTGTGTATCAGAAGCGTTTGCCCCAGAATCACCAAACACTCTAAAAAACAATAAGTAAATTAGAGGGCGGAAAATAATTCTTCACAAATTTTTAACAACTGTTAAGCTTTGGAACGTCTAGGAGAGCTCTGCTCTCCTTTTTCTATGTTCTTATCTTTTATTTATTTTATTGCATTGTAACAGTGCCACAGTGGTGAGATGTAAAAAGTTATATTTACTAACTTAATGTACTTAAGAACATTTTCCACATATCCTTACTTTAAGTGGATTTATTTTTGTCTTTTTTTCACTTTCACTCCACTACATTTATCAATTAATATCTGCATTTTTTACGAATTTGGGCCTTTTTTGCCAAACAGTTGGTGCTCTGAGCAAGTTGTAATCTGGATAGGAACCTATATTGGCCGAAGTGGTAAATAGCAGTGTTGGGAAGTAGCGAAGTCGAAATGCTTTGTTACTGTAATTAAGTAGATTTTTCACATATCTGTACCTTACTACTGATTTTCCTGACGACTTTTTACTTTTACTCGCTACATTTGAACACAAATTTCTGTACTTTCTACTTTGTATATTCTCAAAACTGGCTCGTTATTTGAGCAGGGGAGGTGCGCCTCTACACACGGTGCAACTCTCTCTTGCTCTCTCGCCTGCCCGCTGCCTCGGGAGATGTGCATGTCCGGTGGCGTGTTTGCCGTCGGGGGGGCAGCACGAGACCCTCCGGATGTTGGTCGGGCTGCCTAGGTTGACCGGGGTCGAGCAGGCTGTTCTGCTAACGATCCCTCCGCAGGTTCACCTTCAGAAAACTTTGTTAAGAGTTTCACTTCCTCCAAATCAGCCATTCCCAAACTTAAGAAGTTTAATCATAACTAAATGATCCACACACAGGACTAGAATCATACATATTATTGATTTTATAGCAAAAATAATTGTATATTTAAATGCAGGCATATGCAGTGCAAATCCAATAACAACCACTTTTAAGCATAACAATTTGCAAAGCAACCAATGTAAAAAAAACAGAAGTGCAAATAGGGTATTGTTCATTGTGTAACACAGCATGACAAGGATATCCGGGAGAAGACAAACACATTTGAGGCGTAACCAAATATACTTAAGGCGTTTAAGTTTGGGGGGGGGGGGGGGGTTGGCGTGGGGAGGTGTAGTGTATTGTTGAGATATATTCATTATGTACTCAGATGTAGATGTAATGCTGTATTGTAATATGTATGTATGGTTACGCCACAGGATGGCGCTAAGGTACAGGCTATAAGAGCCAACTTGCTATATGTTAGTGCATCAGTTAAAGTAGCTCTGACCGTGAGACTGATGTGTCAGCAGCCTGTTAATAAAAACGCCAACAACGGCTAAAGATAACGCCATCATTTATTCTTTCCTCCGAATGCAACGGTAGCTGCAGCAATAGTGCACCACAACTTAACAGGTTATGGGCCCAGGAGTCGTTCGAAGAAAAGTTTGACAGTTAGAAAGTCGCAACGAACCGCGTGCTAATGGGCAGCTAGCTACGGAGAAGCGCAAGCTTGCATGATGGAACACCGAGGGACGAGCAGGTTGCCTCGACTGACATTCGACGGAGATGAGACCAAGTATGAGATTTGGGAAACCAAAATGCTGGAATATCTCCATTTGAATGGACTAAAGGACACTGTTCTGAGAGAACCGAGGTCAGAACGAGACATAGCAGCAGATGCAGGTAAAAATGCTGACGCATATGCAGAGCTAATTTTACTGTTGGATGATAAAAGCCTCTCGCTAGTTATGAGGGATGCACCTAATGAAGGAAGAAAAGCTCTGAAAATATTGAAAGAGTATTATGCAGGGAGGGGAAAGCCCCGTATAATCAACTTGTACACCACGTTAACATCGCTTCAGAAGGCAAACCATGAAAGCATAATGGACTATATCATCAGAGCAGAAACCGCCATCACAGCGCTGAGGAACGCGGGTGAAACGTTAGGAGACGGACTGCTAGTGGCTATGGTTTTAAAAGGACTGCCTGAGAGTTTTAAGCCATTTGCAATACATGTGGCCCACACGGACGATAACATCACGTTTGCAGAATTCAAGACTAAACTACGAAGTTTTGAAGAAACAGAGAAGATGAACGCAGCTGAGTCGAGCGACAGCGTGATGAAGACTCAAGGGAAAAGAGGAAGGCGTCCCGCCGAAACAGTCGCCCGTGGCTGGAACAAAGAAGACACAGAAGTGTTATGTTTCAAGTGTGGCAAGACATGGTGTAGTTTTTTGCAGAAGTGACACCCACAAAGATGCAACGTGCAGGCGTAAGGACAAACTAGATGGTGTGAGTAAAGTCTCAGAAGATGCCGACAAGGACTACGCGTTCACTGTGAGAGACGGAGGAACCAGAACCCAGCGGCAGCCGGCGCGCAGCATCCAGGATAGGGGTCTGATGGTGGACACTGGAGCTACCTCTCATGTCATCACTGACATAACAGTTTTCAAGAGTTTCGACAGCGCGTTCAGGCCAGAAATGCACATTGTCGAGCTGGCAGACGGCACCCGGTGCAGCGGGATAGCTCAGCGGAGGGGGAATGCTGAGGTTTCCCTCATCGACAGCACGGGACAGCGACGAAAGGCGACACTGAGAGACGCTTTGTTCGTGCCGTCATATCCCCAGAGCATCTTCTCGGTGAAGGCAGCTACTACGAGTGGAGCTACGGTTGTCTTCAAAGAAGATAAAGATGTCCTTATAACCAGAGGAGGTACCAGATTTAACATTCATGTGTATGGAAAGCTGTATTATTTGCCTACTGAATCTGAATCTAATGATAAGTGTAATGTCTGTCACGACATACAGACATGGCATGAAATATTAGGCCACTGTAACTATGACGATGTTCTTAAGTTGCAAAATGTTGTTGTAGGTATGCAGATCAAAGGCAAAACGAGTAGGCCGGAACAAGAGTGTTAGGTGTGTATTCAGGGAAAGTTTGCTCAAACCAGAAATAGGGACCCTGATACCAGAGCAAAGGCTCCCTTACAGATGGTACACACAGATCTTGCAGGTCCCGTAGCCACTGAGTCGAGAGATGGTTACAAATATGTGCAATCATTTACTGATGAGTACTCAAGTGCAGTGTTTGTTTATTTTCTAAAGAAGAAAAGTGACACAGTACAGGCTACAGAAAAGTTCCTAGCAGATATATCCCCTTATGGGAAGGTGCATCAGATCCGACAATGGAACAGAGTTTACATGCAGTGATTTCCAAGCACTGTTGATGAAGAATAAGATCAGACATGAAACGTCAGCTCCATATTCCCCACACCAGAACAGAACAGCAGAGAGGGGTTGGCGTACTCTTTTTGAGATGGGTAGGTGCATGATAGTTGAAAGTGCACTACCAAAGCAGCTATGGCCCTACGCTGTACAAACAGCAGCAATGGTACGGAACAGATGTTTTAACAGACGTACAGGGCAGACTCCTTATGAGCTGCTAACAGACAAAAAGCCCAATGTATCCAAAATGCAAAAGTTTGGGTCTGTATGTTACACGTACAAACAGAGCAAAGGGAAGCTTGATTCCAGATGTGATCAGGGGCATTTTGTAGGTCACGACAAGAACAGCCCAGCGTATTTGGTGTATCATCCAGATACAAACAAAGTACAAAAACACAGACTAGTAAAGTTTGTGAGCAAGTCAGCTGTGGAAAAACAAACACAGACAGGTGAGCCAGATCCAAGTGATAGCTATGATGACACTGTGAGACCCAGGACTAGTGGAACCACGCAGGGGGTCAGTAGGAGTACAGAAAATGCTCCAGAGTCAAGTGTGACAATTGGTGAACCAGAGAGTAGAAGGTATCCAACTAGAGAAAGAAGGAAGCCGAGTCACTTAAATGACTTCATAACTGAAAACTGTGTTAGTGATGCGGTTCATATCACAGTAGACTACTGCTGTAGAGCGGTTTGTGGCATTCCACAGACATTTGGGGAGGCAATGGAGTCAGATAACTCAAAAGAATGGGCAAAAGCCATGGATGAGGAAATCCAATCCTTAGACGAGAACAAGACCTTTACCCCGACAGCACTGCCAATAGGCAAGGAAACAGTGGGGGGTAGATGGGTTTACGCCATCAAGACTGATGTAGATGGGAGAGACAAATACAAAGCAAGGTTTGTGGCCAAGGGTTACAGCCAAAGAATGGGAGTAGACTACGGGGAGACGTTTTCACCCACGGTAGACATGACGAGTATAAGGGTGGTGCTACAAAAAGCTGCACAGGAGAATTTACTCCTCCACCAAATGGACGTGAAAACTGCGTACTTGCACGCGCCCATAGATTATGAGATCTACATCAATGCACCAGAGGGTTATGAAGAAAAAGAGGGTATAGTTTATAAGCTAGAGAAATCCCTTTACGGTCTTAAACAGTCCGGCCGAAATTGGAATAGGGTTTTGCACAATTGCCTAACTGAGGATGGATTCACACAAAACCCAGCCGACCACTGTGTTTATGCCAAGGAGTCAAATGAAGGGAAGGTGATCATAATCACATGGGTCGATGACTTGATCATTGCAGCAAGCAATGAAGAGAGACTGAAAAAGGTGAAAGAGATGCTCGCAGAAAAGTTTAAGATGAAAGATTTAGGCAAACTCAAACATTTTCTGGGTATTGATTTCAGTCAATCAGATGGATGTGTAAAGATGTCACAGGAAAGATACACTAACAAGATACTACAGCGTTTTAATATGCAAGATTGTAGGACCAGAGAAACACCCTGTGAGCAGAAGCTAGAGTATACTGAAGATGCAGTAAAGATGGAAGATGTCAGGATGTACAGGGAGGCTGTTGGTAGTCTTATATACTTGACTACTTGTACCAGACCGGATTTAAGTTTTGTGGTGAGCAGATTATCACAGTACTTTGCTGAGCCTACAGAGGAGCAGTGGGTCACTGTGAAGCATGTTTTAAGGTATCTCAAAGGCACTGCAGAGAAAGGGTTAAGCTTTAAGAGAAACGACAGTGAGGAGCTAGGTATACAAGCCTACAGTGATGCTGACTGGGCGGCTGATACCAGTGACAGACGCAGTACCACAGGATACTGTGTCAGTCTTAAGGCCGGCGCATGCTTCTGTGGCGTCAGGGGCCCGCAGGCACGCAGCTGTAACGCAGGACTCGTTGTCATTCATGGTTCTCCAACCGTTGCGCGTGTTGCCATGCAATTCCCCGCCAGAACACTAGGCGCAGTAATGTTTTTTGTCGAAGTCGGCTCTTCTTCGTGTGTTGCACGAAGAAGAGCGATTTATTTACATCGCCACGGCGGCTCCGCAGAGCCTTTTTCTGGTGGAAAAATCCGCTGGTTAGTGACGGGTTATACTAGTGGTCATAGTTTCGGATCTCTTCTGCCAAGTGCTCTTCTATTTGGTCCATATTCGTTCTTCTAAATCTTCCGTGGTTTCCGGGCATGAACCGGATATGCGACTCCGGAAATGATGCAGTCAGCAGACCAATCACAGCCCTCGCGGCCGGGTGACGCTTGCGGGGCTTTGCCGTCTAGTTAGAAAAATTTTGGCCGACGCACGTAAGGACGTAGGAAGGGCCGTGAGGGGCCCGGAAGGGCTCTTGCGTCTCCGTTCCCGTGAAAACGCAGAAGCATGCGCCGGCCTTAAGTCAGAACAGCTCTCTAGTCTCGTGGAAGACTAGAAAACAACCCACAGTTGCGCTATCAACCTGCGAGGCAGAATACATGGCACTGGCTTCAACCATACAGGAGTGTCTATACCTGGAGCAGTTACTAGGGGGTATAGATAACTACAATTACACACAAACTATTGTACATGAGGACAATCAGGGGACAATAGCTCTTGCCAAAAACCCTGTACACAGACAGAGGTGTAAACACTTTGACATAAAGTACCACTTTATCAGGTCAACTGTGATTGAGGGAAGGGTGATTTTGATGTATTGTTCTACTGATGACATGGTTGCTGATGTAATGACCAAACCTGTAAATAAGTTGAAACTGAAGAAGTTTGCAAATGCTCTTTTTGGAGATTGATATGTGTATAACAGAGGTTCACATTCATTCTGTTTTCCTGTGTTTCTTTTGCTTGAAGTATAGTAACCTGAGTACAAGTGGGGGTGTTGAGATATATTCATTATGTACTCAGATGTATATGTAATGCTGTATTGTAATATGTATATATGGTTACGCCACAGGATGGCGCTAAGGTACAGGCTATAAGAGCCAACTTGCTATATGTTAGTGCGTCAGTTAAAGTAGCTCTGACCGTGAGACTGATGTGTCAGCAGCCTGTTAATAAATACGCCAACAACGGCTAAAGATAACGACATCATTTATTCTTTCCTCCGAATGCAACGGTAGCTGCAGCAATAGTGCACCACAACTTAACAGTATAGCATGCCGCACCATGACCATGTGAATGCATACAAATGTCACAAATGAAATGACAAAAATGACACAAATGACTATATGAACATCTATTTATTGAACTTTAACAAAATTGCAAAGTGCAAATGTAAAACAAATCTTTTTTGTGGCATTTAAATGTGTCAATAATGATAACAAATAAAACATTCTAAATAATAAATTCTTTATATGACCACATATTAAAATAAGAAAATTAAGAAACTTTTCAGTCCTCCTCATATATTAAAGCAATAATGATAACAAATACAATATTTGTGAAAAGCGAGGGTACCCTCTGCAGCCGTAACAGAAGTGTCGGTTTTACTCACAAAAAAGTCTGTCACTTTACTCTACGAGCTCTCTCCTCTTGCTGCAGTTTTGTGTTTTGCAGAGTGTACGTGAGCTTCCAAATCGCTGCCACCTTTATTTGCCACTGACACGTAAGTGCCTGCTCTGCATGTCATGCACTTAGCTTCCGAAACATCACGGCCGAGGCGAAAACATGGGTATTTTTTTTTTAGTTCGTCCGTGAACTTACATTTACGTTTAGGCATGGCTGCAGATGTAATGTGCTGTTGTAAACAGCGCACGGAGTGGAAGCGGCAAGGTGCTCAATGTTGCCAGATTGGAAATGGCAAAGTAAAGATCCAAAGGCTGAAAATAGTCGTATTTGGAGGATAATTATCGTGGCTCTGGCAACCCTGAGATCGGTCGCCAAATGACAGACTCTCTCTACAGTCAGCTCGCGCAAGAAGGTGGAACGTAAGGGTGGTACCATTTCCAGAACTTGGAAGGCCGAAATAACTAGTAGGCTATGTGAAAGACCCAGAAACACAAATATGCGACGAGGCAAAAAAAAAAAAAAAAATTATTAATATTTTTTTGCGACGAGGCAAAATACCGGACGTTTTTGGAATCCCTGCCGGACGCATTTTTTAGGTCTCGAAAAGAGGACATGTCCGGGAAAAAGAGGACGTCTAGTCACCCTACATTACAGACAGACAGACAGACAGACAGACAGACAGACAGACAGACAGACAGACAGACAGACAGACAGACAGACAGACAGACAGACAGACAGACAGACAGACAGACAGACAGACAGACAGACAGACAGACAGACAGACAGACAGACAGACAGACAGACAGACAGACAGACAGACAGACAGACAGACAGACAGACAGACAGACAGACAGACAGACAGACAGACAGACAGACAGACAGACAGACAGACAGACAGACAGACAGACAGACAGACAGACAGACAGACAGACAGACAGACAGACAGACAGACAGACAGACAGACAGACAGACAGGCAGAGAATTTAAAGGCAGTTTTACTGTTCTACAAATTAGACAAGTTCACTAGAAAACAGTAAACAAAAATGTGTGTGTGTACTGTGTTGTCAGCTTTATAGTGATTATGTAAGTCACTCTTGATTATTATGCACAACATTGATTTATCTCATTTAAATTTTTTTTGCATAATGCCAAGAAAAGAGAGACTCCAAAAGCAGAAGGACAGGGAACTGCAACAAACTGCTCAGGGTAGCAGCTCTCTTTTATATTGGATCAGGCCATCAACTAGTAAAACAAATGAGGGAGAATCAGTAAGTTTTTATTTATTTATTATTATTGTTTTTAATTTCATAAATAATTTTGGCGATGGTTGCCCTTTTTTTTGGTTTGAGAACCTGCCCCCCAAAATGTCTGTGCACGTGCCTGTTCAGGAGGCTAGGGACACGTGACCTATGCGCTTCTCTCTCTTCGTGAAAACAAAAAACATGATGGACATTCATCTAACCCAGGGGTGTCCAAACTACGGCCCGCGGGCCAACTGCGGCCCGCCATCCATTTTTAATTGGCCCGCATCAATGTCTACAAATATAATGTATAAAAAAGGACAGAATGGAGTAGATGACTTGAAAAAAGAAGCATGAAAATAAACGGTTACTTTTATTTGACTAATGCTTTTTTGGAAAATCACTGAGGCTGTGGTGGAAGCAAACTGCACATAACATGACGAAGTTGAGATGATATTTATCTGACGAGCCCGAAAACAAGAGGAGCAGTTGCCTTCGCTCCTGTTGACTTCAGAAAGAGGTGGGAATAAGGAGGAGACTGTTTCAATGTCAAGTACTAAATAAGGACTAAAGAGTTTAAAGAGTTACTGTAAGACAGAATATTTTGGGATGTGTAAACAGCTGCTTCTGTCTCATTGGAGCTGATTCCAGTTGGCATGAACAACGTGTGTGTCTGTGTGTGTGCGTGTGTGCGTGTGTGCGTGTGTGTGTGTGTGTGTGTGTGTGTGTGTTTGTGTGTTTGGTGTGTGGGTGTGTGGTTTAGAAGTAGGCAACAGTAAAATCTTTAATGGAATAGATAGCAGATAGAGTAAAGTAGAAATCCATCAAAACTGTTCTTTCATACTGTTTCTTATTGTTTGATCTTAAATTAAACTGTTAATGTCAAGTTCAATTTTATTTATATAGCACATTTATAAAAACGTGGAAACATGAAAAACAGCAACATGGAATACAGCAAAATACCAATAGCAAAGATAAAATAAGACTAAACAAATTAAATAAAATTTGCTGGGATAAAAATGTTCTCAACTTGAAAAGAAGGCCAATGAGAAGATATGTGTTTGTCACAATGATCTGAAGTGAGCTAGAGACGGGGCAGATCTAATATGGTGAGCAGCTGAGTGGATGACCTCAGCTCTCTAAGTGGAGAGTGGACATGAACGAGTTCAGTAAGGCGGTGCCATTCCGCTAAGACATTTAAAAGTTAACAATAACATTCTAAAATCAATCCTGTGACCAACAGGAAGCCAGGGGAGGGAGCTAAACACTGGTATTATATGGTTCCTCTTTTTCTTTCCTGTAAGGAGGCCTGCAGCAGCATTTTGGACTAGCTGCAGGCTACAGTAATCAAGTCGAGAAGTTATGAAGGCATGGATCACCCTCACTAGATCTTTAGGTGAGAGATTGACCTTAACCTTAGCTATAAGTCTCATCTGAAATAAGGTAGAGCTAACAACAGATTGTCAAATTTGAAAACACTGTCAAAATGAAAACCAAGACTCTTTACAGAGGAGTGAATCATAGGGGCTAGACTAGAGGGACAAATTATTTTTGCGCTTTTTGGGCCATATTCACTATTTACCACTTGGGCTACTATAGGTTCCTATCCAGATGACAACTTGCCCAGAGCACCATGTTTTTCCAAAATAAGCCCAAATTCGTAGGAAGTGCAGATATTAGCTGATATATGTAGTGGAGTAAAAGTGAAAAAAAGACAAAAATAAATCCACTTAAAGTAAGGACATATGGAAAATGTTCTTAAGTACAGTAAGTAAGTAAATGTAATTTGTTACATCCCAGCACTGTGGCACTGTTATAGTGCAATAAATATGCATTAAATATAAGAACATAAAAAACAAAGAGCAGAGATCTCCTGGACTTTCCAAAGCTAAACTGTTGTTAAAAATGAGTGAAGAATTATTTCCTCCCTTTAATTTCCTTATGGTCTTTTTAGAGTGTTGGGTGATTCTGGGGAAAACAATTCTGATACACACTCGTTGATTGACTATCATGTTTAAATCTTTATGTATTTATTAACAGCATATAACCATCAGAGTTCTTATTGGGGAGATCCAAGCAGTAGGGAAATGCTATTTATTCATAGCACTAATAGCATTTAAACCACTTAATGAGATCATTAAGAGTCACAGCAAAGACCCAAATATGATCTATTCTATTATATGTATTTCATTTAAAGCATTTTTGCCTCATTTATAAACTATCTGTAGGTTGTGACAGTGGCCAGCAGAGAGAAGTAGATGAGCAAGTCAGTCTGATGATGCTGTGCTCAATCATTTATCAACTGTTGTCATGTCTGTGTGAAGTCCTGTTTAATTAAAGCAATGCTGTTTGCGTGTTGTAAAAAACACAAAGTCCACAATACAAGAGAGGACACATTTAAACTTTGTAATCGTAACATTTTTGATGTGTCAACTTGTATTTGGCAGTTGTTTACCTGGTGTGAATGAGACGTCAACAACAAAGTGACATATCTGCCCTTGTGTCGTCTTTTCTAAAGCTGCGTTTTACGAGGCCAAAAGGTTTAACTGAAAAATCATGTGGAAAGTTATGTGACGTCCAGGTGAGCTGTTGGTTTTTCTGACTTGTGCTATGAGAAAACACTTTTATCGGGCAGCTGTGGATAAAACAAAATGTTTGCCAGGTGTATTTGACCAATCACATCACACCAACAGTGCAGACACCCTCTCTGAAGCGTATAAAAGAACACAGCCTGACCACCTGTCTCCTTCAAACTCTCATTCTCATCCAACACTGCAGATCATCTCCAACCCCTCGTCCTGCTCCTGTGACAGAGAGAGAGAGACGCCAACATGATCCTGCTCCTCCTTCTGTTCGCCCTGACCCTGGGTGCTGTGTCTCCTTCAGATGGACCTGAGGTCAGACTGCAGCGAGGAAACTGTCCCATGTTCTGGTTCAGCTTCAACAACCGCTGCTACAAGTATGTGTCCACACAAATGACCTGGGCTGCTGCAGAGCTCTATTGTGTGAAAGAGGGAGCCAACCTGGTGTCTATCCACAGTCTGGATGAAGATAATTTCGTCAGATCCCTGATCAGGAACTTTGATCATGCTGAAGGATGGACCTGGATTGGACTCAGCGACCTCCATCTAGAAGACAGCTGGATGTGGTCTGATGGTTCTGCAGTGGACTTTACCTTTTGGTCCTCAGGACAGCCAGACAACAGTCAAGGAGGAGAACACTGTGGTCATAACAATCATATCAACGATAAGAAATGGAATGATTATAATTGTAGTGACAATTATCCTTCTGTTTGTGCATCTCGCATAATGTGTTCTCAGTGATTGTTAAGTCTGATTTAACCTGGTCACTGATCACCTGATGCTTGTTGACATGAAATAGTCCTCAGCAATAAAGATACAAATGCACACTCCTCTGTTTGTTCTCATTTCACCCACTTACTTTTCATACCTGTCGTCAGGTATTTGTTTTTGGTGATTTTAACAATTCCAATATTATTGTTAAAACCAATGACAAATAAACAAACACATTTTAAGTTAAAATAATTCTTTTTTTATACCAACACTGGTTTAATGGTTCAATATCATCTCAAGGACCTTTGTGCATTGCTCAAATGTTTGTGAATGCATGAACATTAGTAAAGCATTTAATAAATACCATGATAGACCTCACTGTGATGTGGGTGGGAGCAGCATGAAGGCTTCCAGTCTGTTTATGACACAGGATTTACTGTCAAGTTCAACGTTTCCAACAAGTTTACATGAACACTAAGATCGAAACCTCCATGATGTCACTTTCTCTATCTCAAACTCAGGGCTCAGTGAGGAAAACCACAGAAATGGCATGATTGTGAAATTTAAACACAGACATCTGCCCTGAGAAGATAAATAAAAGGGATTGGATACATTTTCTTTGATAATCAGATATAGATTTAAAAAAGTAAAAGACCAGGGTACGATTCTTTTGAGTAAAAATAAGATGATGATGATGATGATGATGATGATGATGATGATGATGATGATGATGATGATGATGATGATGATGATGATGATGATGATGATGATGATGATGATGATGATGATGATGAATGAAACAAAAAAAACAGCAACACGCAATACATCATAATACCAATAGTAAAGATGAGATAAAACAAAAAAAAAAAAGAAAACCAAATTAAATTAAATCAAATTAAATCTGCTGGGATAAAAAATGTCTCAACTTGAAAAGAAGGCCAAAAAGAAGAGACGTGTATTTCACAATGCTTTAAAGTATGCTAGAGACGGGGTAGATCTAATACGTAGTGGTGCGCTGTTCCACTAGTTGGGGGGGGGGGCTACTGCAAAGGCTCGATCGCCTCTGGTTATGAGCCTCGGTTTAGGTAAGTCCAGGAGCAGCTGAGTGGCTGACCTCAGCTCTCTAAGTGGAGAGTGGACATGAAAGAGTTCAGTAAGGCGGTGCCAGTCCATTAAGAGGTTTGAAAGTTAACAATAACATTTTAAAATCCATCCTGTGACCAACAGGAAGCCAGGAGAGAGAGCTAAACACTGGTGTTATATGGTCCCTCTTTTTCTTTCCTGTAATGAGGAGAGCAGCAGCACTTTGGACGAGCTGCAGGGTACAGCAATCAAGTCGAGAAGTTATGAAGGCATGGATCACCCTCACTAGATCTTTAGGTGAGAGATTGACCCTAACCTTAGCTATAAGTCTCATCTGAAAGAAGGTAGAGCTAACAACAGATTGTCAAATTTGAAAACACTGTCCAAATGAACACCAAGACTCTTTACAGAGGAGTGAATCATAGGGGCTAGAGGGACAAATTATTTTTGCGCTTTTTGGGCCATATTCACTATTTACCACTTGGGCTACTATAGGTTCCTATCCTGGTGACAACTTGCCCAGAGCACCACGTTTTTCCAAAATAAGCCCACATTCGTAGGAAGTGCAGATATTAGCTGATATATGTAGTGGAGTAAAATGGAAAAAAAGACAAAAACAAATCCACTTAAAGTAAGGACATATGGAAAATGTTCTTAAGTACAGTAAGTAAGTAAATGTAATTTGTTACATCCCAGCACTGTGGCACTGTTATAGTGCAATAAATATGCATAAAATATAAGAACATAAAAAACAAAGAGCAGAGATCTCCTGGACTTTCCAAAGCTAAACGGTTGTTAAAAATTAGTGAAGAATTATTTCCTCCCTTTAATTTCCTTATGGTCTTTTTAGAGTGTTGGGTGATTCTGGGGCAAACAATTCTGATACACACTCGTTGGTTGACTATCATGTTTAAATCTTTATGTATTTATTAACAGCATGTAACCATCAGTGTTCTTATTGGGGAGATTCAAGCAGTAGGTAAATGCTATTTATTCATAGCACAAATAGCAATTAAACCACTTAATGAGATCATTTGGAGTCACAGCAAAGACCCAAATATGATCTATTCTATTACATGTATTTCATTTAAAGCATTTTTGCCCCCTTATTATAAACTATCTGTAGGTTGTGACAGTGGCCAGCAGAGGGAAGTAGATGAGCAAGTCAGTCTGATGATGCTGTGCTCAATCATTTATCAGCTGTTGTCATGTTTGTGTGAAGTCCTGTTTAATTAAAGCAATGCTGTTTGAGTGTTGTAAAAAACACAAAGTCCACAATACAAGAGAGAGGACACATTCAAGACTTTGGGTCAAATTAAAGGATGGCAGTGAGAGTGAATGCAGACAGAGGACAGAATGGAGTAGATGACTTGAAAAAAGAAGCATGAAAATAAATGGCTACTTTTCTTTGACTTAAACGTTTTTGGAAAATCACTGAGTCGGTGGTGGAAGTAAACTGCACATAACATGACAAAGTGGAAATTATATTTATCTGAAGAGCCCGAAAACAAGAGGAGCAGCTGCCTTTGCTCCTGATGACTTTAGAGAGGAGGTGGGAATAAGGAGGAAACTGTTTCAATGTCAAATACTAAATAAGGACTAAATGGTTTAAAGAGTTTCTGTAAAACAGAATATTTTGGGATGTGTAAACAGCTGCTTCTGTCTCATTGGAGCTGATTCCAGCTGGCATGAACAAAGTGTGTGTGTGTGTGTGTGTGTGTGTGTGTGTGTGTGTGTGTGTGTGTGTGTGTGTGTGTGTGTGTGTGTATGTGTTTGTGTGTGTGTGTGTGTGTTTGTGTGTGTGTGTGTGTGTGTGTTTGTGTGTGTGTGTGCGTGTGTGTGTGTGTGTGTTTTAGTGTATGATCTTAAATTAAACTGTTAATTTCAAGTTCAATTTTAGAGAGGACACATAAAGACTTTGTAATCGTAACATTTTTGATGTGTCAACTTGTGTTTGGCAGTTGTTTACCTGGTGTGAATGAGAAGACGTCAACCACAAAGTGACATATCCGCCCTTGTGTCGTCTTTTCTAAAGCTGCGTTTTACGAGGTCAAAAGGTTTAACTGAAAAATCATGTGGAAAGTTATGTGACGTCCAGGTGAGCTGTTGGTTTTTCTGACTTGTGCTATGAGAAAACACTTTTATCGGGCAGCTGTGGATAAAACAAAATGTTTGCCAAGTGCCTTTGACCAATAATATCAAACCAACAGTGCAGACACCCTCGCTGAAGAGTATAAAAGAACGCAGCCTGCCCACCTGTCTCCTTCAAACTCTCATTCTCATCCAACACTGCAGATCATCTCCAACCCCTCGTCCTGCTCCTGTGACAGAGAGAGAGAGACGCCAACATGATCCTGCCTCTCCTTCTGTTCGCCCTGACCCTGGGTGCTGTGTCTCCTTCAGATGGACCTGAGGTCAAGCTGCAGCGTGGAAACTGTCCCATGTTCTGGTTCAGCTTCAGCAACCGCTGCTACAAGTACGTGTCCACACAAATGACCTGGGCTGCTGCAGAGCTCTATTGTGTGAAAGAGGGAGCCAACCTGGTGTCTGTCCACAGTCTGGATGAAGATAATTTCGTCAGATCCCTGATCAGGAACTTTGATCATGCTGAAGGAAGAACCTGGATTGGACTCAGCGACCTCCATCTAGAAGACAGCTGGATGTGGTCTGATGGTTCTGCAGTGGACTTTACCTTTTGGTCCTCAGGAGAGCCAGATAACAGTCAAGAAGGAGAACACTGTGGTCATAACAATTATAGCAACGATAAGAAATGGAATGATTATAATTGTAGTGACAATTATCCTTCTGTTTGTGCATCTCGCATAATGTGTTCTCAGTGATTGTTAAGTCTGATTTAACCTGGTCACTGATCACCGGATGCTTGTTGAAATGAAATAGTCCTCAGCAATAAAGATACAAATGCACACTCCTCTGTTTGTTCTCATTTCACTCACTTACTTTTCATACCTGTTGTCAGGTATTTGTTTTTGGTGATTTTAACAATTCCAATATTATTGTTAAAACCAATGACAAATAAACAAACACATTTTAAGTTAAAATTATTCTTTTTTTATACCAACACTGGTTTAATGGTTCAATATCATCTAAATGACCTTTGTGCATTGCTGAAATGTTTGTGAATGCATGAACATTTTTAAAGCATTTAATAAATACCCTGATAAACCTCACTGTGATGTGGGTGGGAGCAGCATGAAGGCTTCCAGTCTGTTTATGACATAGGATTTACTGTCAAGTTCAACGTTTCCAACATGTTTACATGAACACTAATATCAAAACCTACATGATGTCACTTTCTCTTTCTCAAACTCAGGGCTCTGTGAGAAAAACCACAGACATGGCATGATTGTGAAATTTAAACACAGACATCTGCTCTGAGAAGATTAATAAAAGGGATTGGATACATTTTCTTTGATAATCAGATAGAGATTTAAAAAGTAAAAGACCAGGGTACGATTCATTTGAGTACAAATAAGATGATGATGATGATGATGATGATGATGATGATGATGATGATGATGATGATGATGATGATGATGATGATGATGATGATGATGATGATGATGATGATGATGATGATGATGATGATGATGATGATGATGATGATGGAAACAAGAAAACAGCAACATGCAATACATCATAATACCAATAGTAAAGATGAGATAAAACAAACAAAAAAAGAAAATAATAATATAAAACCAAATTAAATTAAATCAAATTAAATCAGCTGGGATAAAAAATGTCTCAACTTGAAAAGAAGGCCAAAAAGAAGAGACGTGTTTTTCACAATGATTTAAAATATGCTAGAGACGGGGCAGATCTTATACGGAGGGGTACGCTGTTCCACTAGTTGGGGGGGGGGCTATGCAAAGGCTCGATCGCCTGTGGTTATGAGCCTAGGTTTAGGTAAGTCCAGGAGCAGCTGAGTGGCTGACCTCAACTCTCTAAGTGGAGAGTGTACATGAAGGAGTTCAGTAAGGCGGTGCCAGTCCATTTAGAGGTTTGAAAGTTAAACATAACATTTTAAAATCAGTCCTGTGACCAACAGAACGCCATTTTAGGGAGCTAAACACTGTTGTTATATGGTCCCTCTATTTTTTTCCTGTAAGGAGGCGAGCAGCAGCACTTTGGACGAGCTGCAGGCTACAGGAATCAAGTCGAGAAGGTATGAAGGCATGGATCACCCTCACTAGATCTTTAGGTGAGAGATTGACCTTAACCTTAGCTATAAGTCTCATCTGAAAGAAGGTAGAGCTAACAACAGATTGTCAAATTTGTAAACACTGTCCAAATGAACACCAAGACTCTTTACAGAGGAGTGAATCATAGGGGCTAGAGGGACAAATTATTTTTGCGCTTTTTGGGCCATATTCACTATTTACCACTTGGGCTACTATAGGTTCCTAACCAGATGACAACTTGCCCAGAGCACCATGTTTTTCCAAAATAAGCCCACATTCGTAGGAAGTGGAGATATTAGCTGATATATGTAGTGGAGTAAAAGGGAAAAAAAGACAAAAACAAATCCACTTAAAGTAAGGACATATGGAAAATGTTCTTAAGTACAGTAAGTAAGTAAATGTAATTTGTTACATCCCAGCACTGTGGCACTGTTATAGTGCAATAAATATGCATAAAATATAAGAACATAAAAAACAAAGAGCAGAGATCTCCTGGACTTTCCAAAGCTAAACTGTTGTTAAAAATGAATGAAGAATTATTTCCTCCCTTTAATTTCCTTATGGTCTTTTTAGAGTGTTGGGTGATTCTGGGGCAAAAAATTCTGATACACACTCATTAATTGACTATCATGTTTAAATCTTTATGTATTTATTAACAGCATGTAACCATCAGAGTTCTTATTGGGGAGATCCAAGCAGTAGGGAAATGCTATTTATTCATAGCACTAATAGCAATTAAACCACTTAATGAGATCATTTGGAGTCACAGCAAAGACCCAAATATGATCTATTCTATTACATGTATTTAATTTAAAGCATTTTTGCCTCATTTATAAACTATCTGTAGGTTGTGACAGTGGCCAGCAGAGGGCAGCAGATGAGCAAGACAGTCTGATGATGCTGTACTCAATCATTTATCAGTTTATTTATCGTTTATCATTATTTTCTAAAGCTGCGTTTTACGAGGTCAAAAGGTTTAACTGAAAAATCATGTGGAAAGTTATGTGACGTCCAGGTGAGCTGTTGGTTTTTCTGACTTGTGCTATGAGAAAACACTTTTATCGGGCAGCTGTGGATAAAACAAAATGTTTGCCAAGTGCCTTTGACCAATAATATCAAACCATCCGTGCAGACACCCTCTCTAAAGAGTATAAAAGAACGCAGCCTGCCCACCTGTCTCCTTCAAACTCTCATTCTCATCCAACACTGCAGATCATCTCCAACCCCTCGTGCTGCTCCTGTGACAGAGAGAGAGAGACGCCAACATGATCCTGCCTCTCCTTATGTTCGCCCTGACCCTGGGTGCTGTGTCTCCTTCAGATGGACCTGAGGTCAAGCTGCAGCGTGGAAACTGTCCCATGTTCTGGTTCAGCTTCAACAACCGCTGCTACAAGTACGTGTCCACACAGATGACCTGGGCTGCTGCAGAGCTCTATTGTGTGAAAGAGGGAGCCAACCTGGTGTCTATCCACAGTCTGGATGAAGAGAATTTCGTCAGATCCCTGATCAGGAACTATGATCATGCTGAAGGATTCACCTGGATCGGACTCAGCGACCTCCACGAAGAAGGCAGCTGGATGTGGTCAGATGGCTCTGCTGTGACTTTTACCTTTTGGTCCATCGGAGAGCCAAACAACATGCAAGGAACAGAACACTGTGTTCATAACAACGATTTAAAATGGAATGATGGACATTGTAGGGACCGTCTTCCCTCTGTATGTGCATCTCGCATAATGTGTCCTCAGTGATTGTTAAGTCTGATTTAACCTGATCACCTGATGCTTGTTGACGTGAAATAGTCCTCAGCAATAAAGATACAAATGCAAACTTCTCTGTTTGTACTCCCTTACTTTTCGTACCTGTTGGGGATTGTGATGAACCCAATGGTTGATTAAAGGAACAGCCTTAAAACAGATAACTCATGATAGCGCTGTGGAAGATCTGTGTACATACAGAGTTCCACTGGTGGCCTTTTAAACAGCTGCTTCTGTCTCATTGGAGCTGATTCCAGCTGGCATGAACAAAGTGTGTCTGTGTGTTTCTGTGGTTTAGAACTAGGGAACAGTAAAATCTGTAGTGGAATAAATAGAAGAAAGAGTAAAGTAGAAATCCATCAAAACCTTCTTTCATACTTTTTTTTAGTGTATGATCTTAAATTAACCTGTTAATGTCAAGTTACATTTTATTTAAACAGCACGTTTATAAAACTTGGAAACAAGAAAAACAGCAACATGCAATAAATCAAAATACGAATAGTGAAGCTAAAATAAGACTAAACAAATAAAATAAGATCTGATGGGATAAAAAAGTTCTCAACTTGAAAAGAAGGCCAACGAGAAGAGACGTGTTTTTCACAATGATTTGAAGTGTGCTAGAGATGGGGCAGATCTAATTTGGAGTGGTGCGCTGTTCCACTAGTTTGGGGGGGCTACTGCAAAGGCTCGATCGCCTCTGGTTATGAGCCTCGGTTTAGGTAAGTCCAGGAGCAGCTGAGTGGCTGACCTCAACTCTCTAAGTGTTGAGTGGACATGAAGGAGTTCAGTAAGACGGTGCCAGTCCAATAAGAGGTTTGAAAGTTAACAATAACATTTTAAAATCAATCCTGTGACCAACAGGGAGCCAGGGGAGGGAGCTAAACACTGGTGTTATATGGTCCCTCTTTTTCTTTCCTGTAAGGAGGCAAGCAGCAGCATTTTGGACGAGCTGAAGGCTACAGGAATCAAGTCGAGAAGTTATGAAGGCATGGATCACCCTCTCTACATCTTTAGGTGGGAGATTGACATTTACCTTAGCTATAAGTCTCATCTGAAAGAAGGTAGACCTAACAACAGATTGTCAAATTTGAAAACACTGTCCAAATGAACACCAAGACTCTTCACATATTTTTGCGCTTTTTGGGCCATATTCACTATTTACCACTTGGGCTACTATAGGTTCCTATCCAGATGACAACTTGCCCAGAGCACCACGTTTTTTCCAAAATAAGCCCACATTCGTAGGAAGTGGAGATATTAGCTGATATATGTAGTGGAGTAAAAGGGAAAAAAAGACAAAAACAAATCCACTTAAAGTAAGGACACATGGAAAATGTTCTTAAGTACAGTAAGTAAGTAAATGTAATTTGTTACATCCCAGCACTGTGGCCCTGTTATAGTGCAATAAATATGCATAAAATATAAGAACCTTAAAAGACAAAGAGCAGAGATCTCCTGGATTTTCCAAAGCTAAACTGTTGTTAAAAATTAGTGAAGAATTATTTCCTCCCTTTAATTTCCTTATGGTCTTTTTAGAGTGTTGGGTGATTCTGGGGCAAACAATTCTGATACACACTCGTTGGTTGACTATCATGTTTAAATCTTTATGTATTTATTAACAGCATGTAACCATCAGAGTTCTTATTGGGGAGATCCAAGCAGTAGGTAAATGCTATTTATTCATAGCACTTATAACAATTAAACCACTTAATGAGATCATTAAGAGTCACAGCAAAGACCCAAATATGATCTATTCTATTACATGTATTTCATTTAAAGCATTTTTGCCTCATTTATAAACTATCTGTAGGTTGTGACAGTGGCCAGCAGAGGGCAGCAGATGAGCAAGTCAGTCTGATGATGCTGTGCTCAATCATTTATCAACTGTTGTCATGTCTGTGTGAAGTCCTGTTTAATTAAAGCAATGCTGTTTGCGTGTTGTAAAAAACACAAAGTCCACAATACAAGAGAGGACACATAAAGACTTTGTAATCGTAACATTTTCGATGTGTCAACTTGTGTTTGGCAGTTGTTTACCTGGTGTGAATGAGAAGACATCAACCACAAAGTGACTTATCTGTCCTCGTGTCGTCTTTTCTAAAGCTGTGTTTTACGAGGTCAAAAGGTTGAACTGAAAAATCATGGGAAAACTTATGTGACATCCAGGTGAGCTGTTGATTTTCCCTCCTTGTGCTATGAGAAAACACTTTTATCTGGCAGCTGTGTGTAAAACAAAGTGTTTGCCAAGTGCCTTTGACCAATAATATCAAACCAACAGAGCAGACACTCTCTCTGAAGTGTATAAAAGAACACAGCCTGCCCACCTGTCTCCTTCAAACTCTCATTCTCATCCAACAGTGCAGATCACCTCCAACCCCACGTCCTGCTCCTGAGACAGAGAGAGAGAGACCCCAACATGATCCTGCTCCTCCTTCTGTTCGTCCTGACCCTGGGTGCTGTGTCTCCTTCAGATGGACCTGAGGTCAAGCTGCAGCGTGGAAACTGTCCCATGTTCTGGTTCGGCTTCAACAACCGCTGCTACAAGTATGTGTCCACACATATGACCTGGGCGGATGCAGAGTTCCACTGTTTGTCAGAGGGAGCAAACCTGGTGTCTGTCCACAGTCTGGATGAAAAGAATTTTGTCAAAACCCTGATCAAGAACTTTGATCATGCTGAAGGATTCACCTGGATCGGGCTCAGCGACGTCCACAAAGAAGGCCGCTGGATGTGGTCTGATGGTTCTGCAGTGGACTATGCCTTTTGGTCCTCAGGACAGCCAGACAACTACCGTGGATGGGAAGACTGTGTTCTTAACAACTATGACATTGATAAGAAATGGAATGATTATCCTTGTAGTGAATATTATCCTTCTGTTTGTGCATCTCAAATAATGTGTCCTCAGTGATTGTTAAGTCTGATTTAACCTGATCACTGATCACCTGATGCTTGTTGACATGAAATAGTCGTCAGCAATAAAGATACAAATGCACACTTCTATGTTTGTACTCATTTCACTCTCTTACTTTTCATACCTGTTGTCATGTATTTGTTGTTTATTGATTTTAACAAATCTAATGTTATTGTCAACATCAAAGATAAATATGACCACAAATAAAATGGTGATGATGGGTCAAATTAAAGGATGGTGAGAGTGAATGCAGACAGAAGACAGAATGGAGTGGATGACTTGAAAAATGAAGCATGAAACTAAACGGCTTCTTTTATTTGACTTATGCTTTTTTGGAAAATCACTGAGTCGGTGGTGGAAGCAAACTGCACAAAACATGACGAAGTTGAAATGATATTTATCTGACGAGCCCGAAAACAAGAGGAGCAGCTGCCTTTGCTCCTGATGACTTCAGAGAGGAGGTGGGAATAAGGAGGAGACTGTTTCAATGTTGAATACTAAATAAGATCTAAAGAGTTTTAAAAGTTTCTGTAAAACAGAATATTTTGGGATGTGTCAAGAGCTGCTTCTGTCTCATTGGAGCTGATTCCAGATGGCATGAACAAAGTGTGTGTGTGTGTGTTTGTGTGTGTTTGTGTGTGTGTGTGTGTGTGTGTGTGTGTGTGTGTGTGTGTGTGTGTGCGTGTGTGCGTGCGTGTGTGTGTGGTTTAGGACTACGGAACAGCAAAATCTGTAGTGGAATAGATAGAAGATGGATATCTGAGTTTTAAGAAGGTCAAAAGGCTTAACTGAAAAATCATGTGAAAACGTATGTGACATCCAGATGAGCTGTTGTTTCTTTTGCCTCGTTTCCAAAGAAAACACTTCTATCGGGCAGCTGTGTATTAAACAAAGTGTTTGCCATGTGCATTTGACCAATAATATCAAACCAATAGTGCAGACACCCTCTCTGAAGCAGATAAAAGAACGCAGCCTGCCCACGTGTCTCCTTCAAACTCTCATTCTCATCCAACAGTGGGATAGGAACACACGTTTCCTATCCAGATTACAACTTGCCCAGAGCACCACGTGTTTGCCAATAACTAAGTAAATGTACTTTGTTACATCCCACCAAGGTGGCACTTTTATAGTGCAATAAATATGCATGAAATATAAGAACATAGAAAACAAAGAGCAGGGCTCTCCTGGACAGTGTTTGGTGATTCTGGGGCAAACACTTCTGATTCACTTTCGTTGGTTGACTATCATGTTTTGATCATTATGTATTTATTAACAGCATGTAACCATCAGAGTTCTTATTGGTGAGATCCAAGCAGTAGGGAGATGCTATTTATTCATAGCACTAATATCTGCCCTCGTGTTGTCTTTTCTAAAGCTGCGTTTTATGAGGTCAAAAGGTTGAACTGAAAAATCATGTGAAAACTTCTGTGACGTCCAGGTGAACTGTTGGTTTTTTTGACTTGTTTCCAGAGAAAACACTTCTATCGGGCAGCTGTGTATAAAACAAAGTTTTTGCCAAGTGCATTTGACCAATAACATCAAACCAACAGAGCAGACACCCTCTCTGAAGAGCCCAAAAACAGCAGCCTGCCCACCTGTCTCCTGCAAACGCTCATTCTCATCCAACACTGCAGGGGTCTCATTTATAAAAGAGTGTGTATGATTCATACTAAAAGTGTACGTACGTACAAAAGCCGGAAATGGCTTGATCACTGATCACCTGATGCTTGTTGACATAAAATAGTCCTCAGCAATAAAGATACAAATGCAAACTTCTCTGTTTGTACTCCCTTACATTTCGTACCTGTTGGAGATTGTGATGAACCCAGTGGTCGATTGAAGGAACAGCCTTAAAACAGATAACTCATGTTAACGCTGTGGATGATCTGTGTACATATATACAGAGGTCCACTGGTGGCCTTTTAAAGATTAAATTAAATCGAAAGTTAATTTAATAAATTAAAGAGTTTCTGGAAGACGGATTATTTGTGATATGTGTAAACAGCTGCTTCTGTCTCATTGGAGCTGATTCCAGCTGGCATGAAGAAAGTGTGTGTGTATGTGTGTGCGCAGAAATGTGCTACATAAATCAAATTGAACTTGACATTAACGGTTTAATTTGAGCTCAAACCTTAAAAAACTGTATGAACAGTTTTGATGGATTTCTACTTTACTCTATCTTCTATCTATTCCAGAAGTCTTCAACAGGGGGTCCGCGGAGGTACTGCAGGGGGGCCGCGAAATCTTTGGTTAAAAAGACAATTTTTTAAATTTTTTATAATTTTTTTTTTTTTCACTAATTTAATTGTCTTTCAATACACATTAACATGCATCCAACATATTGTGAGGCTGATTTGACCCTCTGCCTGACAACCTCCATTCATCCAAGATTAGATAAGTTGTGTGCTACCCATCAGGGTCCGACATCTCATTAATGTGGGAGTATGTGTGGCATCCACAAATAGCTTGAGGAATCACTGTCTCTTCTACATGTATGTTTAAAATAAAAACATGAATCTGTGAATTACTTTAATAGCTCAGTGTTGTATGCAAGATGTTCAGTGGGTACGGGAAGTATTCAGACCCCTATAAATATTTCTCTCTTTGTTTCATTGCAGCAATTTGCAAAAATCTAAAAAGTTCATTTTATTTCTCATTAATGTACACTCAGCACCTCATCTTGACAGAAAAAAACAGAAATGTAGAAATTTTTGCAAATTTATTAAAAAAGAAAAACTGAAATATCACATGGTCATAAGTATTCAGACCCTGCTCCATCTCTCCACCTGTTTGGGGGTCCTTGGCCTGAAAAACGTTGAAGACCTCTGATCTATTCCATTAAAGATTATACTGTTTCTAGTTCTAAAGCAAAGACACACACACACACACACACACACACACACACATACACGCACACACACGCACACGTAAACAAACATACACACGCACACACAAACACGCACACACACACACACTCTCTCTCTATCTCTCCTGGATAACCACGCCCATATGCCGTTTTCGCGCGAAACCCTGGACCGTACCTTTGAGAGTGCAGGGGGAATCAGAAGAGAGACTATTCTTAAACACGACAACAAATCCTCAAATTATGAATTTAATAGAATCTTGCATTTTAAAGTAACTTTCCTGTTGACACACTCTAGGTCTTAGGGTCATGTCACACAACTACACGTTTAGATATAAGCCTTCAGGAAGATGAAACCCCTGGAGGTGGGTGAACCTTACCTCCCCCCGCGGTTCGTTTTTAAATCCTCCTCCATTCACTAGATTTTAGTTTAAAAGGTTAAAAGACTGAAACCCTCTATTGCTCTGAAACTTATCGTAACACGGAGATTGATCAAAAATGACCCTGACGTCAAAGGTAAGCGACAGAATCACGTGTTTAGACCTGCTCGGTCTCCTGCTGTGTCAGTGGAGAAGAGAAGTGCTCAGGTTGTTGTCGGGATATCCTCCATTGTTAGGACACGCCGGATAAAGTAGTTTATTTGGGCTGTAGCTAGCTCACCATTCTAACCCAGACTTCCTGTATTCACCGTGTGTGCTTTATATTAGTCACAGAACTGGTCTCAGGCCATTGTTTTGAAGCAGCTAGCTGACACGTGGCCAGCTGCACACCACTGTTCGTCGTCTACATGTCGTGCAGTGAAATGATGATGATCCTAAACACAAATGTCTGCAGGGTCATTGTTTTGTTTAGATGTGATTGGTGGGCACAATCTGCATCGTCCTCCCATTGGTAGGTCAGAGGTCAACACCCCCTTTTGGCTGAAGGGGATGGTGCATCAAATGTATTAATAATAATTATAGTAATGATATAAATAATACACTTGAAATAGACATGGCAGTTTCATTTATAAAGCACATACACAGGTAGATTCAAGGGGACATTAATAATAGTACAGAGACTAAATTAAAGGAGGATTTAAAATCAGAAGTGTTAAAAACAAATATCAAGCAATGAAAAATCTAAAGTTTTTGAAATAAGTTGAGAGAGTAAAATGATAAAATACATTTGTGGTATGGCCTTGTAAGAAGGCAAAGTTAAAGACACTATTATACAGGAAAAGATGGTAAAATAGTATTTGGGGGAAATGGGTTAAAGCAATGTTAAAATTACAATAAAAGATGTCACATGGTTGAATTAATTGTCACAAAAATAAGTTTTGAGCATTTCTACTATATAGTGGGGGTTCGTTCCAAATCTTTGGTGCATGATTACAGGAAGCTGTCTCATCGTAGTTGTTCGTATGGCACGTTTAACAAGCCAGCAGGAAGGGACCTCAGGAGGTGGATAGTAACATAACCTGGTAAACAATCTCAAAGATAAGTTTATATGTTAATTTGATCAAGTTAGACATTACCCTCTGACGCTTTCTGGAGATCAGTCTTGCAAGCAAACACTTAAAACCTAATACTGTGCTTTGAACTGAAGATCTGTTCATAAAACCTGGTGATGCCGACAAGGAGCACAATCATTTTTACTCTTCCCACCACTGATGGACTCTTGCTCCCCCTGGTGTAAAGTGTGAAATTTTGTCCACCAGACTGCGGTTTGATTACAAGATTGGTCCATCATGTGCAGCTGTTGGTCTTAATGTTGTAAAGTCAAGTGTATACACACATACCTATGGAAACGCTGTCTTCACCATGTCTTGCCAGTTGTACCCAAATGTTAATCAGTGGAATTCAGACTTCTAGTTCTGTGTTGAGATGATAACACCTAAGATTTAGTTTAGTATGATGCTTAATATTAGCGTCAGACCTTAAGTTCTCAAGGTCTTTTCCATCTTCTGAATCTTTTACAATTGTTCTCAAAATACATTCTGAGTCTATTCAATGCATAATCAATCATAAACGCACCGTTATGTCTAAAATGAACCTTTCAGAGAAATGTAATTCATTGCCTATTTTTGCATTAACTTATTATCTATTTTATGTTATTCTTTTACATCTTATTTTCTATGGTATTGCGTTAAGTTAGAAAACTTAGTGTTCATCCTTCATGGTTTATCTGCAATGAAGATAAATAGTTTATTTTCATTCAGCTATAATTATGTACTTTCTTTACATAATAATCCCTTTGTTGTGATGCCCTTAGGTTTCCATTTTGTCCATGTTTTTGTGGTTATATGTTAAATAATTTGCTCAATATACTTATCTTCCCTCAAGGCCCCATGTTTCAAGTCCAAGTTCATCACTGCTGAACTTGCTCGTCTGTTCAGTCAGTCAGACAGCGAAGAGGAATTTGAGGGTTTCCTCGAGGAAGAGGAAGAAGAGGATGAAGGACGGCGTTACAAACGGCTGAAGACCAAGGTATGAAATGTTTAAAGATCGTTCCATTATTTGATGATAATGTTTGATAATTGCAGCCAAGGCATCTCTTTGGATTTCTCTCAGATGGTGTATTCAGAAGAGGACAGCGATGTGGACACAGGCTTTTACTCTGATGGCGACGATGCTCCCCCACCAAAAAGAAGGAGTCTTTTAGTAGCCCTGAGGTGTGTTCACTGGTCTCTACGATAAACAAGAGTTGAAGAGTATATAACATGTGCCCCCACAATTGACAAAGCAATGTTAAATGGGTTTAACTTGTGTTTATTCAATATTAATCCTGTGTTTCAACTTCACAAGAGAATGTATTATCCCCCCCCCAGATCTCTATAAAATTGTGTGGTAGAGAGGATATGATCCAAGGAAGAACCATTTAAACTTTCATTCCGATCCAAGATTCTTTTCACTTTATTTCCCCATTTCATTGATATCTCAGAGAATAATTCATGGATCTTGATGAAAAAAAACAAGACATGTTTAGGGGACTTATATGTTTGAGATTGTTCAAGTAGTTGCAGATCCAAATATAAATCCACATATAGCGAATTTAAATTTGGTTCCATAAGGAGACTGTCAAGCCTCTACCTGTTTCATGACATTTGTGTTGATTCTCCCGAGACTGAAAAAGGATCCTTCTTTCATCTTGTTTGCAGGTTTCCTGTGAAAAGACTGTCTACTCCCAAACAGGAGGCGAACAAAGACAGTCCTTCTGCGCTGCGAACCAGAGGAAGGCAGAGGATGAAGCAGCAGCAAAACAAAGATGCAGAGGAGGAACAGCTGGAGGACGAAGAGGAGGAGGAAAAAGAGGATGTCCTGTCTCAGAGTCTTAGAAAACGAGAGAAGAACATTCAGGAGAACAAGGCCATGGTGATTAACAATCACAATATTTTGTATGAATAGTCCATAATCAGACAAACTTTTTGATCCGGATATTTAAAATATCCCAGTCCCTCGTTTGTCAGATGTCCTAGACTCAGTTTTTCTTTGTTGTCGTCTTTTAGCTGTCTAAGCTGTTTGCTGATTTGACCACCATGGCTGATTTGACTATGCCCACCGCTCTTCAAGTGAGTATACACGCTAGCAGCAATTTCACTCGAACTTGCATTGAGTTTTTTTTATACTATAAGTCAGTAATGGGGTTGCTACAGTTTTTTGTCCTGCTCTGAATTGCAAACACCGGTCTTTTATTTCTGCAGAAGAAGAAGAGGCAAGCGACACCACGGAAGCGCAAGTTCGAACCAGAGATGGGGTCAGAAAGGAGGAACCCTTCCCGTAAGGCTCGTCCACCTGAGAACTTTGGGGTGGAGGAAAAGAGTGCGCCGGTCACCCACAGGAGCCCCAGGACTGTAAACATCAGGAGACTGGTGGAGGTAAGTCACGCAACTCAACCTGTTTAGAAGAATCTTCAGTGAAGTACGTACATTTGTGCACTTTAGAGTCAGCGGTTTCAAAAAACAAATTACACTCAGAAGAAAGTGCAATTTAGATTTTACACAACACTTTGTATTGAAACCTTACTGGCTACATGTGTGTGTTTTCTCAGTTGTATCTCTGTATTGTGACCACGACAGGTGGACGAGGAACATGCTGGAGAGGGTCGGAAAAAAAGGAGGAGCGGTGGTTCGAGGAAGAGTCAGTTTGTGGTGAGGTCAGTGGACGACATCACAGAGGAAGACCTGGACAACATAGCATACCGCAGCAAGGACAAGATCTGGGACAAAGACGATGTGAGTCACATCAGGACTCTGCCACTTCACTGCTCAGGGTTTCCATTTAAGGCGTCAGGGTTGGTGTATTCATTCATTGTGTGTGTGTGTGTGTTTTTTCTTCAGGGCAGCTCATGTCACCAGTGCAGACAGAAGACTCTGGACACCAAGACAGTGTGTCGCAGTGGTTTCTGTGTGGGGGCCAAAGGTCAGTTCTGTGGGCCGTGCTTGAAGAACCGCTACGGAGAGGACGTACGCACTGTGCTGCTTGACCCGGTCAGTTCTAAAACCTGCATATTTAATACTTTATTTTCCATGTCTCACACTGGGTTTGGTGAACTTGAAGTCTTCTGAGACTCTAATCAGAAGACGAGAGTGTCCGCACTTCAGTTGATGATACCTGGGACATGTTTGTGTGGGGGACATTTTGTCTACTGATTTTCACCACTTCTGTCCAGCACCTAGTGTTTGTCAAGTTTGGATGTGCATGCTTTTGTATCTTGTGTTGATCTTCTGAGACTGAAACTTTGATTTTCCAAAGAATTATTAGTTACAGATTAATTAACAGTTGTATTTGCTTGTTAGTAATACATTTCCGTTGTTCAATTCTTTCTTGTTTTGAATTTGATCTCTTTTACAAAAAGTTATCAAACATAATAAGTGGTCAGGAGCCACGCTGACGAGCTTAATTTTGCCCACTCAAACAATGTCAATGTGTCTTGACCTACATTTTACCATGGATGTCTCAAATACAGCATGGACAACATGGACTCACTTGTGTTGAGTCAGAACGTGCTTATTCACCTGCATTAAACTTGGAGCATTTTTTTCCAGACATGGTCGTGTCCCCTCTGCAGAGACATGTGCAACTGCAGCCTGTGTCGTAAGAAGGAAGGCCGCTGCGCTACCGGCATCCTGGTGGGACTGGCTCGCTACAACGGCCACGGCAATGTCCACGAGTATCTAGAGAGGTGGGTCTCCTCATTCTCACTGTAGGGTTTAATGTTGCAGGCTGGAAGCCCCTCAAAGTAAAGTTGGTGAAATTATGTTGTCTGAGAGCAGATACAAATCTTGTCTTTTTTTTTCCTCCATCTCAGTATTCAGAAAGAGTTGCAGTGAAGTCCAGTGATGAGCAGCGAGGAGAACCTGCTGAGACCTGGAGGAGGCTGGGGTGCTGCAAAGTACTGTAGAACCTATTAAACGCACATCTGTAGGTTTAGATTATCTTACTAGAGAAACGACAGCTAAAAGACATTTGTTTTTCTCATGTCACTTTCTAAGGCACATACACTGTTAATATGTTTTATAAATGTTTTATATAACCGGAGTTAAGGCTGCATTAGATGCAGGAGAGATTTTATTGTTCTGAAGCCAGTTGTTAGTTTTGAGTTGTACATGTTCTTTGGAATGTTTTGACCCTTGATTTTTAGTTGAGAGATTCATTTCTGTTCTGATCTTTAACATAGCCTTTTGTACCTGCTCTTTTTCAAAAAGTCGTACAGTTTCCTTGTCATTCCACTGTACATTTGAATAAAGAATGGCATTATCTAACCGATTTGCCATGTTGATGTAACTATCCATATAGGCTTTTATCTGGTGAATACTTGTTTCAGCTCTCACACAGAACCGTGCATCATTTCTCCGTCCGACCCCAACGCGAACATGACCGACTCAGGCCCGAGAGGTATTAGAGTTATTCGGTCCGAACCTGACCTGACAATCTTTCATGCAATTCTTGTTGACATGGTTACAGCCGGCAATATTCATTAGAAGACTGATCACCTTGTAAATGGCCATACACAATATTAGCTTTGACATTTATTTTTAAGCTATTACCCACAAGTCACAGGCTAAGAAGTTGAAGCACGATGTAAAGTCGCTCTCTATCTCACACGTCTTTAAAGCAGAAAAAAATCTATCCTGACACCTTTAGATTGCTGCACCATAGTTTCTTGATTGGGCTGCACAAGGGGAGCATGCATTCAATGGGGCGGCTTATTTTGTGTGCATCTCTGGCTGTTATGTATCTGGTCAGCTTCCCCAGCTTGTTAGGTCAGATCTGAGTCAAATAGCGCCTGAGGCTGGGAACCAGTCGGCTGATGACCAGGTACCTCAGGGTCGCAGCATGGTCAGAGGTCACCCTGAGGTCATTGATACTTTACGAGGCGTCAGTTTTGGGTTATGTGTGTGAGGAATAGAATTGTATATTATACCTTTTCATCTAATCACTGATGTCTGTGATTCGACACTTTGACGTGTCCAATTGACGTCAAAAAGGAAGTGGCCCATCTTTGTAAACAGTCTATGGTCTTCCGTTGCACACTCATTACTAATGTGAGTGAATGTGAACACTGTTATACTAAAATCTACAGACTTCTTATGATCTTTGATACATTATAAATAAAAAATATCTGGATTCATAAACCTGGTGTCATTTCACATCCAATGAGATTAAAACACTTCAAAAATCCATGTTCTGATATTTAGAGAGTTCATTCCATTCCCTTCTTACCTCCACAAACACCTGAGGGTGCAGAGAGAGGTTGTAGATGTCTGTGTTTTTGAAGTGCTTCAAAGGGGTGAGAGATGTCAGGCGTATGTGAGCTGCTTACAATGTGATGCTTTTTGTAGCCCGACAGTCAGTGACCTGCCGGTGAACTCTCTCAGGTCACAGTTTAGCTGTAGCTCAGGTACACTTAATGTTCAGTGGTTCATGTTTTCTGAGGTAGACTGTGTATTCGCTCAGTATTCCTCCATACAAATTGAAACTACAATCCGTAATAGATAGGTCCTGGAACTGAATAGTCACAGGTTAAATTATTCCAGCATCAGCTTCCATCAATGGAGCAGCAGTTGCTTCCAGAGGAAAAACAGATACTTCAATTTAACAGTTTTAATCACTTTATTTTCAAGTGTTATGCAGGCAAAGCATTTTTTCTGCTTCAAGTTGTTTTTCTTCTTATTTTTTTATTGACATAACACGTTTGTACAAACCAGTTTTAAAAATATCAATAAACTGGAGCCTTTGAGGCTAACCTGGCAAAAAACTCATTATCAAATGTCATGGAGACGAACAAACATCTTTAGAAAAAGATTTACAAATGAGATGTCACTACAAAATATCAAAGAAACAAAAGTCGGTTGTCACACAAAATATTACCAAAAACATCTAAATTTGTTTGGTATCAACCTTTTTCAACGTTAAACAATAGTAACTTTTTTTGCTTTCTTCTTCTTTTGTTATTTATTTTTCTCCAAAAACATGTTATGGCCCAAAGAGAAGAAGAAATTAACAGCAATGGTCGGACTTAGAAAAAAAACAGAAGCACAAAGAGTAAAGAAGAGAGAGAAGCGGCACTACTGCAAAAAACTGAAACATGCTGTACACAACCTCAGAATTAACGCACACAAATACAAGTCCAGCAAAAGGGAAATATTAATAAAAATAATAAATTAGCCGAACACAGTGGGGTCCTGTGTGTTAACATACGGGGGAGGGGGCTTTTTAAAACAAACGATAAATTCCTTAAAATAAACGTTTCTTTTAATTAAAAAAGCACTGAACTAACACAGAGCAACACCACCAGAAAACATCTCAAATATCCACACAGCTAAATAGCCCGACCCACGCCCACCCGCAGCTCTTATCGTCGTCTCCCCTCCCTGTGCTGTGGTCCGCTCTCGGCATCACCCCCACCCAAATAATGACGGAGAGCTCCCATCTCTCTCTCCGTCAACCTCACTCTGAAGCTCCCTCCGTACAACAGCTTGTGTTAAGGCAATTGTGGTACATCGGTCATGTTGACAGTGTTAGAGGTGGGAAGGGGGTTGTGACCAGAGCACAGAGAGGAGAAAGCAACGTCCATGACAGCGCAGCCATCTGTCAAAACCACTGTCTCGCCCAACCAGGTACCACCTGATGGTGAACCGCAGCTGTGATGCTGTGACGCCACCCTGTGGTACCTGCAAGGTGACCCGGCTTTGCTCGGACGACAGCTCTGCTTGCAGATGTTTCCCCGAACCTTGCGACTAACTGGCATGAAAACTTCCCCTGACAATGTAAACATGGTTTCACTAGGATTGTCATTAAAGTATTGCTTTCACTACACAAACAAAGTTGTAGAAAGCTAGATTGTTATTCTCTATAGAAACCTCTTTTTTTTTCTAATGGCCACTGCACCTCATTAGGAATGCATTTTTTATAAATCTTTTATATGTGCTTTTTCTTCTACTATCCTTATTTTTTTTATTTTAGAACTATCCCCTCTCTTCTTCACTAACAGTTTATCCGATGACTGGTCTCGTAAGAATCAACACCTGAATCTGATCTGAGGACTGAACCTGAACCATGAATAAAACTCAAATTAGGTAGATCCTCTCAGGGACAGCATGGGAACACAAACACACACTCATTCATTTGTATACACACAAACACGCACGCACACACACTCCAACCCCAGACTGTCCTTGCCTGTGACTGCTCTGCCACAGTCCTGTGCTATGATTGACCCTCAGCACTCTCTGACAGGTATGAAACAGGAACACAACTTTGTGCATAGAGTTAGATTCTGCTGCGATTCGGAAAATGTCTCGGTGTCGGATGAATTGAGAATCCGCATTCCCTCCCGTCTTTTACTAATCTACATTCCTTTACCCACCGAGCATGAAATTATAATAGATTCATTTTTATTAAAGCCAAACTAATCTGTCATATGTTTAGGCAAACTTATTTTGTTATTATGTGTGTTAGTTATTTTTTTGGATTGTAGAAGTTAATATTTCTCGGTCTCTGTTCATGTGATTCCATCTCTCTTTTGAGTCCCTTTTTCATGAGAGAAGGTTTTTTAAAGTTATGTAAAACAAAAAAAAAGAAAAGGTATCCACCCTCACAGTCCCTGCAAAGACTCAGAAGAACAGGAAGTCAGCCTTCAGCAAAGAAAACAGCAGTCAGTCGCCTATTCAAACTCCTCCTCTTCCTCCTCCTCCTCTTCTTCCTGGTGATTAGAAGTGGTGGGTGTAGCGGGGTTAGAGTCACGTGAGAGGGTCGCCACAGCGACAATCTGAGGGGAGGTGGCGAGGCCTTCGGGGGCGTCATCTTCCATGTCGTCGGTGGTGACAATTGCCACCGCGGCTCCGCCCTTCTTGTTCTGGTGGGTCTTGATGTGCTTGGACAGGTGGTCACTGCGCATGAAGCGCTTGGAGCATTCAGGACACTCAAAACGTTTCTCTCCTAGATGGTAAAAAGAGACGATTAGAGAAAAACAAAAAATCTGCAAATACAGTCTGTCCAAATTGTGTACATTTTAGGCTTTGAATGGATTTTGGGATCAGGGTGACCCACGTCACCAGACTACTGCCCTGTACCTGTGTGTGTCCTCCGGTGTCTCTGCAGCTCATCGCTCCTGGTGAACCTCTTGCCACAAAAGATCCAGTTACAGACAAACGGCCTCTCGCCAGTGTGCCAGCGCAGATGGGCCCTCAGGTGCGACGTCTTACCGTACACTTTCCCACAGCCCTCCATGTGGCAGATGTGCTGCTTCTTCTTTGTGGGGTCCCCGCTGTTCCTGTAACACACAGGCCAAGAGTGATCTGGACTTCAGGTGTATTGTTGAACATATTGCTTAACTTATTTAACACTTCTAGTTTAGATATGATAATAGATTTGAATAAAACATCCTAAAAACACAACTTGAATCACATTTGTTTTTATTAAGATGAAGTCATTTTTGCAGCTAATGCTAAAATAGAATAAATTTAAAATGTTACAGCAAAGCTGAATACATTTGACAGGTTTGAATATTCTCTTAATGTTTTAGGTGCTATCTCCTCATTACAATGTAAAGCTTTGGGTGAAAACAGGTTAGATCTGTCTCGTTAGGAAACAAGTTGTGCTCAATCCATCCCTCTAATCACTGATTTAATGTCCCAATATTTTTTGTCTCCTGAATCATTCTATATTCAACCAGAGTTTTACTACTGCACTGTTGCATAGTGTGTTTCTAATTTGTCCATACCTTCCCTCTCCGTCCCTGCAGTTTGGACAAGAGCAGGCGACACGTCTGAGCCTCTTGCTGGGGGGTCCCTCCTGGTCTGAAGAACTTTGTACAGAGCCCAGCTGGTCTGGACTCAACGATGAGCCGGGTGCCACATTGCTGACGGCGACTGTCACGGGAGACGACTGAAGTTTGATCCCATCCTGACCCTGTGATTGACCTGAAAGATGATGGGTAAAATGGGAAATAATTTGACAAATGTTGTATTATCTGTGGGAGTACAGTGGCTACCAGCCGGACATTCTGTTATAGTATAAAAAAACTGGAACATGGAACTTTGGATTGGGAAACTCATTCAGGATGTCACAACACAGTCACTTTCATTGTCCTCACCCTGTAGACCGGTGATGGTGAGGGGAACCCCCTGCACCTGAAGTCCAGCGGTGCCCAGCCCTGCGATGCTGACCGTCTGCACCCCAGACCCGGGGTTGATTTGTGCTGCGCTCAGCGTCAGCGGGGCTCCACTAAGGGACACCAGCCCTCCGCTCCCCACCGTCGTCCCACCAGCCACCGGGGCCAGTGTCAGCTGCTGTGGCATTGCCGTCCCCAAACCACCCTGCAGGGAGACAGTCTGCCAGGTGATCTGCCCAGAGGGGGACATTGTCGGGGTACGGATGAGGACCTGGGCTTGGTTCTGGAAAGCCTGGATGGGCTGAAGGGTTTGTCCGGGGGCTAGCTGGAGGGTCTGAATGTGCTGATGTTGCTGCTGGCCATGACTCTGGGGCTGCAGCTGGATCTGCTGCACCAACTGGTGCCCCAACTGGTGCCCCACCTGACCCACGATCACCTGCTGTATGGTTCCTGTAGCATCTGTCTGGGTCAGCAGTCCATTGGCCTGGTTCTGGCTTTGAGAGTCTGCCTCACTGCTCTGTACTTGTGTGTCAACTGACCCACCCTCTGATCCAGCAGAAACCACTTGTGCTGTTTCAGACACACTTTCCCCTTCAGCTACTGCTGTTGTCGAGCCAATTGATGCTGTAGCAGGAGCCATCCCGGACATTGCTGTTGTCACCAGCTGGTTGCCATTGGCAACAGAGAACGTGCCATCTGCTGATTGGATCAGCTGCACAGCCCCGCCCCCTCCAACATTATTGATCACAGGCAGAGCCAGGGTCATGCCACCAATGTTTATGGGTACCGTGGTCATAACAGGAGTCTGGGAGCCATGCAGAGTCTGTAGTTGCAGCGGGAAAGACTGTGCAGGACGGATCTGCAGTGGGACCGTCTGATTGGCTGTAGTTGTCAAAATGGCCTGCTGGTTGGCTGACTGGAGGATGGCCTGACCTGGACTCTGGGTCTGGATGAGCTGGACTTGCTCTGTTAGATTCCCGAGGGAGGCCGTCTGAGCCGAGCTGATGTGGATCTGCTGTCCGTCTGCAGTCTGCAGGTGAGGGATGACCTGATACTGGACCCCGCCCCCGGCATTGGGCAGGTTCTGAACCTGGATGATCTGGAACTGCTGCTGCTGCTGATGATTGGCTGCAACACTGTTGGTCCCAGCCACTGCCTTCATCTGCTCAACAGGATAGATACAGTGATACAGTTAGGAGGAAAAACTGACAGAAAACATTAAACATTCACTCAAAACTACAACGTCTACTCCTCTTTTACCTTACGTCCACCTGGAGAGCTGTCATTAGCCAAGGTGGTGGCCACGGTCACTGCAACAGGCTGATTGGGGTTTTCCTTGGCCATAGTAGGAGCCGCTGTAATGATCTGCCAGCCGTTCCCAGTGAACTGAGCTGGGACCAGTTCCAGCTGTTGGGGCACCAGGGTCTGACCCCCTGCTGTGTCCAACACTATCTGGCCCTGGAGCTGACCGGCCTGCAGCTGGATCTGACCGGTCTGGATCTGGTACTGCTGCGCCCCTGCCTGGGCCTGGGCCACCTCCACTCCCCCCTGGCCTCCAATCTTACTGCAGGTGGCTGCTAGCAGAGCCAACGGAGAGGGCTGAGAGGAATCCTGGAGGAAACAGGGGGAGAAAAAACACGAAAGGACAGAGAGAAAAAAACGGTAAAACGGGAGTGACAAGGAAAAGTGGGAAGTCAGGGTTGGAGACAAACAGAGCTCATGTGCACAAATAAGAAAGTACAACTTGCAAGTTAAAGAAGCCAAAGGGAAGGGATGGGCAGGTAACTAAATGCACACTCCCACAGTGTAAAATTTGAATAGATGAAGAGGAAGAGTAAAAGTGCGAGGGGTGTGGACAACATGGTGCACAAAAAATAAACCACAAAAAGCTGAGAGAAAGCGAGAGAGAGCTGTCAGTGGAAGTGGGCGGTATTACAGGAAGCGAGTGGGTGGGCGTGTGACAACCACATTTCTCTTTTCTCAGAACACTGGAAGAAAATGCCGCCTTCGCTCTCTCTCTCTCTCTCCTCCCTTTCAAAGGAACTAGGTCGCAGGCAAATTTTTGATGCTATACATCTCTCAACAGTGCACGGAAACAGCCTAATTTCTGAATTAACTACACTGGAGTGGAAAGTAGCATGGCAACAATGCTTGTCATACAACAAAAGATGCACTTTTAGAGTGACTGCCTGGCTGAAAATGATCTCCCAAGAAATATACAACCTCCTGAAGAGAAGCTAAAATGGGAATAAAACAATCATAGAGCCACATACCGATACTGCAGGTCTTTAAATTAAATCCACACTTTGTTTTAATGGATTTTGACCCTAATTCAAACAGACAATTCAAAAGTGCAGTGGCTGGAGTGTGACAGCCATGTAAGCCTATTCATGAGGCTCTGGGCTGGCTCTCAGCAGGGCTGCACAGAAGCAGGAAGTTGAATTCACTAGAGAAACGCCCCCAGAGGTGTCTGGCTGGCTGGGAAGGGGAGGGAGCACATTTTTGTCCTGGAGGCAAGGCAAAAAGTAATGACCTATAATAAACTCTTATTCCATTCTCATTTGGTACCTGGGATCCAGAACTTTTCCCCCTTTTAGATGCTTTCCCTCCTTCAGTTCCAGATGCTTCCTTCTTGGAGTCTGCAGGGAAACAGAGGACAGTGTTACAACAGCATCATCCCAGCAGTGTTTCTGCACGGTACAAAGTCCTGGGATAAGCGATGCCCCGTGTAAAAACCTGATCAAAAATGCAGATACAGCACAACAGAGGTGATCAAGGAAGGCGGAGGAGAGAGCAGTAACCTCATCACCAACATCACAGGGGCTCAGGAGCCTCATGTGTCAGATGCAGAGAGAGAGAGAGAGGGGAGGAGAGGGGGAGGGTACCTACCACTCATAACGCATTAATATACCGAGGGGGAGAGGGTGTAGTTCACGGTAGAAGGCCGGCCGGGCACAGGGGCGGAGGACGGCCTATGTGTTCGGCGCGGGGGCCGTGGCGGATCTGCCCGATTGACGAAACCACCCACCGGCCAGGAAGGGCGGTGCCAAGCGCGGGGCTCGACCGAGGAGCAGCCCCGGATATAACGGGAACGACCGGGACCACGGCGAGTCGGTCCCCGGCGCGGCGTCACCTCTCTCACCGGATGGACGCACCATACACGAGCGAATTGTAGCTTGTCAGGCCGGTGTCCACAGAGAAGGTGTCGGTGTGTGACCGTGGAGGCCCACCCACTTCCATTCAAGCATCAGGACGACACCCTCTCCTCCGCTGCTCCTCTCTCCTGCTGCTCTCCGCCGCTCCTCGTCTCCCTCCGCTGGGCACCGAACACAAACCGTTACCGCCGGTTGTAGTTTTCGCGTGTTCCCTTATTTTCCTCCGTGCACGGTTGATTATTTTAAAAGGGGGAGATCCGGGGGAGATGGCTGTGGCTCTTGTGGGCGGACACGCTCCTCCCACATATTCAGATTGCACGACGGGGCTCGGCGTGCGAGGGTCGAGATGGGAGTTGTATTCTGACGAGGCCTCGCCTTCCCGATCCGGATTGGGTCGCGCGCACTACAAGTCCCATGATGCCCCGGGCGTGTGCGGCGGCGGCGGTGGTTGGTCGCCATGTTGGTGTGAGAGCCAGGGGGCGGGGCCTGGCGTGTTATGGGGGGTTGGGCGATCGGGAAAGGGAGGCGCGCGTGTGTGTGTTTGTGCGCGTGTCCGTTAGTTTCCACCGTGCAGTGTCACAGGATGAAGAAGAGGAGGATCAGTGGAACACAAGTGTCATGTGACTTTAGTTCTCCTATAGAATCGTTTTGTAACTATATGTCACATGTTCACTGGGATACTCGATCTATTTCCTCTTTGTGGTCATTCACCAGCTCCACTTGTCCCCACAGCTCTAACTTTGAAGCCTACATCTTAAACAGATTAATGTCTTTTAAGGTATTTAATGGGCACAAACACTTTTGTTATTCACTTGGATAATGATGTTTTTACTTTTTTTATTTCATATGGATGACAAATATTTCAAATAGTACAACTAAAGAAACAAAAGAACAAGTGCATGAAATAATAAAAAATGCAATTTGATTTATTTCACTTGATTTACTTTATATTTTGATTTGATTTAAAAGTAAATATATTTGGATTGAGGACTCATGCATTAACAGTAACAAGCAAAAATACAATTTAGAGACTGCTGTTTTGAAACATGGGATAGAGTTTAGCTAATTAATCAGCAACACAATAAATCAGTCATTTATCAGCAAGAATGCCCCAATACTTGCTACTTCTAGCTTCTAAAATGTAATATTTCCTGATTTTCTTATCGTAAACTGGATATATTTGGGGTTTGGAAAGTTGAATTTGTCAGCTTGGGTGTTAAGTTTCACAGAAAACATCACAGCCCCTAAAGCACCAGGGGAATGTACCGGGTTATCGGCTGTCCGCCAGAGCAGTAAAATCAGCATGGTGTGTAAAGTTGATTCGATATACATCTTTATGTTACCTTAAAAATATCAGCAAGTTCAGCTGCACATTTTTCTGATGCTGAAACATTTCTGATCAAGACTGAGTGGGTTTAGAATTTGACTTTTCTTCATCTGATGCCTAAAATGAAATATTGTTTTGAACATGGCTGCGGCTGCAGGCCTGATACACTGTCTGCTCATGTGGAGCACAAGTACTGTGGTCGTGTTTTCACAGAAACACACTCACACACCTGTAGTGGCCTGGAAACATACATGCACACACACACAGACACACACATGCACTGTAATTACTGCTGAAGCCAAGTGCCTTGATCCCGCCCCCTGGGCCATTCGGCAGCATGTTGCTAGGCAACGGGGTCTGGCCTGAAGAAGGGGTGTTGTCCGTGTCAGTATATGTGTGTGGTGGCGGTGGGTGATGGGGGTTGTGATCGAAAGGCCATGGTCTGTAGATAACTACACCATGGAAAGCATAGCTAATTTACTATATTCAGTGTCATAGTGATGTGTGTTGTTGAGAGTAATTAATTCACAGCAGCAGTAACTCAGTGGAGTTACATTCAACCTTTAGAGATCATGTTGATTACAAAGTCTTTAGAGGCATCAAGAATTTAGGACCAACTCCGGAACAGAAAGAGCTGAAAATCCCAAAAAGCTGATGAATGGTTCATTACTACAACGTTAAGAAAAGTAAAAATGGCTGTACTACTTGTTTTCGAACTGCTGCCACTAGGTGGCGCCAGATACAAGCTGGGGCTTCTTAGGTTGTCATAGACTTCATAGTCCTAGCTGCACCTGTCTCAGTGGGAGAATCATCAGATCTATTACATCCGTAAAAGTTTTACCAATAACGCACAAAAAACCACTGAATAAAAAAAGTTTTCATTTTAGTTGGGTCAATTATTTTCACTCACAGTTGTGCAGATATGTCGCTTTATATTACCAAATTACAATCACAACACAATTCAAAAATCACAATTTGCTTCATATGGCTAATTAGAGAATAACACTATTGTAATTAATATACTAATTAACTATTAATGCATTTACATAAGCAGAGAAGTAAAGCAAAAAAGTAACTATAGACGTAAAGTGAAGTAAATATTTGTGTGTGTGCCAAGTGTCAGATAGTTAAATCCGCAACATCATCTAAATTGAACAGGTTTTGAATATAATGTCTTATTTTGTGAAGTGAATATTTGTTGCTACTGCTGTTAGTGTAAGATAAAAATATTCAGTTGAAGTTCAGCTTTGTAAAAAAGTACAGTACTAAAATGATTCTCTATGACAAACTTACTGTTTGTTTGCAGGTTGTTTCCTTTCACTCAAACTGATTCCTCTGTGGTACATGTGGTTTTTTTAAATAGCCCAACATTGTAATTATAGTGCATTAGAACATAAGACAATGTCATTAGCTCTTTAATTTTCATAAACACACACACACACGCAGACGGATAAGTTAATCACATCCAACCCAGTTTTCACAGCGTGTGATTGATACTGCACATGATACATTTTGGGTTACGCAAAGACAAACACACACAAATATATATATAAAATTCTTGTAATTTTTTATCAAAATGACTCTGCAGCTGAAAGTATGATTTACCCAAACTGCAAGAACATATATGTGTGGGAACTCTTTTGAAAGCAACTCAAAGTGATTTAGATGTTTGCTGTAACTTTGTTACTAGATTTTAGGGGCCAGAGAAGTTTACATCCAAAAGCAGCATAATGACAGTTTGTATAAAACTGAGAGCCAAGCAAAGTGCCTTGGATTTACCTGCGAAAGTTAAGTGTCACACTGATACACGTCAAGAGCCATAATCGGCTGGAATATAGTACGAGAGAAAAAATCAAACTGAACATGAATGCATGAAGTAATGAAGACGATTGATCAACGCTGAAAATTGTCTTTTGTAAATCAAAGTGAGAAAAGAAAAATCCTCTCCGATTTGGTGCCTAGACATCAACCTTGTACTTCAGACATGATGCAGCCCCTCTGAACGACAGAGCATCACATCAGGCAGCAGCCGGATGTGACTGATGGACTTGATAGGTTGCTCAGAGGCGATTGCAGTGACCACCTCACTTCTAGACGTCTGGTGAATTCGAAACACAAGGGTGTGTGTGTGTGTGCAGGAATGTTATGTTCGTATAGTGCATCAGTCTTTGAGCATGTTTGCGTGTGTGAGTCAGTGCGTGCTTGCGTACAATTTCGTTTTTCGGTGTGATGTAGCCGAGCTTTCTGTTCACACGTGCGTAGGCGTGCATTTGTCACACACAAGCTTGGCGTCTAGATGTCTCTCTCTCCTAAAGGTTGGCTTGTAAAGACAAAGAGATTTATGACTTGTACTATTTGTGTGTGTGTGTGTGTGTGTACAGACACGTGTTATCAAACACATAACTCTGCCATAAGTTGTAATTATGAACAAATAGATAAATAGAGATTCATAGATAAATAGATTATGTGTAAGCCCATAAATATGAATGACAATAGGTGATGTGACTCCTCTCCCATGTCTCATCATGACTTCTGACTGTCTAGCAGTACACTGCAGCAGACACACACACACAATCACACACACACAAAATGTTGGAGAATAAAGCAGCATAGCTGTAAGTGATCAATCATTCTTCGACTGTCTCATAAATCTAACTGTGTGTATGAGCACGGCAACATGAGGAGATGCAGCCTGCAGTGATTTCTTGAAACTTTTTGATTCCTGGAAACATGACACATCAGAATACACTGCAGTGGGCAGGAGGCTCTGTGAAAGCTGGCACCGCAGCGTTTTGATGACAGTTCAGTGATTGATGCATCTCCTTGTCTGGATCAAGTGGAAAACAACCGGTGTGTCTCACCTGGCATGGTGCCAGTTAAGGGTGTGGGTTGGACATGCGTCTGTAACATGCAACCAAAAAAAAAACCTTTTGTCAAGATGTTTTTTTTCTCAACGGATGGATGACTTTGCTTTTTTCCTTTGAGCACACATGCTGCAGTGTGAATTCACTGTAGTGTTTATAAATCAAATGGTATCTTCCTAATTGGAGGCCCAAGGATGTTTTTCAGTTGAAATAACATTTTCAGTCATCAAATATTAACTTTAATTAATTCTTACCATTTCATTCACAAGTTATATATAATTTCACTACTGCGCTGCATGTTTTATTTCTTCTCTGTAATGAGAGATAATCCCAGCGCTCACTGGGATCATATATTTTTTGCAATATTTGTAAGTTTGTGACAACCATCAGAATAATACTTAAAAGTGAAAGTGTTTCCTTATTTGCCATCACTGTGTTTGTGTGTGCGTCTGTTTAAGTAAATATCAATATCTGATGTGACTGTGTGTGTTTAATGGCATCAACTCTGACTTAAAACTACACATCTGTATTTTTCACCCACCTTGATAATTTTAGATCCAACAAAGAAGTAAAGCTTAAAGATTTAAAAAACAAACACTAAAACCACCTGTTGTGCCTCCCATAGAAACCAAATGAATAAAGATTCCTCAATAATGAAATACCTTTTAGTAAAAATACTTGTTAAGACTCATTGCATTGCAGCAAATCCTTTACTTTTGACATACAATTTATAATTTATTGTGAAACTCAATGTGAAAAAAACCCGGTGACATCTTTGTGTAAATACATCAACCACTGTCTACGCTCAAACTGCTGTCTGGATCATTCTCCACTTTTACACGCGTGTGCGTGCAAACACACATGAAGGTATGTGATGCAAATACCGATCGACAGTTTACTGCTCTGTCTACAGATCTGTGTTCCAACAACGTGTGTGAATGTAATTACAAGTCCTGGTCAACTGAGAGGACACCTTCAAAGACTCAGTGTGAATGACCAGAATGTGCAGAATGTGTATGTTGGTGACAACTGCAAATATTTTACTACAGGCTCTCAAACTACTGTAGGCTTGTCTCCACTCATCTGTGCCGCTGTGTGTGTGTAAAGTGCATGTGTGTGGTCATACAGCATGTCATACCTTCTCTTTCCTCTCCTGTTCTACACACACACACACGTGTGTACTGTACTTCCATCTTCTATCCCTTAATGCCAAACCTATACTTAAAACCATGTCCTCAAACACCTCTTTGAAAAAGGGATAACTGGCCAAAATGTCCTCACTCTGTAAGGTGTTGATGTTGAAAATGGTCCACACAAATATGTAAGTACACACACGCACACACACGTAAATCTGTGCACAGGTGACACTGTAAACATTATTGATGCATAAAGTGAGGGGCAAAAGTCAACCTGCGGTCAGCCTGGGAAACTGCATGACCCCAGGAGTTAAAAGGTCAGAGCTAGGAGCTCCTGGGGACAGGAGGTGAGATGCTCCGAGACGTAACATCATTATCCAAGGACAATTAGATGGAGGGAAACAGGATTTGGTTGTAGATACCTGGAGACGTTTGACTTCTCATCCAGGAGGCTTCTTCAGTTCTGGCTGAGACGGTCATTTAACCTCTGTGTGGTTGTCACCCACTCATTGGAGTCAACCAAGGCTGAGTCTGATGGAGTCCAATGAAGCTGAGAAGGGGTGAAAGGAAAACATTGTAGACGGGGGATGAGTGGTGCCCCCACTGGTTAAGGTTAAATACCTGGGACTCCTCACCAGTCAGTCCAAGATGGAGAGACCATGAGAGGTGTAACGACTGCATGTCTACAAAGTTTAACTCATCGAAAATAACCTAGAACTGAGAGTAAATGCTCAAGTTGAGCTGTAACCCCATAAATATCGGTTTTAAATCTTATTGAGGATATATAATGATTGATTCTGTTGTTGATAGATAAAACTAGGTAAATAGGTAAAATAGGTAAAACTATGCATTTGATGGTCCAAGACACTGAACCACCTCTTTGTTGATGAAAGGTGGTCCTGAGCACAAGCGAAATGTGCTCTCCGTAGTCTCAGCTGTGCCGTAGCTTCACAGCCCAAAAGCAGCTGAAGTCAGAGATGCAGAATTAAGCAGAAGTGAAGGACTATTAAAGAGAACGGCAACCATGCTGTGCTTTCAGACAGTGAGCAAGCATGTGTTTAAGGAGTCCCTTTGAAGCTAAATGTGAAATGATTAAGTCCGCTTAGAAGTCTGTGCGGCTCTGTAGAGTTTGTGTGTGTGTGTGTGTGTGTGTGTGTGTGTGTGTGTGTGTGTGTGTGTGTGTGTGTGTGTGTGTGTGCTTGTATGTGCATGTGCGTGCATGGGCCGCTTTGAAGATGGTACTCTTGTATGAGTTCAGGAAGACCTTTACAGCAGCGCTAAGTGGAGGGTGCAGCACGCCATAAAGATCCAAGATAAGTGTGCAAGTGTGTGTGTGTGTGCGTGTGTGTGAGTGTGTGTGTGATAGTCGTTCAGTGCAGGATCTGACTTGACTTGCGGGCCTGGTAGAGCTGACGCCAACCACTTGTTCCTGACTGTCTGTGTATGTAGTGAATGACAGCCCGGAGGCAGTGCGTGTGTGTGTGTGGTTGGATGGGAACAGATGCGTTTCATGTTTGACGGGAACCATCAATAAAACAGCAACCACGAAATCACCTGAAAAACACCTGAACCTGGTCCGAGAGAATGTGCAGGAATGCGTGTGTGTGTGTTTGTGTGTGTGTGTGTGTGTGTGTGTGTGAGAGAGAGAAAGAGAGAGAGAGAGAGAGAGAGAGCAAGAAGAGAGACAGAGGGATAGTGTAGGATGTGTATTGACCTGCTTTCTTTTCTCTTATCTGTTTGGTGCCTCCATCCACCCTGATTGATGGCCATGAGGCTCAGAATGTGTGTGTGTGCGTGCGTGCACTGATGGTTGGCATGTAAACATGTGAATGAATGTAAGTAAATGTACAGACAATCTGGTTGATGCTTGTGTTGCAAACTGCAGACGTGTTGAGCTAAATCTTGCAGTTGTTTTGTGTTTCTTTGTGGAATAAATTAACAATTTGTTGCACGGCAATTAGCATGAAAAAGCAAGCAGCTTTTTTCCAGTCAATTTAACATCAAGCCATCTCTTAATCCCCCCCTCTCTTCCTCTGCTCCTTCAGCCCCCGAATTTTATGGCAGGCATTGTGGCGAGGTGAAACGCATTGAGTGGGAGGAGCACTAGTTAACCAGGAACATAGTATGAATGGTGTGTGTGTGTGTGTGTGTGTGTGTGTGTGTGTGTGTGTGTGTGTGTGTCTGTGTGTGTGTGTCTGTGTGTGTGTGTGTGAATGCATGGTAGTAGCTGCATGCCTAAGTGTTCTTTGGCTCACATAGAATAATTAATGGTAACCTTTACATGAACGCACACACACACACACACACACACACACACACACACACACACACACACACACACACACACACACACACACACACACACACACACACACACTCACACACACAAACACAAACACACACATGTGTGTATATACGTATAGTTGCAACTAGACAACTTCAGTTCAAGTACTTCAGACTGTCAATTATGAATTGAAGTCTTTGACCTGAAAAAGTTGATGTGTTAATTATGAAGTGAAAGCGTTCAACACACTGTACTTGAACTGTGGCAGCGAGCGTAACCACTGAAAGCAGAGGAAGTGTAATGCACTGAGAGCGGATCGTTTTCGTTGAAGTGAAGTGGAGATAACTGTGTTAATTGTGGGTTTCAGGCAGGCGCTGACGGCATCTGCTACAGTGTGTTAGCGACAGTAGATAAATTGTCTGCTCAAGGGTGAAAACAACAGCTGTAGGGATTTACACGGAGTTTCGATCTCCATTTACATTCAGGTGGATGTAGGAGCCACATGTTTGGGATGATTTACTTTGGATTTAGGTTTTTCTGGAAACTTTTCCCCAAATCTCTTCAAAAGAGGAGCCAAATAAAACTCTTTTTAAAAACAAAACACACAAACACACTTAATTTCGACACAAACAGCCATGGCTGTCTACTCTATCACTACTTGCCTCAGACAGACGGATGGACTGCTGGCCAATGACACAAACACACACACACACACACACACACACAGACAGACACACACAAACACACACACCTCGAAGATGACCCAGACCCCCCACGCTGAGGTAGCAGTGATCAAGTGCATCAAGTTCATCCATCAAGACTGAAAGTGAATAATGGCGTCTGGAAGTGTATGATTATGCTCCTGGGCTTCAACGCATCAATCAGCGGACACACACACATTCAAGCACACATTAAACACAGAGAAGACGCAGAAGTTGAAAAATGAACAAGAGTAAATTAATCTCCTCGTCTCCAACGTGTGTGTGTGTGTGTGTGTGTGTGTGTGTGTGTGTGTGTGTGTGAACGAGGGATGAGGAGTGTTATTGGTGAAGAGAACAGAGATCACGGTCAGAACAGGATTTAATCAAGGAAAGAGAGCGAGAGGCAGTTTTTGTGGGCGAGAGGGAGAGTGGTGAGGTTCATCTGAGTGCTCTTCTCTTCTGTGGTTCATACTGAGCAACATCACCCTCTTTAGCTGCAGAAAATCATCTCAGAGAAGCTTTAAAAAAAAAGCTTAAGACATCAAAACATATGTGACATGTAGAATCATCATCCTTCCTCTACTCTACTTGCTCTCACCATCATCACCCTTCTTCTCTGGTGTCGGGAACAAGCTGTGACTCGGAAGGTATAACTCAGAAACAGGGTGTGTGTTTATGAGTCAGCTCTGGAAAATAGGCCATGATAACAGACTTTGAAATGCTGTATCCACTCTAATTTAGCTTGTTAACTAATACAGCAGTCGCCAGATGCTACAAAAACAATAGTTACTCTTGGGTTTTTCCAGAATGCAGTATGGAAGAAGTCATGTAGGTTCAAACAACAGACTTGTTAAAGGGGAATTCCTGTTTTAACCTGGGCCCTATGTTGATAAATGCAGGTGTGCATATTAATGGTAGCCTATACTTACAAAAAACTGTAAATTGCCTCTGTGGCTACACTGTAATAATATATTTTTTTATGCCAAATTTAAGGCTCAAATTTATATTCTAGATCCTTGCTCAGAGTTTGGCAAACACTTGTCTTGCTCAATGAGATGTCTCATGAGACTTGTTGCAGGAAGCATGAGTGAGAGCAGTTTGGATTTCACACAGAGAAATGATTACAGCTGAATCTTTTTCTGATGATGCCGACAATGTCAACGAAGCATTTGACTTTGATTAACATCCCTACTTGTCTGAGCCGCAGTATACAGACGCCGAGACATTTAGCAAGACATGTGAAATTCCTTTTATTGGCAAAAAACAACAACTTCTAATTGAAATTTTGTGGAATGATGTTCCTTAAGATTAAATTGTAGACTCGCATTTGTTTGTTTAAGCAAAACTACTCAACCGATTTCCATGTAGTTTTGTGGAGGGATGGGGCCCGACGCAAAGGATTTTGGTGACGATCTGGATCACGGGGCGGCAAAAATTGTTTAAGGGACTGATATTAATGTGTGTGTGTGTGATTTGCAGATCCAAATAATAATCCAGATTGAATCAATATAAATGTGGTTTCTTAAGCGTCTCTTCGACATTGGTGTAGGTGTGCGTTCTACTGAGTGCCATTCCAGTTTGGTAATAGAGTGCGAATTTTAGTTTCTACACTGCATTACCACACGTACAACAATAGCCTAATAAATTTGAAATTATACAAATAATATATTATTAAACAATTCCTGTGTTGAGCGGCAGAAGAAAGAACAACAAAGGACATGGTTTGCAAAACTAGTGTACTATAACATATGACTGTTAAGACTCTGAAATGGCCTTTAAATGATTTTGTTGTGGATCGGAGAAGATAATAACGATATAGACAACCGACGATTAAATATTGAGAAAGCAGGTAGAAAGAGAAAAGAGGGAAGAGTGAGGAGACGGGAGTCGATGATTCAAAAAAATGTGATGTTCTGTGAACCAACCTGTTACCACTCGTCATGTGAAAAATGAAATGATTGGGGGAGAAGACATTAGTGATTGGAGGTGAGGAATAGAGCTCAACAGTGAGGGTCCCATAGTGTAATGTCAATGGGCACAAACTGTGTGATGTAATGTTACAGAAAAAGATAATGTCACTTTCACTGCCACATGTAAGGATTTTTTTTATATGTTATTTAGATGTGTGTATTTTAAATATTTAGAAGACTAGATAATGTAGAGGCAACATGAGTGGATAAAATGAATCGATCTGCAATCAACACACACACACACACACACACACACACACACACACACACACACACTCAAACACACACCATCCCTTTGAAACGTCTGACCAAACGTCAACAGCATTTGAAGGAATCGATGAAGACGACTCCTTCAGAGGCATCTCGTTAATATCTTGGCACGCAGAGCGACTTCCTCGACATAAATCTGCAACTTTATTGTCAGTAGTTAACAGAGACAAGACGAAAGTTGATGGCGCGGCGGAGAAACTCATAACGCAAGCAGCTTTGGTGAGGATGCTTGTTAAAAAGATGCTATTTTGCAGCACAGTGTGTGTGTGTGTGTGTGTGTGTGAGTGTGTGTGTGTGTGTGTGTGCGTGCGCTGGGGTTGGGGGGGGACACAGAATGAGAGCTTTTCATCCACTCCAGTTACTAATCATGGCCTCATTCTCTCTCACCCTGCATAATTCTCTCCTTCACCGCCTTTATAAATCTCTCTCCACTCCCCTCCTCTTCCTCTCTTTCTGAGGGCAGAGACAGCAGATGTGTTGGCAGGTTAAATGACCTCTGTGATGTATGACTTAACAAACCGCGGGCATCCATCAACCCAAACCTACGTCTATGTGTGTGTGTGTGGGTGTGTTTGTGTGTGTGTGTGTGTGTGTAACAAAGAGATGCTACTCATAAAGTGCAATTTCAATTTACCCTCAGCTCCAACTTGTGTCTCACACCCAGCAGAGCACTCCCCTCTCCTCACCTATGAAGCAGTCCTCCCCCACTCATCATTTCCCTTCATTTTTATGAATGAGTGTGTCTCCTGGAACATGTAGATGTGGTGTATGCATGAATGTGAATGAAGCACCACCACAGTCTAATTACTTAATCCATGTTTCCAGGAGTTCTGCTGCATAGAAACACAGACGGGAGATGCCCTCTCTGACCCCTGTATGTGTGTATGTGTGAATCCAAAGCTCTCTTTGATGAAAAATATGCATCTGCACGCAACAATGTCAGCCACATGACCAACCCTTTGTCCTGCTTTGTTTTACTAGTATATCCCTGCACTTGTCTGTGATTGTACTATCTGATTTGATTTGAGAGAACAAAAAGATTTCCAAGGGAGCACAAGATACAAACTGTAACAGACGACAGGCGATGGACAAAAAGTGAGCCAAGGAGGATTTGTTTCCAACCCTGTCTGGTGGTGGAGGAATGGGACATGGGCCAAGAAAGAACCTGTAAATCTTTGCATAGATACAGGATTTTTTAAACATTCCAAGATAATGTTGTTCTTTTGTATTTTCCCCAATTTCCATGGGAATGATTCATGGATTTGATTTTTTTTTTTTAACATAGGCAAATTTAGAGTAAAGATATCTATGAGTGATTGAATTTAAGTGGACTGTTGGGCCTTGCCGGAGGTATGTGCTCTGCCATCCAATTAATTCTGTAACAGCAAACGAAGGAGGAATCTTGTAAAATCGCTTGTTAGAGTTTGTTTTATTTTTTTCTATCACTTTTCTGACTCTGCTGCCACAGTCGTCCATCTGTGGCGTGCTGACAGACGGCGGACGTGCCCCCCTCTCCTCACAGTAATTACAGGAAGCCGAGGAGGAGCTGCTCCAGGCACATCCTGGCACACAGCTCACCTGGAAAACAAGTTCACCTTTGGGTGAATCTTCTCTGCCGAGTGCCCCTTACGTACCAAGGTGATGGAGCAGCTGTAGATAGCTTGATTTCGCTCTGTTAGAGTGGATCCAGTGGTGACTAATTTTGTAGTCCATCTATATCTTTCCTCGTGGACAAATGTATTCATTCCAAACTAAATGTATTCATTCCTAACTAAATACACCAATTCTTTGTTGTTCTATCAGACTTTGACTGTGATATTTCTGGATCAAAATGAGCTGCTGGACAGTGGAGAAGATTGTTCGAGTTTTAGTTTTTTTATGAATAATGATCAATAGTATCAATATTTGTTTCAATAGTATCAATATTACACCAATATTATTAATTAATACAACAATGACATTAATTGAGTAATGGATTTTTATATTCAGGGTAAACTTTTCTTAAAGTGAATCATGACTGGGATCATTTTCAGACTCAAGCTAAACCGTTTTAAAGAGAGATGAGTCATGTTGTCAGGAAAGTGCTGGTGCTTATTTTATAATTGTATCGTCTTTTATAAAGCATCACATGTCCTGCATTGCTTGTGCCTTGTGCCATGTTTTAATGTATTTTCTTGTGTCATATGCTACTACTTCTGTATGTTTAAGTTTAACATCCAATCGAAAATAGGGACGGTAAATTAATTTAATATAATCCTTCAAATATTTATTCATTTATAGATAAGGATGTAAGATTTAACTTGAACATGAATCTTTATACTAACTATATCTGAATTGACACAGATTCACAGAAAGACGGCACAGGATCTTCAACCTTTTTGCTTTTTTCCCTTCTTTTTCTGAAATGGATGGTTGTAATGAATGTGTGTTCAGCCGCTCGTCTTTTGACTTTTGTGATTCTCCCACTAATTGTCTCAGCGGGGGGAAGCTGACCAAGATGGCTGCGCTGCCCTCTGGATCACTGCGACTATCGCTTCGGCAACAAAAGAGGGGATGAGGAAAACAGCGAGGAGAAATAAAACACTTCACCCACCCCTTTCCCAGAGAAGTGCCAGATCTTTATTTCACTCCTTTCTTTCCACTCTCTTCTGTCTCAGTGCCCACAAAGTGATTGGAAAGCACACGACAATCTTTTTTGTTGTCGTTCGATGGCGCGTGATAATGTGGTCATTATCATCGCTAAGGGAACAGGTTGGGGCTCAGACAGGGTTTCATTGGGGGTCTTTAAAGAACACACACACACACACACACACATATATAAACACACACACACTCACAGTTTCAGTGTGGGAAAAGAATGCTTCTAAAAGAGGGACAGCTGTTTGGGTGGCTCGGGAGGATGGCGATCAGGTTAAGGGGATGATGGCCTACTGTAGACTCCACCTGTGCATTCAGCCACGCCTGAGGCTGTGGGGGGGAAACAGGGCTCAGCGTGGGAGTGTGTGATTTTCTCTTGTCCACTGCTGTGGCCGTGTATTAGTGTTTGTGGGCTGTCCAAACACTAATACACAGAGCTCATTTTAATGCGATTTTGTCAAGTGAACACTCACAACTGACTTCTTAAAACGCAAACGACAGTGGACAGTCCTCGCGAGAGCAGAAACTACGAGGCAGTGGAGTTGACTTGAAGACATTAAAAGTTTCAAAGAGCAGACAGAAATTCAAGCTCTCTGCTGGAGTGAACCATTTGTCTTTGCGCAGCATCACCAAAATTAATCTTGCCCACTATCAATCACATGGTGTGAATGCTGGGTTGGAATGTGATTAACTTTTCTGTGTGTGTGTGTGTCTGTGTGTGTGTGTGTGTGCGTCAGCTGATTTCATTCCAGCTGCTCATAGAACAAGAGAGACGAGGGAAGGACAGGGAGGCAGTTAATACCAAACAAATGAGTGAAATTGATTAAATCTTGCTGTTTTATTAAATTTGAAATTCAAATGAAATGCTCCCTCTGCATGTGCTTTTGATCATAGGCTGGCGTGAGAGGCCGCGGATAATTCTGGGTTATTTCCAGGGCCTGCGTCACTATATTGGGTAACCATCCGTGGCTTGAAAAGGATTGGAACTATTTACATCATCACACCCGAGTTATTAAAGTTGTTCCTCGCAGTTTATAGTCCTAGTCCGAGCTCGGTTTAAATGATTTAACTGCTGCGTTTAAATGATTTGCAAAGTTGAAAAACAGGACAGGAAGAGGCGTTTTTTGTTTTTTTAAAGACAACATTTGTTTTCAGCTGAATGAGATGAAATTGCAGAGGCAGTGGTGGTAGTTTCCTCCCTCTCCTCCCCCAGGGCTGACTGGATACGCCCCAGGGACAGGATGGGACGGACGGGGCCGGCCTATCATTCATCAGCCTCTCCCTCTGCATGGCTTCAAAACATCACTGAAAACAACAGCCTGTGGATCTGAGACAAAGTGTTTCTGTCCGACCCATCAGGTCGGGTCGCTTGAGACTGTCAAGACCCTGAAGCACCTTTACTGAAAAACCCATTAACTTTAAACAAGTGCTTGAAGAAGTATTTAGATCCTTTTCTATTCTATCTGATGTGTCTGGATTAATATTCCTGCAGAATTTAGCTGCTGCTGGTTTTTAAGGTTGAGCTCATTTGATATACTTTATACACTGTTGAAGTTTAATCCAAAGCAAAGAATCAAATTCTATAATAGCGTTATATGTCTGTGAGAACTATGTATAAAGTCCTTACTTTTCATACATTCAGAAAATCTGCCTGTTTTCAGATTTGCGATGATGCAATTTCAACCTGATGCAATACGCTTTTATAATAATTATCTCAACACATAAAGGAACACGTCAGCCTTCACTTTAACCTCAACACATCCGGAGATACATGGTTTACGCTGTAAAGCTGTCAGATATGTGTGGAGTAAAAGGTTCAATATCTCCCTCTGAGGTGTAGTGGTGAGGAAGAATGTTGCATAAATGCCATTACTAATGTAAAGTACAAGGACCTCAAATATGTACTTGAGTAGTCGAGTTACCAGCACTGATTAAAACTATCCGTGTCCCTCAGTGTTGTATCTGTGGATTTTTTTTAGAATTTTGTTGGATAAATTGTAGGTGACACAGTTTGATTTTAAACCTTTTTTACTCTTGTTTTATTTTATTTTGTTTTATTGAATAGGTCTCTGCACTTTATCCACTTTCATGGCTCATACTGAAGCCTGGTGGTGTTTGAGCTTTGTAAATAACCAATATAAATTGTAATAAAACCTCTGTAGCATTAACAAATAAATAACTGAACAGCTACTTGACTTTTTAACCAAATCAACCCAAACCTAAACTGTGCAACAGTCTTCTTATCCACATCAGGTCCTCACCAACCCTGGACGCTTTTAACACACACCTCAAAACCTATTTGTTTCTCTCCGGGCTTTTAAAAACTTTAAAACAAATTTATTTGATCTTTTTATGTATCTCCCCTATTTTAGCTGCACAACACTTCAGCCATCTTCTGTATTTATGTTGCTATTCATATGAAAGGTTTTGTTCGTGGAATGTGATTATCGGTATTGTTTTGTTTCGTAAAGTTGTACTGGATAACACTGAACTTAACTACACTTAACATCTGTTGTTTTTAAACTACCTTTACGAATAAGTTGACTTCGATAGAAAATAAAAACAATAGGTTTTCCCAACAGCAGTTCACAGGAAATCCCACATCGTCTCCCCTCGCGAGATTTCGCTTTTATAATTTACGAGCGTAAATGTTCTCGGACAGTCCGAGCTGTACTGTGATTGGTCCTCAGGCTCCCAGCGGACACTTCAGAGACACGAGGAAACTACAACTACTACAGCAGTGACAGAGAAGCACACACTCGCACACACTTTTCATCGCAGACAGTCGCTGCGACCACAGCCCACACACTCGGCACACACACTCGCTCACACACATACTCCCTCTCCTCCTCACACACCAACACACACACTCAGCAGGAGACAGCACAACACGGACCATGGCTGCCACACTGCTCCGGGTAAGTTTATATTTATTGGTTTCAGTATATTTTTACCAAGAAATTGAAAAAGCTTTTCGTTAATTTGGGTTTATTATCTTACCAGAGCTCAGTGTGTCGCAGTTATATTGATACTTTGCGGTATTTCCCCTCCTTAGTGCCCCTGTAACAATAATATTCACAGTCTATAATAATAAGCTGACATTATCCATGTTCAGGTCATAATAAAGTTCTGCAGTTGTTTTCGTCAAGATCTGCTCTTGGATGTGATTTAAATGAAAGAGTTGATTACGTTTAAAAAACATTTCTACTGTCACTGGATTCATCTAATGGAGGAAAGGGAGATCCATTTTATTTCTATTCGTACATGAAAAAGTTCACCTGCTGCAGTGTTGTGCTGTTTTGAAGACGAGTGAGGCAAACAGATTGAAAAGCATATAGCAACAGATGACCAGGGTATCTTTGCCCGACATCTTTGTGCGTAATTACGCACAGCATGTTTTCGCCGGGTCTCTGTAGTGACAGGTGTCCATGTGTGTGTGTTCCCCTCAGGAGGAGCCTCGGCTAGGCAGCACCCCGCTGGCCATGCTGGCCGCCACCTGCAGCAGGATCGGTGAGGCCGGACCCTCCTGCTCCCCTGCTCTCTCCGACGGAGCCACGGGACTCGCAAAGGGCTTCCACTCGTGGAGAGGCGGCGCCCCGGGCATGTGCCTCACGTCGCTCGGGGTTCCCTCCGGGACCCCCAGGAGCAGCGGGCCCGGACTGACGGAGACCTCCAGCGCTTTTTCGGTGACCACTGCCAACTCTCCTTTTGGAAACGAGTTTTCGATGTACCAGCCCACTGTGCCGTCAGACAGCAATATACACGACCCCACTCATGCGCAGCGGTCCATGTTCCTCACCAAGTTCCCCTCCTCGGTGGAAGGCATTACCGGGATATATCCGAGGATGCACGCACACCCCTATGAGTCCTGGTTCAAACCGGTGGGAGAGGTCGGTACCGGGTCATCTGCTTGGTGGGATATGGGCACCGGCTGGGTTGACGCACAGCCCCCTGCCCGGTTGCCCTCCCCTCTGAGCGGCTACAGCACTGACTACAGCTTCAGCCCCGGCGCTCCTCAGCACCTGATCCCCACCACACAGCACCTGTTTGACGGATTCAGGCCTCCGGTTCACGGTCCATACACCGAGTCCACGACCACGGGGGCGTTAACAGGATCACCTGTCGTCTCTCTGCCCGCGTCCTCCCGCTCCTCCTCACGACGCTACTCCGGCAGAGCCACGTGTGACTGCCCGAACTGTCAGGAGGCGGACGGCCTGGGTCAGGGGGGCTCGAGCCCGCGGCGGAGGGCCCTGCACAACTGTCACATCCCCGGCTGCGGCAAAGTCTACGGCAAGACGTCCCACCTGAAGGCCCACCTGCGCTGGCACACCGGGGAGAGGCCGTTCGTCTGCAACTGGCTCTTCTGCGGGAAACGCTTCACACGCTCCGACGAGCTCCAGCGGCACCTGCGCACGCACACCGGGGAGAAGAGGTTCGAGTGCGCCGTGTGCCGCAAGCGGTTCATGCGCTCCGACCACCTGAGCAAGCACGTCAGGACGCACGGCGCGGACGGCTCGGATGACGGCGGCGACGCGGGACTCGGGAAAGCGAGCAGCGACACGGACACCAGCCGGTCCGGCAGCCCGAGCCGGTCCCCCGGGGAGGCACAGAGGGCGGGGGAATAAGTCACACACACACAAGTGGACGTTAGATTACACTGAACCAGAGGAGCGTGATTTCCCGAACACTCACAAACTGAAATGGCACTTTATCATGAACTTCAGCTGTGGATCAACACTGTCTTTACCTCAAATATCATATTTGTAGCCTTCTTTGCAAAATAAATTTTTACCAAACAGTTTTTAAATGTTGAAGATTTGTTAATTCTAATTTATTCTACAGTTCTTCCCATTTAGAAAAAAACAAGAAGCCTGTTTTCACTTCTTTGTTTTGTTCTTGACAAACATGGTCAGCCTTTTTTTTTTTATTTCGGCTTCAAAGCCATTGCCCTTTAAAATTATTTAAAATATATATTTCGTTGATATACATTTTAAGAATTGAGCTGTGCCTGTTGGTCAATTTGGGCACCTGTAAAATTTGATGTTCAGCCTGTTGGTCAGAGGCCTGTGATTTAACAAAATCTTTTTGTATATTGTTATTTTTAATTAAAAAATCATTTTTTTCTGAACGTACGAATCTAAGCAGTGTTTAACTAAAACCATTATCCTTCTTGATTAGTAAGATGAAATTATGGAGGAATACTTGCGGCCATTAATCACACATTAGAGAACTTTTCTTTACCTAAAGTGTTATTCAGTTTTTCTTCTTGTGTTTGATTGGTTGAATTCTGGTGCCGGTTTTGACATTATTTATAGAAATATTCCCATTAAATCTACTAAATTACATCTTTATTTTAAGTTATAACTCCTTTGGGCTGGTGTGTAACTGAGACCTGTAAAAACTAAAAGTACCTGATCAAGGTATTGACGTTGTTTTGGTGATAAAGACACACATCACACCTCTTTAACTGTAAAACCTGCAGAGTTGAACATTATTGCAAATGTTTAAATTGATCAGAATATTTATAATATATATATATATTATATTCTATGTATCAGTTGTTTTAGTGTGTATCTCCACCTAGTGTTCAGTTTGGACAGTTACTTTTTTTTTTGACCCCCATTGGTTCTTGATATTAAAGTTAAAAACAAAACTTGGCCACAACTTAAACGTTTGTACATCTAGTTGCAACCGATTAACACAAAGGCTTTAATTCAATTGAACAGACAACAGTGAAATTAAAATATAGCGAAACTTACAAATGAGGCACTGTAATGAACTAAATAGTTTTTGATAACAAACTTTTCATAAAGAATGAATAAATAAAATTCAACACATGTTGGTGCAGAAATCTGCAAAACACAAGAAATTATTAAAAAACATCTTGCACATTTTATTGTGACAAAATCCTTCATGCTACGCAACTACAGTCACATTATTTGACAGTAAAACTACACAGAAAAGTGCTGTTGTTACTCCAAACTGAGATGAGATGATTATTATCTTATTGCTGAATTATTCTCGGTCAGGAAGAGAGACCAGTCTTCATAAACACAAAGAGGGATCACTACCTATTACTCAAGTAGCCTTGTCATAATATAGCACAATTAACATATCAGAATAAAAGAAAGAAATAATAATAATAAAATCACAATAAATAATAATTAGTGTTCAGCTATTGCTGTAAAAAAGTTTGAGTTAAATAAAAAAGAACAGGATTGGGGGAAGCAAAAGTCTCATAAGATGCCATTCAACTGGCAATGTGGATCCAGAGGATCTAGTGCATGAGGAGTGTGAGGAGAGAAAGTCCACCTCTGTACCTTTACGGCTGATTTGTACCTTTGGCCAGGAGCTGCTCTCAGCCTCTAAACATATCTACAGCTCTGGATAGCGATGATCAGAAGATGCATGCACACGTTTCTGTCGCTGTTACAGAGGTCGAATGTTCAGTCATTTGATGATACACTTGCCATCAGTATTTAACATATTGATTTTCAGTCCATTGTTATTCCAGTGTTGTGGTTGTGTTACATTAGCTTCGAACGCACTTGCATGCCTTCTAATGCCCAAAGAATAGCAAACAAATCATTTCAGACCCGCCATTACGGCTCTCTCGCCTTAGAGACCTCACAGTTTTCAGTAGTATAATGCAAAAACAATTGTTCAAGTGCAAGTCTAACCAGACAATCATATGAAACAATATTGTCATACGTATATATCTATAAAATGATAGTGAAATGCCATAAAATAACATACATTTTCAATGAAGTTGATCGGTTAATAAAACCAAATATATAGGGACACAAAAAAATACTTTAAGACCAGGTACACACCACATGAAAGTCTTATCAAAGAGTCACTTGTGTGCTTCCGTAACAGTTACATCATATCAGTTACACCCAAATCAATTCAGCAGAAGTCAGGAATGTGACAACAGTATTATTTGAGAGGAAATTTCGTACCTCAAGCTGGCCACAAGGGGGCAGTCTAAAACAGGAAGACAGTAGAGTTGGGGTGTTGGAGTGTCACAGAGCAAAACATGTAGTGTTTTTTACTGTAAATAGAAAGCAGAGATAGAGCACCAAAGTATCTATCTGAGCACCACACACACACACACACACACACACACACACACACACACACACACACAGGCCCATAAATTAGAGCAACAATTGCGATTTTCGTGGCTAAAAAAGTGCGAACTGATCGTTCTGTACCCTAAAGAAGGAGAAGAAGCCTCACTGCTGCTGCTACAGAGGAAAAAGAGGTCGGGGGACTTGTGCTCGAAGTTTCATCTCCATTTCCTGAATACTGGCCTCGTTCGTTACACAGTCTAAGAGACCATGGGCAGTTTATAGTTTTTAACCATTATCAGTGTCTCCACATACAGCTGGTTGAAGTTTTATGAAGGTTCAGACACAGAAGAGAAGTCTTTTAGTCCAACTCTCCTTCTAGTCTCTTGTACCTTCCCTCTGGCCGGGACCTCTGACCTCGGCCTAGTACTGCCAGGGGTCACCAAGGGGCATCTTGGGAACCTGAATGTGCATCTCCAAAGGGCGGTCAGGTGGTTGGTCCCTCCTGTAGGTAACTGTCTTCTCATTGGTTGTTGGAATGTAGGACAAGTCCTGGAGGGTGACAGAAATATAACGTCAGTAATAATCACACACACACACACTTCTGAGGACCTTACATTGACTTACACTAATTTTCTGGAGACCTTAACCATAATTAATAGTTTACCCTTATATTAACCATAGCCTTATCCTTAACCTAAACCTAAACCTAAACCTAAACCTAAACCTAAACCTAAACCCAATCTTAACCTAACCTGAAAACATGTCTTAGGACATTTTATGATTTACGTTATGAGGACTAGATTTTTGAAGACATCCCCCCGAATGTGACTCACAACATTAGTAGCACCTGGACCACCAACACACACACTAAGTTTAGTAATGCTCTTCTATAAACATGGGGACTCATGAAACGTAAAAATCTATAAAAAACTTTAGTCCATGAAGACAGAGTCCTACAATGAACCCATAATGCAACTTAATGGAACATTTTTACAAAGCTGCATTTATGTGAGACGGAGGGGGAGTTGGAAAAGGTTTCTGTGTTTTTAACTTCATCATATGACAACTCGAGGTGGTTGTACAATTGCTGGTCTTGTGAGAACCAAAAATACTGTGCACTGACGATGCAAAAAGTATATCCATTGCATTCAGTGTTAAAAACCCAATGCACAAACCAGGGTTACAAAGTTGCTTTCAGTTGGAGATAAATATTGTTTTCAGACAACTGTCTTTGCAGGTGTTGTCGTCACAGGGACTCGTAAATTAATCTGACATAAAATCACTGCAGTGCTCCTTCATATTAAATGGATTTCCTAAACATTCAACCTTAGAAATAGATGGTGATTGTTTGTTACATTATGGGAACCCTAAGTGAGGAGTTTTACAACTTCCAGTTCGAGTAAATTATGAGGCACATGTCCCCTGAGAGTGTAACGTTACTGTGGAAACACGGTGACCAGTCTATGATCTGTGGGCTCATTAAGATGATCTGCAGGGAACAATAACTGAGGAGTTTCCACTTAAAACTCTTAAAAACACAACAAACAAGTTTAGGCACACACGTGTCCAGAAAGCTCACTCTTGCTCAAATTTCCATTTTCTCCTTCTTCTCAAAGGTGCTGTACATCATTGTAAAGTCACAAATCTGGATGCTGGAGATGGTGAGCTGGGATTTGAGAGGAAATGTGAAATACAGCTGTACCTTGAACAGCACTCTCAGATTTCTCCGTCCTGTTTTTAGCGGAGAGTTCACTTTGGGGAAACTATCCAAAGAATTTAGAGGGTCCCTCAAGCATCTTAGGGCTCCATGGGCTTCACCCAGCGCCTCATTAAAACCCTGCAGAGCTGATGACCACCTCCAGTGTTTCCTGACTTTTGAGAGCTAACCTTTCCAGTGCAGTGATAAACTCTGTCCTCAGCAGTGCCCCCTGGTGACCAGCCACGTTTTCTCTGTAGAAGCAAGCGGGAGACGGCCACCACCACCAGCCCGCAGAGCACCGTCAGTGCACACACGCTGAGGAACGTTCCCACCAACCGGCTGTTGCTCGTACACTCTGCAAAGACACACATTTTAAAGGTCGTTAGGAATCTGGACACACATATACGTTACTTTAAAATACACACTAAAATATGCTTATATTTGAAATATAAAGGATTGGTGCAGAGATTCCTTTTGACCCCATCCATACACAAGAGCACCAGACACTCAGGCTTTAATCCTCAAACAGCACTTTGAAGACAGTGAAGGACGAAGTGTTCTCCTTTACTAAATATATCTCTATAGATGTTGAACAGGAGCAGTGGTACAAATGTGAGGCCCAACAAACCCCTAATGAAACCACATGAACAATCTATATTCAACAACATTAGCAGTGATAATAACAACATTCAATGATTTAAAATTACTCAAATCCGGTCCCTTATCACACACAAGTAAAAGCACAGACGTCTTTAAAGTGAGTGTACTTCGATCATCAAGACCATCAAAGTGTTTGCTACATAGAAAAATGGACTCTGTATCTAATAATGACAAATTGCTACTAATGTCCTTATTAAGTTGTTAATAAAGAGGTGACAATTGATTTAGCTGGTTTGGTTGAAACTACATTATATTGTATATTGTTTGGTGGTTAAGGCCACTGGCTTCCAACCTAGAGGTCTAGCCCCCTCCTGAGGGGGACGAGATAAATGTGAGGCGCCATGACATGATTAACGTGCCACAGAAGACAAAATAAACACAATTACACATCAGCATCTGTGCTCAGTGGCTGCTGTGCCAGGGGGTGCTGTGCTGAATGGTTAGCACGCTGTGTATCTGTTGGAGAGCATGTGTGGATGACGGACTCATCGCTCCGCACAAAGAGCTCAAAGACCGCTCCGTCATTTTGTAACACGGTCACCATGGAGACCTGGCTCCTGCAGCACCCAGGAGGGGTGGGCGTGAGCAGGAAGAGAGGGTCCCGTTGGTTGTAGGGGGGCGGTGAACTAGGGGGATGTAAGGGGGCGGAGAGGGGGACAATGAGGAGTGCTGTTCCAAAAATTGGGAGGGCGGGGATGAACTGTTAAACTTGGATGTGGAATAATGTGTGTGTGTGTAACCCAGGGCATGTGTGTGTAGTAGTGGGTTTTAAGTTGTGTGTGTGTGTGTCTGTGTGTGTGTGTGTGTGTGTGTGTGTGTGTGTGTGTGTGTGTGTGTGTGTGTGTGTGTGTGTTTGTGTGGTTGTGGATGGATGTGTGTGTGGATGTTCAAATCAAGAAAGTGAACTGGAAACTGAGGGGAAATGTAAAATACAGCTGTAACACTGACAGCGGTCTTGCTGACTCAAATACACTAGAGTGCAGTAGTGCAGCAGTGGTAGCAACGGAAGTGACCTTGAATGAAAGCATGTGTGTGTGTGTTTATGTGTGTGTGTGTGTGTGTGTGTGTGTGTGTTACACCTGGTCTTGTGCTCATGTGAAGCTGGCTCAAGTCTATGATTATCAGATCACACTGGTTAAACTGGTTTTACCTGAAGTATTGTCCATGTAGCCCCTCAGTGTTGTACAGGTGTTGTTGCAGAGTCCCACCTCTCTCTGTGCAAGAGCCTGTGAAGAGCTGCAGCCCGAACACTTCCTGTTAGAAAGAGGCAATAGATTCAAATAGAACTATCTCTGTAAAAGCTCTCATAATGCTTTGTGGTGGGGAACAGAAATGGACAAGTACCCGTATGATTGGCAGGTGATTTGGCAAGCAGGGCATTTCTCACAGAAGTCCCCAGAGTACCGGTGGTCGTCACATACACACTTGCCGCACACGCATTTCCCCTGCCCGCTGCATAGCAAGCCATTGGCTGATTGGCAGGTTGCTGTGGAGACCAGACAACCGCAGCTTTCACCAGTCCAACCGTCGTCACACAGACATTCACCTGAGACACACACACCCCGTCCTGAGAGGAGACAGACAGAGAGAGGCCGAAGGGAAACGGAGATTAAAAAATGTAGCCTATGCGTGTGTATCATCAAAAATGCTCACATTAGTACTTTTTAATATCTTGACATAAGTGTGTCCCCCTCACCCCCACACAGAAGTCCCCCTTCATAAGGGCAGGAGAAGTCGTCCCTCTCACAGTATTTCCCGTATACTGTCCCGAGCCTGCTCTCTTCACACACACACCTCCCGCAGACACATTCCCCCCGACCACTGCAGTCCACATCAGACCCATCAGCTCTGCATATCCAGTTTGAATCTCCGTGGTCTGGCCTCTGCTCCTGATTGGCTGCGTCCTGGGTGCCTGTGCACGGTGATTGGTTGTCTTCATGACAGCGCATTGTTGGTCCACAACTGCAGCGACATTTAGAGTGAATCCTAACGACAGTGGATTCATTGTAACCCAATGGATGAACCATGACTCGCACGTCTTCATCTTCGCCATCATCAGGACACGAGCGCAGGCCGATGGTGATATTGAAGTAAACCTGAGCGGGAAGACAAAGACGTGAATAACAGCTTCTACTATTCTTGTCAATTTACAGTATGTGTATATTTTGCAGATATGAGATAGTCAAAACACATTAGTTTGGTCCAATCCGCTAACATGGAGGAGACAGGATTTATATATGGCAGGACAATTAAGAGGCTTTAGCTTCACAGTCCTGTCATCCATCTTTGTATAAGTTCTATGTATTCAGATGAAATACGTAATTAAATGTTGTCTCTGTCAAAAAGGGGAAAGAGTGATCTTCAAGTGAAGTAAAAACACCAACAGAACCGTTTTAGGCCTTAAATCCTAAATCATTTAACAACCATTTCTTTCCCAAGAGTTTGCTGAGAACCTAAAATAGGAGACTCAAGCAAAGTGTAAAGCTGTATTTTTCCTCCTGAAACTCCTGTGGTAAATCCAAAGGAATGACATTACATACATCTCATTGCAAAATCTTAACTCTTAAATGCTCAAACTTCATTTGAATGATTATTCTGTTCATGTGGTTTACGGGGTAAATTGTGCGTGCCAAAGCTTTGAACCAGCAATTGGGCCTTTTTTCTAGATTTTTATCACAATTCTGGTAAATGTGAGTACTTTCTATAATTCACTTTAATCCACCCACGGATTAAATGGCTGCCCTCCATTCACTTCGCACAATGGACTAACTGTGGAGCAGTGATTCAGCAGCTCTGTGTTTAAGAGTACCAAAAGGTTAAGGAGGAGAGGAGTCTCACAGGCAGTTTGGGGAGTGAACAGAGAGAAAAATTTGAGACCCCAATTTATACCCAAATGAGCTCCTGTGTCGTGCCGAGAAGTTTCAAGAAAGCTCTGAAGAGTATGCAGGACGTTTCAGTGGATGTCCAGCAGCTTGTTTCTAAACATAAATTTGTTTTTCCCTCATATAAGGCAAAGTAGGGATTTTAGGACAAAACAGGTCATGAAATCACGTGAAAATGTTTTCCACTTAAAAACAGCCTGTAATCCGCTCAACTCGGATTATTTACCAAATCTTGTCCGTCACGTAAAGCTCTCAGGGAAGTCTCTGTGTGTCAAAGTAATCCAATCCAACCAATAAATGTCCTCTCCGGGATCTCCACTCAAAGATTTCTGTATAAGTAAATCTGATTAACGTTAAGATAAAGTCTTACTCCTCATGTGTGTACTGAATGTATGTTTGTGTCTTTACCGTCTGGCCGGGCTGCACCCCCGAGCAGCTCTGGTCCTTGGCAGTGGACCCGTTAGGACAGAGAGGAGACACAGATACCCAGTACCTGCTGACTGCCTCGTCCTCCAATGACACTGACACCGCGACCTCTGACAGCAGCCTCTGTGAGGAGTGAGGGGGGAGAGAGACGAAGAAGCAACATCAAAGTTACAACCTGACATCCAAGAAATTATTTAAAGCCTGCAGCGTTTTATCCTGGGTGCATGGGAATGGGATGAAATAGAGCAGGGAGAACAGTGGCAGTTTAAATTTTAATCTGAAGGAGTGAATAAACTGAAACTTTGATTAATTAAAGTTGTCACATGTCCTGTGAAAGCCCTCATTGTCGTGCTTTCATTCTGACATACAGCGGGGGTTTATGGGAACAAGGAGGTGGGGCCAAAAATAGCATCTTTGTATTCGTCCATGATTAGGACACATGGTTTCCACGGGGATCTGATAGCTATTATAATGCGAGCTTCTGTTCGGGCTCTGCCTCTTGTGTGTGTGTGCGTGTGTGTGTGTATGTGTGTGGCTGTGCACCCGGATCTGTGGATTCGGCAGATTCCCGAAGCAAACAATGGACCGCTGTGCCCGAGGCAAGATTATAGCCTATGCTGTTGCCAACTGCACAAATGCCTCGTCTCACACACACACACACACACACACACACACACACACACACACACACACACACACACACACACACACACACACACACACACACAGACACACACACAAACACACACACACACACAGACACACACACACACACACACACACACACACACACACACACACACACACACACACACGCACACAAACACACACACATACTTGCTGATGCACAGAAGGCCTTACTCGTCCTTAACCTCCTGTTCTCATCTTTGTTTTGTTTTTTTGTGTAATTATCAGCTTCAGCGACTGAAAACATCTCTAATCATCTGTTTTCCCAACTACAGATTTTCTGTGGGTTTAAGTTGCGTAAGTGTCTTCAAACTCCTGGATATACAGTATGAGCTGTTGTCACTTGGAGAAACACACCGGATTATCACTAATTCAGAATCTTCTTCTGCATAAAGGAATGTGCTATGAGTCAGCCTGAGAGATCAAACAAGCACCAAAGTAAACTGAGTTCATGTTGCCTCAGCAGATCAGCCGACTAACGCCTCAAAAACTTTTGAGCCCCGTACAGCTCATGCTGTGATTCTGTGCTCCTCTCTCCAACCTTTTGCTTGTCCTTGTCCCTCTCTTTGTTGTCTCAAGGTATGATACTATTCTGTGGGAGAACTAAGGGATCTTATAGCGAGGAAGATGTTACTCTCCAAAATTGCAGAGGAAGAGGAGAAGGGGCATAGTGCTCTGTACCTTGTATGCATCCACCACCAGCTCGATTAGGTTTGAAGCCTGGAAGATGCCTAACTTTCCCAGGTAGGAAGCAGGGAGCAGACGCACCAACTCCTAGATAAGGAGAGGGAGATGAGGGTAAAGAAATTATTTGATGACTTTACATTAAGTCCTCATAACAGAAAGAACAAAACACCACAGTAGAGAGAGAGAGTTGAAAATGCCGAATGGAGACTGTATTTAGAGCATAGATTTAGAGATGGACGAAATGACAGCTCCCCAAAAGTGAAGCCAAAGCATCTCAATTGCCACCTGGTGGCTGGCTGGGAGAGGCTGTGGACTAGTGGCAGAAACTTGGACTATGGGCAGAAAAGGTCTCTGGTTTGTCTCTGGTTCGGCTCCACGGAGAAACGACAAAAAGAACAACCTGGATTGATCTGTCCAAAAATCCATGAGGATTCTCCCTTCCCTGTCTAGTGCCCCTGAGCAAGGCACCTTACTCCCCCAACATCTGCTCCCCGGGCGCCGTACATTGCTGCCCACTGCTATGTGTGTCCTGCACCAGATGGGTTAAAAGCAGAGGTTAAATTTCCCTCCTTGCTTGAGTGTGCTTGTGCATGTCTGTGCATGTGTTTGGGACAAATAAATGTATCTTAGGTCCTAAAACCTGTCTCCCTCATCCTAACAGATGAGACATGGATCAAACCAAAATGTCAAATAGAATACAAATAATAAAATAGAATCATTTATAGAATCATTTATTGGGAGGTCTTATACCTGTGTTCAAGTGCAAATTTTCCTGATATGTTTGGTTTTATTTAGTTGAAACGTCATGCCAGATGCCAGTGTTTGTGTCCGGGATAGTTTTGGTTTCATGTCTGGATAGGAGGAAGAAGACGAGGTGCATGTGTAGGACATTACCTCATACCACTGGTACTGCTGCTTCTCAACAGCAAAGATGGAGTAGATATAGTTTTCAAGCAGCTTATCGGACAACTGACCCACGCTGGGATGGTCCTGCGGAAGACAAACCAATAAACTGAAATACAACTGAACCTTCTCTTCAAGTTGAATTCACTGTATTAATGTATATCATCTGAAAGGGTTAAAATCAAAGTCTACAAAACCAATTTCCCTTCAGAAATGTACACAGTTTATGTAATTGTGTGATCAGGTGAGCTTCTAGAAGTACTGTGCATATAGCTGAGGGTTTCAACAAGTAAAAAGCCAAGTAAACCAACAATAAGTGATCCTCCCTCCACTTCTTCACTGACTGTGTCTCCTTTTCAAATTCCTCAGTCCTCAGTGTAGCTTTCCTGACCCTGACTCCTCAGCCCTGACAGGTCCGCTCACCATCCTGGTGCTCCCTGTGTAGACGTTGTTCTCCAGGTGACACAGGCCGTCGTGAGGCGTGACAATCCCTGCCAGCCGGCTGTCCAGGGCCAGGTGAGATGGCTGGTCCGTCATCAGGAGCAACAGACGCTTGGCCTCTGGTCGCCAACCTACCGCCCGCTAAAGGAGAAGCAGAAAGAAAATAAGGCATGTCATTTTATGTTTAGCAGTAAATTTAAAACTCCAGTAGCTTATAAAAACCCCTTAGCTCTACACCTTCCGTTCTCTTTTTCGTGGCTGGGTTCTAGCAAAAGGCTAATATTGCTTCGCCCCTGCTCTCTGCCTTCCCACCTTCACAGCGCCACCTGCAGCTGAAGAGGCCTTTTCTAACTACTGAGCTCCACCCGCAAGTTGACAGTATCGGTTTCTTATAAAACGTTGACTTTCTCTGACAAAGCGAATCCACAGTGGGGCATCGTGCACAGTTAAACTCTGGTGAACTTTGAGCTGTGATATTGGCTTATTAGGATTCATGTATGTGTGAGCGATCTTGATTTTCTCCATCTTAATCAAACCACACGCGATGACAGATCTCTTTTCTGCTTTCACGAGACGGGTTTTACAAATCACGTCATCTTTATCCCACACATCGCTCATGCTAGACTCACACAACCTGATGTGGAAAATACTGTTTGTGCGCAGTTCGTAATTTAAACAGTTTACACATGTGGTAATAAAATTCCAATTAAAACATGTTACTCATCTGATCTACATCAGCTCTCTTGGTGATCAGCTCTCTCTGTAAAGCCGGATTAAAAGAAAAAGCTGATGATGTTCTTCCAACAGCCACAGAGTCGCTCACTTTCTGTCTGTGACTCGTCATCGACCCTGTGAGAAAATTGGGTCTATGTGTGCATGTCTGTGTATTTAAGGAGACCCAGTGAGCGCAGGAGTAGGCCTGACATAATGGAGGGTCTATTTCGAGACTCATGACCACCGTGGTGTTTCCCTGCAGACTGGTTACTCAGGGCCCCCTGCATGCTGTGACTCAAAGGCCTCAGAAGCTGAAGTATAAGCAACTGTGTGTGTGTGTGTGGGTGTGTGTGTGTGTGTGTGTGTTTCTGCCATACCCCAGAAGTCGTGTCATTAAATAGTAGGATTCTAGCTGTGCTATTGAATGCTGAGTCACCATTCTCCCAGAAAGAATGCCTCTTTCACCTATGTACAGTCTCAACACCATATTTGGGCTTGACTTCCATTTTTCTCAATATATTCAAGAAACGTCTGCGTCTCTTTTGCTTGACACACCTTGGTCTTTTAAGCCTGACCTCTGAGGATACACACCTGGCAGACAGCAGCTTGCAACATAGCATCCAGCCCCCCCTCAGGTGTGTCCATGTTCCCGGAGATGCGCTGGCGTTTAATCACGCGCGTGAACTCGCTCATGTTTCCTGTCATACTGAGGACGTGGTGGAAGCCGTGGGCCGGGCGACAGCGGATCTCATAATCACTGGTGGGAGACAGAGCGAGTCGCACAACTAAAAAAAGGATTTTAACTGCATCATTCAGGAATGCAGAGCTCCAAAACAGAGTAAGCAAATGCCAGAAGCTTGTGTGTTGTTTCAGCCTCCCAGTACAGGTCATCATCGTCATAACAGTGTTGCCCCCAACAACTGATAAGTCTCCCTGCATGACTTACAACAAATTGGGAGCAATCATGGGAGCAGCTTGCTTAAATAAAGAAAGAGAAAGAATTTCCTGAGAAATTAGAGATCAGGCTTGGACAGTGTTGATGGTCTATTGTACTGATGGAAAGAACATCGACAAAAAGCTCTATAGAAAAGATGAATGCTCTTTTTTCCAGCAATTGATAAACAAACAAATCCTGTGTCTTACCTGCAGGGGTTGTTGATCTTGGAGGGATGCACATTAATGTAAGGGGAGACGGGTTTGTCCACGAACGAGCCGAAACCCAGCCAAAGGTCCGAGGAGTGCTCCGTCATACGAAGAGACAGAGCAACGCCAACTGTCTTCAGCTGGACCGCAGGAGGGAACAGGACGGAAAAGTCAAATAAGGGTAAAGAAAAGAAGGTGCATAGGAGGATAATAACAGAAGATCAAAATTAGATATAACAGAATAAAACGATTACCACAAAACTGCAACTTCATATATTTTTTATATATTCCTCAATATAAGTACATTTACATTTGTCTCAGCTTTTCTAATGTCTATTCCATTTAAAATGTAGGGCATTCATCTCATAGCAAGTCATTATTACTGTTTAGATGTGTTGGTGCTTTGTATAATAAACTTTCTCCTTCAAAATAACAAGTGAAACACATAAACACTGAGTTGTTTAAAGGAGACATATGATGCATCTGAAGATGTTCTCTCCTCCATTGTGTCAACATTTTTTTGTGTATGTAAAAGTTCTGCGAAATTAAAATTGGGGTAATTTCCTCCACAGAAAACCCCAATGTGACGTCACACGACATCAGGATGCCCTACATTTGCATAATACAAGCCTAGCGACAAGTCTGGCACGCCCCCTTAACAAAGCCAGTTAAAGCAGGCATTGATTGCCGACATTTCCTACATGCGTTGATCAATCTGTGCAGGTCTTCATCAGGAGGGAGGCCTTAAAGACAGAGGAGCTAAAACCAAACGTTTCAGACGTTGACAAGAGGACCTGCAGCAATGGAGAGCATGTAAACCTAAAGTAATAACCCAAATTAAAACCTGAAAATTAGTTTAACAGAGGAAGATTTAAATAAACAGCTGAGCGGTTTAACACCTACATGATCCAGGTTTTCCTGCATAGAGGCTGATACATCCACCAGGTAATATAGATCCACTGGGTAACGGTCCAGCTGCTTCACAGCCACTATGAAGCTGGCTTCAGAACCTACACACACACACACACACACACACACACACACACACACACACACACACACACACACAAAGATATAAAACTCACTGTGCAAAAACTGTAGATTTTACATCTGCAGGTTGAAGAGAATGTGATGAAAATGTGTTTGTCCCTCATCTACCTGGTGTGAGGGTGATGCTAATGTCGGCTGGGGACACTTGTGTGCTGCCGACAGTGGCATTGACCTCCACTTTGACCTCTGACTGTTCCATTAGCTCCGGTCCACAGCCTCTTCTTAGCAGGTTCACTGGCAGGTCACAGCGATGGCCTGGCAACGACCAATCCTGAAAGTTCTGGAGGTCACACGTGGAAACTGTGATCATCTTTTAAGATGTTGTACTTGCAGTTTTCAAATTGACAATAACAGAAATCGTGCAAATAATAGAAACACACTCATAAAACAGAAAATAGAGAAGAAGACACAAGTAAAGACACATGAACCACAATGTTCCTGATGCAGACAGATATATGGCTTTTATGAACAGTAGGTTCACTCAAATATCATGATTTTATGTTTTGATTTGTACAATACTCATGTCTCCTTGAATCAATATTTCTATTTCAGGGTCAAAGAATTGAGTTTCATATTTCCCTGTACTGCTCCAGTAAAACACATTTTCTCTCAAGTATTTTTATTTCGTGATATTTGGATTCTGTAGAGAACGTAGAGTGCTAAATCTATTAGGAAACACACTGGTTCCTTTCACACAAACAAACACTGCATTAGTCACTATGGTTTCATTTTCTCTTTCTGTCATTTTTACAATGTTTGTATTGATTTGCAATGATGACATAACCATTATACTTTCAATTTAAGGTGACTCATCATTTTAGAATATTGGGAAGGATTGTCCTGTATGAGTGCTGACTCAATTTTGTACATCTAATCCCTGTGCATCTCATCACTGAATACAAGGGAGATGAATCTAAACAAATACATAAATAATAACCTTTATTTACAGCACTTTTTAATAAATTATTTTAAATTCAGTAAAATAGTAATAAAGCAATGGAACATGAGCAGACAAAAGAGAATTATTAAATAGATCAAATTATATAAATATATTAAATAGACTTGGTCTAATTGGAGTAAATAAGAGTCAAGTGGGAGATCTGGTTTTGATGGGGCACTTGGCTATTTTCTTAAGCCGGACATAATTTGATCGGCCATGTGCTGAATAAATCTTGGGAAACTGCCGATGACCTCACCACCGCCTAATAGCCAGCTGCTAAGTATTTAAGTGTCGTGCTTTGCAGCTTTACAGTGGATTGTCGACCTTTGGTCCTTAAGTCTGTGACAAACACTCACAAACAAAATAGCTGCACATAAAAGTTGACCATTATATGAGTCTGTTTATATGTCACAGGCCTGACTGGTGTGAGTCCATTTAAAGAGTGTGACATGTGCAACAAGATGAAACAGAAAGGGAATAAAATGGGGCCAATAATTGGAATTACAAACAGAAATAGCCCAAGAACAAAGCAGCAAATACGAGCTGAAAATGTAGCTGAAAATGTAATCAAATCCTGAACCTGAAAGCTTGTCTGAGTTTGATGTGTTTGTGCAAATCCCTGTGGCTATAAACTGTGAATGTCAGAAAGTTCCTGGGACTTTCCTTACACAGTTTGCCCCTTGAGCTGGCATTAAATGAAAGTGTCAGGATGTGAGCGAGCATATTGACTGCTTGCTTGCGTGTGTGTGTGTGTGTGTGTGTGTGTGTGTGTGTGTGTGTGTAAAGGGGGTTACAGAGGTTGGGTCTGAATGCTTTCACACACCAGTGAGCACCACAGCCCTGCTTAATGATGTCAGATAAGGTTAAGGTTCATAGGGTGGGAAACCACCTGAAGTCTGAAAACACACACACAAACAAACGCACATAGGCACACACACACACACACACACACACACACACACACACACACACACACACACACACACACACACACACACACACACACACACACACACACACACACACACAAACACACACACACACACACACACATATGTTGGCGGTCCTGTCTAGCCAACAGGTTGTGTGTGTCTGCTAATGTGGGTTTGAGACGCTTTACAGCTTCTCAAGGCTAATTCAGGATGGACTTTTTATGAGACAGACACCAACAAAGCACAGACAATTGCATACAAAAACATCACAGGCGGCTGGAAATGTTCACCCACACACACAGGCACAAACACACAGACACTGGGGCAGCCACTAAGCTCAAACATACACATTATATTCACATCTGTGGACAGCATCAAAGTTTTAGAGTGTGTCATCTGAGGAATGCCGCTGAATGTCTGTCACGGTATACACACACACACACACACACACACGCACACACACGCACACACACACACACACACCCCTACCTCTTTGAAGCACCAGGCACACTGTGGTCCACTTCTTAGACACTCTGTGCATGTAGTGATACTAGGAGACCAGCAAGTACTGTCACCTGAAGAGAAGAGAAGAGAAGAGAAGAGAAGAGAAGAGAAGAGAAGAGAAGAGAAGAGAAGAGAAGAGAAGAGAAGAGAAGAGAAGAGAAGAGAAGAGAAGAGAAGAGAAGAGAAGAGAAGAGAAGAGAAGAGAAGAGAAGAGAAGAGATCTGTGATTAGCATATGAAAGAATGTGTATGTGTCAACACTCATTAGCCATGCAGCATGGGCCCCCCTGGATATTAAGACATCTCATGCACACTTTTGATGATCCAAGCACCACTTTGCATCTTACACGAGGCTCTTCAGGCCCGACATGTTGTGGGCAAACGGCTGGGAGTGTGGGAACAGGTGCTTGGAGTTGTTGGAGTGGTGCAATGGATCATTTCCCACACCCACACACACACATGGACATTAATCATGAGTCAATCAGTGCAGGCTACATGCAGACAAATATCACAGGAATGACCCTCCTTTATACTTTCATGCAACATTAGCAGGAAAAGAATTATACCGCAGATTTTTTTCCGAGCCATCACGATGAGTTATGGGGCTAAAATGTAGGACAGAGAAAGGCTGCAGGTTCCGGCATCATTAAACACCCCCCATTGACAAGCAGCTCTGACCCAATTAGCACTCCATGGCCTCTGGCAAACCCATAGGTGAAGCATTTAGATTATAATCATAAAAAGATCAATACATGCTGAAAAGAGGATTGCAGGCTGCTATAATGGTTTCAAGGGTTTTCTGACTCTTTGGTTAAAAAGACCTAAACATGTGTGATCCTATACAGGCTCCTTAGGAAAAACAATCTTTATGGATCTAAATGGTAGTCCTTTACATGGAGGTTTGGGAGAGGTCTCCCTTCAGCAGGGAGCTCGGATGAGGATGGGAGCAGATGCAGGCTAATTGCTCGGGAATGATGTCGCCTAATTGGCCCTAATGAGCCTTGACTCACCGGCACCACTGGAGGCTTGTGCGCAGACAGCGAGCACCACGCAGCCGAGCAGGAGACACCGAGGGAGCCGGAGCCTGGAAGTCATATTATCCTCCGATCCACACCGGGACACCGACGCAGCGCAGGAGGCACAGGAGCAGGAGGCACAGGAGCAGGAGGCGGATGGAGCAGGAGGCACAGGAGCAGGAGGCGGATGGAGCAGGAGGCGGATGGAGCAGGAGGCACAGGAGCAGGAGGCAGATGGAGCTACTGGAGACCGACCGGGGGAGACCGGGTACCGCGCGTCCGCCGCTGCACGAACAACAGCCGCGGGGGCATTGTCGTTCACCCAATAACAACCCTCTAATCCCGGAGAGGTATTCACATTCCCGGGGTCGAATCAGCTTCCGAGCGCGCTCCCCCGTGGACCAGGAGAGGAGGTGAAGCGATCGGCGGAGTGCGGCAGCGGTGCGCGTCGCTCCATCGACTCCGATCCAGCCGCAGGTGTGCGACGTGTCCCCGGCCGCTGTCGCGATGGACCCCCCCGCCCCCCCTCTGGGCCTCTCACAGGTGATGGTGACGTCTCAGCATCCCGGGACAGAGCCGAGCCGGGCCGGGCCGAGTCGAGCTACACGGGTACGCACACACTGGCACGGTTACCAACCAGCGCTGCGCTCAGCCGGCGCGCTCTCACTGAACATCCCACACTGAAAGCCGGGATGTGATCGGGCTTCCACCGCTGTGTGGTGACTCAGGCAGGCGTCGCCATGGCAACGACGCTGTGTCAGAGGGGGAGAGAGAGTGTGTGAGTTAAAGAGGGAGGGAGGAGAGACTAATAAGGAGAGGGAGGAGGAGAGAAGGAGTGGTGGTGGTAGTGGGGCATTCCGAGTGAACTCTGGCCTTGAATTGAACACTGATGTTTATATTGCCTCTTCAGGGAGTCGTTTCACCGCACTGTGAGGGCTCCTGTGTGTGTGTGTGTGTGTGTGTGTGTGCGTGCGTGTGTGTGTGTGTGTGTGTCTGGGGGTGGGGGGCAAAGCATGTGTAGATGGATGAAGGGGGTAAAAAGGGAGAAAAAGAGGGGGGCCAAAAAAAGAAAAACTCAGAGCTCTTGCAGAAGGGGTTCACAAGCCGGTGCTACAGGAGGATGGGGGAAGTTGTGTGTGTGTGGGGGTGTGTACGGGGGGGGGGGGGGGGGGGGATCCATTGTGCACAGATTCCAATGACATGGAGTAACCTCGCCTCGCCGGCTGCTCCGCTAAGCAGGAGCCAAAAGACTTACTAAACAACTCAACACTTTAAGCCGGAGGAAAACAAGAGACGAGCGGGGACAAAAGGCACAGCGGTCTACCATCTTTAGCCTGGTCCAGCACATACAGCAGACATGTTTGGCTTGGCAAGAAGCCTAAACAGTGAGTGATTGTGAGTGTGCCAGTGTAGCCAGAACCAACGCAGCTCACTCAGCACACAAGTCCCTTATCAACACGAATTGATCCCCATCTGTCACTCAGGAGCCTGGAGCCGGGCCATGCTATGCCTCTCATTCATTCACATCATTTGAAAAAAGGGAATTATGTTAGGGTTGGGGGTTTGACACCTTCCCATCCGTGCCCTCCTAGCAGTCACTCTTAATTATGGTAATGATGCAAACACACACCCCATCACTGAAAGCAGTCACTTATTTTTAATTAAAGTTAACATTTGCTACAGTATAACTTGAATTTTTAAAAAAAAGCTGATTAATATATGTGTTTCCGCATGGAAGTAAGTTGGTCCAACTATTTTTTCTTTTTCCTTTTTCCTTTAAGTGTGTGAAACATCTGAAATCCAGATCTCATCCACAGACCCTCTCCTCTCCAGCCCGGCCAAGTCTCTGCTCTGAGGATAAATGTGGGGGCGGCTGGAGGACAAAATATGGATCTGTTCCCTGCTGAGCAACTTGATAATGGACTCTAATGTAAACACTCCCCCGTAGTCTGTCAATACTGGTGAGCATCAGCATCTTAATGACAGTAGTCACATGTCACACTCTGACATGAAACCCTTCTCTGTCAGTCCTTCCCCCACCTTTCTAACCTCCCTGCCCTCAACTGTCTTTTCTCCTTCTCTCTCCACGGCGTGTTTGTGTTAGCAGTCTGCTGGGCTTTCCATCATGCTGGTCTGGTCTCATCACTCACACACAAACACACACACACACGCGCACACACGCACACACGCACACACGCACACACACACACACACACACACACACACACACACACACACACACACACTCACACACACTTGTAGTTTTATCTTAGTGATGACACTCACTAAAAGAAAAGGCATAATGCATTTACCAGCCCTTACTCCAACCTTAACCACCTCAAATATATAAGTAAAAGTACACACATGCAGACCAACTTTCTTTCTGAATCACCGTTCAATGTCATCGCATCTCATTGATTTTCTCCCACACTCATTCTTTGGCTATAAATTATAATGGGGACAAAGTAGGGGTCAAAGGAGAGATGGGACCCAAATGGGGATTCCCACTGACAGACCCAAATCAGCCACCACAATTTGAATTTGACGTAATCTGATGCAAGGAAATTTTCCCTTTCTTTGTGTGAATGTCAGCGTTCGTCTAGGCCGGAGCCAAACAGTGGCAGTTTCAAAAATATTTTGCTTTTACTCACCTTACGGAATGTGTTTTATCATGATTCAGTTAAGATATGTGAATTCACCTCTGGGACTTTAAAGGAACACGTTGCATTTAATGAAGTGAATTCCCCCTTATCACCATCCAAAACCTACCTGACAACAGCTATACAGTTCAACACACAGACTTTCACTTCTGTCAAAACTAAACATCACAACGTCAGGGATTTGTATTTGTGTAAAAAGTGTAAAAATAGCACAGAGGAACCTTTTTTGTGTTCCTGTTTTCTGAGTATATACGTATTCCTAACAACGCAGACAGTCCCCCCTCTTTGGAAATTCAACGTAGAACTGAAAGGTTTTTTGAGGTGATAGTAAAAAAAGTCACACGTACATGATCTGGTCTGAGCCTTTACCACTTCACTATTTTGAATGTCACAGTGGGAACAGCAGCCAAGTTGTTGTATGATGGAGATCCCAGTTCTTTAAAAACAGAAAACACTAATCTGGTTTGGATCCTTAATCTGTATGTGGTCTAATGTTTTAAAATGTTGTATTTATTAGGGAATGATATAGAATGATAGAAATATGATATAACATCTCGAACTTACTATGAAAAGTGACTTGTGGTAATGTCTGCTGTGAACTGGCACTATAGAAATAAAATTGAATTGAAGTGAATCGAATTTAATTGACTATTTCACCAGGGGTAAAAAGTATCTTTACTGTAAAAAAAAAAATTTCTGTGTTATTCAAAAAATTTCCAAGACCAAAAAAAAAGACCAAAAACAAAACAAAAATATTTGTACTTTCAGTGACTTCCTAATTATGTGGTTATGCAGCTTCAAGTCTGTTTGTCACTGAAGGACTCATGGGTCACGGAATGGTTAGTATTTATGTAGCGCTTTCTAGTTTTGATGACCACTCAAGCGCTTTACAGTACATCACATATCACTCACACGCTGGGGTTCAGTGTCTTGCCCTTTGGCACGTGGTATTGAAGTCAGGGGGCGAACCATTGACCTTCTTGGTAGCGTGCAACCTACTCAACCTCCTGAGGCACAGCCGCTCTCAAATAAGAATAAATTAGAGCAAAAACTAGTAATAAATACTCCAAAAAAAGTGGGATTGACTCAAAAATAAACTAAAGTACCTGTGTTCATCATGATGGAGGAACATGTCAACCAGTGTGGATAACTGATGTAGATTTATTAGTTGTAGAACTACAGTAAAGATCAAGACTACAAATATAAACTCTTTAACATGCTTAGGCTTCTAAAAAAGACATTATCTTGCTAGTCGGAACAGTTACATATTGGTATTGATTCATGTTTTCTCCATTCCTCCCGTGCCTCACAAACCCGCTCCACAGACCTCAGGTTGCAGGTGTAACATCCGAACATTCAGCTGCAGGTTTTATGTTCTGGTGAAGAAACAAACAACAGCGACTCACCACAGCTCACAGTCACAGCTGCGCTGCTGGTTTGTCTTTTGGGAAATAAATGTGCATCTGTTCCACATGAATAATATACTTGTTGACCCTCAGAGTCTGCTGAAATAAAACGTAAATGTACAAAATACAACAAATATAACAGTAAACAATATCCACTGTAAATCACTCTAGTGACATGACAAATATTACAGTCATTACAATGAATGAATATTTCCCTAAAGCACGATCTGACTTGACTAGCATCTATAAATATGTCCACAAAATGCTAGAGGTGTTTTTTATGTTTGGACCTTTGTCTGTTGGATTGTTTATTTGTTAGCAGGATTACGCAAAAACTATGAAACCTGTTTCTACCAAACTTGTGGGAGGGATGAGGCCTGTGATGGATAAATTAATTTATTTCCACTTTCTTTAACTATATGTTTACGACAAAAATATCACGTAGGTAATCAAACCACTTGCTTTTTTCTTCTATATTTCTACGATATGAACTAGACAATCAAAAGTGCGATCGTTCTACCTTGGCAGAGGAAAGTTCAGCACTTGGATCAGCTTCTCCTGTGTAGGGCAGTTTAACTAAGATATTTGAATTGAGATATACATTCTATCACAGTGCAGGAGCAAACAGGAACAAATGTTTCCATTTGCCGTTGCGTGGTTGAAAGAATGGCATGTAGTCAGATTTAAAACCACATCTGTTTGCGACCTCCTGCACATAACCGAGGAAACCCCGTGGTTCTTACCATGACAATACTGACATCTGCCTCCACCATTAGTGGCCTTGTGGTCAATGCAAACACGCACAGACACACGCAGACACCTACGCTTCAGACAACCACCAGCATGACTGTCAGCACGTAACAGGGACTTCAAGACCACAGTGACCCATGTTTTTTAGACTGCCTTACAGTGCTGAGGAAATTCCATTTTAGGATGTGATGCACAGCTAACTTTCCCAAATGATTATGTTCTTTTTAGGAGCTGATATAATGACAAAACAAATCAATGGTCCTTAAATTGTTCTCTGCTGTCACCTACAGATTTGTGTGCATTTTCCTGGGATGGATATATGATTGGCTTTATGTAGGATTTTAGGCAAAGACTTTCAATTCACCAAATATTGCTCAATGCAAGTTAAATTCAACTCCAGCAACATTTGGAATTAATTTTTTACCTTAGAAATAGTACTTTGGAAAAAAAAAATTAAATCAAGAGTAATGTAATAACTTCTTTCACTTAGAAATCAAAGAAGATGTATAACAAATTATTTTATTTTAACTCCTAAAAGCAATGCACTGCATCATGGTCAACAGAAGTCACTTACAGTTCAAAGTAGTGTGAGTATTGTGATGTTCACTGAAATTTGTAAAATAAAATTGATGTGTATGAAAATACAAAGATGCCTATAGCCTATTCTTAACCCCGGGCTGAACAAACCAAAAAATTCCCCGCCGACTACAGCACCCCCACCCACGGCACTGCTTTCTGTAAAGAAATCTTGAACATTTGAGAATGGCCGACTAAAAAGACAGACAGACAGACAGACAGACTGATAGATATGTTATCAACAAATCTTATACAAAAATTATTCAGTTTTGATTATGTGGGGGACGATTTTCAGTTATAGATTTAGCTGGAACACTGATGTGTTTCTGTAAAATGATGAACACAGGGAACATATGAGTAAACTGTCGGCATTTGGCTACAGAGACAATGTTTATTAGCACAAGTGATGCACACCCACACGTCTTTTCAATTGAGCAGTACTAAGATAATATGCAAAGTTCAAACAAAGGGTCCCTGTGAACACTGGTATTCTGTGTCGTCACAGTGAATCATGAAAGACGTTACTGTTATCCTCTGGGCACATCGCAGAAGCATAGTAACCCTTGAAATGTGAAAGTGAAATGCAAAAAGAGGGTGTCAAGAGAGCCTGGTTATCTGTTCTAGTCATCGTGTGCTTTTCCGCTCACCAGGAAGTCTTGGAGAGTCCCTGATTTTCTCACCCACATCCTGGGTGCCAGCAGCAGTGCACTTTATAAATGTAATTCTATCAAGGCCGACCGATTTTTCTTCCAGCCCAATTGCCAGCTGCACCATGAGAAAGAAAGGGAAACAGGGAGAGAGGGAGGGAGAGAGGTCACCGGTCTCAAGGTCTTCCAGCCACAGGGAAATAACACATTTCGGACTGCAGGGTTGGAGCAGGGAGGAGTAACAATGATATACCATCCTGCGGTTTCGTTTACAGTCCAGTCCGCACGCACACACCCACGCTCACCACCAGTTCCTCCGAATCTCCGCCCAGGTTAGATTCCCTGACACAACTGCGCTGCTGTATGATGTCAAGTGACCCCAAAGCTTAAATGGAAATCGATTCAGATTTCCAGGTAGTACACCCATGTCTGTTTCAGTCCAACAAAAGCTCCTCTGCAAATGACTAATGTTGCATCAGTGTTGCTTTTGTGTCCATTTCCCAGTCAGGGTTAGGGAGTCGGATGTTGTATTCCCTGAAAGCAACATTATTAAAGATCAGCCAGCAGGCTAATCCAGAGTGGACTGATTTAGACACTAGCAAAATATGTAGGAATACTCTTCAACGGTTTATTGTTCATATAAAAGGAGCTCTATAAGTCATTGGCTAAAGCTGCACTGTATGTCCCCAGACTCCCTGTCAGGTTAAGGTCAAGGCATTTGAGTCTAATAACCATGTTTCAGTCAGAGTTGAACTGCGGATCATTTTCAACTTTAGACGCAGCAGTTTGACCTACAGCCGATGAGACAAAGACAATCACTAAGAGAGCAGTGAAGTGAAAAGAGGAGGAACATATTTTTGGCCTTGTTTAAGTTGGACAGGTCTGAAAAGGCTTCAGGCTTTTAGCCAAATCTGCCAAGGATGATATATAATAAACTGATCATATCAAATCATCAGCACGTAATGTGTTCATTTGTTTAAATCAGTTTCAATGTCAGGGGAAATCTGCAGACAAATCCCTCATATTAGCACCTGTAGCAGTTTACTTTTCATCAGTCCTGCCGGGATGTAATAATAACGCTGTCACTAGCTGATACCAAGGTCGGACAGACCTGTAAAGAATAATTAAAGTAGTATCAAAACAGATAAGGTATTATTCATATTCGGATTGGAATGATAAAAAGCAGAAACAGTTTTTAATAAAGCAGGTAGCGACTTCAAACACTGGTTATCTGTCTGAAAAAAAGGGGTCAGGTCAAGACGCATACTTGGCAGAAAACGTCAGGTTCGTAAGTTGAGTGTGTCTCAAAACAACCCCAAAAACGCAGCATAGGCAGACTCAGAGTGCCGAGAGCTTTAGTTTGGTTCAGCTGGAATTCTTCATGACCTGATGATATTAGGCTTCACACAGAGTTCTGCAACACTTCTGCAGCACATACGCCAAAAAAATGTGACTTCGGAGCTTCTGGGCTCATTGTGTAAATTAGACTTTTTGCATTTTTATTTAAATGCTTTTATTGTTTATAGGTGATTTCTTTTCACTGCTACCGCTGTGATATATTTAACTAATCAATCAATTAAACCAAAGAAATGTCCTTTGATCACCCAAATCTAACCACTGACAGATGGATAAATGGACAAATGGCCTACTGCATCATAGATTAATTCTTTGAGAAATGAATAACTCATAAGAAGTGTGACTCAACGGCATTAAGCGAAGTCAGCAACGCTACCGAAGTCAATGGTAAATTGGACTACATGACCATACATTGAGGTGACATTAAGCGATTTAATTTGCCAGTGGGTAAGATTTAGGTGAAAGCGATCTAGTCGTAGAAATACGAGATGTCACTAATTTCTACCAACGGAACCTTTAAGCATAAATACCAAATATTTACATTAACATTAGGGTACGTGTGCAGCATTCCAGTGCAAAACAAAAGGTTATTAAATATTAAATGTTTGCACAACATATTTTTTAATATTCAGGTGACAGGGGTGGCCCTGATGACAGAGTATCAGAGGTATGATGGGTGTGGTGTCAAACGACCCTAACCCTTTTATAGAGTGTCTTTTGCTGCTGTGTGTACAGACTGAGGCCTTAAATGAATTGTCTTTGTGTAACCAACAACTCCAGGAAGCTATTACATCACCTCTACAACTCTGTGTGTCCTGCCCAATCCCTATGAGTCATCCATTACTATGTCATCCTCGAACGGAAGTACTCATCTAGAGTTTTCATTTCATCTGATCTGCTTCATATCACATTGCAGATCTGCAAATATGAATGAAGCAGTATGCCGTGAGAGTGGAAGACAACGGGATCATCTTAATCCGAACCTGTAATGTTTCAAAGTGCACTTGAGGGAGCAAGCTGATGTTGACACAGTCGCTCTCTTTCCTTCTCCTCTCGCTCATACGCCCGTGCACGTAAACACAAACACAGCTGCTGAAGTGGACTTTGGACTGACATGGTTTGGGGAAAGCAGGGAGTTTCCTTCCTGGGTGAAGCAGTTTCCGTGTCATTCCGTGTGGGCTGCTCCTGAGGTCAGGACTTAGAGAATGAAAACATCACCTTCACTGCAGACACACACACCCACTCAAAACTTTGACCAGAGTCAGCTCTCCCTTTGTATCCTACTTTGTTTTGGTTTTCTTTTCACACAGATCACAGCGAGTTGGAAAATGAATAAACTGGTTTAAGGTTACGGTGGCACTGAAATGAGCTGGATAGTAATCAAAAAAGTGGCCTCCCAGCAAAAAGATTACTGGTTCAAGCCCAAGCTGCTTTCGCTGAACGCTGGAGATCCTCTGCAGCTGTCTGTTTACTGTGACAGCCTCCAGACTGTCTATGGACTTTCTACGCCAAGTCCCCTTCTATGAAGTCCACAGAAAGTCCAGAAGAGCTGAAGTGCGAACACAGCAGGAGATCCTCTGTAGGATTCACCACCAGCTAGAGGGGTACGTTGATGACGTTTTCGATGACGGATGCAAAAAAAGCAGTGCCCCACACATAGAAGACACAGACGTAGTTGTCTAGTGTTAACAAGTAAACAACCGCAGCGGAATTAATACGTTAGTTCCTGCCTCTGTTCCACCCCTCACCTGAACACTCCAGAGATCTCTTTGTTGTTTTGAACACTTCTGAGCGGATAATCTACCGCTGCATTGTAAATGAGTAAAAGGAAACCTCTGGAGAAAGTCCGGATCAATTGTTCACATACTCCGTTCTCTGCCCACAGTCTCTAAATTGCCGGTCGGTGTGATTGTGAGTGTGAATGGTGTTTTGTCCCTTTACGTGTGCCTTGTGATACACTGGCAACCTGCTTAGGGTGTACCTCGCCTTTCAGCCAATGTCATCAGGGATTGGCAGTATATATATATATAATGAATGGATGAACAATGTTTTTCAATTTAAAAGCATTCAAACTCCCATTGTAGTAAAAGCATTATCCGATTATGGACCTGTATTAAAACCACAAATTTTGCAATACATTGTCTCCTGTGACTGATATATATCATTGTAATCTATATAATGTATTTTAAAATGTTTTTTCAAAATGTTCAATCATTGTGCAAGCAGCCTTTCACTGTTGTAGCCAGTGGTCAGACAAATCTAATGCTGTAATAAATACATTTTGAAATCCAAACAAGCAGAAATTGATTTTTCCTACTCTTCATACTCCCATTCAACTTTAAACCGCTGCTGATATGCTGTTACTGTAATATTCCTGTCGCGGACAAAAGCAGGCTCTTACTGTGAGACAGGGCCCTCTAGTGGCGCAACTTGTAAACAGTGAATTCGGTGAAACGGGACAAGAATAACCTGGGTCTTACATTTCTGTCTTGTTTCTGCATTGTCTCACGTTTCTCAAAGGAAAATAGACCAAGAAGGACGTGGCCTGGCTGCTGAGAGGGAGAGAGAGAGAGAGAGAGAGAGAGAGAGAGAGAGAGAGAGAGAGAGAGAGATCCAATTTCACTGTGACTGAAGAAAAAAACAGGCTACTGAAGGTGCACTGGGACCCACACTCACTTTTTAAATGTACTTGCATTTGTGTATTGTTGTGTTAGTTTGTGTGTGTGTGTGTGTGTGTGTGTGTGTGTGTGTGTGTGTGTGTGCGTGTATGTGTGCATGTGTGTGCGTATTTTGCGGTCCCTGCTGTGAAGTCTTCAATAGTTAATAAGAGCCTTGTTTACTTGGCTGGGCAGATGCCCACACAGCAGATGCTGTTCAAATGCTGAGATATACAGGAAATACAGGATATAGATTTTAAGGGTTAGTGTGTAAGATTTAGGTGAAAGGGATCTATTGGCAGAAATTGAATCTAAAATAGTCCAGTTGATGTTTTCACTCGTGTGTGATTATCCAAATCATACATATTGTTGTTTTCTTTACCCTAGAATGGGCCGTTTATATTTAAATACTTCATATTTCCATCGGGCGCAGGTCCTCTTTACGGAGGCCGCCATGTTTTTTACAGTCGTCCAAACTAACTCATTGGGGGCATGCTGGCACCTACATGTTTCTACAATAGCCAAGAAGGGGCAAACCAAACACTGGCTCTATAGTATTTTGAAGGGAATCAAATGAGGAATCTGATGCAGTGTGCAACTTTACCTCTCGATGTCGCCAAATTCTGCACACTGGACCGTTAAATCATATTATCAAAATATACAGGATTAGGGTTGGTATATATACCCATGTATTGTACGCATCCTGTAATGAAGCAGCAAGTGTCATTGGAAGATGAGAATTCTCACAAAGTGCAGCTGCATCATTAAAGCACCACCTTTGACTGATGAACACACATTTGCTAACAAGCACCTTCGGCCTCAATTGGTGGGACGATGCAATGCTGAAAGACACTGCATCGATTTCTGCTATAATGACCACATCCATGCCTCTATGTGTTGTCAGCCGCTCCTCTTTGTGCGTGTCCACAGGGAGGAAATAGCTTCTTATCCAAGATGCCCATTGTCCGTGGGCCAATTCAAAGACACACCATGTTCTCTACTCAACTGTAGCTCTAGAGTTTTATGTCGCTGAGACACAATAAATCTTCTCATCTACCGTCTTTTAAGAATGTTTCCAAAACATCCAAGTATTCCTTTATGAGTTGGCTTCTGCTTGTGAAAGCACAAGCAGATAGACAGAGAGACATGCCAGCTGTGCCTCATTGCTTTATTTCGAGCTAACCGGCTCTGTAGTCAACACACAGACCTGATCTTTTTCTATGAAAGTGATTATGTGTAGCTTATATCTATCTACTGATAACAGTTGTTTTGTCTGTATGTGGATCTTAAGAAACCATTCATCTTATTGGCTTCACACTTGGCATGTGTATTGTCAAGGGTCCAAGGAAATGCAGTATTAAATTAGGTGTGATTTTGAATCATTATAGATTCAACATTAATAAACTTTGAATAAAGAGGTGGCCAGTGCTGTGCATCAGCGTCTGGGACTCATTGATGGAAGGGATGTTGTTGATCTAACATTAACACGTTCACAGCAATGCCAAAGGCAACTGGTTCTGCAGTTCAGGGCTCTTTGTACTGAGCTGTTCTTTGCCGAACTTTTAATAAATAAGTGAACAGCTCTTTGTGCAGCAGCGGTCGTGCAGCTTCATGGTTCGGCAGATTTAGTCTAGCAGTCGGTCTTAACTTGGTCAATTGCTACAGGTCAGTTTTACAGTTGAAGAAGGAAAGCTGCAACTAGAAAATCAACACGCCACGCAAAGCACGGTCTTATACTAATTCCTAAAATGTATAACTATTTAATTTAACCAATAAGTCTGGAAGTTAGCTTTCCTCTATCATTCCATTTCCTGTAGTATATTTTGTCCTATCTAACATTTTCTTCAGCTCCAACATTACAGCTTTTTTAGGGCCCGAGCACTGACATCAAAGGTGTCAGGTGAGACCCTATTGAAATTGTAAGGATTATTAGGGCCCGAGCACAGACATCAAAGGTGTCTGGTGAGACCCTATTGAAATTGTAAGGATTATTATTAGGGCCCGAGCACTGATCAAAGGTCAGGGAGGTCCCTATTGTTATTGTAAGGATTATTTATTAGGGCCCGAGCACAGACATCAAAGGTGTCTGGTGAGACCCTATTGAAATTGTAAGGATTATTATTTCTTTCTTATTAGGGCCCGAGCACTGATCAAAGGATCAGGGAGGTCCCTATTGTTATTGTAAGGATTATTAGGGCCCAAGCACAGACATCAAAGGTGTCTGGTGAGACCCTATTGAAATTGTAAGGATTATTATTATTTAGGGCCCGAGCACAGACATCAAAGGTGTCTGGTGAGACCCTATTGAAATTGTAAGGATTATTTATTATTAGGGCCCGAGCACAGACATCAAAGGTGTCTGGTGAGACCCTATTGAAATTGTAAGGATTATTATTTCTTTCTTATTATTATTAGGGCCCGAGCACAGACATCAAAGGTGTCTGTAAGGATTATTATTATTAGGGCCCGAGCACCGAATGGTGAGAGGCCCTATTGAAATTGTAAGGATTATTCTTATTATTATTATTAGGGCCCGAGCACCGAATGGTGAGAGGCCCTATTGAAATTGTAAGGATTATTCTTATTATTATTATTATTATTATTATTATTATTGTGACTAAAGTGAATTGGCTTTTTGAGGGCTTTAACATGCTGAACTTCTTACCAAACTTTGCAGAAAATTAGAGAGTGGTGAAAATTTACGTATTCTGGTGTATTTGGAAATGGGCGTGGCAAAATGGCTCAACAGCGCCCCCTGGAACCCAGCCCCTAGGTTTCCACATAACCGATTTTCACCAAAATCGGGCAAGAGGTGTATCGTGACTAATCATGAAAAAAAGTCACAAAGTGCATTATGAAAAACGCAACAGGAAGCCCGCCATTTTGGATTTAGTGGCCATTTTGGCCATTTTGGCGATTTTTACTTTAATGTACTTGTCCCAGGGCTTTCATCAGATCAACTTCAAATTCAGATGAGTGTCATCACAACAAGATGGAGAAAAAAGTTGACTTAAAAAATCAACTTTTCGCCACACCGTGTGACCTTGGTGTGGCATCAAAGTTTGATTAAACGCCATCAAAACACGAGGTTCTGTATCTCGGACAAACACGATCCAATCGAGTCCAAACTAGACACATAAGACAAGAGACCCGGCCTGATGACATCTGCACTGAAATCATGACTTAATATCACAGCGCCCCCTGGTGGCATCAGGAAATGTATGTTTTTTTGCATGTCTTACACTTGGATGTATTTCTCCTCATCCACTGACCTCAACCATGTCAAACTGTATCAAATGGGTCTCAAGACATTGATAATGAAGATATAAGATTACTGTGACTTTTCGTCAAACGCCATACTAATGGCGTGGCATCAAAGTTCATCAACTCGCCATGACACACGAAATTGCTGTAACTTCCGTGTTCATGGTTCCATCTCACTCAAACTACACGTCTGTGTTAACATCCCCCCCCTTAAGATATTCATATGGTTTTAAGAAATGGGCGTGGCAAAAAAACTGACTAGCGCCCCCTAAAGGGCAGCCCCGGCACTACGATTGGTTGACATGTACAAAAATTGATTATGGCATGTGTCTTTTCATAACAAACAAATAAGTCTCTTGGATCGATATGTTAGACCAAACAGGAAGTCCGCCATTTTGGATTTAGTGGCCATTTTGACCATATTCCACATTTTTACTTTGACATACTTGTCCCAGGGCTTTCATCAGTTCATCTTTAAATTCAGATGAGTGTCATCACAACAAGATGGAGATAAAAAATGATTTAGGGATTGTTTTTTCGTCACACCGTGTGACCGTGGCGTGGCGTCAAAGTTCATCAACTCGCCGTTAAACACGAAATGCTGTAACTTCAGTGTTCATGGTTCTATCTCACTCAAACTACATGTGTGTATCAACAGCCCCCCTCCCTGAAGATCTTCATATGGTTTTAAGGCCGTGTGACCGTGGCGTCGAAGTTTGATTAAACGCCATCAAAACACGAGGTTCCTTACTCGGACATATATTGTCCAATCAACTCCAAACTAGACATGTAAGACTAGAGTCCCGGCCTGATGACATCTACACAGAAATCATGACTTTAAATCACAGCGCCCCCTGGTGGCTACAGGAAGTGAAGCGTTTATTGTCCAATTGAGTCCAAACTAGACATGTAAGACTAGAGTCCCGGCCTGATGACATCTACACAGAAATCATGACTTTAAATCACAGCGCCCCCTGGTGGCTACAGGAAGTGAAGCGTTTATTGTCCAATTGAGTTCAAACTAGACATGTAAGACTACAGTCCCAGCCTGATGACATCTACACAGAAATCATGACTTTAAATCACAGCGCCCCCTGGTGGCTACAGGAAGTGAAGCGTTTATTTTCCAATTGAGTCCAAACTAGACATGTAAGACTACAGTCCCAGCCTGATGACATCTACACAGAAATCATGACTTTAAATCACAGCGCCCCCTGGTGGCTACAGGAAGTGAAGCGTTTATTGTCCAATTGAGTCCAAACTAGACATGTAAGACTAGAGTTCCAGCCTGATGACTTCTACACAGAAATCATGACTTTAAATCACAGCGCCCCCTGGTGGCTACACGAAGTGAAGCGTTTATTGTCCAATTGAGTCCAAACTAGACATGTAAGACTAGAGTTCCAGCCTGATGACTTCTACACAGAAATCATGACTTTAAATCACAGCCCCCCCTGGTGGCTACAGGAAGTGAAGCTTTTATCCTTGCCACAGAGAGGAAAACGCATCCAACGCAGAGACGTGCGCCTGGTCATCGACCGCTCTCTCCCCCGACTGCAACAGGCTTCAACGTGCAGGTGCTCGGGCCCGCAAGTGCTACAACGTAGCCCTAGTTATTATTATTATTCAGGCAAATGAATTGGCTTTTTGAGGGCTTTAACATGCTCAACTTCTTACCAAAATTTGCAGAAAGTTAGAAAGTGGTGAAAATTTACGTATTCTGAAGGAATTTTCAATGGGCGTCGCAAAATGGCTCAACGGTGCCCCCCGAGACAGCCCGAGACCCCCGGAAGGTGTTCCCATTGACCGATCTTCACAAAAATCAATACACAGGTGTATCATGACCAAACAAACAAAAAAGTCTCTGGGTGCAATTGTAAAAACAAAACAGGAAGCCTGATATTTTGTATTTAGCGGCCATTTTGGCCATATTCCACATTTTTTCTTTGATACACTTGTACCAGGGTTTTCATCGGATCAACTTCAAATTGAGATGAGTGTCATCACGACAAGATGGAGATAAAAACTGACTGACGGATTTTTTTTTAATCACACGGTGTGACCGTGGCATGGCATCAAAGTTTGATTACACGCCATTAAAACACGATGTTCTGTAACGCGGACATACATGGACCATGAATCCTTTGATTTCAGTCTTCCTAGATCAAAGGAAACTTTATGTCTTGCAAAGGTCACGTCTCTTTCACTCTCAGAACTGGTTATTTTTGTTTTTTCAGACAAAAAGCATGCAACGCTTCAAAATGGATGTGCTCGGGCCCACCCAGTGCTGCTTTGCAGCCCTAAAAATTTTAGTTAGATAATGTATCTTTATTTTAATTTAATATTCCCCCCGCTTCTAACTGTTGGTTAACTGCTGCTTCTTTTTGCTTTGCTATGTTATATGTATAGTTAGGGCCCGATCACAGACATCAAAGGTGTCTGGTGAGACCCTATTGAAATTGTAAGGATTATTATTATTATTAGGGCCCGAGCACAGACATCAAAGGTGTCTGGTGAGACCCTATTGAAATTGTAAGGATTATTAGGGCCTGAGCACAGACATCAAAGGTGTCTGGTGAGACCCTATTGAAATTGTAAGGATTATTAGGGCCCGAGCACAGACATCAAAGGTGTCTGGTGAGACCCTATTGAAATTGTAAGGATTATTATTTCTTTCTTCTTATTATTATTATTATTATTCAGGCAAATGAATTGGCTTTTTGAGGGCTTTAACATGCTCAACTTCTTACCAAAATTTGCAGAAAGTTAGAAAGTGGTGAAAATTTACGTATTCTGAAGGAATTTTCAATGGGCGTCGCAAAATGGCTCAACGGTGCCCCCCGAGACAGCCCGAGACCCCTGGAAGGTGTTGCCATTGACCTATCTTCACAAAAGTCGATATACAGGTGTATCATGACCAGACAAACAAAAAAGTCTCTTGGTGCAATTGGAAAAACACAACAGGAAGCCTGCTATCTTGCATTTAGCGTACATTTTGGCCATATTCCACATTTTTTCTTTGATACACTTGTACTTATTATTATTATTATTATTCAGGCAAATGAATTGGCTTTTTGAGGGCTTTAACATGCTCAACTTCTTACCAAAATTTGCAAAAAGTTGGAAAGTGGTGAAAATTTACGTATTCTGAAGGAATTTTCAATGGGCGTCGCAAAATGGCTCAACGGTGTCCCCCGAGACAGCCCGAGACCCCCGGAAGGTGTTCCCATTGACCGATCTTCACAAAAATCAATACACAGGTGTATCATGACCAAACAAACAAAAAAGTCTCTAGATGCAATTGGAAAAACAAAACAGGAAGCCTGCTATTTTGTATTTAGTGGCCATTTTGGCCATATTCCACATTTTTTCTTTGATACACTTGTACCAGGGTTTTCATCGAATCAACTTCAAATTGAGATGAGTGTCATCACAAAAAGATGGAGATAAAAACTGACTGACGGATTTTTTTTTAATCACACGGTGTGACCGTGGCGTGGCGTCAAAGTTTGATTACACGCCATTAAAACATGATGTTCTGTAACGCGGAGATACATGGACCATGAATCCTTTGATTTCAGTCTTCCTAGATCAAAGGAAACTTTATGTCTTGCAAAGGTCACGTCTCTTTCTCTCTCAGAACTGGTTATTTTTGTTTTTTCAGACAAAAAGCATGCAACGCTTCAAAATGGATGTGCTCGGGCCCACCCAGTGCTGCTTTGCAGCCCTAAAAATGTTTTATTCTTATGTCTTGCAAAGGTCACGTATCTTTCTCTCTCATATTGATAATAATTTTTATTTTTTCAAATGAGTCTGCATCTGTAGAGCTTAGTAGTGCACACACCCTGAGGATATCAAACTGGAACTTACAAGAGTTCAGGCCTGAAGGTGTGGTTGTTTATTTGGTTTGTATACACGTGTTTCCCTTTGGCTTTTCTGTTTAAATTTAAATGTTCTCTTTTATAATCAGGCCTTTGACATGTCTCTTCCCTCAATATATTTCTATTGCATTAACTTCTATTCATGATTCTCTCTGTGTGTTACTATGATTTATCTGCACATTTATTTATATATTATTGGATATAAAACCAGTTCTTCTCCCAGTAGAACTCCACGTACCCATTATGAACCGCTCCTTAACTAGGGTTTAACTCTCTAAACTGTAATATTCTCACACTGCAATACTTATGTTTACACTGTCTTTATTCCATTCATAAGTTCTATTATCCTTACACTGAAGTATTGCATGTGACTTACTACTTACTGATGCCTATTTTGGACTCTTACTGCTGTAATATTGCAAGTTTCCCCATTGTGGGACTAAAACAGGATAATCATATATTTTATACATAGATAGATTTGTATTGTGATATATTTGACATAGATATTGTTTTATTTACATTTAACATTGTGTGTTTACGGGCTGGGAATAAGAAAATGTTGGAAACTTCAAAAAAAAACAAAACCTCCTTTAATGTGTGACACAGCCACACGTCACACAGCCTCTGCCAATCGGGGTGCAGGGGAGACCGTGACCACCCAGTGTAGTTGATGTGTGAGCGACTTCCAACCAGTGTCAGACTGGTTTCTCTGACTGTGGTGGACTGGAGTACTGGTTATTATTATTATTGTTAGTGGCGTTAAAACAATGTCCAAACATGACCCAGTTTAAAATGAAGCACAAAGATATGTTGCTCACCATGTGCAGGGATTAATCAATCAATCAATCAATCAAATTTTATTTGTATAGCCCATATTCACAAATCACAATTCGTCTCATAGGGCTTTAATATGGTGTGACATCCTCTGTCCTTAACCCTCAGCAAGAGTAAGGAAAAACTACTCAAAACCCTTTTAACAGGTACAAATACGTAGAAACCTCAGAGAGAGCCACATGTGAGGGATCCCTCTCCCAGGACGGACAGAAGTGCAATAGATGTCAAGTGTAGGAAAACATCATCGGGATTAAAGTTTTTAGCAGCATCGATGAGGGTAAACATTTTTCAATACTATATGTCACGCAGTCCTGCTGCAATCATAGTCTCTGGTCAGCAGCCAGCAAGATCACGAGGGGAGTTGACGATCAATAGGTGTTTGGAGTGACACTGTTTCTTTATTTGGTCACTTAATATTTATTGTTCCTCTCTTTTTGCTATAAATAATGATTTTGGATATTTCGGTGTATGAGTTTGGAATATTACAACACACATCTTATTCACACTGCATTATTAACCATTTTTAATGTATAATATTAAATAACAAGCAATCCTTGTGTGTTCATAGTGTTGGAGAATAGCAATACAAATGTGCTAACAAACAAATGCAATCTTGCCACAAAAACGATATGTTTGTGTTCCCCTGGAGGTCGACTTTGACGACTGTGGACGGATCCGTCTTTCTCTGAACAAAATAAATAATAGAGTGACCAGGGGGCTGGCTGGAAGACAAACTGACCAAACACATACAAACATTCATAACTGGTTTAGTTTATTGTGTGTGTCAGCCACACAACACATTCACGTACGGAGCCCCTGAAGGGACACGAGAAAAACACCAGGAGAAGTCACCCTTTTCTAACTGTCACATTTTAAATAGCACAATGGTATGTTACATCATTCACACTATTTATCGGTTATTAGAAAACTGGTGACTGGTTTAAAAAGGCATCGCTTACAGAATGTGAATTTTGAAGTTTAAAGGCATCATTAAACACAGATAGAATTCAAGAATCTTGGAACATGTTTGAAGACAGTTTCCATCTCACAGCTCGGCAGCAGACTTGTGAGGCACAGGTCCGAGCCACTTCTCTCCTGAAACACAGAATCAAATCAGACAACTCCAGCTTTAATCAATAATGATGCTGAACTCCTCTGTGTCTAAAGTACAGACTGTAAATAAACATGGACGACATGACGGCTCTCCAAGATTGAAGCAAAATCATCTCAATCACCATCTGGTGGCTAGCTGCATAATAGCGCATAAACACTGTTTCCTCTGTGTTAGTGGATGGGACATGGGCCAAACTAAAAGGTCAAAATAAACGTTATAAATATTTTTTTCTTAAACATCATAATTGTTGGTATTTATTTTCCAACTGATGTATCTTTGAATGTTAATTTTTTCCTTTAAGTTTCGTTTTAGTCAGCTGATCCCATAATAACGGGGTGAAAGCAATATATGAACATTTTGCCTTTATGTTATTCTCTTATCAAGTGTAGATTAAGACTGTGTCTAATGTCAGTTTAATCTTCATCATTTCATTTATTCTTTTTCTTTTTCTTCTTCTTCAGGCAAATGAATTGGCTTTTTGAAGGCTTTACCATGCTCAACTTCTTACCAAAATTTGCAGAAAGTTAGAAAGTGGTGAAAATTTACGTATTCTGAAGGAATTTTCAATGGGCGTCGCAAAATGACTCAACGGTGCCCCCGAGACCCCTGGTACGTGTTCACATTAACCGGTCTTCACAAAAATCGATATACAGGTGTATCATGACCAGACAAACAAAAAAGTCTTTAGGTGCAACTGGAAAAACACAACAGAAAGCCTGCTATCTTGCATTTAGTGGCCATTTTGGCCATATTCCACATTTTTACTTTGATGTACTTGTACCAGGGTTTTCATCGGATCAACGTCAAATTGAGATGAGTGTCATCACAACAAGATGGAGATAAAAACTGACTGACAGATTTTTTTTAGTGACACGGTGTGACCGTGGCTTGGCGTCAAAGTTTGATTACACGCCATGAAAACACGATGTTCTGGCCATTAAAACACGATGTTCTGCGACCATGAATCCTTTGATGCTGAGCCGGTCAAATATCAAAGGAATCTCTGTTTTTATTATTATTTTCAGGCAAAACACATGCAACGCTAGTTGATATTAAGATTTTATTGATGGCTTTTAAAGCTCTCCATGGCTTTTCTCCCGGCTACATATAAGACCTTTTAGTATTTTACGAGCCGTCAGCTGTGACACAATATTGACCATACTGCATTTATCGGTACTTCTTTGATCATAAATTAAACTGTGCCTGCATTAGACACAAGAAAACGTTTTACTGCTCTTTTTACAGAGTTTTTACATAGAAAATAATATAATACTGGTGAATTCACTCTTCAGAAGAACAATTTTATTCAAGCAAAGTCATTTTTTTTAGATCAGCCTCATGAAATGGAGAGGGAGAATTTAGAGAGTTGTTTACTCTTGCCTAACGGATACTACAGCTATAACTGAATGAACATGGGTACGTGCTTCTCAAACATTAATACAAATGCAGTTTTATTTATTATTATTATTCAGGCAAATGAATTGGCTTTTTGAGGGCTTTACCATGCTCAAATTCTTACCAAAATTTGCAGAAAGTTAGAAAGTGGTGAAAATGTACGTATTCTGGGGGAATTTTCAATGGGCGTCACAAAATGGCTCAATGGTGCCCCCCGAGACCCCTGGAACGTGTTCACATTGACCGGTCTTCACAAAAATCAATATACAGGTGTATCATGACCAGACAAACAAAAAAGTATTGGGTGCAATTGGAAAAACACAACAGGAAGCTTGCTATTTTGCATTTAGTGGCCATTTTGGCCATATTCCACATTTTTACTTTGATGTACTTGTACCAGGGCTTTCATCGGATCAACTTGAAATTGAGATGAGTGTCCTCACAACAAGATGGAGATTAAAAGCTATTCACAGATCGATTTTTCGTCACACGGTGTGACGTCAAAGTTTGATTACATGCCAATAAAACACGATGTTCTGTAACGCGGACATACATGGACCATGAATCCTTTGATGCTGAGCCATAAACAGGCAAACTCCACTCCTGCAGTGACAGTGGTCAAAGATCAAAGGATCTTTTTGCCTTGCTATTATTATTATTTTTTAGAAAATATAACATATTTGTACCCTTGTTTATTTGAACCTCATTGATATTTCTATCACACTCGTACTGTAATCCTAACAAGAAACAGCTTGTCTTTTAGTTATTCTGTGAAGTATAGAACTCACAGCGGTTCCTGGACAGATCTACAGTCTGTGCTACAGTTGAACGTATATGCTCTTCTCGTCACTGTCTACCGCTTCTATTTCTATGTCTATTGCGCGCACACGCCCGCTCGGGCCGCCCTGCGCGTTCCTTTCCATCCGCGCGCCCGTGGAGTCGCCAGTGTGTCTGCTTTGAGGGGAAACATCGAGGAAGAGAAATGCCGTCTAAGATCGTATTTGACACCGAGGATCTGGTCCAGGAGGCGGAGATGGACACCGTCAGCGAGGCGAAAGCCCTGAAGGTGAGATCAGAGGCTCCGAACAGCGAGAAACACCGAGAGATCCACGTCGCTCACGGCGGCTCCCTGTTTGACAACATGTGGCCGAACGTGCTAACCAGGAAGCTAGGCCGCCCGGCTAGCTTACTGTTAGCAGACAAACATAGCATTGTGTTGTGTGCTGTAAAACGCTGCTGCCGCCATGTAGTTAAAGCGAGGGGCTGTGAACCAGTGCTGTTGGGATGTTAGCACCGTGTTAAGACCATCTATGCTAGGGTCTGGCTAGCGATGAGTCACATGTTCCTTCCACGTGTTACCGAAAAAGCATGGACGCCTTTAAAACACCACATGCACGTGTTTGTGTCTGGGCTGGTTTGCGCATGCGCGTCGATCAGCTGGGCTCGTCAGCTGCATTGTTTAAATGATCATAAGTGTAACAGCTACTATTGATTCACGTTATTCTGCGACACTGATGTTTCCATGACTCCACGATCCACTCACAATAAGATCGGGTTGCATTGTTTTGTGAAACTGCTCTTTCCACGACTTTACTTCTGATACTCTTATTTTGATATTAGTGATAACTTTTACCACTATTTTATTAACATTAATTATTATTATTATTCAGGCAAATGAATTGGCTTTTTGAGGGCTTTAACAAGCTCAAATTCTTACCAAAATTTGCAGAAAGTTAGTGTAGTGTTCTCGTGCAGTGTGTTGTAACTCTGACTTAACACCGAGTTAAACCGTAGCCAATGAAGACAGAGTCGTAGCAAGGTTGACCATTTACTGTCACAATTCCTCATTGACAGACGGTGAAAACTGCAAATAAAAGAATACAAAAATACTGAATGTACATTTGACTAAACAGCATGTTGTACATAGTTGTAAATAATAATATAAACTGTCTAACACTGTATGAAGACATTCTGATGCCAATTGCATTGATTTTAGTTTGTACACAATTGCTAACCAAAACGTTTTTAACAACACATCAAACGTTATTTTTAACTAAATCCACTCTAATATATTATCTTAAACATGTCTTCCATTGATTAAACAAACTTACGGCATTGCCTCTTAGATGCTTTCATGTGGATGCTAGCGGATTACAATCAGAAGATGCACATGTCTGCCATTCTTTCTACAGAGGTAAGATTTTTAACAGGAAATGACGTCACAGGAAGTGACTAAACCGGAAGTGACATAATCGCAAACCTAAAACGGCAAATAATATGAATTTATACATTGGCTTATTTTAACTGTAAAGTAATTATTCACATCCGTTTTAACATACACATATTTAAGAAATCAATGTAAGAATATTAAATGAGTGCCAGGAGAGACAACACAGTTAGAAAGTAGTGAAAATTTACGTATTCTGGAGGAATTTTTAATGGGCATCGCAAAATGGCTCAACGGTGCCCCCGAGACCCCTGGAATGTGTTCACATTGACCGATCTTCAAAAAAATCGATAAACAGGTGTATCATGACCAGACAAACAAAAAAGTCTTTAGGTGCAATTGGAAAAACGCCACAGGAAGCCTGCTATTTTGCATTTAGTGGCCATTTTGGCCATATTCCACATTTTTACTTTGATGTACTTGTATGAGGGCTTTCAACGGATCAACTTCAAATTGAGATGAGTGTCATTACAATAAGATGGAGATAAAAACTGACTGACGGATTTTTTTTTTGTCACACGGTGTGACCGTGGCGTGGCGTTAAAGTTTGATTACACGCCATTAAAACACGATGTTCTGTACAAACATCGACCATGAATCCTTTGATGCTGAGCCGTAAACGAACAACTCCACTCCTGCAGTGACAGTGGTCAAATATCAAAGGAATCTTTGTCTTACAAAGGTGACTTCTCTCTCTCTCTCTCAGAATTGGTACATTTCCTCAAACCGTGTAAACATTGAGTTACGGCGTAGGTTCATCCTTCGCCAAAAGAGACGATGTTGTCATAATTCTACTTTGCATTGTCCTATCACCACCAACTTTCTGACTCATGATCAGAGTCCAGCCCTGAACAGCTCTGTTGGGACATGGTTTTTGTGCAAAAAGGCAGGCCTCTCTTTCAGGCCTGTATTGGAAGTCAAAACCTGAGAGCACATGGCCTTTGTCTTGAAAAAGCCACATGCCGCATGGACTGGAGCGAACTCATCTCCCAGAGTGCAATGTGTTCTCTTTGTCCTGAGAAGGTCAAATAACTCCGTCTCCCAGGAGGCTACAGGTTCCTTTTGTTTCAGCAAAGTCACACCTAGGTGCCAAGAGCCACCCAAGATCAACTCCAATTGGTCACTCTGGTCATATGACCTGGGGGTCACTGGGCCTATTTAAGAGCAGGCCTCCCCAAACTCTCCCTCTTTCTCCAATCCCTCGGAGGGCCGAAGGCTGCTCCAGCAGCGCTCTTCTCCACCGACCACCACTGAGGACAGCAGGCCGCTGGCCTTTCCTCCTGCATCGGCGAGTGGAGGAACCGGATTCCTCCAGCTCGAATATTCTCTTTCCAACAACTGGAGGTCAAAGGTCAAGCTTCCAGCTCATCTTCTCAAGAAAACCTCCACGCATCTCAAGCTTCTTCTAAACTCCTTGCAGCGACTCGGTGTCCTGCAGGTAAGAACTACAGATTCAATAAGCAACTGAACTGCACAGCTCAACAGATCCGCGGAAGCAGAGACCACACGAACCAGAGACTTCAAAAGCCAGAACTGCTACCCGAACTGCACAGCAACTTTCTCCCTGTCCTTGGACTGGTAACATAATCTGGGCTTAATAATTTTACTAGGCTAAGCAAGACTGTTTATTTGATTCTGTGTGGTGTTTATAAGTTTGATATATGTGGTGATATTGTGTTACAAGTTAAATCAAGGTTAATGTAAGTCGGGCTCAACACAGACCCTGCCATTTTCTGATTAGCATTCTCACAGACCCCGCATATCTCTTCACCTACTTAACTACGTGCCCCCGACCAGAAGGAGGGGGGGGGGTTTGCTATTTTAGAGACCATCTTAAAGATCACAGGAAGGTGTGACTCCCTTTGTTTAGCTACCAGAGATCCCCTCTCTCTCACACACACACACACACACACACTCACATCTTTATTAGTTAGTATATTGTTTAGTAATTGGTGTTTTATATTTATTATGTTTATAATAAATGCTTTCTTTTAACCTTGTCCTGTCATTAATGTTGCATAAGTGAAGTTTGCCAACCTCTACACTGTCAAGAACTCGATAAACCTTAACTGTTCATTATATATTCTTTAATAGTAAATATTAAGATTTCTAATTGAACTAGATCTAAATGAGACTGATCTTAATCAATAAATTGGCTATCTTTTCCCTTCTGTGAAGGGTGGTGCCCCGCGAGAACTTAGTCAAACTAAAGTTATGATTTAATATTAATATGTTAAATATGAATGTTTTATTTTCTATTTTTGATAACCAAATTTATTGAACGCCTAAAGGCACACTAGCTTATGGTATCACTCCTAACCATTATTGCACAACAGCTCTATGTGTCAATATTTCCTCAGTCATTATTTAATTCTTTCATTTTGTTTAATATTCCTTGACCTCTCTCTTTGCTGCTGTTTCATTTCTGGCCATGCTTCACTCTCTTCCTGCTTTGTGCTGCTCTGCCAAGTCAGCAACAGGAAATAAGCAGGAGGACTTTGAACGTTTTTGGCACAAACAGAAAATCCCATCGTTAACCACGTAGTGAGAGTGAATTCTGAGAGGCATGAAGAGGCTGGCTCTTTCTCTTCCATTTTTTCTGCCTCACAAAGTTTTTTGGGGAGAGACTGGGAGGTGTGGTGTGTTTTAGTGTGTGTGGGTGGGGGAATGCCCTTGAACTCAGGACACAAACATCACACAAACACACCCACACACACACCACATAAATGAATGAAGAAAGAAATAGATGTTCGACTTCTCCAGATTTTCGGCTCCCACACACACACACTGTAATAGATACACACACAGGCATCAATTTGTCCTTTTACAGGAGAGTGGCATTTTTCCTGAAAAGCGAGTAGGTCATTTGTGCTGAGCTTTCTCGCAGTGACAGCGTTAATTAAGCGAGCCAGACGTATGACCTTTTGACCTTATGCTGTATCATTGTACTCTCAGCACGTTCTCACTCCTGTCGGGGGCTTACAGAGGGACTTGTACAGCTGTTAGTCAAGAGGTGAGGGGAGACCTGGAGTGTGTGCTATGACTGTGTATGGTTTGAAGAAGAGAGGGAAAAAGAGTAAACTAAAGAGGGATGGAGAAAGAAGCGCCTGTTTCCTGTGAGCCCCAGAGAGTGAATTGATTCTAGAATTGGTTGTCTTTGTAAGAGCGCTCATTGATTGATTGCATAATCTCCCTTCTTCATCTCCTCCTCCTCTTCCTCCTCTTTCAGCCCTTTACGCCTCTCTCCTTCATACCTCTGCACACGTCCCCTGCCGTCTTTCCACTGCTCCACTCTTCATCACTTTTGTACTTCCCCTTATCTTCCTGTTCTTGTCAACACAACCCTCTTCTATACACACACTGACGCACACACTGACACCAGAATCCTCTCAGGTTCCTTCAGTTTCATCATGTCATCATAGTGGGTGAAATTCAAACTCGTACTCTCGAAGGAGACAAAGAAAGCAAATAATAAAAGAATCGTCCACACATCACAGTGTGTGTGTGTGTGTGTGTGTGTGTGTGTGTGTGTGTGTGTGTGTGTGTGTGTGTGTGTGTTTGATACTGACGATAAAGATGTGTGTGCTACATGAGTCTGTAGGACAGACATTTTCTAACTAATGTGCTTATTCTGAATAAGACATTATTTTCATACTGATGTTTACCTGAGTTGCAAAATTCCATTCATATTCCTGTGAACCTGTTACCAGCTAAGTCTGATTATGACTCACATCAGTCAGAAAGATATAGTGGAGTGTATTTCCCTCACATATAGTATGATGCTCTATACTGTGGTGTAGGAGTACAAAGAAGGTTTAATTTCTGTCCCTCTGCTGTACACCAGGGAAATTGGTGTAATTTACTGACTGACAGAAAGATATGATGATCCAGTATCAGAAAACATAAAGTCAGAGCCACTCAGTTCCTCTTCATCCAATATCAGTGTATATCAGTATTTCCTCAACCCCATAAACTGAATTGCAGCACCGTCTAACCTGACGCTGTCACTCCCACAGTGAAGCATGTTACATACAAAGGTAATCTTCGAGTGACCTGTGGCATTTCTGATCTCTTTCACTCCTCTCGTTTCCAGGGGGCGAAGACAGATTGACGTTTTCCCAGCGCTACACTCATTATGTGCCTACAGCCACATATCCCCTAATGATTCACAGCCTCACTGAGAGCGGATGGTCCTCCACTGAAGAGCTTATAATGGGCCTCTGGGGACACCTTAGTTCCAGGCCCATCCAGCTTACTATTCCCTTTATCCACTTAACTAAAAGTTTACATTTCTTATCTATCAACACTCTGCTACTGTCTTATCTATCTTTCAATCAATCAATAAATCTATCAAACTACATATCTATCTATCTATTTAACCATCCATTCTTCTTTCTTTATTTCAAGAAGACAGTTAACACTATAGACTGTATAGCTCTTCTACTATTCTCCTCTTTTTTCTATTAAGAGCCACATCTGAAAGACAGACAGAGCACCATCATGCTGCTGAGCCATGTGCACATTAATGAACACAACAGACTTCAACACAACAGCATTTTCTGTAAGTGCTCAGGAAGACAACAGAAACTCAAAAAATTATTTGTGACCATTGCAAAAGCCATGCAAACCAGTCTATTTGTTTGCATGGCTTTGGGAAAAAATACATCTGAACCCGCAACTTTGAATTTTCTCTAGTTATTTACTTCGGAGGTTTTCGCCCCTGTCAGTTTGTTGTCAGCAAGACTCGGAAAAACAACTGAACTTAGTGGAAGGATGCAGTATGGTTCAGGGAAGAACCGTTAAATGTTGGTGCCGTTTTGGATCAGGGTGCTGTTCAATGATTTTGTTTCTTACTTTCTTCAGCGTCCCAAGATGTTTCGGCATTTTCCCCATTTTCCTAGGGAATAATTTATCGAACTTGATTGAAAAATCTAATTTAATCTCAAAAGTAGCAGCTGAGTTAATGTCTTTCCAGACTCAAGAAGTGATCTTTGAATTTCCATGTTTGTGGCGTTGATATAGTCATTTTCAGCATCAAACTAGAGTGACAAATGCTGCACTGAGTTTCACACACTTAGAGATATCAGCTCCCTAAATGTGCCATATCACAGCCTTCCACCAAGTTTCACTTTAGTGTAATCTTACTGACAAATAAATAGACATGTAAAAACAAAAAAATGTATGGACATGAGTTAAATTATAACCTCCTAGGCGGAATTGCTACTATTTCCTACAGCGTTGCAAGTAAAAATTCACCTAGGTGCTGGGCTTTTCATTTTCATTAGTTTACATGTATTCAAATCAGAGAAACCCGCCTACTTTGTCTTGTCTGTGCTTCTGACACAGGTGGTCAAGTGGCGGCATGCAGGTAGACTTCCTGTGTTACTCTGCAGAAAACAAAAATAAAGGAACAATGAACAAAGACATTAAATTTCATCAATCCATGGAAAACTTTTCTATGTATTGTGGGGATTGGGGTCTGTTCGGTCTCTGCGGAAGTCTGTTGTGATTTCTTTGATTTTTGTCGAGTTCAGGACTAGATTGTTTTCAGAGCACTATGTAGCATGTCTTTGGACTTCATCTCTGTAGGCTGTTTCGTCCCACTCACGTGGGAGGTAAATAGGCCGTTTTTTATCTGAATGCAGCAGTCTCAAAAGAGATTATGTGCGGCTTTCTATGAGTTCAGATACTTTGTTGGCGATGGATATGGCATCAGTGAGAAGAATGCAGGGCGTTGGCGGTTTTGTGTGGCTGTATAGCAGTCATCACATTATCCACACCTTCAAGGTGTGTCATTTTCAGGTGTACTGAGGGTGTTGGTGAGCATACCTCTCCACCAAGCATTAAGGGAGAGGTAATAGCTTTATGTCATAAACAATGCAAGATCTATGGCATTGGTAACCAATGTCTGTCTGTAAGCACAGGTAATAATTCTTAAAATGGCCGATAATAGACTGGACTGAGGAATGTTTTTTTGTGACTGCTTGTGTGACTCCATTTTAATTATATCATGGGAGTCCACAGTCTGTCAAGGATTCTTGAAATAAAATGTGTGCTCTGATCACTGAGCAAGATAAGGAAAAGAAAAAAAAGCATCCTAAAGAGGAGATTTTAAAAGAAGAGCAGCTGTTTAACTGTTTCACATACTACACGCCAGATCAATTTTTTTCCCATATATTATCTTTGTCCGTTTTGCAGCCGGTGCCACAGGTGTCACACTCCATTGGTAAACAGTGGAATGCGGGTGTAGCTCCAGCATTGTACTTGTAAAACAGGTTTGAAGCACCTGCCACGTATCATTTCCTCTTTATTCTTCCAGTTGTATCTTCCTGGTCAGGACATGCCGAGGCGGATTTGATGGTTCTACCCGCACTGAGCCAAATTGTGATCTTCAAGTATTGATCGTCCAGCAGTGCAAAGCCGTCTTGTCGGGCCAGGAGCTCAGGATTTCGGACTCCTCCGTTTCCCTGGTTGAAAAGTTACAACCGAATCAGAATCAGCAGAATTGGACACCTCCAGCCCCATTGAAAGGTAGGGGAAAGATTATTCAATGCAAGTTGATTGTGCTGTAGATTCATTTATAAACTACAGACAATGCAAGTGTTAGTCGCCTCGTCTGAGTTCAGTAAAGTTGGAAAAGTTCCGTAAAGGTGGAAAGATATTCACAGATTCGGACTTCCAGGATCAATAAGTCCTAAGCGAAAAGTTGTTAAAGCACAAACAATGCATAATTCCCACCGTAGTGAGGTAGACAACGGGCTACAGGCCAGTTATCATCAATATGAGTCGTCCTCCGTGATGGACACAGAACATTGGTGTCTATGTAAAGCCTGCTTTGAAACATGTGCGCAGGGACCGTCTACAAAGTGCAACACCGAAAAGAGATATTACAAAAATATACAATAACCTCACTGTAATACTGTATATTCTCACCAAAATCACGTCACAGGTCCAGGAAGTCCTGCTGGCTATGCTACAGTACTTTGTTTGGACAATTTATTTCGTTTTAATCGTCTCAAAGTTGTTTAAGAAAGTGTATTGGCCCCAACTACACGTCAAACACAAGGAATCCCTTGATGGATATGCGAAAACAACAGAAAATGTATTTCCCAATTTTGTTTTGAGACCTGTGACGTGATTTTGGTGAGAATATACAGTATTAGACCGAAGTTATTTAATAATATTCATAATAAATATTCCCCAAAATTATACAAAAAACAAATTTCCACAACAAAGTACTGTAGCATAGCCAGCAGTAAACCCTGGATTGTGACATGATTTTGATGAGAATATACAGTATAAGAAAGTTATGGAATAATATTCATAATAAATATTTCCCAAATGTATGCTCAATCACTTTTTCCCAAGCAGTTTTTGTAATATCTCTTTTTGATGTTGGACTTTTAGACGGTCCCTTAGCACTAGTCTCACAGCAGGCTGTACATAGACACCAATGTTCTGTGTCCATCACGGAGGACGACTCATATTGACGATAACTGGCCTGTAGCCCGTTGTCTACCTCACTACGGTGGGAATTATGCAGCATTTGTACTTTAACACATTTCGCTTATGACTTACTGTTCCGGGAAGTCCGAATCTGAGAATATCTTTCCAACTTTACTGAGTTGTGATTATTCTCTGTCAAGGTTATTTAAGAGTTGCTTTTACATGATAAATAGATATTAATTGATTGACTGTTGTGAATGCCACTTTATTATATCATGGTCAAAGCCTGAATATATATATATATATATATATATATATATATATATATATAAATGATTTTATGTGTTTACAAACCCGATAATCCTTCTGGTTGCATAACACCAAAGTGTCTCCATACAAGCACTTCACACATTGCACCACTAATGATTAGAGGAAGGTTTTTAAATTATAAACAAATTGGGCACAAATTATGTTCATTTGGTTTCAAACAAACACATACTATAGTTTATTTGGTTTTTAATGTTACATGCAGTTTAACAGTACCTTTAACGATAAGATTAGAATCTTAACTGGTGTGTTGACTTGTGTTATGTGTAATATTAATAATTGTCATGATTTCAACATTGTGATGATACTTTCTTCTTTTCTTGCAGTTTCAAAATGGCTCCCAATTCCAATTTTTCTTTTTTGCGGGCCTTGCCTAAAGTGACCGTTGTGCTGGCTGGGGTCATAGTGCTGTTTTTAATGTACTTTTGGTCTTTTCCATCTCCAAGATGTCACCCTCCCCCAAAAGGTGCGACAAGGCATACCAACACGTCACTGGTTACAACCTCCCCAAGCAGCCTCGCAGCGATGAAGAAGACTAACAAACCTGTTGTGCTGCTTTGGTTTTGGCCCGATGACAAACAATTCGATTTTCAACTCTGCAAGGATTTAAATATCAACAGCTGCAACCTGACGGATGATAGATCCTTATACTCCGTAGCTAATGCAGTTGTGATATTTCACAAAGCTATCAAAGATGACCTGTCCAATCTTCCCACCACGCCAAGGCCCAAATTCCAAAGGTGGATCTGGTTTAACATGGACCCACCCACCAGGACACGCAAGATACCAGGCATCGAAGCCTTTTTTAATTTAACCTTGAACTACAGGCGGGATGCAGACATCCCTGCTCGCTTGCAACTGACCGCCAAGAAGCAAATAGATAAGGAATTTGAGCTGCCTGAAAAAGATCTATTGGTTTGTTGGATTGTGAATGCAACTAACCTTAACACAAGCACAGAGGCTAGATTCAGCTACTACCGCGAGCTGGCAAAACAGGTAAAGGTGAACATCTTTGACAGCTCCTCTGCCAAGAACTTGAAGGGAGAGAACTATTTCATAACTATAAGTAAATGCAAATTCTTCCTTTCCTTCGAGGATTCAGTTCACCCAGATTACATCACAGAAACATTCAATGGTCCTCTTTCAGCAGGCACTGTACCAATTGCTTTGGGCCCACCCAGAATAAACTATGAAAATTTTTATCCAAGTACTTCCTTCATACACATAAATGACTTTTCTGGTGCCTTTACACTGGCTGAGTATCTCCTCAAAGTGGATGAGGATAATGAGGCTTATATGAAATACTTTCAGTGGCGCCGATTCTATAATGTCAGGCGCCGTTTTAATGAGGAGAATCAAGAGTTTGCACACGCTGTCTGTCAGGCATGTCATCACATAGTCTTAACCAATGAATTCCGAGTTGTACGTGATCTCTACAAGTGGTACTTAATTTGATTCTCTTATTTTCACAGTTAACATGTACACAGGCTCACTATATTTTTGAGAATATAATTGTCACAGTTTTGTTTTGTTGTTGTGTTATTTGAGGTTACCATAAAATATCACGTTTATCATCTGAAGCTGCTCGTACAAATGCACTGAACTCAATAGACCCTCTGGACTTTCTCTGGAGGAGGTGAACGCAAATGTCCAAGTGAGAGCCTCAACATGTGGGGTCAAGGTACAAGAACATGTGATCTCCACAGCAGAATGAATACGTTACATCTTGCCTCTGCCTGCAACACCACCCCTGCCGAGGAGTTGTTGCTTTTGTGAATGCCTCTAAGCAGTGCCGCTGCTAGCCATTGTGGTGCCCTACGCATAATTCCTTTATGATGCCCCCCCCCCCCCGAGAAAAAAACGTTTGTTTCTGCCAGTTTAACACTATATTAAAACGAAAAAGGAAAATCTACTTTGTAAACACAGCACACAGAACAGACAAAACATACATACACACAAGTTTTGGGATGTGCAAAATCTTCGTAGAAATTAAATAGTCATCCATAAATACAAACTTAAAAGCAGAAGTATACAAGTTAGCAATCTTCTTCAATAAAGCATAGATTTAGAGAAAATTCACACAATTTTACTTTGTAAACACACTATGTAGAACAGCTCAAACACACACATTCAAGTATTGAGAAAATCTTCACAGCTTTGCTGACTTTGTAAACATATTATGTAGGATAGCTAACACACACTATACATTTGGAAGTGCAAACTTTTCTTCTGTACAGAATTGTATCAAAATAAACCAGACATGTTTTTCCCAAATTCAATGTTACTTTGAATAAATTACATTAAATAATCATCAATAAGTACAAACAAAATAGTCAATCTTGTTAAATAAAAAGTTGTGATGAAAAGTCACAACTTTACTTACTTTGTAAACACAGTAGGCTATGTAGAACAGCTAAAACACACATTCAAGCAAAGTGCAAAATCAAAATATTCAAACAAAGAATCTTATACTGAAAAAATTATAAAAATTTAAAACTGAAAGCATGCAGCCAAGGTGCTCTCTCCCTTTATTTATCAACTATTTGATAAATCTAGTCTAATATAAAGCATAATAAAATGTAGAGTAAAGTAACATCTAGCTGGCGTCAGGTAGGCCTACTAAAATGCATAATGTTTAACAGTAAAATCTCAACTTCGGACACGCACCATCGTAACTTTTTTTGAGCAATTAAATATATCTCTTGTTCTGCCTGTTTTGTGATATACATGCCTAAAAGGTGCCTAATATTTCTATACTGAAATAATATCAGCATTATAATTGTAAGCTATTTTATTTAATGACGTTATTGTAGAGGGTTGATTTGTATTTCCTGTACTAAGCGGGTTGTTGGTAGTGACTCTTAGTTTGAAAGGGGGTTTTAAAGGAAGTGGGTTCTGTGATGAGTGAAGTTGTCAAATGAACGGAGAATCAACGGGTGTGCTGATCCGAGCGCATGACCTGCTCTCGTGTCCTTTGTCGGCTGAGGCCGGACCTATGATAAAACCAAACGCTCGGCTACATAATTATTATAACTATGATGATTTTTCAGTTTCCTATTTTTTGGTGCCCCCTCAAGACATGGTGCCCTACGCACAGCGCGTAGTTCGCGTTATGGGAGCGGCGGTGCTGCCTCTAAGCAGAGAATCTCCTGCTGCGTCGTGCATGTGTAAAACTGCGGAGAAAGTCGGTACCCAATACTATTGTGATCCTCTGCGGGACATAAAGCGGCTTAAGATACAGTTAGGCAATTTTCAGCTGTCTATCAGGGAATGCATTTCTGGCTTTGTAAGGTATTGACTCTTGTATATTTTTGCAATGTATCTACTTCATTAACAAACTCTGTGTTTTGTGTGTTATTTCTGGAGTGATTAATGAGTCTTTAATAAAGCTATTCGTGTCACAGTGTGTCATCTTTACTACTGAGGAGTACATTATTTTAGAATTACTTAAAGCTTAATTTCCCTCAAAAACTTTTGGTCATATTTGCTGACACCATATTCTTGATGGTGGTAGATGAGGCTGAAAATTTGGCTCCTCTGGCTCAACCCACATTTCATAATGCAATTTAATAGAATCTAATGCTCCTGATTCGAAACCACTAATCCCCATCCAAGGTGCTTGCTTTCACTTGTTAACTTGAGCTGCTTACAGACATGCCCTGTACTCTGGCTTATCCCCTGAAATTTGAGAGAGGGGCTTTGGACTTTATGCAGAATTTCTTCTGTCAGCCCCAAAGTAAGAATAAGGAGAAGGTTCGAATGAGCCAATGTAAGAACACGGCCAGTGATTCTGAGTCTGCAGGGTTTTCTGCGTCCATTTGTGCGGGTTCATGACGTTTCTAACACGGGACAGATGCAAAAAATATATACATAAATGGTTAAAAAGGCAGAGTCATACAAGTAGAAGGTGATTTTAATCTATTCTGGTGTCAATGTGCTATAAATAAAAAACACCTCTACTGCTGCACCACCCCTCACCTGAACAAGATTTCTGTTCTGAACGTGTCTGAGCGGAGAATCTCCCGCTACGTTGCTCAAACTATTTTAACATTGATAGCTGTATCCTGACTGATGACATATACTTGTACAACAGTCATGCCTACGTGACCGCATCTCCAAAGACAACATTTATCATATAGTTAATGATCTTTATGGCTGGCACAAATTCCAGCTACAGCTCTAGTTACCATACACACTAAGTTATCAGTTCCTCAGCTTCTTGGCTACCTGTCAGGAGTTTTTCATAAATAGGCCAGGATCTGTTTGTCTATGTCACGCAAAAGCATTGCTTTGATACGAGATAGCACAATATATTTACTAAATAAAGTTTAAAAAGTAGCACCAGCATGTATGATTAACTTGTGAGCAGCAGTGTGGAAGATGGACCACAATAAACAAAAGTCTGTGTAGAGGCGGGACAATAGGACCCAGTCCCAATTCGGCAAATCAAGGTGAGAGCACCTCAGCAGCTAAGAGGCTGATGGAGCAAAGGTGTGTCAGCATTGATTTCTGCTCCTTTGCAATTCGAAATGTGTGAATGTTGGGGTAATGTAGGAGTGCAAATGCACCCTGAGGTATTGGACTTTTACTATAGTGAATTAATTACAAAGTATAGGTAAACTGTTTGTAGACATATGGGGGACATATTGTATGTGATGGAAATTTATCTTGAGAGTTGAAATAATGAAATTATCAGACTGGAGTTGCTTTTGAGTCTTTATAATAATAAGCTCTGCTGAGTTTATACAACAAGCACAGGTGCTCAAAATGGAACAACTGGCCGCAAGTTCACAAAAGCCAGAACTTATACAAAGAGGCGTTACATAGCACATAATTTGAAAAAAATAAGACATGCCATAACTAATACAAAGAGGTGCTTCATAAAACGTAATGTGAAAAAAAGACATGAAATCCTCCTCTGTGTCTATCTGCTGTGTCCGTCGGCTGTAGCAAACTCCCTGTTTGCCAAGGTCACAGGAGTGAGACACCTAGTCAGGGGATTTCCACAACCTTAGACACTGGTCAGTGGATTTTTCCACAACACTCCCCCCTTTGATCATCAATAAAAATATGATCGCTAACGAAAAATAATAAAGAAACATCATAATCAACATCAACTACAAACATCAGTAACAAACATCAAATCATAGAAGAATATTGACGAGTCTGCAACCCTGGTACTTTGAGTACGTAGAGCGACACAATAGGTAGCCGCTGCTGTTTTGTGGAAAGAAAAAAATAGTTATTTTCCTGTAATTGAGAAAGCAATTAAAATGAAGAAAATTGAAGAAAAATCAGGTCAAACAAAATCATCATCTCATTAACCATTATTAAAATTAACATACTGTATTGTTTGGCAAAAGTATTTCATAATAAAATGTAATAAAACGTTAAATGTCAACATATCTTAGGTTGAAAATATCCAGTAAAACCTTTTAAAATTCATGCTAGGAAGTAAAATTGATTAATCTTACATTCAAATTTCATATTTATAGCCCATATTCACAAATCACAATTTTGTCTCATAGGACATTAACATGATATCTACTGCCCTTAACCCTCATAAAGCGTAATGAAAAAAACTACTCAGAAAACTCTTTACACAGTGTAAAAAATAAGTAGAAACCTTAGAGAGCCACATGTGAGGGATCCCTCACCGAGGATGGACAGAAGTGGTATGTATTTATTATAAAGTTAGTACAAACTTCATAATGTCACTCACATAAACCTAAAAAATTCGCAGAGATTTAAATTAATGCATCATAAAATATGAAGTTGAAAGGATAATTGCAGTAGCTGTTTTTGTCTAGTTAAATCACTAAGAAACACAGGAGGGAGAAAATAACAACAAATTTGAAATGAAAAATAAGAAAACTAAATTTGAGTATCGTGATCAGAATCATCTGTGCTGTCAGTGTCCAGGTAAGGAGGGATGGGGGGAAAGTTACTGATCAAGGGGACCCAAATTTGCATGTGCTGGATGGTTCTTAGAGGACAGTGTAGGAAAAGAGGAGTTCGTTAGATCATCAGAAACTTTTACAGGAGTGTGTCTAGACAAAATAATGGGCAAAATAATAAACAATAAGGAGATCATGGATAACACGCATAGTGAGCATCTGAGGCCATACAACCCCTGATGTCAATATGGATGCCATGGTTGTGGCCAGTGGCGTTTCTACATTAGGGGCAGGGGGCACTGCCCCACCAGATGGCGCTGTTGTGCAGAAAGCTAGATACTGCATATCTGAACTTTGTGGCAAAATATATTTTATTTTATTTTATATGCAAAGTAGCGTGAATGTGTGTGTGAATAAACTTGACTCAGAAGCATTATAGTCTTGTTTTGGAGTAATTCGATTCGTGTGTGTTTCTGTCTGTGTGCTTGCTCTGTGAAACGCTTCCCTCTTGCCGTCCGTCTCTGCTCTGGGCACAACGGCGTAAGCGTAAGACTTGTTGCCATGGAAACACTAATGAGCGTGAACCACACAGGCCAAAGTTAACATTGGGAGAGTGGGCACTTTCAGATGGGCCCTACGAAATCTGCCAATCAACTCGACTCCAGCGTCAGCCTGTTGCCTGCTCGGCTTCACCTGAGCTAACAGGCTATCCCTCATCAGTGAACACCACCCGAGTCTGTGGAGAGGTTTCACTCACATATCAGATGAATAATACGTTTTGAAGTTCTGCTTGTTCTCCTGACAGAAAAGCTAAAGACGTCTGCGTTCCCGTTTCTAAGGTTAATCAAGTTTAGTATCGTATTTATCTGTTATAGTGATTCGCAGGTACCTGTACCTGGATTGTTGGCTTAGCTCTGCTAGCCCGCTGGCATGATAGCAGCAGTAATAGCGATGCTAACGGGAGTGTACAGGAGTTATAACCGACACGCACAGACAAGAACCGGCATGAGCCGGTCCCCCCAGCAGAGAGAAGCGTTAGTTTATGAGGATGAATCTGAGACAGGAGACTGTGTGTGTCCGGAGAATAAGCTCCACGTAACATAGATAATGTTATGTGAAGTTTTTTCACTGGCCTAATGATTTGACTTGACAATGTTACACAGATTCTTATTCTGCAGAAACAGATGTACTGTGATCAACTGAAACGTGAGTATTTAAAGTCACATCTGCATTTTAGGAGCAGCTGTTTAAAGTAGCATTACATCTCCTAAAGCTCTTTATTCAGAGTATGGTGTTGTGTTGTAACTTGTTACAGTGAAAACTAAACTTGTCTGCTACATTCAGTTTTTTACATCTTTAATCTTACCCACCACCTATTTCCTAAACTAAATGGATTTCTGCTCCCTGCTGGCACTCAAAATGCAGCCCATAGTATATCGTACTGGTCTATATAGGCCTACTGCTTATAATAATCAGCTACCTCTATTCTTGTGACAGTGACATGACGTCATACAAAATTGCCCCACCAGGAATTTCAGACTAAAATCGTTGGTTGTGGCCTTGTTTCAAAATTAAAAGCAAACCAGTACTAGCTGTCCTTGTGGACAGGAGAACTAAAAAAAAAAACGTTGGATAAGTCTACAACCAAAAACCACACTGCATTAGGCGAAATTTGGCAGCGTGTATGTTTGGGAACAATAGGTGATCGAGGAATTACGGCGTAATTCACAGCCTTCAAATCCTGCACAAACCGCCACGCAGTAGATTGACCTTTGTCTGTGATCTTCTTAACTGGGCACAGTGGAGTGCGGACCGGTGAATCAGGGCAGGGGACATTTACACCAGACAGCAAAAAAGATTCAAAAACAGGATGTATCCCTTCCACTGCTTCTTGTCTGAGTAGATGGTGTTGTTTACATGGCCTATAATCATATTTTGGTTGTGATTTTGATCACAGTTTCTGATGGGGCCCATATCGTATTTGTCCTTTGCCCACAGCGTTTCAGGCAGATCTGAAAGTAAAGGAGACACATCAACATTGCATAAGAATGAAAGTGATTTTCAGTCAGAACAAATGAGCGTGTGGCTGGAGAACAGAAGGTTTGAGAATTGTTTTAGATCAAATGCACTCAGACTTGGGGAATACATTACGTCAGGCGTGGTTGTGGGTTGCCAATTAATTTAGCCTGGCATGATCTGACAAATGGGCCTAAGTCTTGCCACTGGTCATCATGGGACGTGGAGAGCTAGATGTGAGGGCTGGAATTTGAGATGCGAAACAGTGGCAACTGCTGATCGGTGAGTGAGACGGCAGCTGCACTAAAAAATATTGGACACTTTCAGAGAATCATCAGAAAAAGGCAAAAACAGAGATGTCATAAATGTGATCTGCTGTGTCTGTCATATGTGAAGTGCAGTGCAATGAATCAGTGTGCAGAAAATCAGAAAAAGGAGTGACAAGAGCGTGTGACATGGAGAGCAGATCAGTGAAGGCATGTATAGGAAGTTGCCAGAATTGCGTGTAACCGTCACTTCATCAGGGAATGATACTAAATTGAGGCCTAACATAATCATCAAATCTCTTCCTAATAGATTAATTGGGCAACAGGGAGACAACAGAAAATCATGTTCAAACCTTATGGGATGTTTGTCTAACTGAGCGGTACATTTGAGAGGTTTTGTGAAATTTTATTTTACAGTGGCACCACTGGCACCTTGAAAGAATATAAAGCAACAACTCATCTCAGGAGATGTGGGCATATCTGACATCCTAACCACAGAATAACCTGCACCAGTGTCGACCATGAAATTAAGTTTGTGACCGTTAACACACAGTTCGAGTTGAGTCATTTTCTTAAAAGCATCACTATTGTACTTCAATGAGGAGAGACTTGGTTTTTACTTTACAATATTTATTTTGTAAACACACAAGATATGAATGTTTACGGTCTGTGGCATTTAGACCCCTGTGAGATGTCAGGGTTAGAAGGGGGCGGAGCAGGACATCGAACAGGAACACCCCCCCGGGGTCTAGACACTCGTGGTGGTTCATCAGTCAAGCGATAGTTTTGGATGGCCCATGTCCGTGAGAATTGTCCTATTGGACTTCGCCAATTGTGACATCCTCTGCCCTTAACCCTCACAAGAGTAAGGAAAAACTACAAAACCTTCTTAAAGGAAAAACGTAGAAACCTCAGGAAGAGCCGCATGCGAGGGATCCCTCTTCCAGGACGGACAGAAGTGCAATGGATGCCACGAGTACTAGGTATATTGTCGGCAGGTTGTTGCCTTTTTAGTCCGCGATCAGCTCCCACCGTGATCGGGTGCCGCCGTAATCACGATCCGCTGACAGTCTTGGGATCCGTCATCAAGGTCCATGATCTCTGCCAGCATGATGTGAGATTAGGCATGTAGTCGGTTGAGGTCGATGAATATCCTACTGGGGACTGGAGGAGATTGGGGTGGAGGAGGGGTTATGCGCGTCGCTGAAGGACGCCTGACTGCGGAAGAGAACAGAAGGGATTTTTAAAGTTTGCCAGGTGCTGAATGATTGGCTGAAAAGCCCGCGCCAGACTTGATTGGGCATTTAGAAACACCCACGATCAGCTGATCACTTTGCAGGTTAGGTGCTCCGTAGATCAGCTGACCGTGTGCAGCTTAAGTCTTCCTCACTGAACTTGCGCTGAGCTTCATTTCAATGAGGAGAGACTTGGTTTTTACTTTACAATATTTATTTTGTAAACACACAAGATATGAATGTTTACGGTCTGTGGCATTTAGACCCCTGTGAGATGTCAGGGTTAGAAGGGGGCGGAGCAGGACATCGAACAGGAACACCCCCAAAAGAATAAGACGAAGAAGGTAGATCAGGGGAGTGAGATAATGATGAGTCTTACCTCGTGTTGTAGTATTCTGGGAAGTAATACATGCTTTGGTAAACAGACAATCATAACATTTATCTAATAGAAATATAGAGATGACTCGTAGAGTGCACCTGCAACCCGAGTGATAATTATATGAGATGAAGGTCTGGAGACCAACGTAAAAGATCATGTGCACAGGTATATTATGGGATCTAAAATGGCGAACATAACTAAAGGTTATCAGACAAAAGGGTTAGGTCAAAGGCTAGATTATAAAATGCTAACAGAATTATATCTCAGTAGAGTAACTGAAACCGGAATTTAGGTTGCTTGTTACGAAAAGAAAGGTCCGCTGGACCGGAAGTGAATGTCGTGGTGAGTGCAGGGTCTAAATGTGGAACTTAATAAACGGTCAGCAAGGACCAAACTTAAATGAAAGGTCGTTTGACCAAAATGAAATTAAGGTCCAAGACCAAATGAAATAAAATATCAACAGAAATGCAAATCGGCACGACCACCGTAACAGAAATTAAAACGGCTCGGCACACCGTCAACAGAAATTAAAACGGCTCGGCACACCGTCAACAGAAATTAAATTGCATGGCAAACTTAAATGAGGGTCCGCTGGACCGAGTTAAAGCCATGGTGAGTGCAAGATGTAGAACTTAATAAACGGTCAGCAAGGACCAAACTTAAATAAAAGGTCGTTTGACCAAAATGAAATTAAGGTCCAAGACCAAATGAAATAAATTATTAACAGAAATAAAAATCGGCACAACCACCGTAACAGAAATTAAAACGGCTCGGCACACGGTCAACAGAAATTAAAACGGCTCGGCACACCGTCAACGGAAATTAAAGGGCATGGCGAACTTCTATTAAGGCAGTGGTTCTTAACCTTATTGGAGGTACTGAACCCTGCAAGATTCATCAGTGCAATCACCGAACCCTTCGTAATTGGAAAAATAAAATATGATTTCTTCAAAACATAGGTATATATTTTATTAGTGCACCAAATTAACCATGCATCAGTTGCACACAAAATCACTGTGTTCAAAGAACAAAACCAACAAAACATGAATTTCACACAATAACATAACTCAATGAATATTTACTGCAAATCAATGTGTCTTTTGCTGTTGCCTTTCAGATACAAGTTCCGAAATGCGCGGCTTCACCTTGGCAAGTGCCACTCTCATATCATTTTCGCAACAAAGTCTGTTCCTTTTCTTAGTTTTTATGACTACCATCCTCGAAAAGGATTGCTCGCAAAGATACGTTGTAACAAACGGTGTGAGTATCTCAAGGGCTTTCTTAGCAATAAGAGGGTATGGTACGATTTGGTGACACCAAAACGTTGAGAGCGTTGTTGTTCTGAAGAGTTGCTGTTGAACCTGGCTCTGCTGAAGTTCAATGATTTCGTCGAGGTATTCATCGTTGACATCTGCTGTCGCAACACTAAACGTGAACGGCTGTCTCACCCATGCTGGATATGACTCTGTGGTGGGGAAGTATCCGTCGAGAGACTTTGCAAGCTCATCTAAGTGCATGGCAATTGCTTGCTTCAGCTCCCCAGGTACAGAAATGTCTCCAATTCCAGACACGTCTTCGATCTTACTTACACAGTCGTCCAGCAGGGGAAAGTTTGCGAAGTTATCATTCTCTGTTCGTCGTTTCCATAGAGGTAGCTTTTTTTTAAAAGCCTCCAGGTTTTCTTCCGCTTCGATGATGTTGACTCCACCGCCCTGCATCTGTCGATTGAGATGATTGAGAGCATCGAAAATATCGGCCATGTACGCCAAAATGAGAATGAACTCAGAATTTTCGAAGCAATCTGCGTGACAATGTTCGTACTCTCGCAAAAACTGGGCCAATTCCACACGCATGGCAAAAACACGATTCAGCACCTTTCCCCGGGATAACCAGCGAACGTTAGAATGGTACAGAAGAACCTCAAATTCCGAGCCCATTTCTTTACACAGCTCTTTGAAGATGCGGTGCTTCATAGCACTATTTCGCACGAAGTTCACACATTCAACAACAATTTTTAATACTTGTGCCAGTTTTGGAGGCAAGGTTTTTGTTGCCAACGCATGCCTGTGCAGAACACAGTGCGTAACAATGATGTGTGGTGCATCGGATTTCACCAGCGCTCCAAAACCAGAGTGTCGTCCCAGCATGGCTGGAGCTCCGTCCGAGCCAATTGCAGAAACCATATTCCATGAAAGATTGTTGTCTCTGAAGAAGTCATCCACGAGTTTCTTCACATCGACTGCCTTGGTTGTTGTTGTAAGAGGTTTACAAAATAAAAAATCTTCCTTTATCGCGTCTTCTTTCATATAGCGCACGAATACAACAAGCTGGCTTAGAATGGAAATGTCAGTGGTCTCATCGAGTTGGAGGCTGAATTTTGCTGGGCTTGAAATCAGATCTGCAACTACTTGAGCCAAGATGTCATTGCTCATGTCGTCTATTCTGCTGCTGATAGTGTCATTTGAAAGAGGAATTTGGGATAACTTATCTTCAGCAGCTTTTCCCAGCATGATATTCGCCATCTTCAACGCAGCTGGTTTTACCAGTGTTTCACCAATGGTGTGTGGTTTGCCCTGCTTTGCGATCAGGTACGCAACTTCGTACGAGGCTGTGAGGATCGGTTTGTCGATGGGTACAAAGCCGAGAACAGGCAGAGTAGCCTTTTCATCGAATCTGGCTCTCTTCACCTTGAATTCAGCGAGCGTTGTGTTCTTGTATTTCCCATCTCCATGCAGCTTTAGGAAGTGTTCCTTTAGTTTTGCCGGTGCTAGACTAGAATTGCTCAACTTGGCAGTGCAAATCATGCATTGAGGACGCTGACTCCCATCACGTTCCTTTATACACGTGAATCCATATTGTACGTATTCGTCCAACCACTTTCTTTTTTTGCTCGACATAGTTAGTATGAAGGGATTGAAAGATTTTTAAAAAATCACAAATTACGTACAATCAGAACAGCCACAAGTCGACTACTGAGCGCACCAAGTTCCCTGCAGCACAGATACCAAAGCTTATCAATGTGGCCTGATCACCTGCAGCCAATGATGGCCAAGCGGAGCGTGACGTCACAACTAATACGAATGGGCTGAATTTATTTTGTGTAACACATTTTTACTAAGCAACTAAATATTTGTAATCTAACATGGCGAAGAAGCTTTTTTGAAACTCACAGCGCGTCCACCCCGTTTTTTTTCATGTTGGTATCCCCCCGCCCTGAGCGATGCAACGCTGACAGCAGCCCGCCCCGGTTGGCAGTCGCAACACCGTCCAGTGCGGGGGGGGGCGAGGTAGCGGTGCATCCTTCTCCGCTCTTCCACCCCCCTCCGTGCGCCTCGCGCTTTACCTATCTGCTCCATCGGAGCAGACGGCAAGGCGCGTAAGCGGAGGCGGGTGGAAGAGCGGAAAAGGATGCACCGCTACATTCTCCGCTCTTCCACCCCCCTCCGTGCGCCTCACCGGAGCAGACGGCAAGGCGCGTAAGCGGAGGCGGGTGGAAGAGCGGAGAAGGATGCACCGCTACCTTCTCCTCTCTTCCACCCCCCTCCGTGCGCCTCGCGCCTCACCGGAGCAGACCGGTGAGGCATCAGCGGAGGCGGGGGGATGGCCGAACCCCTGAGAGTGACTCACCGAACCCCTGGGGTTCGATCGAACCCAGGTTAAGAACCACTGTATTAAGGTCACCTGACCGGTTCAAGCCATGGTGAGTGCAAGATGTAGAACTTAATAAACGGTCAGCAGGGACCAAACTTAAATAAAAGGTCGTTTGACCAAAATGAAATTAAGGTCCAAGACCAAATGAAATAAAATATCAACAGAAATGAAAATCGGCACGACCACCGTAACAGAAATTAAAACAGCTCGGCACACCGTCAACAGAAATTAAAACGGCTCGGCACACCGTCAACGGACATTAAAGGGCATGGCGAACTTCTATTAAGGTCACCTGACCGGTTCAAGCCATGGTGAGTGCAAAATGTAAACTTAAAAAACGGTCGCGAGGACCAACATAAATAAAAAGGTCATATGACCAAAGAAAATAAGGTCCAAGACCAACTGAAATTACCGAAAGTAAAATACAGGGTGCACATACGCCGCTCGCACGTATGGGGTCCTTCCGACCGGATGTAGTGCAAATGTATGTGAAGAGCAAGTGCCCAGGTGTGTGTTTAATGAGAACTTAACTGTATAACTAGCATGACTCAAGAGTGAGCAGCTAATACGGAACCACCACCAGTTATATGCAGGATTTACTGACATCGGGTTTTTCAAACTTTTGATTCGAAGAGGAGTGTGTATATGAGAGGATAGATATAGGAAATTAAGGCAGAAAGATAATCTTCCCAATTGTTGTAGTGAACCGAGGGAAATACCTTGTTAGGTGGGAGAAGTAGCAGTTCCTATCATGAACGCATGAGCTGAATGGAGTGCAGGCAGCGTTTGCTTTAATTAAACTTGTTTATGCTGGTGAAGACCCATGTTTTGTTTTAGAGGGGAGGTTTCAGCAATGAGGAAAACGGGACAAATGGAGAAGGCCGGGGCTTGCAGCCATTGTCCGTAAAAATCCCCCAAAAACTCACGAATGGAGTGCATTTGTGAATAACTGCATATAATCAGAAGGATGCACTGCTTTAAATATGTGTGTATATATATATATATTTTTTTATTTTTTTTATTTATTTATTTATTTATTTTTTATTCATTTTTTTTTTTTTTTTTTTTTTTTATTCATTTTTTTTTTTTTTTTTTTTTTTATTTATTTATATTTATTTATTTTATATTTATTTTTATATTTATTATTTATTTAATTATTTATATATTTATTTATATAAAGAAGTGACGTCGCTAGCGATCGTGAAAATGGGGCCAGACGCAGGTTGGATCGGCACCTTTGCGTGAGATTCCGAGTCCCATAGATGGATTTTTTTTTTTTTTTTTTTTTTTTTTTAAATGGCTTCATTAGGGATGATGTGCATCGCGAAGTGCTGAGGAAAGCAGCTGCTGCTTTGTGACGTATTAGCAGCAAGGGAGGATTTTGTGATGTCACAAATATGCTGTACGATTTTATTTATTTAAATTCGGGCTGCGGGACGTCGAGTGATGAAGCGTTTAGTTGGAGAGTGATGCACCTGACTCCGGGGAACTATCAGGGGGGGGATTATCCACGGATGAACCGCAGGACCTCTCAGGAACACGCTTCTGGCAGTTTAAATTAAGTCACCTGTTGCACTGGCACCTTAGTCAGATCACGACGTGCCTATTATCTCGTCACTGGAGATAGTTTGTATTTTAATGCGTACGTAAACGCGTTCATATTTTATTATTTATTTTATTTTATTTATTTATTTATTTTTTATGTGAAACGATGAGTTGAACTATTTACATATGAAGAATGTGATTTCATTTGTTTATAATAATATATATATATTATCTATATATCTATTTGTTTTTTAAAATCATTGTAGCAGACCATTTAAGTGAAATACCAGGGACACAGCAAATGTGTAGTTGGTTTGTAGCTAGCAGGTATATGTGTCCTCCTCCACTCTGCTCTCATTTGAACTAATAAGCACTCATCACTAGTTATCAGGACCTGATCAGAACATGAAGAACTTAATGTTATTGAATTCGCTCCAGAGTTTGAGTCTGCATTACCGTCATGAAAAGACTCAACATTTTGTGCTCAGTATACCACCATACAAATGAGCTGAGCAGCATGGATTCATGAGTTTACCCATTAAACAGCAGTTATATCTGCTTAGGAAGCAGAGCACCTTGACCTGCGAGCTTACTCATTTATTTGCTTTGTCGCCACGTCAGTCTAATTAGCCAGTTCAGGTGTGTATTGCATGCTTAACACGGCGCGTTTTTATGATTCTGAAAAATACTCCCGTGTCTCAAATTAGATCGCTGAATACGCCGATGCGTCGGGTTGTTGACTCTCCCGACGAACAGATTGTGTTGTGGTTTAATGTGCTGAAGCACGAGGAACAGCTGATCTACGACTCTGGACGCGGGACGCGCTGCTGAGTGCGCCGGTGCTGCGGCGTGCGAGGGTTTTAGAAGAGTGTCGATGTTCTGCGCACTGAGGACCGGGGACTGCAGAGTGGTCCGCATGATATTATCTAAAGCTCTAAAGTGGTTGCAGGAGTGTTTAAAAGGACGATGTATACTTATCTTCGGGAGGGGGCTTTAGAAGAGGTCGCTTGTTGAACTTTTGCGACCGCGAACAGGTGCGGCGGGGGACCCGCGGGGGACCGGCGGGGACCCGCTGGGGACCCGCTGGATCGTGCTCCGAGCTGCGATCCGGCTGAATCAATGGACGGTTTACTTGAACCGCTGGGTCACGGAGCCGAGAAGGAGACCGGACCTGGAGCCGCGTGATGTTGAAGCTGAGCGATGAGGAAGTCGGCCTCCCCATGGACTCGTCAGGTTCGCTCGGCGGAAGCTCCTGCACCGGCGATCCGTAGATTTAAACGAATCTTTGAATGCTGGGTCCGAACCTCTTGGTAAATAATCATTGTCGGGATCCGACGTTGAAATGTTTTTGAGCTAGATGAGCAACGGCTTGCGTTATGCGCGTCACTGAAGGACGCCTGACTGCGGAAGAGAACAGAAGGGATTTTTAAAGTTTGCCAGGTGCTGAATGATTGGCTGAAAAGCCCGCGCCAGACTTGATTGGGCATTTAGAAACGCCCACGATCAGCTGATCACTTTGCAGGTTAGGTGCTCCGTAGATCAGCTGACCGTGTGCAGCTTAAGTCTTCCTCACTGAACTTGCGCTGAGCTTCATTTAACATAAGAACCCCAAGGTTGTGTGTAATCTGGTGTGTGTGTGTCTGTGTGGGTTTGTGTGCGGTTAGTAACGCAAGTTGATACTTCTTTGCAGTGGCATGTATTTGTGTATGTGCTTGAGCTTCTGTGTGTGTGTGTGTTTCACTTCCCTTTCTCTGATCCTTGGTGGGTAGGCTGGACGTCTCCTCCCCGTCTGCCACCTCCTCACTTTCTGTAAAGTTCAGTCGGCAGTGAAAGTTCTTGTCTCCCCGTCTGTTCGCCGTTGGGGGCAGTTCCTTGCACAGTGTCCTTTTTCTTTGCAGATTTAACACTCATCTCTGGGAATATTGGGCCATGCGTCCACGCCCCTCTCTTCCTCATTCAGTCAAGTTGGCTCTTCTCTCAGTGTTATCTTGTCTGCTTGGCCTTGACAGGGTAGACACAGCCGGCATCATGCCGATGTGTTGATTAAACAGGACAGTCAAACTTGTGAGGAAATCTCCTACGGTTACATATGGTTGTTGTTTTCACCCCGTTATTTTGGACATGTCAATTTTATTGGGGAAGGCGGTCCTCAGGGCATTGAGGAGTGTGTTGAGAGCGTTGACGTATGCCGCCTTAACCGCATCATCCCAGTCTGGTGGAGTCAGAATGAGATCTCCCCCACAGTGCGGACATATCTTTGCAAAGTCAATGGGGTCTAAAGATGAGGAAGAGGTGGTGTAATGATTCAGTCCTCCCACTGCCCCGTCTCCATAGACTGAGAGAGCGGTGGGTGGAGGCTGAGGGGGCCTGATTGTTGATTGGTGGAGTCTGGTCTCTGCACATCAGGTGGAGCAGGGTTTTGTTGTTGGTGAGGAGAAAGGCAGGCGTTGAGAAGAGGACTGCCACACCCTGAAAGGGGAGAATACAGAGGTCTATGTGAAAAAGACATGAAATCCTCGTCTGTGTCTATCTGCTGTGTCCGTCCACTGTAGCAAACTCCCTGTTTGCCAAGGTCACAGGAGTGAGACACCTAGTCAGGGAATTTCCACAACCTTAGACACTGGTCAGCAGTGGGGGGAAATAGCGAAGTAGAAATACTTTGTTACCGTACTTAAGTAGATTTTTCACATATCTGTACTTTACTTGAGTACTGATTTTCCTGACAACTTTTGCTTTTACTCGCTACATTTGAACACAAATTTTTGTACTTTCTACTACGTATATTCTCAAAACTGGTTCGTAACTTGAGCAGGGGAGGTGCGCCGGTACGCACGTTGCACCTCTCTTTCGCTCACTCGCGTGCCTGCTGCCGCGGGAGATGTGCCGCTCCAGCGGGGTGTTTGCAGTCGGGGGAGGCAGCACGAGAACCAAAAGTCTGGATGTTGGTCGGGCTGTCTTGGTCGACCGGGGTCGAGCAGGCTGTTCTGGTCATAGATATATATAAAGACTAGATGTCTCATTTGACGGAGCCGGACGTCCGCACATGGCGGCCATCTTGCTAGAGTGAGCCCGCTCACCCATAACATTGTGTTGTAGTGGTACTTACTTTTTAAATAACCATAACTTGCTCAATTTTCAACCGATTTTTAAACGGTCTGGTTTATTATAAACGTCAGAGATGTAGTTATGACACTGCATACATTATTGAATTTTTTAGAAAATAACATAATTATTCATAACATGCAGTGTCATATCTACATCTCTGATGTTTATAACAAACCAAACTGTTTATAAATCGGTTGAAAATTGAGCAAGTAATGGTTATTTACCACTACCAACACAATGTTATGGGTGAGCGAGCTGCCCCCTGGCAAGATGGCCGCCATGTGCGGACGTTCGTCTCCATTTGCCGGCAACACAGACGAGACATCTAGTCTTTATATATATCTATGGTTCTGGTAACGATACCTCCGCAGGTCCACCTTCAGAAACTTTGTTAAGAGTTTGACTTCCTCTAGATCAGCCATTCCCAAACTTAAGAATGCCGCGGCTCAATGTGAAAACTGAAAAATATGTGCGGCCCACCTACACCTTTAATCACAACTATATGATCCACACACAGGACTAGAATCATACATATTATTAATTTAATAGCAAAAATAATTCTATATGAAAGCAGGCATATGCAGTGCAAATCCAATAACAACCACATTTAAGCGTAACGATTTGCAAAGCAACCAATGTAAAAAAAGAAGTGCAAATAGGGTATTGTTAAAAATATATTCCTACTGTTTTTATAACAGAGCACGACAAGGATATCCTGGAGAAGACAGACACATTCTAGGCGTAACCAAATATACTTAAGGCGTTTAAGCTGGGCCTGCGACAGGTACTCACTTGATGTTGTGTTGACTCTTTTTGTCTCTAGAAGTTCAGATGCACTTGTCCAATACTATTTGAACCTCAGCATCTGGGGTTCCAAATTTGTAAAATTATACATTATATGTATATTGTTGTTATAATTTTTCAGTCAGTTGAAATAAATTCTGAAGAGAACAATTTTGGGTTGTTTTGTGTCTGTATAGGACTACTATAAAAATCACTTTGCATTTTTAATTTTGGTGCTTGTACTTTTACTTTTGATACATTTCAACACCAGATTCTTTTGATACTTAAGTACTTTTAATAGGAGCTACTTTAAGACTTTTACTCAAGTCATTTTCTGACGGGTGACTTTTACTTTGACCGGAGTCTCTTTCAGGTAAGATATCTGTACTTTTACTCAAGTATGGCTTTCAAGTACTTTATACACCACTGCTTTCAGCAAACATACCCCAACAAACAATTTGCATCCACACCTGCTGCGCCCACACTACACTTCCTCAAACACACAGGACCGGCCATCACTGCTCCGATGATGCTGTCATTGGTGAAAGTGACATTACATTTTTATTTAACCTGTTGTGTACACAGTGTTTGATCAAATCACAAGAGCCTGCACGTAGCAAGTCGAGCACAAGTCCGCATGTCATTTAACTGGTTGTACTTGTTGGGTCAGTAGGCAAGGTCTATTAAATCAGACCAAGGTGCATGATCAATCATAAAAGCCTGCCAGTAGCAAATCGAGCACTACCACAGGAAAGGTAAGAACTTGTTTTTTTGCAGTTGAAAGAATAAGATGTTTTACTTTTCCTAAATTATTTGTTTAAACTACAGTTACTGTTCTGTAATCTGTATTAACCTCTAATCAAATGAATATTGAGACAGTATTTTTTACTATTTGTCTGATGATGAACAAACTATTATGAATTGATACTGAAAGAAGAAGTTAAGGGGTCAATCAGACTGGAACTTATAATCATGAGAAATGTCAAATAATATTCGGATCATTTTTCTTATAAAGAACATTGGAATATTTAGTTTTTTACTTCCATTTATTTTTCCTACTGAAAAGTCTTTGCGAGTACTCCATCTGTTGTTTAAGAGAGAGGGTGGGGGGTTGAGTCACTGGCCACATTATGAGACATTGCTATGGAGTAAAGTTTGTCAGTTTCACGCTCAAATGTTTGTTGCAACCGTAGAACAGGTTAGTGTTTGGCATCTAGGCTCCGACTTAGTCATTCCCCCCCATATGATTACATAGATATGATGGAAGTTAGGAGCGAATACTATGAGAACCGCACAAATTCGGAGCCTGACGTTATGGATCAGTATCTTCTATTCGTGCGCCTCACCACCAAGGTGTGGCCATTCTCCTTAGGCGCATTGGCCTGCAGGAGAATATACCACAAGCTGCTACGTGCAGACCTTGCATCTGTAACCGTGAGGCTGAAGGGAATATACCTCTTGAACTTGGATTTCCTGCGAGCACATGGCAACAAATAAACTAAAATTAAAATTGAACACTTTAAACCCAGCAAAGCACCTGATATGCAACAATATCATTAGGCTGCAAAATGTATACAAATTAAGGATTCTGGGGTGGAGCTAACCATCTGATAAGCGACAATAGTGATAGACAAAATATTCAATCAAATTATTCACTCAAATTCAATGAATCCTACAGAGTCTAATCTATTCCTGAAGTTTTTTTTAACAATAATTGGCTGGCAATATATGCTTTTTAATTCAGCCCCACGCAACCTGCTTAAATGTAAAGCTGGAAAATCAGAAGCTTATCAGGCCTGTCCTGCCTAGACACGGGTGGAAAGCTGACTATATTTGCAAATGGTCCATTGAAGTACTACAAGTCATGATGTTGTTATCAAAGAGGTGACAATGGTTTATTTTTTCTTCCACAGATGAGAGGATCTTCCAGTAAAACGCTGTGCTGGGCAATCTTAGCTATTGTTGGCCTTATCTACTGCGTTATTTCTTTATCTGTATATTTCGAGCCTCCATCTCCTGTGTGTCCGACTATGTCTACAGTAGCCAATGAAAAAACTTATGAAGCCACAGGGGCAACTGAAAAGCCCATCGTTCTGCTGTGGTTCTGGCCTTATGGTGTGATGTTTGATTTCCAAATCTGCTCAAGCCACTTCAACATTGATGGCTGCATTCTGACTGCTGACAGGTCATTGTACAGCCAAGCCGAGGGAGTCATTATCTTCCAAAGAGGCATAAACTGGAATTTGGAAAACCTGCCCAAGGAGCCACGTCCATATTTTCAGAAGTGGATTTGGTACCATACAGAATCTCCCACGAACACGCAGAAGATACCAGGTCTGGAAAATTTGTTCAACTTAACATTGAGCTACAGAAGAGATGCTGACATCACAGTGAGGAATGAGGTGACGATCAAGCAAACAGAGACAAAGGAGGAAGTAGTTCTGCCAAAAAAGGACAAACTGGTTTGTTGGATTGTCAGTAACACCTACCCAGCTACTGGAACATCTGTGAGAGAGAAATATTATGCAGAACTGTCCCAACACATAAAGGTTGATGTCTTTGGTGCTTTTACGGGGCAGCGGTTGAAAGATGAAGACTATTACCCCACCCTTGCGAGTTGTAAGTTTTATCTCTCATTTGAGAACTCGCTCCACGTGGACTACATAACAGAGAAGGTCAACGGGCCCCTTGTAGCAGGGACTGTCCCTGTAGTTATGGGTCCACCAAGGGAAAACTACGAGCAGTTCCTTCCCAATGGTTCCTTCATTCACGTAAATGATTTCCCTGATGCTAAAGGTCTGGCAGAGTTTCTGCAACGCCTGGACAAGGACCATGAAGCATACATGAGTTACTTTGAGTGGAGAAAGTACTATGAAGTCACTGCTCATCTTTTGTCAGTGAGCAATGAATTCCATCATCCTGTCTGCCTCGCCTGTGACCACATCTCAAAGTACAAAGAATACCATGTTGTCAATGATCTTTATGGGTGGTACTTTTCATGAAAACTACTATACTGACTATAAACTAGAACCTATTCTTCGAATTTGTGTGATTGCTTTGACCCTTTATAGAGTAATGATTTTATAAAATTATCAATATAGTTCACATGGTAACCACTGATATTATTATCATCATATATAATTGTTATGTAGATCACTCTTAGCACAGATGGGCCTTGGTGAGTACACTTTGCAGAGTAAAACTGGAGCTGATGAAAATAGTGCTGCAAATGTTCTCTGTTCTGAGTCACTTTGAGTTGTTTTGATTACGTCTAAACAACTAAGTAAATATTCAAATAGAGAAATATGTTTTATATATGTATTTGGGGTCAATTGGATGATTATTTTATGTTTGTTTTCGCTTTCTTTATAGTTACTTAATTAGATCATTTTTTTCTGTTCCTTTACCTTTTTTTTTTTTTTTTAATTAATTAATAGTTTTTCCATCAGGGATGGTTGAGCAAACCAAAATAGCAGTTTGTAAAACATAAAGACTACAAGTGAACTTCCAGTTTCTATCCTGACTGTTTTATGTTTTCTATTGAGTAGGGTTGTGTTAATGAATAGGTGGGGCATCATTTGCATGGATCCAGCTGAATATCTGCACACTCACATTAAAATCAGCCATCATTTTACAACTCTAAGGGACAAGCCTGTGCTTTACACCTGCTTTACACTGTTTTGATTTAAAATGTACTCGCCAACACCATTTGGTGGGGAGATATCTTGTTGAGCAGAAATTATGCTATTCGATCTAAATAAACAATGTATGACCATCCATTTGGCTTCTGTGCAGTTTCTCTTGAGGAGGTGTCTGTGTTTATAAAATATTAAAGTGAGAGCCTCCAGACGTTTTGTGGACTGTCTCTGCCTGGCCCCTTAATAGAATGACTGCAGAAAGTCTGCAGAAGACAGTATGTGAACACAGCAGGGGAACCCCTGCTGGATTGACAACTAGTCAAGGTTGGTGACGCTTCTAACAAGGGATTGATGCAAAAATTAAAACAACGTACTGTCAGTGTACTAAAAACAAAACCATGTGATCTCCGCAGGGGAATAGATATGCACCTTAATCCTGTGGAGGGGATTTGTTGCTGTTGTCAGCACGTCTGAGCAGAGAACCTCCCGCTACGTTGTGCATGTGTGAGACGAAAAATCAAGAACAAGTTTGAACCCAATTAAGCAAAGATTCTCTGTAGGACAAGTCTAAAAGAGTCTTTAAGCAACCTGTGGATAATCCCTTTTAGGGCCATTGTTTTCAGCCACATGGGCCTCGTGTAAAGATCTTGAAATGACTGAGCGATACTTATGTGAGATTTTTAAATCAAGAGTAACAAAGCGAAAACTACAACGGAAATTAATCCAGGGAACCCATAAAAGTAATGAACCTGGCTGTTGTTCAATGCTTTGTGAAGTTATTGAAGTCTGCTACTCGTCAATGGTGATGGAACTTCACAAAGGATACAGCTTCGGCCAGGTTCATCACTTTTATGGGTTCCCTGGAAACATTTCTGGTGTTGTTTTTGCCATTGCAGCGCGTGTCAGTATTTGCGTGTGTTGTGACTTTCTGCAGCTCACGTATCGTTAACATGATGAAGCTGTTTTCTTAATTTGCTAGTGTTTTTTTCTGTTTGCAGGGTTTTCTTAATTGTCAGCGCCTTGAGCTCTATGGACCCCGTAGTTTACCCCGAAAAATACCAATCACAAACATTGAATAACCTTTTACGGAACGCCCTAGTTGGTCAGTTACGGCAATTGACTACATTCCCGAAATTCTGAGGGGCACTGAACGCACCATGTCCACCGTTACGGCCCCATGGACTGCATATATAGATCGGCCCTGAGGTTTAAGTGTAGCGGGTGTAATTTGTTCTTCAAGGACTCACAGAGTATAATTTATTGGCACCTGCTACAAAACTTAACCGAGGGATACGACATATCCACAGGAGTTGGTGTCTTTCCCGCGGTGGTTGAACTTCCAAAAATAATTTATTTCTAATGTCTTTTTTTCAATTCCTCTTTCCCCTGCTTCCTTTCTTCCGCCGCACCTGAGGAACCAGCCTGCACCGGTGAGTATTTTCTACATACGCCCTGATTCATACCTTGGCAACGAACCGTTAATTCTAATGGATGACACGGTGAAAAGTTTGTTTGTGAACATTGTGTGCAAACAACGTGGGGAAACAGTGTTTGTGTGGTTTTGAGTCTCTGGTTGTGTGTTTTTTAAACCTGTGTTCAGGTGGCCGATCACCAGACAGAGAGACCCAGACCTGATACTGTCGGGAAGGTGAGAACATGTGTCTTTTCCGTGGTGGTCGTGGTAAATACATGATGAATAAATGACATATGCTAAGTAAGTAGTTTGTCTTAGGTGATGGCCTGTGTTGTGATGCATACATTATCAGTCAAGCTCTATCTTTATAGCATATTTCATTCAGGTCAGTGCAGTTCAAAGTGCTTCACGATTGACTGATAAACCACAAATAAGACAAAGCTAAATAAAAATGCTGACAATGAAATGCAGCTAATTCTATTTTAAAAATATAAATAAGTCATTTAAGATGATAACATTATAAAAGATGGAAAATCCATGGCACACATCTATCACCACGAGTGATAGATGTAAATAGATGAACAGCATATATATATCACATCATATTGTTACTGCTGTATTGACATTAAACTTTTATTATTGGAGTTAAACTTTTTTATATTGGTTTTTGAAAGTCTAGCTACGTGACATATTCTGATCAGGATACAGGAACACAAGGCACATTTTCTTATACAATGGAGGTGGACACTAGTACATAGAGAAACATGAGCTGCTTCAGACGTGCACTGAACGCCAGATAACTTCAGGAGATTATCAGAAGATTGTGTACGTAAGAATGCACATTTCAGAGTCAGAGGGTTTTTGGTGCCAGTGCCCCAGTAAAAACTTTACAAGAGAATACAACTATCTCAGGATGAAGAAGTCGCAAAGCTATGAGAGGACATTCACTGTCTCTGATGTTACTGAAGCCACGATGCTGTTTACCAATGAGGTGACATCACTTTTTTCTCTTCCTTCCACAGATGACAGCGTCTTTAAATAAAACCTCATATCTGGCAAAGGTAGCTACACTCTGCTTTGCCTGCTGTTTTGTTAGCTTCTTTGTATATTTCGAGCCTCCATCTCCTGTGTGTCCGACTATGACTATGGCAACTAAAAAGCCCATCGTTCTGCTGTGGTTCTGGCCTCTTGGTGTGATGTTTGATTTCCAAATCTGCTCAAGCCACTTCAACATTGATGGCTGCATTCTGACTGATGACAGGTCATTGTACAGCCAAGCCGAGGGAGTCATTATCTTCCATAAAGACGTGAACTGGTATTTGAAAAACCTGCCCAAGGAGCCACGTCCACATTTTCAGAAGTGGATTTGGTTCCATGTGGAATCTCCCACGAACACGCAGAAGATACCAGGTCTGGAAAATCTGTTCAACTTAACATTGAGCTACAGAAGAGATGCTGACATCACAGTGAGGAATGAGGTGACGATCAAGCAAACAGAGACAAAGGAGGAAGTAGTTCTGCCCAAAAAGGACAAACTAGTTTGTTGGGTTGTCAGTAACACCGTCCAAGCTACTGGAACATCTGTGAGAGAGAAATATTATGCAGAACTGTCCAAACACATAAAGGTTGATGTCTTTGGTGCTTTTACGGGGCAGCGGTTGAAATATGAAGACTATTACTCCACCCTTGCGAGTTGTAAGTTTTATCTCTCATTTGAGAACTCGCTCCACGTGGACTACATAACAGAGAAGGTCAACGGGCCCCTTGTAGCAGGGACCGTCCCTGTAGTTCTGGGTCCACCAAGGGAAAACTACGAGCAGTTCCTTCCCAATGGTTCCTTCATTCACGTAAATGATTTCCCTGATGCTAAAGGTCTGGCAGAGTTTCTGCAACGCCTGGACAAGGACCATGAAGCATACATGAGTTACTTTGAGTGGAGAAAGTACTATGAAGTCACTGCTCATCTTTTGTCAGTGAGCAATGAATTCCTTCATCCTGTCTGCCTCGCCTGTAACCACATCTCAAAGTACAAAGAATACCATGTTGTCAATGATCTTTATGGTTGGTACTTTTCATGAAAACTACAGTGAGAACATCATTTGACTGATTATAAACTAGAACATATACTTTGAATTTGTGTGATTGCTTTGACCCTTTATAGAGTAATGATTTAATTAAATAATCAATATAGTTCACATGGTAACCGCTGATATTATTATCATTAGATTAATTTGTTATGAAGATCACTCTAAGCACAGATGGGCCTTTGTGAGTACCAGTGTTGTGCAAGTTCACACCTCTCATGAACTAGTTCAAAGTTCAGTCAAATACAAGCCTTCATGAGTACACATTGCAGAGTAAAACTGGAGCTGATGAAAATAGTGCTGCAAATGTTCTCTGTTCTGTGTCACTTTGAGCTGTTTTGAATACATCTAAACAAATAAATTAATATTCAAATAGATCTCTAAATCTAGAGATTGTGCGGGTGTAGTTTTTTGTTCTTCAAGGACTCACCTAGAATTTATTGGCACCTTCTATAAAACTTAACAGAGGAGTATGACATATCCACAGGAGTTGCTGTATTTCCCCCTCTGGTTGCGCAGAACTTAGAGTAATGATTTATTTCCAATGTCTTTGTTTAAATACCTCTTTCCCCTGCTTCCTTTTTTGCACCACACCTGAGGCACCAGTCTGCACCGGTGTCAGTTCAGTAATTTGTTTACATTAGTTCTACGAATGTGAGTATTTGATACAGGCTATTCTAAGAAAAGGGCACGGTGAACCACGTTGTTATCACTGATCAGGATTACACCATGACAATGCGAATGTTTAGTCTGTGACCATCTGTCCTGTGGAGAGGCTTTGTCCTGAAAGCAGAATATGCACTATTTGGTTATCTGTTAGAAAGGTTGGCACTACCTTTGTGGGCTCTTGTTACTCAGTGACAGGAATGCAATAGATCATGATGAGGTACACATACTTGTAAGTGACATGTGACTGAAGCCTTTTCACATTTCTACTCACCTGCATTGACTGTGTGTGAATCAAAGTTTAGGTTTTTTAGTGAAACATGTTGAAATGAACTGACTTTGAAGGTAGATACATCTTTAAAATTCTATAATAAGTCACCAATACAAATGAAAAGAGTGGGTAATGTTTTATGCATATCTATAAATACTAAAACAGAATATATATGATTGAGGAACTCCCATTTGAACTGTAATTGTATGCTTTTCAATAAGCTTGGCACAACATTTTAAATGTTCATATTTTGCACTGCATATTAACCACAAAATGTGTATTCCTGTATTCATCAGGTTCAGGTTATGTAAAGCACCTGCCTTTTGGTAGATTTGTTTTCATTCATTTGCAGTTCATTAGGCTGATCCAGCGTTTGTGGATTTTACTGAAGGTCCATCTAGCCGGAAGGGACTGTGTCAGCTGTCCTGAATTATACCTGCTCATATGGCTTGGATGTCTGCAGGCTGTCTGTGTGTGTGCGTGTGTGTCTGTGTGCGTGCGTGCGTGCGTGTGTGTGTGCGGCTGCAATGATGCCCGAGCGCCAAGCGGCTGAACTTCATCGGTGCGCTCCTTCTCTCTCTCTCTCTCTCTCTCTCTCTCTCTCTCTCTCTCTCTCTCTCTCTCTCTCTCTCCCTCTCGCTCTCTCTTTCTCTCTCTCTTTACAAACAGCATCCATCAGCAGAAGCAGATGTTTACCCCCTCCATCTCTACTTTGGCAAGTCCTCTCTAACGGTTCTCGTCCACCTAGACCTTTAGAGCCACTTTCCCGGACAGCCTAGTGTTTTCCCGGCGGCCGGGCATGGAGCAGTAAAGGCAGGCCGTCCTTGGCGCACCGAGAAGCGGACTCCTGTCCTTCCTCTGTCCGCGCCCCCTACTGCTGGAGCTGGAGAAATGCCCGGGGCAGGATGTGCTCCAGCCGCAAGATCCTGTGGAGCCTGCTCTTGCTGTCCGTGTTGGAGGTGGGCCTGGGTGTGGCGAGCATCGTCCTGGGAGCCGTGGGCATCAGCAGGGTCCGTGGCGAGCACAAGCCGCAGCAGGGCGACGCGTCCCCGGTGTGGAGCGGGCTCTGTGTACGTCCTGCATGGGAACAACTCTTCTCCTCACTTCTTACCTTGTTGTCAGAGAGGATGAGTATGGATGTTGATTAAACTCTGTCAGGAATTTTACATTCAGAGTAGAGGTTATATTCTCGTCTTAGTAAGTATCAAAACAAGTCATATAGGTTAATATAAGTCACAATTCGTAATAATTTAATAATCTGAATCAAAATCAGCTTTTTGAAATTAATTTAAAAAATCTTTACTTGCCATGGTCTTACGACTCATAACCAGTTTTGAGTTGAGGAGGATTGGGGTATACAATTGATTGCTGTTAATGTTGGTGGCTGTTTATCTAATATTAATCACTCTTTTCCTTTTTATCCACAACATCCTCCCAGTATTAATAAGCTGGCTCTGGGTAAAGAGTAAATATTATGGCTGCCAGCCCTTTATGTGGCTCTGTGTGTTCGTCCATTAGATGTGGGAGACACACAGTCATTTGGCCCACTGTAGATGCCTCAGTGCTGGAGCCAAAGATTGGTTTCATTAATTCATACTTGAATTGTTGCTCGGAGCTCAGGGAGAGTAAAAGCATTTTAAACACAATCATCCTCTCACTGCTTTGCTGAGATGAGGGAGAAATGTAACGATATATTGGTTGATGTAAACGTTGCTATTTAACAGTTGAACCATAAACTTTATTATAAATAACTATAAAGAAAAAGAAAACAGAAATACACCCCAATATGAGCCTTGAATTAAGAAGATTTAAAACAGAATTTCAGATAAACTCTTTTTTGCATTGTTTTCGCATTGCATTGTTCTGTTAAACGAAAGTCATACTGGCGAATATCGGCAAACATAAACGCTGATTCAGAAACTATGAAAACCCATATTGGCCAATATTATCGGCCACCTGATACAAACTGTATATCGGAATATATATCGATCAGGTTATTATTGAATCAGCTACTATACTTCCTAAGCTACGGAAACTAAACTGCTAAGAAGTACTCATGCAATATGAGCCATCAAGAAACATCAGTATTAATTTTAATCTTTTTGCAGAGAGAGATATTAGAAATGTGGCATTGTACATTTGAATGTGCCCCCACAGTGCTGTGTATAAAGTTGCTGTACTGCAAAGCGCTTATGCAACATGATGTCCGTGTGTGTTGAGCCGAACAGCTGTTGAGCGCTGTCCGCTGAGTCAGCTGCCCGGGTCTCATTATAACCCAGAGGTTTAGATCTCCTGTCAGGACCTGCGAGTCATTGAGACTGATTGACCACTGTCCCCAAAGGAGGCTGGATAATCGCTTTTTATTTTCCTGCTGAGAGGAAAGAGACTGTCGATCATTTCAAATCATTTTCAGTGCACTGAAGGTTGAAGTTATAGAGAAGTTCATGCTCAGTTTATTTTAAATTACTGCCAAATAAGAATGAAATTGAGTTCCTGAATCCATCACTTCTTGAAGGCAGATAAAACCTGGAAATTATCAGACTGTGTTCTGTATTATATCTAAAGATGTCACCAATGTAGACAAAAGGAGTGGGGATTATTTTTTGCGGAACTGTAAATACTGAAATAATAATAAAAGTTATGAGGAACTGAAACTGTTCTTTTATATCTTTCAATACAAGTAAGAGAATCAATCTTAATTGAATGTCCACTTTACTGAAGAAGACCACAAGACAGGGCTGAAAGATCTTAAGTGGAAGTAAGTGGACCTTTAGTCACTCTTATAAAAGGTCATTTTAAACTACATCATATTGAGAGTGGAAGGAGTGACAACACACACACACACACAAAGACACACACACACACACACACACACACACACACACACAAACACTGCTGCTCCGAATGTTTCATCAAAACTCTGTCAGCACAATACACCACCGTGCTGCTCCAGTTCAGTCTGAATCACTGATACAGGAGAACATGGCTTCCTGATGGAAGCTAACACTGTTATTTTCTCTGAGGGAGAGAAGTGCATCTGAGTGAGCGGGTGTAAGGAACACCTTCACCCTTCCTGTGGTCGAGACAGGGAGGAGAAAACGACCAAAACATTTCAAATTTGATATCATTTCTTAGCCGGCGACTTTTTCTCTGTGACACACTAACAGGGAAATTTGGAACTGTTCATTTATTTATGTGTCATCCTCTCTTTCCAGTTCCTGGTCTGTGGGATGTGCGGAGTGTTGTGTGCTCGAAAGAGGACGGGTCTTATTGTAAGTATTTAAAGCAATTTTGTTCCCCTATGATCCATTACCCTGTGTTCTCATGCTATGAGCTATGAGTAGCTATGAAGCTAGAGGTTATACGTTTCTGTACTTGACTTTACCAATTGTCATGTACCTAGTGGAGACACCATGTAAATTAGATTTAAAACAAGACATTATACAAATAAGAGAAACATGTTTCAAAAAAAATTACTTCAGTTGGTACTACACAAACAAATTAAGGTATCAGTTGTGTTGGTGTAATTTGTTAACTTTAATATTAACAAACTTAATTTGATTAATTATATTGACGAACAGTTTATTAGTGTAGCCTTCTTTCTCTCTGTTTTTATTGTTCTACAGATCAAGTTAAAAATTCATTTGATTTTTTAGCTTTTTGTTGGACACTATTATGGGGATCTTTTTGTACCTTTTGATGGAAATTGTGCACTTGCCATTTATTTCTGTTTAAGCTAAGAAAGTCTGCTGGCTGTAAATTCATTTTATCAAGATAGTCCATTTTCTTGTCACCAGCATAGCTATCAACTGACAGCTGAGGGCTTTCCTTAGAAAGATGATGCATTTTAAGTACTTTTAATAGTTGCAGAAAACAGTAATAATTACAACAATATAATGATGTTCTGTCTGCCTCCCATGTGAAAATCAAATACTAATCAACACACATTCACGTGAATTGTTTATACTTTAAATCTATAGGTATGTTGTCTGAAGGATGGAACCTATCACTCACAACACACAAGGTCTCAATAAGCCACCATTGGAAGTTTATAAGTAAAGACAGTTTAATTATGTCGAACCACCCGAAGGTGTCCGTGTGTGTCTGTGGTTGTCATCCTGTCCTCATGTGCATCCTCTGAGCTCTAAAAGAGACGTGTGAGGAAACTAGAGATGACAGCCAGTCACCTCTCCTCCTCTCTTTCTGTCGCTCTGTCCATCCAGCGATCGCTTCACATTCTCTCAGTGACTGCAAGTCCTCGTGTTTCCCTCCTACTGTCTCTGTCTCCTGTGGGGAGAGCGTGATGGATCAGTGTCAGTCTGCTGTAACAGAGCCATCGCTCAACCTTCCTCTCCCTCTGCCTCCATCTGTGCATCCCCAACTTTTGTCTCTGTCGCCATCCTCCCCCTCAGGCTTTTCTGCGCTCTTTCATCACTTGCATCCTTCTCGCTACCTTCTTCCCCCCAGTCCTTTCGATGCTGTGGCCCGTTTCATCTTCCTCTCCTCATTCCTACTTCCAGCCGCTGCCTCCGTGTTTTCCTGTGGAATGATGATTGCATTAGGTTGGTCTGGCTCCAGACTCCTGCCAGCCGCTTTCAACACTTTAGCGGATAATGACTGAAACTGGAGATGCACTTTTCCATGCAGTTAAAGGCACTAAAGGAATCTGTGCAGGGAGCAATGAAAATGAGAACTTGTGTCCAGCCACAATACAAACACACACACACACACACACACACACACAGACACACACATATGCATACACAATTGATGGGGAGTAGAATTGAATTGATTTCATTTCATTATTTGGATTGCAAGGTAAAGGAATTGCAATCATCGCACACGCACACACACACACACACATACACACACACACACATAAACACAAATACAGCAAGTGAGTGATGCCGGCAAATTTACAAGCAGGGCAATAATTCTGGAGGAGACTGTGCCTTGAGAGCAATCCAATTTTCTAATAGGAAATTAGATTTATTTTGACCGATGCACATTACCCATCACAGCAGCCGTCACCCAAAACAGCAAAATGATGGCGATGGAAGCTCAGTAGCAGTTTGTATATCTCCCATCTCATCACATTTTGTCAGTTTTTTTACAGTTTTGTTGATCGGATGTCAATCTTACCATGAGCATTGAACTGAACTATTCTCCCTCTTTCTCTTTCTCTCTGTGGCCCCCAGATGATCCTGTTTTCAGCGTGCTGTATCTGCGGGCTGATTGGTGGCATCCTCAACTTCCAGTTTGTTCGGGCGCTGAACAAACGGCCAGACTCGATGCACTCGATCCACCTGGCTGCCATGACTCTGGCCGGTCTGGGTAAACAAAAAATAACGATAACACAACACGACAAGCCCCAAAAGGTCGATGGCTATAGCACATAACTAGATAGATCATATTTATGGGTGTATACATGCATGTCTTAGTTTTTAAACATGTTAACTTGTTTCCCTTCTGCGTTTTAGTTGATACATTTTGAGCGAATTAAGCAGTCAGTGACATGGCTGAGTATTTACACCTCCACACTTTAGTAAACAAATACCAGTCTGAATTTTTTTTTATTCAAACAGCCAGGGCTTGTGATGTCACAAACCTAAGAAACCAATCCTGTCAACTTGTGGGTGGAGTTCAGCTGCAGGAAAAGGCTCCTGAGCTGCAGGTGAGGGAAGAAGGTGTAGAGCTGAATTTAAACTTAAGGCCATGGGTCGATTTTGATTCATGACAATCCTTTAGAATATGTCATTTTGAGAAACAACAAAGAGTTTCAGAAGGTGTAATAAGTGGTACTTTATTGGTTAAGATTTAAAAAGGTGTTGACATGTCAGTACTTTAATTATCACAACATTTTTCACATAATAAATTACAGTCACCCCAGCCCCATCTTTCCACTATGTATGGTCCATATAACTAAAATAACCAAAGGGTAATTGCTACACAGAAAATCCAGGGCTTTTTAGGGGCTCAAGGGATAACTAGCTATTCCAAGTAGGTGTATCAACCTTGTATCAAACAACAGTCAGTTCCCCTTACCACAAAAAACTATGAAACACTAAAGGTTGGACAGTCCACCCTTCCAGTAAAATTCAGTTCTTCACCCGCCTGTTTTCCTGTTCCTGTCTTTTCCAGGTATCACATCATGTACCTTATCAACGTGGCTGACCTGTCGCCTTGCCAGCTCTGAGCAGCAGAGGATGTTCCTTGAGAGGGAGCACTCACTGCACCACTCGCAAGAGATGACCGAGAAGGTAAGACAACATAGCAGCAGCAATTGAAACGGCTGCAACTACAGCGCCTACCTCCCCCATGCCTCCCGAACAGTCCCCTTATGAAACCATATTTGAATTCAATAGATCCAGAGTTTTATTTTGATATGCACCACTCATAAGTATTTGTCAACTGAACACGTCTGGGGTTTTTTTCATCAAGATCCATGAAATTTTCTCTGCGAAATCAATGAAAATTTACAAAAATACTGTATCTCACAATGAAAATTACCCGGATCTGATCCCTGATCCGGATTTGCACCAAAATGTAATGGATTACTCCTCGACCAGCATTGCATCCTTCCACCAAGTTTTCACATAGAGAAAAGATAATGTCATTGGAAAAGGTAACAATGGTGTGTATATCCGACATAAGTTGTCAGTTGCATGTGAAGTTATCAAGTGTGCTCGCATGTTCCCCTTAACAGGAGATCCTGGACAACTCCAGCAATGGCATCCCTCAGATCTCCTACAACGGGCACACCGCAGCATCACCATGATGTCACCAAAGGGGCGAGGAATCAGTTGCTGTCAACAGATGTACTTCCTTCTGATAGGACTGTACACAGCCCTGCAACATGCACAGCGACTGTGCAGGGAGTGAATCAAAGTCTCTCACCTTGGAAATCTGTTTTCTACAAGAGGGAGGCATCTGTGCTTCTGACTAGCTATGCAAACGTGGGCTTAAACCTCTTCACTTCAACTCAAACCAAAGCCAGGACGTACGGCTGTCGTTTGGGTGATGAAGTCAGGTGGCAAAACCTCTGCGTGACATCGTCTGACCTCGAGGGTAATGAGCAGGAAGAGATTGCAGGTGATCCAGTTTTTCTAAAAAGCAACTGCTGTTTCATTCTCAACGCCCTTATTGTTTGTCTTGTTATGGGTTTATGCAAATTTCATCTGATAATGGAATGCTTTGGCATGAAAATACAGTCATGCCCAATGTACTGTACCATATATCCATGTTTGTATATCAGGCATCTAGTCATATCTATAAATGAGACATATTTTTATAAATGCTTCTTATAAAAAATGAATTCAAATAAAGTAAGATAAATCAGAGTCTATAACGTTGGAATTCTTTTTTGTTTTAGTTTTTTTTAAGTTGAATTTACAAATACACACTTAGCAGCAAGAGGAGTTCTCCATGATCTAAAATATGTTGATGTGTTTGTGAGGTGTTAGGAGTGTAATGCCACATTATAGTACAATCATCAATAAACCCCAACATTTTTTTTCAATAGATACATGTATTTAATCTTAAAAAAACATTACAGTATCATGCATTGACAACCTGCAGCACTGCACCGTCAACATGATCAATGTGGGGCTGGTGTATCATGACCAGACAAACAAAAATGTCTCAGGTGCAATTGGAAAAATGCCACAGGAAGCCTGCTATTTTGCTTTTAGTGGCCATTTTGGCCATATTCCACATTTTTACTTTGATGTACTTGTACCAGGGCTTTCATCGGATCAACTTCAAATTGAGATGAGTGTCATCACAACAAGACGGAGACTAAAACTGATTGAGGGATTGCTTTTTCGTCACACGTGTGACTGTGGTGTGGCGTCAAAGTTTGATTACACGCAATTAAAACATGATGTTCTACACCGCGTTCCACATTATTATGCAAATTGGATATAAGGGTCAAAAACATTCATTTTTTGGTTTTTGAATTAAACTCATGGATGGTATTGTGTCTCAGGGCTATTTGGATGATTGAAATCAATCTCAGACACCTGTTATAATGAGTTTGCCAGGTGAGCCCAATCAAAGGAAAACTACTTAAGAAGGATGGTCCACATTATTAAGCAAGCTACATGTTTCAGGCAAAATAGGGAAGAAAAAGGATCTCTCTGCTGCTGAAAAGCAGCAAATAGTGCAATTCCTTGGTCAAGGCATCACAACATTGGATATTTCCAAAAGAATTGCGCGTGATCATCGGACGGTGAAGAAATTTGTCACTGATTCACAGCACAAGCGGGTTCGTTCAGACAAAGGCAAAATAAGGAAGATTTATGCCAAACAAATGCGTAGGGTTAGGAGGGCAGCCACTAAAATGCCATTGAATAGCAGCAAACAGGTGTTTGAAGCCGCTGGTGCCTCTGGAGTCTTGCAAACTTCAAGATGAAGGATGCTCAAGAGGTTTGCAAGTGTCCTTAAACCTGTTATTCGTTCCTCTAAACCAAGCTCACAAGCAAAAAAGGTTGCAGTGGGCTCAGGACTACATAAAGACTAAGTTCCAAACTGTTTTGTTTACGGATGAGTGCCGTGCCACCCTTGATGGTCCTGATGGATGGAGTAGAGGATGGTTGGTGAATGGCCACCATGTCCCAACAAGGCTGAGACGTCAACAAGGAGGTGGCGGAGTCATGTTTTGGGCCGGAATCATGGGGAGAGAGCTGGTAGGCCCCTTCAGGGTCCCTGACGGTGTGAAAATGACCCCGGCAAAAGTACGTAGAGTTTCTGACTGACCACTTTCTTCCGTGGTACAAAAAGAAGAACCGTGCCTTCCAAAGCAAAATCATATTCATGCATGACAATGCACCATCTCATGCTGCAAAGCAGTGTTAATTTCGTTGACGATAACGATAACGAAAAATATTCGTTAACGCCCCTTTTCCCATGACTAAGACGAGACGAAGACGTAACGAAATGGATCTTTGAAAATAAAAACTATGACGAAATCTATTTTAATTTTCGTTAACGAGACGAGACGAAACGAAAATGTTGGCGGTTGACTAAGTCACAACAATTTTTAAAAACATAATCGTATCAGGCCGTCATGAAGTACCCGGAGCGGCGAGTGTGTGTGTCTGTGTGTGTGTGCGTGTTTGTGTGTGTGCTCCCATAGCGCTCCGGTCCCGAGGCTCCGCCCCCTGGCCCCGCGCACTCGCTCAGAGAGACAGTGAGATCAGAGCTCGTTCATGTGAAGCAGGCCGGTCACTGACTCACCTGCTTCTTATCACTGGAAACAGTGAAAACACAGAGTTTCTCTGGTCTCAGCTGCTCTGAGATCAGCGCCGCAGCTTCTGGATCAGAGCAGAAGCTGCAGTTGGTTTCTACCGAGCTTCAGTTTCCTCCTCCGGTCTGATCTGCTTTCACTTTTTGTTTTCACATTTCGCCAACGCCAACTAAAATATATAGGCTGCAGCTATATGTTTTTATTTATTTCAAAATAGGGTACTTCTTATTTCATACATTTCCCACAAATATGGGGATGACTCAAATAACCCTACATAGTTCTGCGTTTAATTTATTTCAAAGTAGGCCTACACTTGCCTGTGTATTTTCTTCTCCTCTTCATAAGCATTTGGTGTTTCTCTTTGTTGTAACAGGTAAAAATAAATAAAATGTCAACGGTTTTCTTTATTGTTGTTCTATAATTTCATAAATGCAATAATCTACAGATTAGTATAGTATAACTTTATATCAAATTTTATCAGCTTTGTTATCAAATATGTTTTGCGGCTCCAGACAAATTTTATTTGGGGGAAGAGGGGGCAAAATGACTCTTTTGATAGTAAAGGTTGCCGACCCCTGCTATAGACCTATAGGAGGGACATCCAATGGACAACCTAAGTACTGCAAGCTAGACTAGTATGCAGTTGTAGACACAACACAGGGGGTCCCTGGACCTTAGAAGGGAAGATAAGGAGTTTAATGTGGCTATTAAATGTGACTAAAACTAGACTAAAATGTAATTTGTTTTCGTCGACTAAAACTAGACTAAAACTAAGAAGGATAAAAATGACTAAAACTAGACTAAAACTAATATGCATTTTCGTCAAAAGACTAAGACTAAATCAAAAATAGCTGCCAAAATTAACACTGCTGCAAAGAATACCTCTGGGGCATTGGCTGCTATGGGCATAAAAGGAGAGAAACTCATGGTGTGGCCCCCATCTTCCCCTGACCTTTACCCTATTGAGAACCTTTGGAGCATCATCAGGCAAAATATCTATATCTCCCTAAGGCCAAAGACTAAGTTCCAAACTGTTTTGTTTACGGAGGAGTGCCGTGCCACCCTTGATGGTCCTGATGGATGGAGTTAGGGAGCACCTGCTGACTAGGAAACCACGTCACCATTTATCACCTTGACAACAGACAGGAGTGGGCCATGGAGGCCGAGAGAGCTCGATATGTGCACTGTGAGTGTGTGTGTGTGCGTACACGCCGGTGGTGAAATGCTGAATCATGTGACCTCCTGAAGTGTTGCTCTGTCAGAAAACAGCCACACTTGATATCTATATGTGTGTGTGTGTGTGTGTGTGTGTGTGTGTGTGTGTGTGTGTGTGTGTGTGTGTGTGTCTATTTGTGTGTGTTTGTGTGGTGATTGTGTGTTCATGTGTACTGTAGTTGCACCAATTGACACCTAAGGTCACCTTAGTGATCTTAAAGCAGGTATGAACAGGATACAGAATCAATGAACGCATTAGTTGAACAGTTTGACAGTGCAGTCACCACACAAAGGGCGTGACGGGTAATTCGTTGCATACTGTACATTGCATTCGTTGTTTGTGGAATCTGATTTGAAAAAAATCTCTTCCTGCTCATTACCCTCGAGGTCAGAAGATGTCACGCAGAGGTTTTGCCACCTGACTTCATTACCCCAACGACAGCCGTACGTATGCACAGACATGCACAAGCAGGGAAATTTAACCTCTGCTTTTAACCCATCTGGTGCAGTGGGCAGCCATGTACGGCGCCCGGGGAGCAGATGTTGGGGGAGTAAGGTGCCTTGCTCAGGGGCACTAGACAGGGTAGGGAGAATCCTCTTGGATTTTTGGACAGATCAATCCAGGTTCGTCTTTTTGTTGTTTCTCCGTGGAGTCGAACCAGAGACAAACCAGAGACCTTTTCTGCCCATAGTCCAAGTTTCTGCCACTAGTCCACCGCATCTCCTCCAATGTCATAGTTACAGATATTTTGCAATTGCTGGGTGAAAAACATTTTGTCACCAAGGACAAGTGCATGCAGGTATGTCCTTGTGTGTCATCAGTCCTGGACTGACCTGTTTGAGTTTGTTTGCCTCCAGATGATTGCTACCTGCAGGCATTGTGAGTCATGTCAGAAAAGGGAGGATGGTTTGTGGTGAGCCAACCAGGAATAATAACAAGACATAAAGTTTCCTTTGATCTAGAAAGACTGACACTGCAGGAGTGGAGTTGTTTGTTTGCGGCTCAGCATCAAAGGATTCATGATCCATGTAGATGTACACCGCGTTCCACATTATTATGCAGATTACACTTTGCTCAGATTTTCCTAAATAGTAATGCACAGCCAGTCAGTATATTTTTCAATTCATCAACTGTTAAAGTATAATTCAAATTTTATTGAACAAACCTCCCAATGATAACAGTATTTTTTTCAAAAATAAAAAACTCAAAATGCAGTGTTACAAATTATTATGCAAGGTCTCTGAGTTTCTGAGTTTCAAGATATTTTATAGGTTGTAAAGAACTAAAAATTGTCATTTGTTGAATTTGCAGCATTAAGAGGTCATATTTACTGAAATCAAAAAAAGGTTTTAATCAAAAACATCTTAACAGGTCAAGTTACATGTCAACATAGGACCCCTTCTTTGATATCACCTTCACAATTCTTGCATCCATTGAACTTGTGAGTTCTTTGATAGTTTCTGCTTTAATGTCTTTGCAGGATGCCATAATAGCCTCCCAGAGCACCTGCTTGGATGTGAACTGCCTTCCACCCACATAGATATTTTGCTTGATGATGCTCCAAAGGTTCTCAATAGGGTAAAGGTCAGGGGAAGATTGGGGCCACACCATGAGTTTCTCTCCTTTTATGCCCATAGCAGCCAATGCCCCAGAGGTATTCTTTGCAGCATGAGATGGTGCATTGTCATGCATGAATATGATTTTGCTTTGGAAGGCACGGTTCTTCTTTTTGTACCACGGAAGAAAGTGGTCAGTCAGAAACTCTACGTACTTTGCCGGGGTCATTTTCACACCGTCAGGGACCCTGAAGGGGCCTACCAGCTCTCTCCCCATGATTCCGGCCCAAAACATGACTCCGCCACCTCCTTGTTGACGTCTCAGCCTTGTTGGGACATGGTGGCCATTCACCAACCATCCTCTACTGAGTAGAGGATGGAGGTGGAATTACAGCAGTGAGAGTCAGAAAGTTAAAAATAATTGACTCATGCAATTCATTTTTTTTTGTTAGATTTAATCTGCTTTTCTTAATAGAATCATTGTGATGCGAAACAAATTGTATCTTTGTTGATCTGTTTCTTCTAATCATTTCTCATTGATGTATGGCTGTCGTTTGGCTGATGAGGTCAGGTGGCAAAACTTCTGCGTGACATCGTCTGACCTCGAGGGTAATGAGCAGGAAGAGATTTTATCACATCAGATGCCTCAAAGTGATAAACACAAACCACCAAACCACGAATGCAGCTGATCCAGTTGTTCTATACCTTCTGATTCTGATTCTAAAGAGCAACTGCTGTTTCATTCTCAATGCACTTATTGTTTGTTTTGTTATTGGTTTATGCAAATTTCATATGATAATGGAATGCTTTGGCATGAAAATACAGTCATGCCAAATGTACTGTATGGCATATCCATGTTTGTATATCAGGCATCTAGTCATATCTATAAGTGAGAGCAGGAAGAGATTTTATCAAATCAGATGCATCAAAGGATGAGCACAAACCACAACCAGCTGATCCAGTTGTTCTAAAGAGCAACTGCTGTTTCATTCTCAACGCCCTTAAAGTTTGTCTTGTTATTGGTTTATGTAAATTTCATCTGACTGCACTGTCAAACTGTTCAACTGTAGGAGGCGTTCGTTGATTCTGTATCCTGTTCATACCTGCTTTAAGATCACTTAGGTGGCAAGGTCACCTATCAAAACAGAACAAAACAGATTAGAAGAAACAGATCAACAAAGATACAATTTGTTTCGCATCACAATGATTCTATTAAGAAAAGCAGATTAAATCTAACAAAAAAAAATGAATTGCATGAGTCAATTATTTTTAACTTTTTGACTCTCACTGCTGTAATTCCACCTCCTCCCCAGCAGGTGTGCCCCTAAAAAACGCTCTCTCCTGTCTAACAGCCTGAATGCGGAAGTCGCTCGTTGTTACTCTTCCGGTCTTGTGAACCAGCATGGCAAACCTCGAGCATGTTGAGGTCGACCCAAAGCGTGAGAACATGTCTGGTGAGGTCCCCGCCGCCTGCGACCAGGTCCGACCGGGCGAACCGTACCGAGGCGCGGCCCCGTGCTCGATCCCGTCGTTCGCCGCCGCCTCCGAGCTGCTGTCTGCGCCCTACTCGTGTCTGGTCGTGACCACGCACCGGAGGCACGTCGCGCTGCCGCCCATGTTCCTGCAGAAGAAGAGGACGGGCATCTTGGTCGAGCTGGAGGCCGAGCTGCTCAAGTTCTCCCAGAGGTACGAGCTCCAACAACAGGAGGAGGAACCCCGTGGTAGTTATATACAGCTGTGTCGACTAGTGATAGGGAGATGAAGCTTCATGAAGCATTGAAGCCCTCCACCCACTTGGTTCACTCGTGGGCCGAAGCTTCATGGTGCTTCATTTGCTCCACTGCGCCATCAAGTGGACAATAAATGGCAGGCAGAGCTCTATATATACAGGTGCATCTCAATAAATTAGAATATCATGGAAAATTTCGTTTATTTCGATAATTAAATTCAAAAAGTGAAACTCGTATATTATATTGATTAACTATACAAAGAAGGAAATGTTTAAGACGTTTATTTCTTTAAATGTTGATGATTATGGCTTACACTCAATGAAAACCCAAAATTCAGTATCTCAGAAAATTAGAATATTACATAAGACCGATAAAACAAAGGACAGGCAGTTTAAATTTAGATGATCAAACACGACTGGAAATATCACTGGCATTATTTTATATTCGATTTCTGCCAATAGATTCCCTTCATTAGATTGTTAAGGGAACAGAATAAGAAGTACGATAAAATAGGTCCCTGTACTGATTTGAAGTGTGAAGTACAGTTAAACTGAATTTAAGAACAGTTGGATGGAATGGTTTTAAAGTTCGTCTCGCAGTTATATTTTCAAAAATGCTCAGAAAGTAGTGAAATGAACACTGAATTTATTATTGGTGTTGTAGCATTACTAGGGCCCGAGCACTGCCTGACATGTGAGGCCCTATTGAAATTGTAAGGATTATTATTATTATTCAGGCAAATGAATTGGCTTTTTGAGGGCTTTAACATGCTCAAATTCTTACCAAAATTTGCAGAAAGTTATAAAGTGGTGAAAATTTACATATTCTGGAGGAATTTTCAATGGGTGTCGCAAAATGGCTCAACAGTGCCCCCCCGAGACCCCCAGAATGTGTTCACATTGACCGATCTTCACAAAAATCGATACACAGGTGTATCATGACCAGACAAACAAAAAAGTCTCAGGTGCAATTGGAAAAATGCCACAGGAAGCAGAGGTTAAATTTCCCTCCTTGCATGAGTGTGCTTGTGCATGTCTGTGCATGTGTTTGGGACAAATAAATGTATCTTAATCGTATCTTAAAGCTGTGTCATGTTAGGTCCAACTGAGTCAAACTATTTATAACTTGTACATCCTGTCCTATTGTCTCTTGCAGTCTGAAAGGAGTCCCTTTGGCTTATGACAACATCAGTATAGTGGGGCAGCATGGAGACATCTTTGACGACAGCAGCTACATCCACATGGACATAGAGGCCAATTTTATCGTGTTTCAACCTACAAAAGGGCAGAAATTGCTGGTGAGGTTAAATTCATTTACAGAATGTTGTCATCCAGAGTAACACACTGTGCTTCCAGGTGCAGGCACACGGCTACAGTCATGGATTTGTGGAATTTATTGTAACTTAAGAAATAAAAAAATTGAAATATTACACTGGCATATTATAGTTTTTAATGGCTTTTATTACTTTTATGTCTTGTAAGACATTGTCAACCCCTCACAACCACATAAACAAAACATTTCATTACTTGCCCATCTGTGATGAGAGTATCATACTTTATTTCCACTGTGTTTGTTTTTCCAGGGTAAGGTCAATAAACTCGGTGTAAGCCATGTTGGCTGCCTGGTGCACGACTGTTTCAACGCCAGCATTCCCAAACCAAACCTGGTCACTATGGAAACCTGGAGGGATGCGGGGCCAAGGATCGGAGCTGATTTGGAGTTTGAAGTGACTGCACTCGATGCTGATAATGCAGGGGTGCTGCTGATCAGAGGGCGGCTGGACAGAACCAGGTAATTGACCTGTACCCGTGGTTGGAGGAGGAGGCGCATGGCAAAAGAAATCTGGAAACTATTCACACCTTTTACAATGTCAATGTACATGTTTTTGTTGCATCAGTTGAGTATCTGTTACACTTTGTGATTGATTTTTGTGTTTTGTCTTTGTGTCCAAGGGTCCAAGAGCTGATGGCCATGGGTGAGGGCTCCGAGTCGGGCATCCCTGCAGACCAGCCAGACACGGCAGACACAGAAACAAACCCTGAAACCACAGAGGCATCTCCTGAAAACACACTCAAGAAAAAGAAGAAAAAGAAAAAAGACAAAGTCAGAGAAGAGGAGTCAGAAGGGGAGGTGACACCCTCCTGCCAACAGGACAGCGTCACAACACCAGAGCTTAATGGAATGACACATGAGGCAAATGGCAACGAAGTGGGTGAGAAAAAGAAGAAGAAAAAGAAGGAGAAGAGTCTGAAAGAAGAAGAAGTAGAAGAAGAAGAGGAGGGGGGTGAGCTCTGTCCCGTGCAGGGGAGCGACTCCAGCGGCTATGTCAGTGACAAGCCAAGCAAAAAGAGGAAACATGAAACTGGTAGAGAGGTAACATCAGGATTTAGCGAAGTACCTGAACCACCAAAATCCAAAAAGAGGAAAAACCACATTGAACAGTTAAGAATCTGAAAACAGAATGTGTTCTGTTTGGAAATCGGGTGTGAAAAAATCTGTTGATACTGATTATGTTAATGCCAGTGGAATATAATGATGTGCCTCATAGTGGGCAAGATTTCTGCAGCATGTTGGGCTCTTCTAAAGTGTTTACCATAGGGTCAGGCTGGCAGTCAGGAGTATTTCTGCAGCTTCATTTTGTAGCTTCTGTCCTAATGACACTTACTGGGTTGTGATTCCTGTCTGCTGCCAGATGGGGGCGCAAAACTGCTTCGTTCATCCCTGCTGGGACACAAACCCAGGAGTGAAACCTTCAAGCTTCATGTGTAACAAGAGCAGGTTTCTTCCAAATGGGAAGAAATTAACAACCAAGACACAAACTCAATTCAAGAAATGAGTTGTCTTTGCCTCTGAAGTCATTGGTAGCACTGTCTTTGTGAAAGCTGCAGGAAGAGGAAATAACATTTAACCCTGCAAAAATGAATCGTGTGTCCAGTGCTGCACCAGGTTTCTTTAGTGTTGCATTGTCAGGTATCACATGGTGTGTTGTCTTCATTTTGACTGAGAACCAGAAGAAATAGAAATTATCCTTACAATTTCAATAGGGCCTCACCTGTCAGGTCAGTGCTCGGGCCCTAATGAAGTATTAATATTTCTTTCAAATTAAAGATCCATATATTTTGACATGATGGCATTGCTTCTTTTTTTTCCCTACAGTGATTTGAAATACTTGTACATTGAATGAACCTGTGGAATCCTAAATTGCAAGCTTATTGACAGGATTTCTTGTCTTTGATGGCAGATCCACTCCCACAGAAGGTGTCACGTGATAAAGTGCTGAGAGACGGCCTAAAGATCTTTGTGTTTTCTTTACCCCCCACCCCCAACACACACACACACCCCTGCCTTCCAGTGGGGAGCTTTATTAGCTGTGAGGTGCTAAGATTTGGAGAGCTTATCAGGAGCTGCCTAAAGAGGCCGGATAAGGAACCGCAATTAACTGGACTCATGTTCATCCGTCACACCTGATTGTGTGTCATCGATATGAGCCTTCGCTTTGTATCTGTTTTTATTTTGTAAGTTTGCTCTCCCATATGTAAACCTAAACGGCTATAGAAACACTGACATAAAAACCTTAAGTAACGGTCACTGTAATTTGTCCTTCCATCACCTCTCTCTGCTTTTTCTTCAAAAATCTTCTATACTTTAGTAACCGGTATCTTTAGGAAGCTTCTAAGATGCGTGTCACTACTTGTCAACTCCCATGGCAATAGCCTTAATGCAGATCCTTCTTCTATTAGTCATGAAGAGAATGATCTTCCAAAGTTACGCGTTTGTATTTTTGAGCTTACCGTCTTTAGCGAAAAAGGACGTGGTCATACCGAGCCCGTTGTCTTGATCAATGCTGCCTTTGCCAAAGGAGCAGCCACAGGTGGACATTACCTTTTTAAACCACCCAGACAACTGAGAAGACGGAGTGTGAAGCTGTGAGCAGCCTGAGGGGAGCCAAGGACCCATCAGCTGTGAGACTGAACGACCTGATTCTGGAAACTCAAGAGAGACGTTAGAGGAAGTTGTTGGCCTTTCGAGAGGGCGATGCTTACGTATATCCCACACTGCTGGACTGTAGGCCGACATGTGCAGCTGCCTCTCAACAGTGAGTCCTGATCTATGCCTTGAAGCTACTTATACTTATTTTCACTTAACTTTGTACCTTTATGTTTCTCTGCATTTTCCAGCTTTGATTTGATCAAATTATGCGTTAATTTTGAGTTTGATTAGAGGAAGAAAATCAGCACACACTTGGCATTTTGTTTGTTCTAAAAGGTGTTTCTATGCAGTGCAAGTATCACAATGTTTTTTTTTAGGTATCTTGTGTATTTGGCTTGATACGGTTTCCCTATGTTTTTCTCCTTTTCAGGGCCAGGTTCCATCCTCAGCTGACCCATTAACCCCTCTCCGCTGTAGAATGATGCTTGTCAGAAACTGCCATGCAGAATATAGAAAAAAATATATATTTGGAAAAACAGGAAAGATACCTGGAACCAGTCAATGAGGTAGGAGTTCTAGATCTACTGAGAGAACGGTGCATTAACGCCAAACCTTCAGTGAGACTGTTATGCACAGCTGCATAAAAAGACTCCTTCAGAACAAAGATGGACCACCCCTCAAGTGTTCGCTCTTCCATCCAACTCACCATCCATACCGCATTTTAAGCAGCAAATGCATTTTCTGGTTTATCTCATGGTCCCTCCCACCACTCCCTCGTACTGACTCCTCCCCCTTCCCCTCAACCCTGCTCTCCCTCTCCTCCTGCTCCTCCTCCTACTTGTCAGCCTGATTTATAGGAGGCGGTGTGCAGTTCACACACATTCCACTTCTGACAACACCCCACCACCACCCCCGCCGCTGAACTCTCATATCTAGGCATGGTCGTTCATCTTCATGATCCGCGGACGGAGAGAAGAGGAGTGATGGGACAATAAGCGAAGTGTTGTTTCTGTTGAGCAGGCCAAACTTTCCAAATCTTTTCATATACCTCTGTCTGAATCTTGCTACTTTGATGGGAGTGGTCTCTTTAGTGTGTGTGTGTGTGTGTGTAGGTCCCTATCTCCTGTCAAAGTTTCCAGGCCTGCATGGTGGCTCCTACATGAAAGGGCTCATGGAGACTTTATGGAGAACAAATGGCGCCCTGATTTGGCGCTCCGTGCTCAGGACACAACACAAAGACCTGTGCCACACACTCACTGGCCCCACTCGCTACTTCACTCATGCAGACACGCCATACCACACCACATCCACATCCCACAATCCGCAAATCCCCATCCTCGCACACCCCCGTTGGCCAGGCCTAATTAGTTATGTGGTCGGCGCTCCGCTCCATCCCAGAGCCCCAAATGGCAGCAGGTCATAAAAACCCCTTAAGTGTTCCACCAGTCAGAGCCGCGCCACTGTGGCCGTATATCGTCCAACGCAGTCCAGGCCAAACTGAGTTGTATCAGAGTCCATCTCTCACAGGCCTGTCGACGTCCATGAAATCCCTTTATGGCGTTTTCAAAGGCATTTCTGAGAGATTTTTGGCACTTGGCTTTGCACCTCTGTTTTTTATTCTCCCTCAGGTAGGCAACTAGCCCGCGCTCGCACAAAGACAGACAGACTCAAGAGTTAAACTCTTTCCCAAGGGATCACTGTCTGCACACACCCGTATACAAGCGCACATACACACACACTATTAACCCCAAAAGTAAACATTACTTGTGGTTGGTGAGCTGGATTCCCATAGTTTGTTTCCTTGGCACCCGACACCCACCTTTCTGTCCTGAGTAGCCCGGCGACGACAGAGGGGTCTTTCCTGTGACAGCATTTTGCTCAAGGGAATTTTGTTTCAATCTTCATGTGTGTGTGTGTCTAATTTCACACATTTATTATTTCATGGATTCCTCAGGGAGTCATCAGTGAATGTGTTAATGATACATCGGATTGAAATAAGATCAGATATTAAAGGATCAGGTTACCTCCGACTAAGTCACATTCTACAAAGTATCAAAAATGTGTCATTTTATTTTTTCAGTTATTAATGATATTAACGTTTTTTTAACGAATTAATCTATACTACATTAAATGTATTATTCATAAATAAATGTTCAAACCATCTGTATGAATACAACCATAATATTTGTAATATGAGGCCTATCAAAGAGCCTTGAGGAACCCCACATTTAAACTTCACAAATGTGGACCATTTTGTTATGTATGCTCGAGGGTGATAGTGTGACCTCTCTACTAGGTTTTTCTAACTTCTTGTCAACTGTGCTCTGAAGAAATAACAGTCCATGGTATAGCCCTATTTTTCTGCCAGAGGTAATGTTTCCACCAACTCCAATCTCCCTACGTAAGCAAATTTAAATTGTCATTCATATTGAATGTTTATACAGAATCACCAAATCTTTTATTAAAAAACACGAGTAAAAATTATCAGTATGCTTTTTGGACTTTTCTGAATCTCATAAACATACATTATGTGTGTTTTCTCAATCATAACAAATAACATTGCATCTCATTTTCCATGAGTGTGCTTGTGTGTTTGTGTGTGTGTGTCTGCGCGCCCTGGTCAGCCAGCCCAGTCAGATTAATAGGGCTCAGCGTAATCAGAAGGTAATGGGAGGCTCATAGGCGTCTAGACAGTGTTCGGACAAAACCGTAACTCCTACACACACAACACTGAGGAAATGTGGCAGAGAAAAGGTGGAGAAAAAATATTCTTAATTTTTATCTTAACTTTACACAGTTATTATGATAGTAACATCATCTGAAGAGAAAACAAGAATGAGGCCAAACCTTATTAACATGGAGATTAATGTTAAGTGTTCGCTGGGATTTACAGTAGAAAACCTAAAAAAAAAAAAAAATGTCATCACTCCCTACCTTTTTCATATAAATCGAGAAGAAAATAGAAATGTGGAGAGGAGCATTGAGGGGTGGGGTTAGGAGAGGAACACACACAGCATATCATCAGACTCTCAGCCACAACCTCCCCAAACCACAGAAAAATAAGCCAAGAGGAAAAAGAAAAAACTTCTGGGTCTGGAAAAAATGATCTCATGTTTAGTCACATGTCTATACAGGACAATACCCAGGACACGGCTAAACATCTTCTTGTCATTGACAAGAAGATGAAAGAAACCCCCCTGTTCAGTGAACCATCCGCCAGGGAGGCTAATTTCAATTACCAAAGATTTCCAGTATGTTTACCATCAAAAGAAAACACAGAGATCCTGCAGCCAGTTTCAAGATCCAGGCGTTTGATTCACATGAAGGGTCTTTGAAATAAACGGACGAGGAAAATGTCGTCATGAAAATCTGGAAACTGCTTCTTGACAAGTGGGCGTCAACTCAACAGAGGTGAACTGACTCATACATCAGGTATTGGCTACTGCCATTATAATGTATAAATTAAAAGATCCAATTACAAACTTTGAAATAAAGAGAGATCCACGCTTTAGACTGCAGCGTTCACTGAGGTCAACTCATGCTGAAATAGATGTGGAAAGATGGAGCAATTTTCCTAAGAATAAGAGTGGACGTAATTAGTTCAGCATTGGAATTCAAACCACGTGCAACTATAAAGCTTCTGTGTTTTTTGCACCTGCAGCAATAAATCCTATAATAATTGCACTTTACATTGTTTTGTGTTGGAGTGGCATTTTTCTCATTCTTCCAAAACAGCATCTCTGTGACTCTTATTGCTTCACTTCCATTTCATAGCTGTAGATGCAGATGTGCGCACGTTCTTTAAATCGTAAGCCAGAACATGTTTCAGATCTTGCAAAGAACTGGAACTGGAAATCGAGTCAGTTTTTCATTTACGTGAGGAAATGTTAAGGCCATTTGAATAGCTTACAGTGTAGTCGATTTAATGATGAGGAAAGTAGTGACTTTTATTAGTTACAACTTTCAGGGTAGTTCATAAAATGTATTATATGGTTGAGGAAAACAGATCCCGCTTACTTCTGGTGTCCAAAGCTTTCAACTTTCTTCGGCAGATGGAGTCAAGGTTTGCCCGTAAAACTCAGTACGGAATTTGGTTTTACAGATCGTAACAACTGTCTGTGTGCAACGATGGGAATCTTCACAGGAAGGCCACAAAATATAGTTGAATGCTCTGGAAACTGAGATGAACTTGTATTGAGATTATTTTTTGTCGATCACGAGTGAAGAAGTATTGACACATTTATTTTCATCATGCTCTTTGGCACCATGAACTGTTAATATTGCATCATAATCATATTTATATGGTCCTCGCAGGATTCAGTTTGATCCACACCAAGAGCAACAATAAGGCTCAGGATTACAAGAGGAGGACATTTATTGAGGCGCTATTAGATGGTGTGAGGCTGCTGATGCAGGCTTCCTTCCAGCGCTGTCTAATGAAGCTGGGGAGTTAAACATTCAGTCATTCAAAAGGTTTTTTTTGCTGTTATTGTGAGAATTATCAATGTTTTTCTTCAGCGTCGTCCATATTTTTTCAACTCGCATTTGTTCCCAAGCAGTTCTGGCACCACGGTGAGTAGAAAAAAAAGTCTGATCCTCCTGGAACCGTCGTGTGAAAACATATTTTCTCCAAAATTATCTTAGTGTAAAAAGAGGAACAAACGCCGACTTAACAGATTAGGAATTACCCAAACAAACGGAGACACTCACAGTCAGACGGCATGAGGATAATCGTGCCGTACTGAAGTGTTTCAAGCATGCCACTCCAATCTTCATCTTCATCAACATCATCATCATCATCAAAGAGTTGTATCTCTTTCCCACGCAAATCATGCATCTCCGAATACACCACAGCTGAGAATACGACCCTTAAAACAAATGAAACACGGCACCCTTAAAATACACAGTAAAGACTGGGTGACCTTCTTTCAGAAAATAAACACAGACATTACTCAGACAGATATGGGGGATGGGGAGGGGGGGGGGAGTCGAGGCAAGGTGCTGACATGGGTGAGGGTGGATTGGTGGGGAGGGGCATGCCATGCTATGTGACTTTTAAGTGCAGCGGTGGAGAGTGGGAGCTAAGAGGCTGGATTAAGAGGAGGAGAGTAAAAAGGAGTAGCTGAGGGCACGCAGCGGTTTGGAGGAAGAGGGGGAGGAGAGGCGAGTGAGGAGATATATGATGTGGTATTGGGGTTTATCCAACCTCCACACGCACGCACATGCACATACATGCATGCATGGGCCCTACCTCTTTGCTGGCCACCCAGCTGTGTAAACACCCCACAACTGAGCACAGGCCCCAAGTGTGCCAAGCCAATCAGAGGGCAGGACGCATGAGGAAGGGTGGTACGAGCAAGCCAATGAGCCAGCTTCTGGGTGTGGGGGGGAGATGGAAAGAAACACAGAGAGAGTCAGGGTGACACAATGAAGGAGAGGCAGACAGGTCAGGAGTTAAACTCATCTCCCGTACTCCCACTGTCTCCCACTCTCTGCCCGTGCCCCCCCCTTCAAATTCAAACTCTCTGTAAAAAAATAATAGCGGATTTATATGTTTTGCATATTCTCTCTGTCTATGCTGTCAGGTTGCAATGACATCAACTTATTTTCTCTCACCAAAAAGTAATGCTTTTTCCACACCAGCTACGGAGAAGAGCAAGTGGATGTATCATGTCTGATCAATCAGAGAGTGGAGAAAACAAGCAGTCAAGGTGTGGAAAGACCTCAGCAAGGAAGGAAAACAGAGAATAGAGAGAAGGAGACAGCTTCAAGGAGAGCAAAGGAAAGAAGGAGAATGAGAGAAAGGTGTCTCGTTTCAGATTTACAGCGGCAGTGGGAGAGATTTGGCCGTGTTCTTACAGCACACTGAGGACAGACCAGGAGGAGGAGGAGGAAGACAGATTTACATGGTGAGAACAGATCTGGCTGCTCTGGAGCAGCACACTGGTCTCCAGTGACCTCTATATTAAAAACCAACCTTTGGTGAAATAACAAAATTCTTACCTATCACATACTTTTTTTTTTACATCCTCATGTGAAATAAGTGACATCAGAATGTTCAAAACACGGGAATCACAGTCTTTTCTTCTCAGGTCTTCTATTCAAATCTTACTGTGGTATTGTGACGATGTATGGACCTGACACCCAGGAGGGATTCAGTGTCAAGAGGGTCTTTGTTATGGAATTTTTTATTTTTCTCATTATCTGGTTCTCTACCAGTGGTGGTCTGTTGGTGAATCACTCTGGTCTTGTCTAAAATGTGTCAACAGTTTGGGATTCCAATGAAATGGTATGAAACCCCAACTCTAACCTCAATCTACCAGCAGGTCTTAAAAAACAATAAATGTCTTAGAACCATTCGTCATAACATTTTCAAAAGAAGTTCATGGTTCCCACAGGATGAGTCCTCTCTAGTTTGGTGGTCCTCTGACTTTTCCTTTAGCACCACCAAGAGGTTATCATTTGTGATTTTGAATGGTATGTCGCCACCCATTCACATCTCCCTCAGGGTGAGATTTTCACAAAAGTCACCTATGTCCTTACAGATTCTTGTGATCACAAATGAGGAAAATCATTCACCACTTACTTCCACAAACATTTAGCCACATCACATACTATCGTTAATATCAGTCTGCATAACCTCTAATAACAGAGCAGAGCAGGAACTGTGACATTATGAGCGTCTATCCTCTGTGATTCCACTCAGACAAAACAGGGACAACCTCCTGTATGTGTGTGTGTCTGTGTGTGTGTTTGTGTGCCTCTTTTCGGGTTTTACTCCTTATTTAAGACCAATATTTACCCAGCAGCCCCAGGGTGAGATTACCTCATATTCTCCCGCCCAGCTGTGCTTTCTCAATGTTTCCACGACAACCGGCGGAATGTCCCATCATGTTTATCTGCCCGCCAGGGAAACAGAGGAGGAAGAAGCGGCGAAACGAGATGGAGAAGATACACTTAAGTTCGGAGTGTGTGTACGAGACAGACACAAACTCTTGTGTGTATGCAGTTATTATACAGGAATGCAAAAGAAACTTTAGTTTGTTTGTGTGTGTGTGTGTGTGTGTGTGTTTGTGTGTGTGTGTGTGTGTGTGTGTGTGTGTGTGTGTGTGTGTGTGTGTGTGTGTGTGTGCGTGTGCGTGTGCGTGTGTGTGTGTGTGTGTGTGTGACGTGAGCAGAAAGTTGATCAACTATTGATGATGTTCAATTATAATTTGTGGCAACACTTTATATAAACTGCCCCATTTTACACCATTTATAGACAATATGCAACCACATAATTAATGGTTTATAGCCCACTATAGTGTCATAAGCACATATAATGACATTTTAAATGTTGTAAGTTCATTAATATCTCCTGTGTCAAATCCATAACTAAGAAATAAAGAAGAAATATCATCCTTTGGGATTATTGTAATATAATTTTTTTACCCATTTATAATTTGTTAATGTACTAATGTGTTAAATGCTTCATATGAGTTGTAATTAATAAAAGCCAATTGCTTATAGCCCCATTATATTGATAGCTGCTTTGGATTACAGAGTTCTGGGTGAGTGGTAGGTGTTAAACTATCAGTAATTTAATTTGCTCTCTGCTATTCCGACAGTGACAATTCAAAATATAAACCTTTGTTATTGTATTTCAAATGTTGTGTATAACTGTAGAATGGGGTGATTACATTTAACTACAATCTTACATAATAACAAAAAGCCAATAAATAACTTCAATATGACCATCCAGTCGCCTCACAGTCCATGATAAAGATTTATTCAGAGACTTTACCTGTGATAAAATTAAGTGGCTTGTCGACCAAGCTGATCACAGCACATCAGCAAACCCCTGGGAATGTCCAGAGAGGCTGCTGGGATCAAATGGGACCTCTGACCTCCCAGAGAGGAGAAACCAAAGGAGGATTCCTCTGGGATCAGTCACTCACTGTATCTTAAGTTTACTCCAGGGAAGCTGAAAGTTCAAATTTTTCATTTGGTACAATACGTCATCATGAGTAGGCTTTAAAAACCGCCGGCGCTGCTGAATTCAGCAACTTTTACAACAGAACACTCTCCTCCTTTAACCACAAACGTTGAGCTGCCCTCGAATAAACTGTTTAACCCAAAAGCACCTAAGACTCATGAGATAAAAACATTCTGTTCTGGACAGTTCCTGTGTATGAAACTTAACCTTTCCTGCTGCCTATTCAGTCATTAAGTAAATCAGTGTTTGTTTTCGCAGTCAAAGTGCCCGATTTAAGTGTATTAGAATAACTCTACTGGGTTATGTAAACAAATGAAATTCTGTTTGGCAAGTCACATGTGGAATTTGTGTCTCTCTACACAACCTCAGCTGTAAAGGAAATATTCCAAATAATGTGTCCAAGAGGAATACCCACACTGCAGACATCTGCCAGTGTTTTTAGACAAACTAGATCTGCAAGTGTTTCTATGTTGTTCAGGCGTGGCCAATCACAGCTGAGATGTAGACAGGATATTATTTTCACATGGTGTAAATCAGAGTATGTGAAGTGACCAGAGATATTGTGTATCGATTTTTGTTGGTGTTAAGGAAAGAGGGACATATTAATCTAAAAGAACCGTTATATGTTTCTTTGAGGCACGAAACTTGTCGCCTCAAATAACATAAACAAAAAATGCTCAAAATTCATTCCCATCAAACAATTAACAGTTTCAGTCTCAGAGAGGCACAAAGTGCTCTGGGTTCGTCCATCTGGAAATTAACAGAAGAGCCGCGACTTAGAGGTTTTCTGTCACTGTACTGTTCAGGGTGTCGGACATAATTGTTTCTGCAACAACATATCTCAACACATATTAGACTTTAGACTAAATAATAAGTATAATATACACTCTTCTGTGTATATTGGACTAAACACTTAAATCTACGATATTGACCATGTGTATTTTTATTTGTATATGTTTGTGTTATTTATATTCAGGGCTGTTCTTATATTAATTTAACCTAGGATTTACCTTTATATAAATCTTTATGTTAAATTCTTTGGATATGTAAGATCATGTTGTAACCTATTGCAAAGGAATCTGTGAACCTGAGGGGAAAAAAGTGGAAGAGGACACGAGAAATAATCAAATAAAGTTTCATTCTTTTTTTTTTTTAAAGGTTCATAAAGTCTCAATCAAACAGATCAGACTCAGCTTTTATGATTTGTGCAACCATCATCTAAAAATGTATTTAATTGTGCCACTGATGACCAAGCACTGCTTTAGTTCCAGGCTACACCTCCTCTCAACAGGCCCAGTGTGGACACTGTCTTTCCATGGTAACGGACAGTTGGGCTATTTGCTTTAATTTGCAACAGAAAAGCTTGTGGTGTATAGTGACTGTTAGGGAATGTTGAGTTTGGTCTTCCCCTGGCCCGTTTAAGTGGTAAAAGTGTCATTATTTAGCCTCTAAAGCAGAGGAGAGAGTGCAAACAAGACTGTATGACCCTCTGTCAAGAGCCTCCGTTCTTCAGAAGCTCATTAAGGGCCTCCAGGACAGCACATCAATTGGCAGGGCCCTCCAGTTTCCTCTCGGCCTGTTTAAGCCTCTGTCCCCGGATTCAGCCCACTCATGGGCCGACTGATGGACAGAAATGGACTCTATCTAGAGCTGGAAGATGTGGCGCTGTGAAGTGGCACAGGCGACTTATTAAAACAGCAGGAAAGGGTCTTGGATTTGAGCCAAATAGGATCTCACCCTGTCGAGCTTTGTCCGGATTTGGATTCACTTTCTGAGATGCTGCTCCTGCTGCAGTCTCTGTGTCTGTTGAAGGACATAAGTTCGTCTTGAAGGCTTTGATTGGCGTCACTTCTTGCGCTTGACTGAGAAGCAGACGCATAAAAGTGACAGCAGTGAAATATTCTCTATGAGGCTGCAGTTGGAGGATGGATGTGGAGCTGCCAGGCCGCTTAGTGGACTCTGCGTTAATCAATTTTGTCAATGACATGAGCCTGATAGAGTTTCCGCAGAAGATAGCTCTGGGACCAAAGCAGGTGAATCCTACCACACCCAGCCCGAGCAACCAGGCGCGGCAGGGCGACTCGTCTTGGAGCCTGAGCCTGGAAAACGACGTGCGCACAGTGGAGCTCCGCGCCGAGCGTCTGGCGATGAGCCCGCCGAGGTACTACAGCCGCGGGGCGCAGGAGCACGCCGCGTCCAAACGCAGGAGGATCATCACCGTGGTGCAGCGCCATGCGGCCAACGTGCGGGAGAGAAAGCGGATGTACAGCCTGAACGAGGCGTTTGACGAGCTGAGGACGAAAGTTCCCACATTCGCGTACGAGAAGAGACTGTCCCGCATCGAGACCCTGCGCCTCGCCATCGTCTACATCTCCTTCATGAGGGACCTGCTGGAGAACACATGACCTCTGAACACGATGTTAAGTCCACGCCACGGACACTGCACCAGTCCGGGTTTGCCACTGACTTCAACGTGGACACAAGTGAATGAACTGATCACTTCTTAACATTCAATATTATCTCAATCTTATGCTGAAAATTTAAGAAAATACCTGAGACTTTTTTGACTTTTTGCAAAATGTAATATTATAAGAAGAGTTATCTGTACATCAGTGGCCACATATCAATATATTAAATTATTAGACTGAAACAAGCTGAGTATTCTTTCTCCAAACATTCAACATTCCATATATGTTGCTAAGAAATAAACATATCTTATTGCAATGTATGTGTTCTTTGCACTCAAATACAACAAGGACGAATAAATTGAGTTTAGACTCATTTTGCCTGAATATATAAGATTACAATGGCCGAGCATACAACTATAACATAGATCCATTTGTTTTGCTGTGTAAAAGGATGAGTAAAAAGCAAGAGGGAGGTGTGCATGTCAGGTGTGTTTCCAGCACCTTGGAGAGCGACACGGCTGTTCGCCTCACCTGATCCATCAGACGCACAATGAACGTGTGTGTGTGTGTGTGTGTGTGTGTGTGTGTGTGTGTGTGTGTGTGTGTGTGTGTGTGTGTGTGTGTGTGTGTGTGTGTGTGTGTGTGTGTGTGTGTGTGTGTTTGTGCGTATGTGTGAGAGAGAGAGCGAGAGAGAGAGAGAGAGACAGTCTTTACCCCGAGAGAAAATCTTCCCCCTAAATTCAGGAAGGTTTAAAAGCGTTATCAGATTAAAATAAATTGCATTTGAAAATCTAGGGTTCGTGGCACACCGCTGGATATTGTCTTTGACACTGAGGTGTGAATTGAGTCAGTGATAAGAGGAGAGAGCTGCAGGGACAAGCGGGGTAACATGTCCCTGAGTGTTGAACCAGTTCGATTAGGGAGATTTGGGCCCGATAGGAGCTTGTGGTGGTGTCTCCTTTTAAAATGAGAGCTGCTGTTACCCTCATCCTGTGTGCGCCATCCTCAGGCTGATTCTAACCACTTCCAGTCGTTCTTCTCTCAGCCAAAGTTTCCTGGTGTCCCTGCTTGATTTTTGACACTATATAGACGTTATGACTGTATAGGCCCTAGGGCTGGGTGGTCATGTGTTGCGTGTTTGGGCTCCATATGAACCCGCAACTCTTTCTCTCTCATCCCTCCCCCCTTCTACATCTTTATCACCTCCAGTGTTTGCATTGCGCTCCGGCCGTCCACCGCCTTTTCTGCGTCCCGCTGTGCGCACGGATCCGCCCTGAAAGCTCCCTGGGACGGCGAGTCTTTTAAACCTGAGCCGCGGTGTCGAGATCCCTGCGTGAGTCAGACCCATTTAAGCGCATACCTCGACGCGGGGCTGCTGACGGGAAAATAAACACCTTCGGTCTGCGTATACGAGCGGAGGCCTCCCGCTGTGTCAACCTCCTGTGTTTCAGTAGGACTGATATTTTTCACCACTGCTCCCAAGCAGGGCCCAGACTAGAAAAAAAGAAGCCCGACAACAGACATCAGGCCTGTGGGGGAATTTCTGGTCTCAGTGTCTCAAAAAAGCAAATTCAGTGAACATGGAGACGGTGTTTTCTCTTATCCACGTTCGTTTTTACAGACTTTCATCAGTATAATCTGTTAAATTTACACTAAATTCAAGACAACATAATGCATTTGAGGCAGTAATAAATAGGGGTGTGGTAGAGGGAAAGAATTCATCCCTAATTCTTTCGGCCTTTGCACAAATCTACACCTACGATTCAATAACATCGCCCAGACTACACCCACTCTCCTGAATCCTGTGTAAAAACGAGTCTGTCTTAACCTCTATTCCTAATATTATAGTTAGACCTCTCCTTCTCCCTAAGTATTATGTTACACTCCTCCATCCAATCACAGCGCTCCCCAAAATCCTCCTGCCTGCTCCTATAAGAGCCCCGATCGTCCCAGTCTGGCAGCCACCTCTCCCTCTCTCCTTGGCGCACGAGATTTACCGTAAAACCAGCCCACAGCCACTGCAGGCAGCGCTCCTCATTACCTGTCCTGTTTGTTGATGTTGTAACCAGCTCAGGGGATCCGGGTCAGGGGCTGTAACGGTCCTCCAGTCCACAGACAAGTTTTTTTGAAATACAAAGACAATGCGGGAAGAGGACTCCTCCCCGATGGACAGTGCGGGGAACAGCGAGGAGGAGACCGACCTGCATCTTCCGCGGAGAGGCGCCAGGAAGCGGCGGGCTGCACGGAGGAGCGTAGACGCGGAGGAGGAGGAGGAGGAGGAGGAGGGGGACGCGGAGAGCCAAAGCCCGGGCCGCGGTAAGAAGAGGTGCAGGAAGAGCTGTGAGGCCGGAGGAGGCAGCGCCGGGAGCGGGGGCAGCGAGGCCAGCAGCAGCCCCGAGGGCTCCTTCGAAGACCTCCACACGCAGCGCGTAATGGCCAACGTGCGCGAGCGGCAACGGACACAGTCTCTCAACGAGGCGTTCACGTCGCTGCGGAAGATCATCCCCACGCTGCCGTCAGACAAACTCAGCAAGATCCAGACGCTGAAGCTCGCGGCCCGGTACATCGACTTCCTGTGCCAAGTCCTGCAAAGCGACGAGCTGGACGCGCGGGGAACCAGCTGCAGCTACGTGGCGCACGAACGCCTGAGCTATGCGTTCTCGGTCTGGAGGATGGGGGGCGCCTGGTCCCTGTCTACTGCATCCCACTAGCAGAGCTGCTGTGGATGGGACAGCAAGGTAGGGTTACCTGCTTTCACGTCGTCCTTCATCTTGCGGGGAGACAAACTGTGCCAAAATGGTCTCACATGCGCATTTTACGCACAATACCCAGATGGTAAATCAATGCGATAGGCGATCATTCTGATGTTTTGGCAGATCTACCATTGGAATATTCGTATGGAATTTCCACAAACCGCTCGACAATTTATTAGGCCCGTTTTATGTTTGTTTTGAAATAGATGTGGGTCTCCACAGAGGCTAACAACTCAAATTACTCAATTTAGTTGTATAAGAACAACATGATTTCACCATCTACCTTAAAATTTGAATCTCACACATTAAAACATAGTTGTTTATTACAACTGGTGTGTAAAGTTGTGGTGAAAAGGCTTACAGAGTAAATATGCTGTTAGATTTGTGCCTATTGCATCCCTGTATTGTCACAATCTGGTTACATCCACGTACCTCCATAAGTGCATTAAGAAATACTACTTTGCAGGATTTATTTCTATTGGTTGGATTTGTTTTCTTAATCAAATGTTTATTTTTCCAACAGATTATACAGACTGAGGAACTGGTGGATCAGACCAACCCTTCAGATAGACTGACACAGGCCAACCACTGCAGCTGAGGCCCTGGCACTGCAGCCACTGTACTTCAGGCCTGAGAGGAGAGCAGGCTTCTCACACTTCCCTTCGCATGGACTGTCATGTTTGCGAAGGAGCACTTAGGACAGACAGGATGGATTTGAAGAAAGAAGAGAGACCACTGCGACTAGATGAATGTTGTAAAAAACAAACGAAATGTGCTCTGAGGAACTGCTCTGTCTTGAAACATGAGTGAAAAATGACAATTCATTCCACATTCTTTGTGACAGTGTTTCAGAGCAGATGAAGTATTTTGTATTTATTTTTATACACAGGTTTAAAATTCCTTTCCCCCCCTTCTCAAATAAAAGTTATTTATTTTTTTTGTTATCAGAGAATGCTGAACGCTGAATGGATCTGCGCATTTTGAGTTTTGTAAATATTTGGTAATATCTTGAATAAAAAATAATGAAGGTATCATTTGTCTGGATTTTTATGAGACTTCATCGTTAAAAACCATCAGTGTAATGATTACACTCAGGGTGAGTGTAATCATTTGGCACAAAAAAAAACTTGATATTTTTGTTACAAACCTATTCCCCATCGCCTCAGTGCTTTAAGTCTATAGAGGGAGATTATTCTCATTGGTTGTTGCTGAATCCCGAGTCAACTAATCCACAGTGGAGGGGGACAAAAGAAAACATTTCATAGCTGTGGTTTTATATTCTGTAGTGATTTCTTGAGCTCAGGGATCTGGGAAACCCATAATTAGTTGGTGGTCTGTTTAAACAGGGTGGACGTGGAGCTGTAGGAGGCACGTATGATATTCCCAGATGTCCAGCGAGCCACAGGTCAGCGTGGAAATCTCGTGCAGGTGCTACATCAGCTCCCTCGAGAGCTTTGACAGATAAAAGTGGTGGATGTGGGACGTTATGCAGACTGGTTATATAAACCCTGCACTTCTGAGTGAAATAAGAACTAGTCACCTATATTTAAACAACATGTGAACGAAACTTAAAGTAGCAATGCCATGGAAAAACACAAAACAATCTATAGGAAAATATATGGATGTTTTATCCAAAGCATTGGTCTGTGCAAGGTAGAAGTTTAATGCAGTTGTTTTATATAACTTTTTATACTGTTCATCAAGTTCTTCCTACATAATCAAGATGATTTTAAAAATATATTATTTTAAAGTTAAGATTTACCACATTTTAATCCATCTGAAGTGAACATATATTCACATTGTGCCACAAACACTCACCTTTCCAAAGAAACACAATGAATTCCTGATTTAAACGAGAGTGTCGCTAGCTAGATCCAGATTTAAATCTGGATCTAGCTAACCCTAACCCTAGATTCAGATTTAGGGCTGGATCTTCACCAAACCATGCACACTCATAAATATCAGGTCTCCAAACATTTTTCTTTAAGATGCCACTTGATTCAGATCTGCACCAAACTTGAATGGGTTCTTCTCTGACCCATGCGGCATATTTCCACCAAGTTGCATAATCAGTCCAGCAGTTCTTGTGATCCTGTTAACTATCAGACAAGCAAACAAATGCCACTGAAAGCATAACTTCCTTGGCAGAGGTAAATATGGGACAAATAAACTTGTTAACCAGAGCCAATAATAATAGTTCACACATCCATTCACTCGTTCTCTTTATTAGAGACCCATGGATGGATAATATCTAAAAAGTAAAGTGTACATTTCAAAGACATAAACATCATCAGATGCATACAGGGATGGTAAGACTAGATTAGGTCGGGACTAGAGGGCCAATATTATATTTACTTTCCTAAATCACCTTCACAATTCCTTAATTCCCTTAAATGTTATTAAAGTACCACAATACCACGATAGTAATATCAGTTGGACCATCAGAGAGGATTCTGAGGTCAATACAGTGGCTCGGTATAGTGTGTTTCCATAGGGTTGTTGTGAGCTGGTTAAACAGCAGCATTACTTTGGTTTTGCATCACAGGTTGCGTGCGGAAGGTAAACCCATCAGCTCTGACCCGAGGCCCTCGCCAGCCACCGGGGGGAATCGATTCCCACCCTTAGATCACCGTGGCCGTGTTATCTTAAACTTGAGGCTGTTGCTCTGACACAGAGGAATGTCACCTCTGAGGCTCTGAAACACACACACAAACACACGCACACACAAACCCAGGTTGCGCACACACACATGAGGGAGATTTCTCACGCCTACCAAACAGGGAAATACATTCCTGAGAGAGAGAAAGAGAGAGAAAGAGAGAGAGGAACGAGGGCTCCTGCGCCTCAGACCCCCTGTTTGATGTTTGAAGGTAATGGGATGACTGCTTGTTATCAGTGTGAAGGCATCTGGCTCTCTGGATTTCTATGATTTATAGACTCTTTGATGATTGACACTCACACTCACACACACTCTGTCCTGATCATTAATCAGTTTATATCTGCTTGCTTTGGGTCCGTAGTCCTTAAACAAATCTACATGTCAAAGGTGCAGGCCTATGTGTGCTTTAATAAGGCCAGGAGCTGTAAATCTTCATAGAAATTGATTTCTCCATCGTCGCCGGTCGGCTCAGGTTGTGGTTTGTTTGGTTGTTTAAGTTGAATCACTCCCGCAGAGCTCTACCTGTCTCGCTTTACTTCTTTCAGCTTAGTGTCTCCCTCACTCCAATCTCTCTCTCTCTCCCTGCAGTTCCTCATTACAGGGGAACAGGCCCTGGTTTATATTAACCCCCAACACTACAAAAAGACAAGGTAGTGGGGAGCCAGAACCACGTGCGCACACACACACACACACACACACACACACACACACACGTGCGCGCGCACACACACACACACACACACACACACACACACACACACACACACACACATACACACACACACACACACACACACACACACACACACACACACACACACACACACACACACACACACACACAGGGGGATAGAGAGCAAGAGAGACTAGATTTAAATGTCTGGTTTCTATTAGTGGTAATTATCTGTTTCATCTCAACCTGAAGCTGTTACTGATTGTGTGCGTGTATGTACGTTGTGATTGTGTTTACCTGTGTCTATGTGTGTGCACTATTGTTGGCTGCAATGGACTCATGCATCTCAAATGGAGCGAACCATGTATCAGAGAACAATCTCTCATAGGAAATTAAATACTGCTCAGAAAAATGACGTGAAGTGTAGATACTGACTTGTCTTGACTCGTCCACAGCAACAACTTTAAATCCTTAAACATTAACTCAAGAACATACATTACAAATGCAACAGATTCGAAACCATACAATAGGACGGACCGAATAAATAAAAGGGGCAATGTCCATATTTGAAATTATACAATAACAATAAACACAACAAAATACAACAAAATAACAAAATACTAGGTGATAACATCAAATTTCCACCATATTGTTCTATATGTTCTATATCTAAACGTGTAGGACTCCATTACATGGTTTGACGTTTTCACTTCTATGGAATTACCTATCAGTATTTTATATCATGACAAAGGTAAAACTGCATAACCACTAACTTATTTTTGATATTTGTAACATATAATTGTATGATCATTATTCAATGTATTTTAACTTTTGATATTTGTAATTTAACGTATGTTTTAAATATTTGATATAGGTATTGTAATGTATGTTTTAAATGTTTGATATCTGTATGTATGTCTTCTATGTGGACCCCACTAAAAGTAGCTCTGTCTTAGGGTAGAGCTAATGGGGATCCTTCTAAATAAACAAATAAACAAATATAACAGTTTGCAATCAACAGCCTGCATCAGCTTGGAACAACTGACCGAGAAATCCCCAAACTTTATAAGCCCACTACTTAATGACTGGATCAACCCTCCAGTGATACACCTGAATGTATTTAGTCCCTCTGCACCGGAAAAAACTCTGTTTTGGCCTCGTTCTTTCAAGTCATCATTTTTAATATGAGGGGAAATGTGAAGTAACAAGGGGACTATTTAAAATGTTGCTTTTGATAGAGATAGTAGTTCTTTATAAAGACTCTGTAAAAGCAAGGAGGAAGTGAGTGCAGCCCGGTAACATAATGAGCACACACACTAACACACATGTTCCTAGAGGTCGCTGCCAACTGCAACCATCATTCTTGACCTGTGACCCCTCAAACTGACCCTGTCCGCCGACTACAGCGACCCCCAGCAGGACCACAAGCCACTGCATTCACCTCCACTGAATGACCACTTAATACCTCTCAGATGCACGGCCAGAGAAGTGCGGGGACAATCGGTTTGGATTGTTGGGGACAACAGCACAGGAAGAAGAAAGTCAGATGGCAGGGATGAGATTGAAATTTAAAGAAGCTGATAAAGTGGGGAAGATTAGAGGACGGGTTGTGGAGAAACGGGGGCAGGAAGAGGGGACCAAACTTATAGGAATCCTCACAGCGCTGCTGCCCGGGGCTGTTTATCTTGCAGATTGAGTTAAGCACAAGCCTCTTATAACTCTCCACATACCAGACAATATCACAGTGGCCCCGCTTTACGAACATAAACATAGGCGCTTTATCAAAGACCGGCAGGGTTCATTCAAACACATAGGCTCTTTCTCCTAACTCAATTTACTGCACCCTATACAAAGTTCCCTTATTGGATTTAAGCTGTTTGACTGTCTAATTCTGGCTGAAAATGGGGAACATTAGGGGGTCTACTGATGAATGTTAAAGGGGTTTTCTGCATGTTTACCTTTCAAAAACCACACTCGGCTCTTATCGTGCGTAGATCTGTGGCCCATCAGTATGGAAAAGCCCTGAAGGTCACGCACAACACAGTGTGTGTGTTACTTCCACAGAGAGAAGGCATTGTTTAACTCAACATAGAGGCATTCACAATGATGGGATTGTGGTTTTCCACGGGGAAATGTATATTTCCTTGTTGTGTTGACAGCGGAGAGGATTGTCTTGACTCGTAGTGACTGACACACACACACACACACACACACACACACACACACACACACACACACACACACACACACACACACACACACACACACACACACACACACACACACACACACACACACACACACACACAATGATTTCCAGGGCATTTACTCAAACCTTAACTATTAAAACTTGCCTAACCCTAAACCTTACTTTAACCATAACCATAAACATTACCTTAAATCAAACTTAATCTTAACTCAACCTTAAAACATGTCGTTATTAATGATTAACTTATTGGGACTTATTTTTGACCATGCATAACCACCTACCCACCTACCCACACACACACGTGCACTCACAGCTTTTCTGAGCTTCTGTCCCCAAGTCTACTGGTCCTCACAAGGTCAGTGTTTATACTAGAAAATGTCCTACAGAGATAGGATGAGTTCATACACACACTTCCACACACACACTTCCACACAGTGTTGCATCACCACGTATTATATAAAGTTTTTGAGTTTTTCTCTGTTGAAAGCAATAACCAGAGTACAGTCATAGTTTACTGGTGTTCTGAGGGCCCCTGTCACAAGCAAGTATGCACACACACACACACACACACACACACACACACACACACACACACACACACACACACACACACACACACACACATGCAATGAACATGCACAAGGGTAAAGTGAAGGATGACTTGGCAGTTAGAGCGACTCCAGCCTCAGAGTTGGTCTAAAGGGAGCAGTGCTGGGAGAGAAATAGACGTTAAAAAATCTGCTTCACTGTGGGGTGGTCTCTGTTTCTCTCTCCACCTACTTTATTTCTCCCTCCTCAGTCCCGCTCTCATTACTTTGAGGTGGTCTGTTTCCATCTTTTCACCTCGCTCTTTCTCCCCCTCTCCCTCTCCTCCTCTTCATCATATTCTCTCCTTTTATCTATTTTATAATCTTCCCCCGCTCTGCAAATGATTTCCGCTCTCTTATATCCTCCTCTTCTTCCAAACTCCCTCAGTTTTGCCATTTTTGTTGTTTACCTCGACACGTTAATACAAAAACACTCACTGTGCCTCAGTAATCTGTGCGTGCAACACTGGAGGTTGTGGGTGCGCTTTAGGAATGGAAGAAAACTCAGTCGAGACAAAGAGAAAGATGCAGGGACTGTGAGAAAATAAAGTCTTGCTGATCCAGAGATAATCGCCGGCCAGCATTTTTCTAGCCAGTGGTGCTGTGAGAGAGTGTGTGTGTGTGTGTGTGTGTGTGTGTGTGTGTGTGTGTGTGTGTGTGTGTGTGTGTGTGTGTGTGTGTGTGTTTGAAGGTTTAATATTAGAACACTCTATTTGCTTTCCTGACTGTTGTTTTTCTGTCTGCGTCTCCCTTTCTTCTCGCCCTCTCTGAAGGTGTTGGTTGTGGGATTTTATAAGTCTGCAATCTGGTGTCGTACGAACCACATGCCTGTTTTTTCAAGTCCTGTAAAACAGACCTAAAGGCCTCATAATTCTCTTCCCCTGGCTGCCCGGTAAGGGTCGGTGCCAACTTTCAGACTCGCACATATACACAAAAACACACGCACGCACACTCAAACTGGAGTCATGGCATGATAAGAGAAGTGTAAAATGTTGTGTGTGTGTGAGAGAGAGAGAGAGAGAGAGAGAGAGAGAGAGAGAGAGAGAGAGAGAGAGAGAGAGAGAGAGAGAGAGTGCAACTCCAGAAGACTCATGAAATAATAACATAGTAAAGAGCTAGGCACCAAGACTGCAGTGTGTGTGTGTGTGTGTGTGTGTGGGAGAGTTATAAATAGTTGGATCATCTGGAGTACATTAGAGGTACAGTGTTTAAGTGAACAGGTCCGCTACCTGCAGCCACAGAAACCTCAGAACAGACACTGCCAAGCCCCAAGCTGGACACACACACACACACACACACACACACAAACACACACACACACACACACACACACACACACACACACACACACACACACACACACACACACACAGACACACACACACACACACAAAGACACACACACACACACAAAGACACACACACACACAGACAGGCAGCAAAGCAGTGCACCATTAAAAGAAGAAAGACAGAGAAAGCCAATCAATAAAAGCGAAGTAATTTAGCAAAACAAAACGCTGAGCAAACAGGTTGTGCGTCAGGGAGGAAATACCTTGCACAATAACACAACCTGAGTGTGTGGTAACTCCTGGTGCTCTGCAGCTTTAAGATAAACACTGGTTATTAAAGGCACTAGAGGGATATCAGCACTGCTATTAAATGGCGGGCTTAACATGAATTTAAAGGGAGTGGAAACATAATGTCTGAACAAGGTTGTTTGACTTAGAAGTGACCATACACCACGTCGCAAGGCCAAACACATAAACAGCACCTGCATGCAACAATGCACAAATCCTGGTTCTGTCTCAGGCCCAAATATACAAATAGCAACCAATACACTTAAATAAAATACTTTAAAGTTTCTAAAGTAAGTAAGAACCCTCATTCTGCTGGACAAATCCTTTGTATCCACCTTCATTATCTAATTTATCATTCATAATCTCATCAATATTTACAAAAGGGTGTTTTCATCTGTCAAATCCAAGTGGAACCCCAGAAATGTACGCTTACTACTATCATATAAAACTCTCTGTGGCAGATATGTACAAATACAATTTTATTTCTGTGTCAGGCTAGTGCATTTGGCCCATCCATTCTTGGAATACAAGACACCCTGAATTTCCCAAACATGCATCTTCTTCTGGTACTACATATGAAAAAACATGGAAAAAGAAAAAGAGAACAAACAAAAGAAGAAATTCCAAATTAATTTGTGAAAACAGAACTATTACATATCTATAAATGGACTTGATAAAGAGCCATTTTTCATTTTATAATCTTTTAGTTTCCTGCTTTCATTGTATCGTCTTTCCATCTTCTATAAGGGCTCCAAAATCAGGACTGGGTGAAGGAAGTGGACCCTCCCCCCATAGCACATTTACACTCACACACACGCAGACTGAAACCTGAGCCACAGGAAGTGGTCCTGTGCAGCATCATGTCAGGGTAGACAAATTATTCACCATTTGAAAAATGCACCTTTTTCTCCCTTCTCTTCCTCGTATATCCTAGACTCCCTCCCTGTCTTCTTCTCTCCACTTATTGTTTTCATTTTAGGCTCTCCAGAGAGGAACAGTGGAGGAGACCAAGTGCTCTGCTACCTGCGTTATCTCAAAACGAGTTGCGTTCAGATGCAGAGCGAGCTGCTGCTGTGTAGGCTGCACACGCAGGCCCCAAAAATTCCGGGAAATATTCTCCTCCGGCGGCGTTCCCTGAAGATTTGTGGTATTTCTGCCCACAGTATCCCCACACCGCTTCTGTGGAATTTCCTAAATGGATGAAAAGCAGCTTTATTTGAGTTCTTTTGAAAAATGAAATGCAGATCGACCTTATCTCTGAGTGGCTGTATTATTTTACTTAATTTACCAGACTTTGAGAGGGGGAGAAAATAAAAATATCAATTTTGTGCTGCATGGTTTTATGAGAAGAAGATTTAGCAAACAATAAAAAGTGTAATTTAATGATTAACGCAGTAAAATATCATTCCACTCCACAAGACAAGATCATCCTTGTATTAGGTATACATAAACATAGATATGTTACATACATAAATGTAAAACAGTATATTTGCTATGAACTGGTGTCGAAACAGCAAGTCTACACAATTGTGTTTGAGTCTTCTGGGTTTGTACCCTCATGGTTGAACTCACTTATTGTAAGTCGCTTTGGATAAAAGTGTCAGCTAAATGAAATGTAGTAATGTAATGTAATGTGTTTAAAGCGAGTTATGAAAAATATGTGCACATGGCATAAAAATTCATCATTTTAAATATCAAATGTGATTTGATCAATTTGTAAAAAACTATAACTTAATTGACAATGTAACAGATGCATAAATAATAATGAATCTGCCCTTTCTTGTGTTCAGATCATTTAATGGGATAAATAAAAGAATGTTATAAGCCCATGACAATATGTGGACCTTGCAATCACTGCACAAAGCTGGCTCATATGTGGGACAATGCACCTCAGCAGTACTTTTAAATCCCCAGCAGATCTATCCCTGTTCATTTCAGCATCTGACAGCTGTTCCTCCCGCATGGTCAATAAAGCACAGTTTAAACCACTATATAAATACAGTTAACTTATCGTATGTTGCTTTGAAACCTCACATATCAGAGTGATGATAGCCAGACCTCTTTCATCGCAGACGAGTTGTCATTCAGCCTAAAATAACACACAGTAGTAGCAGTATTTTGCACTTTTGACTTCAGTTATTCTGGAGATAAAATCCTTTTTTGCCTACAGGATACAGCTTTGTTTTTATTTATTTTCCTCACGTTTGCAATATTCCTGAGGCCTCTTTGCGGAGCTGTGTTGTAGTATCAGGCTCTGCTATCTCTGCTCATCATGTGGCTGGTCATTGAGTCTTTTTTACAATTTAATAAGAAAAATAAGAGCAGCAAACTACCCAAATTATGTTGTGTGACTAATGTTCTGTGACAGCAGTTCCTGGTAGCCAACAGGAATGCGCACGCAGCACTAGAATGACAGTTGTTGTGCACCAGGAAGTTTCCACTCTCTTCCACCTCCTGCAACGACTGTGACGGAGGCTGAGGTCAGGGGGGACAGGGTTGTGTTAAGTGGAGTTTGCAAGGGCAGCAGCCAAACACACTTTTCCCTCAGGCAAGTGGTCAAGGCACAAAGGATGGCACACACATACACACACACACACACACAAACACACACAAACAGACACATATACACACACACACACACACACACACACACACACACACACACACACACACACACACACACACACACACACACATTAACATGCATGCACGCACACACAGAACCTCAGCCCCATGCATGGAGTCACACATCCACAAAACGGTTGATTCTGAAGGAAACATCTTGCCCCATAGATACACACAATGCCTTGGGCTACTTGGCCCACTGGCCCACCCTGGTGACCCTTGTTACCGTGGTGATTAGATATTGGGAGGCCTCATCTGCAAACATTTAGCCAGTGTCACCCCTAATCTACCCTGTGTCACTACCGTCTCAGCAGCAAAACACACACAAACATGCAAACACACCGAGGACACACACATTGTGGCACATAATTAACAGAACTGATAAATTGTCCCTGTGCTACTGCTGCAAAGAAAATGACTTGCTACTTGTTTTTGATATATTTGTACCTTTATGACAAAAAGTGACACTTTGACTGAATTATATCTTTTAAATAATAAACACTCACCATTGCTTTACAAGTTCAGCGTGAACCCTAAACTACTCCAGGCAATTTTTTGGGGGGAAATTTAGTAAAACATTACTGCAACATGAAAAAAGTGAATTAAACCAAATTTTTGTTTTATTTATCTGTACTTTATACTGATTTGTATCTATCAAAATTTCAAAAAATGTATTTTAAATATAACATTTTAACAATTTCAATTTCACAATTTCACACTCTCTGGTCTCACTAAATCTGTTCATGACTCCAAATCTGCTGTGCATCAGGCAGAAGATAATGAGATTTTTTTTTTTAAATGTAAAAAACATTTAAAAAAAAATGCTAGTAGAAAGCCTTTAAACATTTAAGAAACCTATAACGTGCATTTCCTTCGTCATTAAATTACCAGTTGCTGTCACATTCCACTTCCTGACCTCTGAACCATGACACACCGGTCGTCCTCCTCCTCCTCCTCCAGAGCCCGACCATCACGGACGCCATGCCTCAGGTCAGTCATTGGCTTCCTACACAGACAAAGTGAGTGTGGTACCTCTGGACATAAATCAATGACTCCTTTAAGTGACGGATGCATTTTGAGTTGTTAAGCACCTTGGTCAACATGTTTTTGTGTAGTGAATGTAAATACTGTGATATCATGACTTTGTGTCTATACGGTCCAACAAAAATTGCATTAATCCATTATTTTTATTATGATGTTACTTTTACTGATTATTAACTTTGACAAAGTTTCAAAATAGATCAATGGGTCTGCTAACACTCTGCACAACTTGATTTTGGTCTTTCTCTAGTGTGATTCAGCAGAGAAGACGTCTGACAAACCATCATCCAAGGGGGGGGGGAATATGGTCTGATCTGTATGACACAGCCTCAAAGGGCAATGGGCTTGAATTCAGTCTATTACTGTGGCTTGAAATGGTAAATGTGTAGTTTTTAGGGTAGAAAAATGTCGAAAATGCCCATCAAAACTCTTCAAACAAACTGCTGCAGCAGCTGCCAGTCAATGTATTTAAAGATAACACTGCTTCCAGTGGAGGTCCTGAGCTTCCAGTGGTTTGATGGTGACAAAAAAGCAGTTTGTGATGACAATATAATGACTTAAATCATTCTATTTCATTCTATTGCACATTACATTGCCTCAAAATTTTTTGCAATATGTTTTTGGTCTGTGCCCGTTTAATCCAACATGTTTCTTCTTCTGTGGATCATTGCTGTGCTTTTGTTCACAGGAGTGGGGGTGTATGAAACTAGTGGCAATGCACAAATTGATTTATTTAAGACATTCCACTAGTAGTTCTCCTCAGACCAGCCACCCACAGAAACAACTGCTAACGATGGATCAGCAGGGACCTCTAGTGTCACAGATCAAGCACTGCAGGTTGGAGGCCCAATATTTCTATTTCAATAATTCTATGAAAACTCACACTTTGCTTTGGAAAAATAAACAAATGGTGCCAAGATGAGCACACTTTTAAAACTGTTTGATCAATAAGTCATTAATGCATTAAATAATCACTTACACTCAATAATTTTACTGAACAGGATGCAGAAATACATATATATTTAAATAGTTTTTTGTATGTGCATTGCTCATAACAGGCTCTGAAAGTCCCGTAGAAAGACAGCGGGAGGGAGAAAGAGAAACGAGAAACACGAGAGGCCTCTTTTGTGAGCCCCTCTGGGTGACCTGGTGTGTGCTCCACTCACCTGGATGTGGAGAAGCAACAGAGAGAGAGAGGGAGTGATCTCTTGCAGCTAACAATTTTTTGCCATCACTCTTTGTCTCTTCCTCTTTCCATGCCCCCCCCCACTCAATGCTCGCTCTTTGCCAGGCAGTGTGAGGCAGGGCCGGCCCTGGCAATGTTGGCACCCAAGGCGAGATTTCCAATTGGCGCCCCCCAACATACACACGCAAACTGTCATGCATCCACAATAACTTTTGGACTGCATACAGATGCACACACAGGCAAACAAAATTGTAAGCTATAAAAAACAATAAAAATATCTAACAAAAAATATAAAGAGTCTGAAATCAGCTGTACTGATAGCATATCATGTCATGTCGACAAAAATAAACATTAATGATGTCCACAATCGGGGTGATTCTTACCTCTATATTGTTCTTTCTTCTACTCCTCTACTTTGCGGTGCTTTCTAAATTGTGCACCTGATAATTTAATCTTTTTTTGATTCATCTTTGACTCCAACCGCAGTCTGTTCACACAGGGAGCCCATCCAGGAGGATGTTTTAGATGCTGGCAAGACATGCCACCATCTAAAACTCAAGACATAGCACATCTACACTTTGACAAGTGCATTTTTTATTAAAACTATTTCAGATAATTGAATGTCTACTGATGCATGTTGAAATGATTTTATTCTTTGCTTTGGGTTTTTAAGCTATATTATGATTAAGGTGTAAACAGAGAAGTTTGAGAAGGAAATTTTCTTCTTCTAATATTAATGGTTTATCTAAATTCTTCTAATAGACCTGTAGTTTATCTACTTGACGGTTACTTATGTTCGAGGTAGGTCTTTTAACATCTCATTTGTTTTGAATACACAGGTATCCACCATCGCTACAACTGGGTACCCATCATCCATAAGACTTTGACGTAAGTTTTCTCCTGTTAGTACAAAATTATAATAATACAAAATTAATTACGCTGTATGTGTAATTCATTTTAATTTTCACCCTGACACAGTATGCTTGTTGCACACAGAGTACCAAAGGAGATGTGTTGATAGTAACATTTAAACCAGGATGCTGGGCTCTCAACGCATACTGCATGTGACTATGCAGTATTCTTTCATTAGCAAAGCTCATTCAGGGCAACCACTGGAGAGCAGCTGTTTGGTCAGAGCCATGGAAACCTAAGTAATGATACTGATGTGTTATGCATTCTCGTTTCTCAGGTTCCTGCTGCAGAAAGATGGCAATATAGTATGTTGGGCATGGACTGCCTGATATACCCCTGTAGTGTCCATGTTTAATTCATTTTCATGCCAGTGTTTTTTTTTTAAATGATGAAAGTGTTTTTGGAAATACAGAAGGGACACATACTTGATTTTCAGGGACGCAGGTTGAGTAAAACTAAGTGTTACGTGGGGAGGACTAATTTGTGTTGGTTTTGAATTCTCTTGCATTTTCATTAACCCCAGTTCTTATATCCCTTTGTGTGTCTAACTGAACAGAGCTTTATGAGTAACTAAAGAGATAGAGTAACCTTTGTGGTATGAGAAGAGGGGAAATCCAGAAGTATGTCCTGCTGCTAACGGTGAAATGAAACTCCCTTCTTTTTTTTCTGTTCATGCTGAAATAAAGTGGATTCACTTGGTCTGACGTTTTCGATCACATCTTTATAAAACACCTCATTAGCTTCACACTACAAACCCTGTGGGGGGGGAAATGTTTTTTGAGAGAGGATTCCAGATTCATTCACTAGACTGGCACTCAGTAGAGCTCAACAGAGCCGTACAGGTTCATCTCTGATCCATGCAGCTTCCTTCTACCAAGTTTTGTGGTTATTGGTCCAGTAGTTTATTACGTGTTGACTGACAAATCAGAGGTGAAAACATAACCTCGGAAGTAATAAAACCTCCACACATTTATCAAGGAAATGTCACCAACAATATTAATAATTGCTCAGTGGGCTTCTGCGCAGGATGTGCACAATGGGCTTCTGCGCAGGATGCGCGCAGTAGGTTTTTAAATTTAATTTAATTTAATTTTTTTATTTAATTTGATTTTTTTTTTATATATATATTTAATTTGAAATGGTTATGGTTCCTTTTTGTTTGTAAATGTAAATATTATTAGATATTGTGCAATGAATAGGTGGTTGAAGTCCTGCCAACACGACAGCCTGCCAAACTTACCCATGAGTTCGGACCCAGCTCCTGTGTCCACTGGTGTCCTGGTTCCACCCATGGCAGCGCTGGTTCAGGGGTAAATGATGCTGGTCTTCACAGGTGACTGACCTACGCAAGCCTGTAAAAAGTCAGCCACAATATTTTATTTGGCCATGTATCCAAAATTAAATATAAAACGATTTGCATTGTTGTTTATAACAAAAACAGAGGGGGGTAAACTAAGGAACAATACACATGATATACTGTACATACATGATATACTGTACATACATACATACATACATACATACATACATACATACATACATACATACATACATACATACATACATACATACATACATACATACATACATACATACATACATCAGGGTACATATACATATACTGTTAAAAAATAACTTCAGTATTCACATTTCCTTAAGATAAATATAAATATACATTTTGTATAGGCTACAACATTAGGTTTGTCAGTAATAGGTGGGATATTATATTAAATTATATTATATTGTAATTTAATTGTAGATGATCACTCTCACTGCACATGTGTCTGTCAATCAGTCACGGGTGTGTTTCTGCGTCATCACTTCTCAGCCAATCACACGGCGACGTCCGGAAAGGGGGCTCCCGAGACGTAAACCTGGCAAACATGGCGACGCTCCGGGAAGAGTACGGAGACTGGAAATACGAGCGCTTTTAACCCGACAGACCCAGCTCCTCCTCGCATGTTACCATGTGGTGGGGTTAGCCGCATCCTCCGCACGAACAGCCTGTTAGACGATGCTCGCAGAGGTAAGCCAGCGCCGGCGAAACCGACGCGTGTGTCCCCGCAAGTAGTTTGTTTTCCAGCGGCGGGCTGACGCGGTTCGTTAGCTTGTAGCTAGCTAGCGTCGTGTAGCGCTAGCTCCCGCAGGTAAACACCCAGCTCGTCCGCCGGGGAGAGGACGGGACGTGGCCGCGCTGCTCGCCTGCTGTAAGCGGCGGTCAGCCCCGGGATTACACGGCTAACGCTCAGTTAATACGATGATCCAAGGATGTGCCCACTGTCAACACCGTGCTGGAGTTAGCTCGACACAGGCAGTGTCGGTAGTATGCGTTTAGATTATGAGTAACGACCCTCAAGAACGAGTTTCTACATCACAACAAACACAGGTGAGCTGGGCGTTAGCTCGATGCACGGCTACTGAAGCGAACACCTCTCATGCTGAGGGCGAATGGAAGTGATCTGTTTGGTGCTGGCATGGTTGTGGGTTTACTTGCTACTCCACTGATTTCTCCACAGTTAGCTCACATTTCCCATCGCTAACAAGCATGCTGAGCAGTGACGGCCAATAGTCGGTGTTTTGTCACCTCCTGCTTATTTTACTTACTAACTTCAGGGGTATGCCTGAGACGATTATACACTAACACACAGCCAGTGAGTAGCCAGGCTGTCAATCCGAGTGTCCTTCTCCTGACACAAACAACTTGCCTAACACAGGCCTGTCTTATAATATTAATAGTCTTTAAAACCACTATAGCTCGTCCGTGGTTGAGCAGATTAGCTTTGCCTCTGTTGTCGCTCGTGTGACTTGCTATGACATTGTAGTTTGTATGCCACAGCTCTCACGTGATGCACGTTCTCGATGCACACACTGGGGCCCTGACTTTCAACACACCCCGGTCATCTGCTGACACGTATTGTAACTCACACATCCTGTGAGTGTAGTTAGCGCGTACGCTTTTCTCACTGTAGTTTCCACCTCACCTGAGCCACAGGTGACCTCCCCACAACCAGGCACCTCTCCAGCAGTCTAAGTACAGATTTAGCCTCTGTAATGAGGCTTCAGCTGCCACTGTACTATTCTTTTTGTCTGACAGGGACTAGCTATGTCTGCTTGAAGCGCAGTCAGGTGTTAAACCACAGTAGCTCATTGTGAAATCATGTTCACGGCTAACCTTTAGTCTGAAGTGAATGATTGTTGTGTTGGGTTAGTCCTGCGATTCAGCTATAAAGTGTCATTGCTATTATTGATATACAATCCAAGGTGAGAACAGATGTAGAAACTCTTTATAGAGGGGCCCTTCAGTCAACACTATTGTCTTCATCATCAACCAAGCTCATACACAGGAATGCTGTTGCCTCTCAGCTCATAGAAAGCCTAATCTCTGTATGCGTCACCTCCTAGGTTTTGTCTCAACGGTTGAGACTAGACGAGGTTCGTTTAGTTGTTTGCTTCCTGCATCTATTTGTATCTGTAGTTCATTTGATTTTATAAGCCTATTTGCAAAGTAATTTGTAGCTCAACTGTTGCTTGTGTATTTTTTTACTCATTAGCTTGTATGACCAAGCTTAGCTGTAGACATTGGTATGAACTTTTTTTCTGCCTGTCTGTGATTAACCTGTGATTAACACTTTTCCAACCCTGGTTGGTTGGAGGTGTGGGTGCATTGTGTGTTCATCCATGTGCACGCAAAGTTATCTCTGTGCCTTTCACCCCTGACTAAATCTCATTAAGGTGTCCTAATCAAAGCTTGTTGGACATGTTAGGCCAGCAGGTTGTCACCTCAGGCCTGCTTGACATCTTGTCCACCTCTCCCTCCTTCCTCCTGTCAATAGAGGTGACAGCTTTCAAGAGGTTTGCCACCTGTCATGTAGACATCTTTCATGAAATTAGTCTTGTTCAGACCTGTGTCTCTAATCCAGATGAATCCTCAATAAATTAGATCATGTTAAGATACAGAATGCAACACACATTTGCCATTTGAATTAGACCTGTGTCACCACTTAAGGTAGGATTTTGCTCATTTTCATGTAAACGCTTGTGTAATTTGGTCTTAAACTACTACAGCTGCTAAACTTAAATGAATGAATACATTTGGTGCTGCCTGGGTTGGATTCCCAGTTAGAGCAGGTCTTGCTTGGTTGTGTGTTCCAGTTGGTGGGATTTTGCAGGGCGTGTGATTCTGATGGGTTGGCTTTGATCTTTGGTGAATAATCTAAACCTCCATATACGCCCTCCTGGATCTACTTCTCACTAGACGATGAAAAGAGATAGTTGGGGAGGAGACTTGTCTCAGCTGTGGTATGTTGCTGACTTCATCCTCCCCAGGGTAACATGGCAGTTAACACTGTTGGACTACAGCTGAAGAAAGCAATCCATTCAAGACTGGATTGAGAAATAGATTTTGGGGGAAAACAGAAACACTTAAAGTCTTACTATTCTCAACAGCACATTTTAGATTGTGAAGAAAGATCAGAGTTTAGAGAGATTGTGATATAATTTTCTTTTTGAAGTAGCCCTTCAGTATCACATCATGTGTTTATATGCACACATTAACAAATGGGACTTGTTGTGCAGTCATGTCTTTTTTTAGTTACAGCTGTCCACAGGTCGTCTAAATTGCATTGCAAAGTGTAGCAGCTCCAAAGATTACAATCTGGTCAATGTGCTGATCATAAATGTTTCCATTTTCACTGTGACATTTTTGTCTCCACCTCCTGTAAACAAACGTTAGTGCTGTGCCTGTGCATATACTTGAATACTCCACTTGTTATATTATTAAATCTTTGGAAGTTGCAGTTCTCTTCTGGTCAAACACCAGAGGTTTTACTGTGATTACAGAGGAAGTTCAGTTTACCTAATCCCCTCAGGTTGTGTGTTTATCAGGTGAGAGGTCCTGGGTTCATCATGAGTTGGTTGAAGAACTGATCACTGAGGCCTTGTCTGTTCGCTCTCCTGCTGTAGGACTTGCTCCTTTACTCAACAGTAGCTAAGGGCTTGTAAGTAGGTACTGCACAGCACAGGTTTGGAAATAATGAGCAGCTTGATTTTCCCACTGTCTGCTCCACTCACTGTTGTGTTGTCAGTGTCGGCTGTCAGAAAAGTGTCAGGAGGCTGGCCGCCTTCAAATGACAGAGTAGGTTAGATATGCTGGCAAGTAGGATTCCAGCCAACCAGCATATATTAGCACACAGCAGAGCAAAGTCGTCAGTAACATTTGCATTTATTTCTCTGTTGTTAAATGAACCACAGCCCCATGGGTATTATCTGTTCCTTAAAATACGTTTTTTTAAGTCTATGGCAGTAAAATGTTGCCTCATTTAGTATCTGTGGATCTATGAAATATAAACTAGCCCCACCTCTATCTTAATCCATCCCTCAGCCTCACCCGACTCTGTTCATTAAACATATGTTACCCTTTGTTGGTTCTTTTACGAAACAAGGGGTATGGAACGATATGGAAAGCCCCACTCTGCAAGGGGACTGGTTCAGTATTGAATTTGGAAACCTGACACCAGCCCATCAAGACCCGTCAGCCCGGTTCAGACAAACATTTTGAAATTCTGGTTGGGCTTGCTAAGTTTTCTCTCATGCTGGATTGGGTTCAGAGAGTGTTGTTGTCAGACCCACCCTCTTGTCTCACAACTTTTGGGTTATACACAGTATACAAAAGTGTTACTCTAACCCAAAAAGTGAAACACAACATTTGCCCAAACGGAGCTCTCAACTGATTGACAGTTATTTTGATGCAGAGAGACTAACCAGGCCAGGACAGCTAAACTTTGCAATACTCTCTTAAATACTAAATCCATACTAATAGGTTTCCGTTTTTAAGACACTGTTTTAAAGTTAAAACTAATCTGTCTTCCAACGCGTTTTAACAGTAATTATCCCCATCCATGCTGACAGCGAAGTGTGGATAGCGTTAACATATCAGTAGTGATGTTTTGTAAAACTAAGATCTAGTAGTGTGGATGTAGCTGAAGTGTAAAATGTCTGTTAACATAGATTTGGATGATAATACACCACAATGATAAATCTACCTCATGATATAACGAATGACAAAACTAGAAAGTAACCATCATTACTGTTGCAGTTTTACCAGGTTGGCATATATCTTTTAATTGCACAGTTTCAGTTTGTATTCCCCGGTCATTCTAGAGATTTCCTCTCAAGGTTAATGTGGCAGCTCTTTCTATCATATTAATTCTAGTGGATTAGGCCGGCATTATTAGTCAGCCCCTCTTACTTTCTCTCCCTCTCTCAGGCATTAACCGTGGATCTCCCACAGGAGAGCTTTAATGGGCTGAGTTAACCTCTCGCCCAGTGACCACACTGATCATGGTTGCATCTCAGCGCTTGTGGACTTGAGTGCATGGGTTGCAACTTGCAAAATATAGAAATATCTGCCCTTGAGCAGTTTTTAATTTGTGCCCGGAAAGCTGGGAAATAATAAACACAGATAAGAAGTTGTTTGTGCACGTCTGAATGTGCCTGGAGTCAAGGACATCCAGCAGCAAAAAGCACGTCATAAAGCCGTGTCACTGTGAAAATGCACATTTAGTTTGAAGACTGTACTACTTCTTGCGTTTCCGTTTCTATGTGTCTATTCATTGTGGGTTGCGTAAGCATTTGCCTAGATGTTGAGATGTGTGTGTGTCTGTTGGGCTTTGGTGTTAATCACTGGAACAGATGGTTCATGTTTAAAACCCTGTGTAAGCTGTAATGACTCAAGAGTGTCTGTTATCATGTCTCCTACAAAGCGGAGCCTCCACAGCCTCACCATCTCACCACAAAGCCATACTGATAGCCTCCACATTCGCTGCTGCTGCTGTTCACTCGCACCATTGACGTCAGACCAGTCCCACCTGAACTACAGCCAGATACTGATTAAGGGAGTTGACTACAATGGACTCAGACAGATTTCATTATGTTATTTGTCACCTTACACTTGTAAGTTTGTTTACCTAACCAGAGTATGGGAACCTTAACTCCTCTAGCCTTTATTTACAAAAACACTTGGAGGAATCCCAGTTTGCAGTTGACTTGCAAAAAATCTAGCCTACACGCACTGAATAAGGCTTGAATTAATTCAAAGTGTCAAAATAATGTAAACATCTCTGACTGATGTATCTGGCACAATGCTCTTAGATTCGGCTGACTAAGGTCTATGTTGTCACACAGAGAGGTTTTAGCAAGTATTTGCCGCTGAAAGCTTCTTAACACGGCTAACAGTAGAAATGCCCTCTCTTTGATTCCTGTGTGGGTGCTAGCTAAACAGAGTGGATGTGTTTCTAATGGTCAGTCTGTTTGAGGTTTGCATGAAAGTAAGTACCTAAGTAAGTAACCTGGAGTATGATTTGTTTTTCTTGTAAAGGATCACAACATTGTGGCTGTGTCTGTGTTGTAGTTGTCTTATACGCCCAGGCCACCCTGGCTGTGGTTCAGCCACAGAAGAGTTTCTAGCGATTTGAGGTCAGCAGAATAGCATAGTTTCAATGCTTATCTCTCTCAGATATATATATAAATATATTTGCATTATTCCTTGTAGCCTACCTGTTTCAAAAAAGCAGCACTCATGTATGGTACCGGCATTTATTTATGTACACAGGACTACCTTTTTACAAGGTATATACAGTAGTCATACCAGAAACCTCAGAAAGTAGTTGTGACATGCAGCAGAACCACGGCTCAGCTGGTTTGGCCCGGGTGTCAGAAGTGTTAGGACATAACTATTTTTTATAGATGAATTATGTGTATGTGTGAATGGTTGTGTTAGGGTGTACACTTCCTATGAATAGTAACCTTTGTCTCTCTGCTACTCATAGCTCAACTGTCATAGTAGTTTGACCATCCCTATTATGCTCCAGTAGTCACAACCCTGCTATTATTGACATCATCTCAACCAGTTGTGACATGAGAAAGAGGGTAGTCGAGCCAGTTGGAACACATTCTGAAGCTTGGACACGCGTGTTTACGAACACACTAAAGACTTTGGTTACTCTCAGCTTATGGCCCCAACCTTACTGTCTTTCTTCAACGCTATAAGATAGGGGAGGAATTTGATTAACGTAGCTACATTTCTACTGGGTGGCCTGTTCTCAGCCATGTTACATTTTCATTTAACAGCATCAGAGGAGGAGCAGTTTTGCATGAGAAGAGAAAGCTGTCAAGTCATCAAGCGATAGTAGTGCTCACATTAAACCAAAGTAATCAAATTGTAAAAGAAATTTAATGTCTGAATAGTCCTAAATTTGAAATAAGGAAACACCAAAGGCAGATATAAAGTTCATAGTACATACATCTGCCAATATATCGGTATTGGACCATTTTTTTAATCCTTAACATCGGCATCTGCCCAAAAAATGTATATTGGTTAGGCTCCACAACTAATATAATACATGAGACTTGGTTCAAGTGGGGTGTAGAACTGAATAATCTGGTTATTGCAGAGCAGCAACAACATGAAGCCACTGATTTGTTTGTCACAAAGTATTTGGCAGTTCAAATATTTGCAGTGGATCACCTTATATACGGTCTTACTTGTTAATTCAATATTGACCATTTTAAGAAACGCACGGCCTGTGGGCCAATGTCACAAATACAGTCTCATTGTGTGGGAAACTGCGGTCTTGTCTCTGCCTGATCTCAGCCTGTCTAATTGTCTGTGGGCTTCCGGTGAGTCGATCCCACTGACAGTCGTCAGTGTCAGCTCTGCCGTGTAATCAGTTGTGTGTGGCGATGACCGATGTCACATGCTGATCTAAACTGAACTGGAGCCAGTCAAGTCCTTTTTTAAACTAAATTGACTGTTATCCGCTTTATGAAGCCTGTTCCCATTGACATAGTATCATTAAATAAGTTGAGTTTATGCATCTATTTCACAGGTGAAATACTATGTGTAGGTTTCTACAACATTTTGAAGCTCTCATATGCAGAATATGAAGATACCTTTGTAATGCTGTAGTAGATTCCCCCCCCCCCCGTTATACTTTGAGCAGCTGGGATCTCTACCACTCATGTTCTTGGAGATGATAGTTGATATCTTAATATTTTATGACCTGAATTGAGAGTGGAAACAAATGACAACTTCATCGGGTCGTGGTGGTCATGAGGAACGCACGTGTGCATTGGCAGTCGTTCAGTGTTGCCTCTAGATTTTCACGAGATATTTAATATTGAAGTTGAGCTAAATTAGTTATGAGTTTATTGAAACTTAGTGACTGTATTTGATCGCACATTGAATGATCAAATTAGGGATTTGATTGTTTGTCATCTGCAGTGCCCATGTGCAAGAAACTGTTCTGTGGACATTTGTAAGAGTAAGTAAAATTGGGATTTGTATGTTTGTAGAGCCACAGGTTGAACTAAATCTGGTTCACAAATAACCAAAATAGTGATCTCTTCCTTACTGATTCTCAATAGGCTGCCTGTGTGCTGTGGTCATGCTAAACTGTATAGAGTGATCTGGCCGTCCCATGCTTCCGACACACTTGGCAGCCAGTTTAATGTGTGTCATCCAGTTGTCCATAGATGGCAGTGGCAGAGTAAACAATGTGTCAGTGTCCTGAGGAAGCTCTGTCTGTCCCTATCTGGCTCCATCAGCGGAGGTGCTGAGGAACTTGGGTATGAATGTAGGGCAGCAGAAGATCGTTGCTGCTGATAATCATTGAGTCTGTCAGCGACACCACTCTGACGGCTCCACGGCTGAAGTGTGAGAGAGATACAGTGTGTGACTTTCTGACAGTTTTCACACACCACCACAGTTATGTATACCACCACATTATTCACATTAGCACATGATGCTTGGTTTCATTGGTCAGGCTTGTACCTGTTGGGACAGATTGTTGACAGGTTTGTGGAGACTCATCCCTCATGTAACAACCCCCAGCATGTGCACGCACACACCTATTCATATTAACTGTGGCCCGCCCAATAGGGCTGATACTAATATCAAGATTTAGGAGTGCAGGGGGCCTCCAATAATAAATCAGCCCATAGTAACAAATTTTCCAACTAAACTTAAAACAAATCTTTTTTCCGGTATTTTTGTTGTGTATTTGATGAAGACAACGAAGACAGATAGGAAATGTGGGGAGAAAGGGGTTGGGTATGACAAAACAGATCAGCCTGCAGGCATTCAACGTGTGTGTTGGTGATTCTGTGTCCATATAAATTGTCTTTACCTACTTATCCTGCAGCATCATAGGGGGCTTCATATGTCCAAGAACCTGTACAATATGTATAGGGGGAAGTTCCTGGATATATGGAGCCTAGTCCTTTGGACGCAGGTGATTTAAGCAGGAGGTTGACGTATTGAATAGGGAGACAGCATTCAATTAGCATCCAGCCATCTCTGAGAGAATATCCTGCTTTCTATGTCATTAGGAGAAATTAAAACAGTGAAGTCTTATCCTCTGTGATGTGAAAGCATCAACAACAGTCATGATAGAGGTCACGTCCAGTTTTAAAACCCTCAGCCTGCACTGAGCTGGACTGAGTGGGTATTAGCTCTGCTGTGCCAGTGCTATACTTATACAGTGATGGTAGCTCCACTCTGTCAGTCAGGACTTGTTTTCCTTCACTGGTGAATTTAAATTAAGTTGTTTGGTATTGTGTCATTTCACCAACTGCATCTGCAGCAGTGTCACAGTTTGGGAATGAAAATGGAACAACTAGAGTAAGTAATTTGGAAACGGCGAGTATGGTTTCCTGCGGTGACAATAACAGGAAAACCATAGGATGTGACTCATACACACACACACACACTCACTCCCAGTCTTCATTTGACACTCTCTAACAATACAGCATACAACAGTGTGTGTCTTTTGAAATAATATGTTCCTGCGCTGACAACAAAAGTTGTTCAAGTAATTTTTGTCTGCACTGTGGGTGATGTCATTTTACAGTACACTTTGACCGATACTGAAGTTTTGGGGTCAGATGCTAATTTAAAGGAGCAGAAAATAATAATATTGTGGCAGGACAAGGAAAGGCAGAGACGCAGGTACTGCTTACTGTTGTTTAATCAGTAGTCAGGAAGAACAGGCACATGTTCCCCATACGGGAAGTATATATAGCTACAGACTTTACATTTCCCATCGACCCACTGGGTGAGAGGACACACCCATGAGTGCACGCCACACAGCCCCCCCCCCGAACACCCAGAGGGAAAAATACAAAATGGGACAAAAGTCAGTACCTCTCAGGGGGTTTAACGAGGCGACCATAACGGCTACGCCGATCCCCGTCCGCAAACGCAGGGGTGAAACAAGCAGAAGGGACATCATTTACAACAGACACAGGATCAGGAGGCACAACTGGAGAAAACAACACAGGGGTCTTAGAAGGGGGGCGACCACGACGGGGAACCCGGGCCGGTAGCACCTCTTCGCCGGCCAACAGATGAGCTGGCTTAAGTCTGTCTAACGAAACACGCTCCCTGCGCCCGCCCATGTCCAGAATGAAACTTTTAGAACCCGCCTCTAACACCCTAAACGGGCCGTCATACGGGGGCTGGAGGGGAAACCGGTGAGCATCGTGACGCACGAAAACAAACCGAGCGGTCGCGAGATCCGTTGGCACGAAAGACCGAGGAGAAAAATGATGCACGGGCACCGGTGCACAAGCGGACTGTGACGCAGGACGCGGAAAGGGGGCCGAGCTGTGAGGCAGAAACTCCCCTGGGATGCGGAGCGGCTGACCGAGCACCAACTCTGCAGGCGAGGCATCCAGGTCAGCCTTAGGAGCCGAGCGCAACCCGAGCATCACCCACGGCAACCGATCCAACCAGTTTGCATCTGAGAGCGCAGCCCGCAATGACGCCTTAAGCGACCGGTGAAAACGTTCACACAAACCGTTAGCCTGGGGGTGGTAGGCAGTGGTACGGTGAACCTGTGTGCCCAAAGACTTTGCTAGCGCCGACCAGAGCTCCGAAATGAACTGCGGGCCTCTGTCAGAGGTGATATCAGACGGTGCACCAAAACGTGAGACCCAAGCTGAAAGAAAAGCGCGTGCCACGTCCGCAGATGTCGTGGAAGACAGAGGAACCGCCTCTGGCCACCTAGTGGTCCGATCTACCATGGTAAGGAGATGTGTAAAACCCTGGGAAGGGGGAAGAGGCCCCACAAGGTCGATATGCACATGATCAAAACGCCTGGCTGGAATCAAAAATGGCTCGAGGGGCGCCCTAGTGTGCTGGTGAACTTTAGCTCGCTGACACGCCACACATGTGGCCGCCCACTCCTTGACCTCTTTGCGAAGGCCAGGCCACACAAACTTCGAAGACACCAACTTCACCGACGCCCGGACACCCGGATGAGAAAGAGAGTGCACCATATCAAAGACCCGACGGCGCCAAGCAACCGGCACCACCGGGCGGGGGCGGCCCGTGGAGACGTCGCAAAGGAGGGCAGGCCCACCATTTTTCACAACTGCCTCCTCCAGCTTCAGACCGGTACTCGCAGCTCTCAGTGCAACGATACCCGGGTCCCCAGGTTGATCGGCAGCCAGAGCGGAAAAATCAACCCCAAGATGCACAGGGCACACCAACACCCGCGACAGGCAGTCTGCAACCGGGTTCGCTTTACCCGCCACATGTTGGATGTCCGTTGTGAATTCGGAGATCGCCGCTAGATGGCGCTGCTGGCGAGCAGACCATGGCTCTGTCACCTTTGCCATAGCAAACGTCAATGGTTTGTGGTCAACAAAGGCTGTGAAAGGGCGGCCTTCCAGCAGGAAACGGAAATGACGCGTAGCCAGGTACAACGCTAACAGTTCCCGGTCAAACACACTGTATTTTCGCTCACTGTCTCGCAAACCGCGGCTAAAAAATGCAAGGGGCTGCCACGCACCCGCAACCCGCTGTTCAACAACTGCACCAACAGCCACATCTGAAGCATCGGTCGTGAGGGCGATGGGCGCCCGAGACGCGGGGTGCGCCAGAAGCGCCGCGTTAGCCAGGGCAGCCTTAGCCCCCTCAAAAGCCTGGATCCTCACAGGGGTCCAATCAACCTGGTCCTTGGCTTTCTTAAGCTTCAAAGCACCATACAATGGTTGCAGGAGTTGGGCCGCACGCGGCAAGAAACGATTGTAAAAGTTTACCATGCCCAAAAACTCCTGTAGCGACCTGACCGAGACCGGACGGGGAAAATCCGCAACTGCATGCACCTTCGAGGGCAAAGGAACCGCACCCTGCGACGAAATGCGATGGCCCAAAAAGTCTATGACAGACAGCCCAAACTGGCACTTGGCTGTGTTGACAATGAGACTATGCCCATCAAGGCGCTGGAAAACCTGCCTAAGGTGCGACAAATGTTCATCAGCCGACGAGCTGGCCACCAAGATGTCGTCCAAATAGACGAAAACAAACGCGAGGTCACGTAGCACCGAGTCCATCAATCGCTGAAACGTCTGCGCTGCGCCTTTAAGGCCGAACGGCATCCGCAGGAACTCGAAAAGCCCAAACGGCGTAATGACAGCAGTCTTGGGCACGTCCTCTGCCCGCACAGGCACCTGATGATAACCTCGCACCAAATCGATTTTAGAAAAAATTGTCATGCCCGCCAGACGAATCGAAAAATCCTGAACATGCGGAATTGGGTAACGGTCATGGGCCGTAATGTTATTTAAACGGCGGAAGTCGCCGCACGGCCGCCAAGAACCATCCGCCTTGGGCACCATGTGGAGCGGTGAAGCCCACGGGCTGTTGGACCGCCTAACGATCCCCAAACGCTCCATGGTAGCAAACTCCTCCTTCGCGGTGGCTAACTTCACGGTGTCGAGGCGACGCGAACGTGTGAAAACGGGCGTACCCGCAGTGGGAATGAAATGTTCCACGCCGTGTTTAGTAACCGCGGCAGAAAATGCGGGCGTTGTCAGCGAAGGAAATTCCGCCAGTAAGCGCTGGAAGACATCCTTTGACGCCGCAAAATTAGCGTGTGTTAACGGCCCGGGTCCCCCTGACTGACACGGAAAAGACGCAAAAGACACAGCATCAATGAGCCTGCGATTAGTTACATCCACTAACAACCCATTAGTGCACAGAAAATCTGCTCCGATAATAGGAACCGTAATGGAGGCTACAACAAAATCACACAGAAATTTGCGTCCATTGAAACACACAGTCACAGACTTGGTACCAAACGTCTCTATAGCCGAGCCGTTAGCCGCTGTCAGACGCGGACCACTGCCACGGGCGGAGAGGTCCGTAGCTGCAGGAGGGAGAAGACTCTTCTGCGAGCCGGAGTCCACCAAGAACTGATTACCTGATATGGAGTCATGAACGAACAGCAGCTCCTCTTGATCACCAGCGCCCACGGCTGCTACCGAGCGCCGGCTCTTCCGTTTCCCGGTGCCTGGAACGCGCACGGAGGAACGCAGCGGCGCGCCTTGCTGCCGAAGCGCTGATGGAAGAAACACAGCTGGCCGCGCTGTGTGCGGGTGGAGACTGCAGCCGTCACTGCCGGAACCTCGTTCTCCAACGTCGACTGCGAGGACTCCACGGCCACACTCTGCACGGAGACGTTCCTCGAAGTCAGCAGGATCCGGTCCGCCTCCTCAGCTAATCCACGGAAGTCGCCGGCCGCCAAACAGGAAGAGTTGGCGAGGGCTGCGCGCACCTGCAGCGGGAGCTGGCGCAGAAAGATGTGCGGGAACAGGAAACCCTCATCCTCGGAGCCCAGCAACGACAGCATCTCGTCCATCAGGTCCACTGCCGAACCATCACCCAAACCGGGAAGCGACAGTAGCTTGTCCGCTCTCTCCGCGGCTGACAAGCTGTAGCGCCGGAGGAGAAGCTGCTTGATGGCGGTGTACTTTCCCCGCAGCGGCGGGGCTCGCAGGAGCTGCATCACGCGCCGGGTGGATTGCTGGTCCAAAGCCGCGACCACCAAAAAATACCTGGAGTCGTCTGCCGTTACTCCTCGCAGATGGAAGAGAGCCTCGATGTGCTGAAACCACGGCGCGGGGTCGTTCTGCCAAAACTCCGGGAGCTTAACGTGCTCCGCGGAGCTGTTCGATCCTGGAAGCTGCTGCGCCATGGTCGTCGTGGAGACACGGTCCACGGGAGCCGGGGAAGAAAAAACGTCTTCCCCCGATGAGGAAGGGACACTATCCTCCTTCACCTCGAACATGTTCAAAAAAACGGGGTCACCAATGTGGCAGGACAAGGAAAGGCAGAGACGCAGGTACTGCTTACTGTTGTTTAATCAGTAGTCAGGAAGAACAGGCACATGTTCCCCATACGGGAAGTATATATAGCTACAGACTTTACATTTCCCATCGACCCACTGGGTGAGAGGACACACCCATGAGTGCACGCCACAATATCACTATATGTCTCCACATCATCGCCTGCTCAGCTGGGATGTGAGCCTGCTTCATGTGCTGAGTTTGCAAATAATGGAGTCAGAGCGCACTCTGCTGGACCCACGATGTGATGACAGTATTTCAAAAGTACCTTGAGCATTATTTTATGTATTATTATGTTGTCATATTGGTTTGTGTTTGACAACGCAACCTATCTAAAATCCGCAAGCTGAAATGACTGGTTTGCTGAGGTAATAATGTAAAAAAAAGATTGATCAGTTCCTTAAAAACATGAATAATGTTAGTTTAGTTTGAAACAGGGCTGCAAACTAAAATACCTTCTCGTATCAGCAATATACAATTTGAATTCCTTCATCAGAAAGTAGGCAGGAAAATGATGATTAGACATATTGGAGTATTCATCCTGTGTTTTGGATTTATGTGTGTTTCAGGCCAGTCTATCCATCTGGGGATGGGGGGGTCTTGGAGTCGTGCTGTTCCTCGTCACCTTTGGACCCTTTGCCATATTTTACCTGGCCTTTTATATCTTCTGCTTTGTTGGAGGGTGAGTATTGAGCTTTCTCAGCCACACTTGGTGTCTATTTATAACCACAACACTCTGTACAGGAGCCTGACGGATCAGTTTATACTTGCTCTCACTTGTTTTCCAGGGGCTTTGCGGTCACTCTGCTCTATGGAAAGATCAACTCAGAGAAACACCTGGAGAAATGCGAGCACTCTTACTTGCCACCCACACAGATTGGTATAGTGAAGGTAAAAGGAGCTTAAATGAACACAGTCTGTGATGTCCCCTACATGTACTACCAATTCATTAGCTGGTATTTTGTTTTCTTTGTTGTCAGCCTGCCAGTTTACATGCAGATCAGGCTTTTGCTGATATGATTACTCACATTTCACCTCATCTCTCTTTTCATGGTGTATTTCTTTTTCAGACATTGGATGAGATGAAGCTAGAAAATAAGCCTATAAAGATTGACCGGAGATTGACTGGTTCCAGTTTTATAGATGAACCACTACAACAGGTGTGTATGATTTTGTGACTTCCTGTGAATTTAATACTGCAGGATTGAATGTAAATTAAAGTATTTATTTCTGTTTTGAAATGCTGTCTGCTGGGGATGTACTCTGATCAACACAATTGCAACTAGTATGGCACTCAGATCGCATTCCTCTGCTAACAGTCAGTCCCCTTAAATTCAATCAAGCTGCAACAAATTTCACACACTCAGATCCCCAAATCATTCCCTGGAGAAGCAGGGAAATCTTTTTAAAAGCCCTATCTCACAATGTTTAAGAAAGTGATAAAAAGATTCCTGGATCTGACCTTTTGTCTAGATCCACCCGAAATGTAATGTGTTCTTTCTTGGTCCCCGTACCATCATTGCAACAAGTTCTGAAACCATGACTACCTTGGCTGAGGTAAAAAGATCCTGTAAATGATGGTCAGGTTGCTGGTCAACACGGACTCAAAGTGAATGGCTTTTGTCCTCTGGTCACTGTGGTTACAAGACTGACAGTAGAAACTAAGCTTTTAACACATTGTCCTCATAAAAGCCACATGGCTGGCAGAGGTAAGTGCAGACTCAGCAGTTTGAGATGGTCAGATGATTCTCTACCATGGTGTCTCTGTTCTCCATTCCTCCCTAGGAATGCTTACTAATCATTTCAGCAGCACGTGAACCTCGAGATCTTGCACATCTTAACATGACACCATGCAAAACTGTGTCATTCTCTACGAAAAAAAGAACAATCTTGATTTTTAGGATACATTCTGTGACCAAATCCTTTGTCCCATGGCAGCTCATACATCAGCAACAGATACTGACAGTCATAACCTCTGCCAAGGAGGAATTTCACCCCCAGGGTTTCCCCCAGAAAACTTGTTAAGCCTGGTGGTAGGGCTGCTAGAGAAGCCTTCTCGCGGTCACCTCAGCTCCTTCAACACAACACTGTGTTGAAGGAGCGTTCTGAGTGTCAGTGAAGGGGTCGGGGTGGGACATGTGACTGTGTGGACCAATAGGATGGGCTTGTCCGGGGATCGGGGCTCAATGAGGAAGTAAAGTGTTGACGGAAGAAGCTATGTTATTCAGCGACCCTCGGAAGAGGCACAATTTCTTACGGTGTTTCTAAGTTGTTTAAAGTTTTATTAAGGTGTACGGTGACAAGGACGGATCAATAAACGACCTGAACATCAGTTAAGTCTCATCAATCTTTCGGGGGATCTGCTACACCGTCTTTGGTATCATGTTTCTGGTGCATAACATTTTTTTTTTTTTTTTTTAATAAATAAGTAAGCGACGCTTAGCCTGGCGGGGGGGGGGGGGGGAGCCTGGCGGCCTGCCAGGCCTATAAAGCACTGGAGGAAACCCTGACCCCTATCCATTTTTTGTTTGTTTGTAATAAGCAATAAGCAAAAACTACTGGACAGATCATCATTAAACTTGTGGGAAAGATGTGATATGAGTTAGGGAAGAACCCACTTTCTTTAATCTAGCAGACGTTTCTCCTCCGCAGGTGATCCAGTTCGCTCTGAGAGACTACATCCAGTACTGGTACTACACTCTGAGCGAAGATGAATCCTTTATATTGGAGATCAGACAAACTCTGCAGAACGCACTCGTCCAGTTCTCCACACGGTACAAGACAAGCACATTCTGAACCATATCTAACATTTTCTGCTTCGATATTTAAGGTTTTACACCAAATCTGCCTGTATTTATTTTACTTTATGTGTGTGTGTTTGTGCGTCAAGGTCCAAAGAGGTGGACTGGCAGCCTTACTTTACCACTCGCCTGGTGGACGACTTTGCCACCCATTTACGTGTCTTCAGAAAAGCCCAGGATCGCCTCGCTGACAGAGAGGACAAGCAGAGTACGCACACACATTCATGATTGCTCTCTCTGATCCCTCACTAATCATTAGTATACTCGGCATGTCTCATGAATTTTCCTGAACACTGCCTTTGATGGCGTATTTTGTAGCGTAATCAGAGTTTTGTGTTCATTTGATGGACTACACAATAAGATTTGATTAGAGTGGTGCAGAAAAAATGTTTCATAAAGTTGAGCAGAGATGATGATAATGACGAGTTATGTCTGAACAGGAGACATAACAGAGGAGCTGGTGGACTCGTTCTTTGAAGCCGAGGTGGAGATGGAGAGGAAGATTTGCAGAGACTCAGTGTGCACTTCAAACAAAGACGAAGAAGGTAAACGCACATCTTTATTCATTCTTGTTTTACATTTGACACCATTGCGCGGAACACAAATGTGTTTCCGTCTCATTGTATCGTTATCGTAAACCTAATCACAAGCGGTGTGTGTGTCAGGTTTCCTTCGGGACTTGTGTGAGTTGCTTCTGTATCTGTTACTACCTCCTGGAGATTTCCACAACAAGAACATGAGATACTTCCTAAGGGTGAGTACACTTAAAAAACATTATATACACATGAAATCTCACTCTTACTTAAAAAATAAACAATCTCAACATGTGTTAATTCACTGGATTGAATGAATAAATCACACATTCATCCCACAGTAAGTTTGTGTTGAGTCCCCAGCAAGAGCTGCCACTTTGGCTCTCAGCCACAAGCCTCTCTGAGTGTTAGGTTCAACAACAGGCTTCTAAATTAGCCCCATTGCCATAACAGACAACAGGACGTCATGTTTGTAACTGGAATGTCACTGTGGTGTTTTTTTAGGAGGTGTTGGCTCGTGGTGTGCTGCTTCCTCTGATCAACCAGCTGAGCGACCCGGACTACATCAACCAGTTTGTCATCTGGATGGTGAGATTTTCCCGGACATGCATTCTATCTATCAGCTGATTTTGGCTGTTTTTGTGTAAATAATCATAAGAGAGCAATCAGTAGTTACTGTGAGTGTGTTTATGCTTGTGTAGATTCGGGACTCCAGTTGTAACTATGAAGCCTTCATGAACATACTGAAGTTGACGGACAAACCTCCTGAGCTGGAAGCTGTCAAGGACAAGGTGGTGGAAGAGCTGCAGTATCTCCGCTCCCTGGACACTGCTGGAGATGGTGGGCGCTCGCACTCACACACTCATATCAAAGTATTTGGCCATGTAAGGCACAGAGGACTTCTGAAAATGCCCTGCATTCATCCCCTTTATTGTTTCTTTGTCCCTTAGACATCAATGTGATCAAAAACCAGATTAACAGTCTTCTGTTTGTGAAGAAGGTGTGTGAGACCAGGATCCAGAGGCTGAAGTCGGGCAAGGTGAGAAACAACAAGGCAGTTTTCATAGATCTCACACTGGAGGATCCAATAAAAATTGCACCTTACTTAATTTTAGTGCATTCAGTTTTGATAGCTGCTTATCTAAATGTATTAGTATGATGGTTAAACATTATCTGCACAAGCATCTGCTGCATTTGCTCAAGGTCATTTACGTTTCACACACAGTTTTCAGACTTTTCTTTTCCTGTGTCTGGTTGTGTAGGAGGTAGACGCCTTGAAGCTGGCAGCCAACTTCGGCAAGCTGTGTGTTATCCCCCTGGATCACATCCTCGTCCACAACATAGCCCTGCAGTTCTTCATGGGTAATTCTGCAAATGCAAAACACTCCTGGAGCATCAAACTTGTGGCTCTTCATTTTGACATTTATGGAGCTGTTCCGATTTCTCCAATTTCCAAAATTGAAAGAAGTTGACAAAGCCAAAGTTACATTTAGTCATTGAAGTGGCACAATAATTCAATAAGTATTTATGTAACCTTCGAACCTTAGACACCTTCAGGAATAACTGTATGTGTTTGTGTGATTCTTGTTGTTCTGGGTTTGTACCCTCATGGTTGAATGCGCTTATTGCAAGTCGCTTTGGATAAAAGCATCAGCTAAATGAAATGTAATAATGTGTGTGTTGATGCAGACTTCATGCAGATAGCGGGGGCGCAGGCCGAGCTGTTTTTCTGGCTCACTGTGGAGGGCTACAGGGTGACAGCACAGCAGCAACTGGAGGCTATGCTGGGCTGGCAGAAAGATGGCAAGAAGCAGCCCAGCGCCACCAAAGGACTTCTGAAGGCCGCTGCACTCGGTGTCTTCGAACAATACCTCTCTGAAAAGGTAGGAGGCATTTTAAACTCATAAATTGCTCATATTAAATATTATTCCAAAACAATCCTTGATAGGTGACACATATATTTCACTTCACTCTTTCCGTATTGTAAGAAATTATCTAATGACACGCGTGTATTATTCATTCTTCCATAACAGGCGTCTCCCAGGGTGCAGGTGGAAGAGGAGTCGGTAACAAGACTTTGGGAGAAGCTGCAGAAAGAAGATCCCACGCCGGAGATATTTGATGAAATCCAGAGACAGGTACCAGAATGTTTTCAACAGAGATTTTTCTGTGTGACTGAATAGGTGACACTTGAAGGATCTTAATTTTAACTATTTTCATTGATTTACGCAGAGATACACATATTTCTTCTCTCTTCTTTATAACCTTATTAAATGTTCCGCCAGTTTCACACATGCTGTGTTTTACCACAGGTGTATGACATGATGCTACGTGATGACCGCTACTACCCCTCCTTCAAGCAGAGTCCTCTGTACGTCCGTATGCTCGCAGAGCTGGATATGTTGAAAGAACCAAGTTACCGGGGATCTGACGACGGCGATGGAGAGTCTTTCAACGGCTCTCCCACAGGAAGCATAAACCTAGTATGTTGTCTTCCCTTCCTGTTTCAGGGCTCAGAAAAAACCCTGATGTGACATTGTTTTTGTAGTTCATCCTATGGTTGTTTATGGTGTACTTGTTTCTTGTGATTTTAGTCTTTGGACGACTTGTCCAACTCCTGCCATGATGAATCTATGCAACTTCATGCCTTCATCTCGGACACAGGTACAGAGACACACACACACACACAGTCTAAATACACTCATTTTTATGAACATTGTGTTTGAGTGGCTGTCGATGTAGCGTTGTGAAGAAAACTTAGGATTTGATTCTCACAGCTTGTGTATGTGGAGTGTTTCATGCATACCTGTTAGTCTGTCCGCACCAGCTCCACCCTGCATGTTCTTTCTCTCAACTTTTCACCTCCCAGCTCCGTTCAGCTGCATGTGTCTGCTGTGTCACTTTCATCCTGTTCCAGTGTTCTTTTTATTTCTTTCATTCCGTCACCTTCACTGTTTTTCTGTTCTTTCTTTTTCCTTCCTCCTCCCCCTCCCTCATCCTTCCTGTCACTCTACCACATTTCCCTCCTTTTTTATCACATTTTCACTCTCTGTGCACTGCATTCTTTCTTCGGCTTGTTCTTCTTCCCCCCACACACACACACACCTTTGCACCTACACATTCTTTTCTTTCCATTCCCTTCTTTCTTCTGCTTTCATCCAACCCCCTCGTACTCCGATTCCTCATGGGATTTGTAACCACGTGGCGTAGCTGACGCTTGTCTCCCGGGCTTCTGGGGTGCTGCAGGGGTTTGCAACGACCACGGCAAGACCTACGCGCTGTACGCCATCACTGTGTTCAGACGCAACCAGGATGGCAGCGAGGACTGCTGGAAGACCTACCGCCGCTATTCAGACTTCCACGACTTCCATATGAGGATCATTGAACAGGTGTGTGTTTGTGAGAGTTAGATAAAAGTTAATATTAGTGTTAAAATGTGAAGCAACAACATGAATTTGTTTGTCTCCGTATGTTTTGTTTTAGTTCGAGAACATGGGGTCGATCCTCAAGCTGCCAGGAAAAAAGACATTCAACAACATGGACAGAGACTTCTTAGAGAAGAGAAAAAAAGACCTCAATGCTTACCTACAGGTAATACTTTTAGATATTAGATAAATTTGCCTACATCGTTTTGTGGAGTATGTATACATCAATAACTTTTTGTGTATGTTCCAGTTGCTAATGAACCCAGAGATGGTGAAGGCCTGCCCAACTCTGATTCCTTATGTCTACGACTTCCTAGAAAACAAGGCCTACAGCAAGGGCAAAGGAGACTTTGCACGAAAGGTTACTTGAATTTTATTAACTATAATTAATTTATGATAACATTTCAGTTTCATTTATTTATAACAAGATAAATGCAAATATGTTTTGTGATGTTTGTTGCAAGATTTAAAGATTCTTTACATGTTGTTGACACAATGCTTTTAATATTATTAATATTATTCCACTAACTGTTGTCAATCTAGAGGCACAAATATGTATTATCAGTCATGGATCAAAGCTTAAATGTTTTGTATGGATGTTGCATCAGATCTTTGATGGTGAAAATGTTAAAAAAAAAGCCCTATACATCAATGTCAAGGTAGTAAAACAAAACCCTGCATCTGCCTACTTAACTGTATCTGCTTCCAAATCTAATGGGTTCTTTCTTGTCCCATCCTTCCATTAACTTTGTTGAAATCTGTTCTGTAGTTTTTGCATAATCCTGCTCACAAAAAACTACCCAACCAACATATGACCTCCTTGGTGGAGGTAACTAGCACTTCCCTGGACATGCTTTCCTTTCTATATTCTGTGTTTTGCGGAACACGTGTACCGACTTCCGATTTCATCTTTAATTCAGCAGTTATTTGATTATTGTGACTCACCAAGGTTTGTAACTGTCTCAATAAAATACATGTCCTTCTTTTTGTTTCATTGGCCCATCAGATAGACACATTTGTCAATCCTTTGAAGAGCTCAATGAGGAACGTGTCCAATGCGGTGAAGGCCCTGCCGGACAGCCTGGCTGAAGGAATGACCAAGGTATCTGACAACATGGGACGCATGTCAGAAAGACTGGGTCAGGACCTTAAACAATCTATACTGAAGGTAACACCATCAAACACTGACAATATTTAAATAATATATCATAAACCACAAGCTTCCATGTTAGTTCTTCAAACCTCTGACCATGTAGTATCTCTCCTCTGCTCTCCCAGGTGCCCCCACTCCTCCCCAAGTCAGACATCGACCCTGAACACTGTCGAGTCTCCGCGCAGCTGGATGATAACGTGAGTCAGTCAGCCTTGGTTTGGTTGCCACGTTTTTTTTCATTTTATTGTGATTTCAGTCAAATGTTAAGTGTGTCTTGTTGGTCCAGGTGGACGATAACATCCCGCTGAGGGTAATGCTGCTGCTGATGGATGAAGTGTTTGACTTGAAGGAGAAAAATCAGTGGCTGCGCAGGAACATTAAGAACCTGCTGCAGCAGCTCATCAGAGCGACATATGGAGACACCATCAACAGGTCAGAGACACTAGAATGTATTTTATATATCCACAGGTACAGCCAGCACAAAAATATCTATAATACTGTCATGGATTGTTTATTCAGTTGACTATTAAAGTGTTTCTACCCTCATCAAGCTATATTTTAATGATCACTAATCTCATCACAAACCTGTGAACAGTCTTGCACATTTGGTTTAAGAGTGATTTGTTGCTTTTGAATGTAGATTTGAACTCAAAGTAATGTAATCAAGAGGATTTTATGTGTTTATGCTGTGTAGAAAAACCCCTAAGATACACAGTTTGTATATTTATTAGCGTCCCATATCAGCAAACCACAAAACAAAGATTAAAGTTCTCCGATGACAGAATATGTGCACAAACCTAAATAAGTGAAGGCACATTAAGATCTTCAGAAAATCAAAAAGCTTTGAACTCATTCACTGTTTAATCTTTGTCTTCGTAGGAAAATCGTGGATCATGTGGACTACTTGACTGCACCAGAGCAGGTGGCTGACTATGTCAAGAAGTTCAGGTAATGACTCCCCCTCTTTTAAAAAGTCAGATTGGTCAAAGGACTTGGGACTAACACAGATCAGCTCCATCTTCACACAGGGATTCCTACTGGCCCAACGGTATACTGGCTGAGACAACGCCCCGCCGGGACAAGAGCATCCGCATGAGGACACGAGTAGCTGCCAAGACCAGCCTGCTGGGTATCATGCCAGGTGACGAGACACACACACACACACTTTATCATCAGCCAGCCCCCATGCACTTGCGCCTCATTTTAAGGTATCCTCTCCTGTACATACAATATAAACCCTAGCTAGCCCTAGGGGGCAGTAATGAGCCAAACATTAGAACAGGACAAAGCAGACAAAATAATTGAACCAGTTTTCACCATGAATTTTACAAAAAAATAAGGGTTTCAGTTTGAAGACTGACTTTTTTGTTTCACAAATTTCCCAGCTGGTTCAGTTATATGTCTCTGATAAATCTTAGTGCTCAGCCACTTCTCTGAGCCCTTTTATTGAAGACATGCAAGACTGGCATCTACAGGCCTGAGGGCACAAGACAAGCAGAAGAAGTGTAGGACTATAAAGTCTGAATGGTATCTTTCACTTTGTAAACAATTGGCAGTTATCCTCACTTTACTTTCTTTTGCTTGGAGCTTCAAATAGCTGTCGTCTAACTAAATCCTACTAAACTTCATTCTTGCCCCAAAGCCACACACAGAGGCAAAAATTAACCCATGAGAGTTCTTTTCTTTTTCACCACTAACTCCATATTTCTCTCTTTGCCCCAGATGAACTGAAGCACATCATTGGAGCGGACACCACGAGAAAGGGCATCCTGCGCGTCTTCGACATGTTCCAGTATCAACCCATGAACCGACGGCTCGTCTACGTTTTCCTGGAGGGCTTCTTGGAGACAATGTTCCCCCAGTACAAATTCCCCGAGCTCTTTGTCAAGCTGCACTCCCGCTCACCGCGCATCCACCGATACAGCCAGAAACTCAAATCGGCCTCTCTCAAGAGGTGACAGGAAAGGACGAGGCAACGGGACCGACTAAACACACACAGACTTGGGAGTGAAGAGTGAGAGCGGGGGCTTGACTTGAAGCTTGAGGTGTGTGTGCGTGATCTCTGCCCTTCCACTTCGCTCACACTCTCTGGTGATAAACACTCCTATGATCAAGCTGATTGTCTCTTTGAAAACCGAAGGATGAACAACAGACAGCCCTCCTCACGCTCTGTGACACACACATGCGCAAACACAAGTCCTGTAATTTGCACCAAGACTGAACATGGCAGTCTTTTCTTTTAGCTTCTATGTTTTCTCCCTCCTTTTTGGATTTTTTAGTTGTCTAGCTTTACCCCCGGGCCAGTCGATGCTGCTTTCCCATGGTCCAGAGAGCTGACCACAGATACTGTATTGTTTTTAAACTGCAGGAGTAGATAGCGTAGACCCGCACCTTGCCTTACCTTCCCGTTTCTTCTGTCTTTCAGCCAGCTCAGTCTGCCACCATTAAGCTGGCCGTCGTTATAGCTACCCTCAATGCTGTAGACATGTCAACTGCGAAATCTATATTTTGTTTCCACAGCAACCAAATATGTCAAAATCACTGGGTTGAAGAGGCGCTGTTTTTAAAAATGTGACTGAACAAATGTGGGTCGAAAGGAGGATTTTTATTTTTATCGTCAGCATTTTTCCCCAGCCTCAATTTTTCTCTTGACTCATATTTTTTCCCCTTTTTTGCTCGTCCGAAGTGTGACATCATCTGTGCCGCCCACGATCCTCAAAGAGAAGGCCACCTCCCCTTTAACACTAATGTCATAACCTGTGACGACCAAAGCTCACGCTGTTCCTACGTGTGTGTGTGTGTGTGTGTTTGATGACGGGATCCTCTAAACATGCTGTGCATCATATCAATAATCGTGTTGGAGCAAGAGAATGAAGTGTTGGCCGTAAAGCTGAGGCTGAGACGACACGCTGAAGTGTGTCACAGCTGTAGGGAGATCAACTTTGGAGCTATCTGAGAATCTAGCTATCAAAGAATGTGCTCTCTGGTCCAGTCTGTATTTTGCTTGTGTAGAATTAAGTGCAAGTGTGTGTTTGTGTGTGTGTGTATGAGTGTCAGAAACTGTGCCAGTCTGAGCGAGTGAACCAGCCTTAAACCTACATAGAGTATAAACTGACCGAGAGACGCACACTAGAGGAAGCTCTCCTCCACATGACTGAACGTTACAAGAAGATCAACATAGAGATATGGAGAAATATCCCTAATCACTTTTATTCAGAGAAGATTTAATTTAGTGCAATATTTTTGTTCTTTAATGCATGTGCATTTTGATTCATTGTATACTGGAACAAGTAATTCATATTGTTTTTAAAGTAAAGAACACAAAAGAAGTCCCCAGAAACGTCTTCTTATCCCAACAACTTCACATTCCGTTGTTGTAACAATACAATGTTCATTTTACAGACTTGTTTTATAAGTCGGTGGTTTGTTAGTTTTGGGTGTGAGGAGAGTATTTTCCACTCATCCCTCGCCCACTCGAGGGTTTTGGGGTATTGATCGGGGTGGTGTCAGAGGGGGGGTGGGGGTGGGCATGTGTCACAGCCTGATAGTTAGCTCATCGGAACATAGCTAGCTCAGAGGCGGGCACAAAACAACTGCTTCTATTTAACTCGTAAGTGGCGTTTTATGCATTAGAGCTCGTGCTGTCGAGTGTGAGCAGATGTCGTGAACGGACAGCTGGAGGAACCGCCCCTTTCCTCCTGTCCAATAGTCACTCAGACTCACGGGAGAGCTGTGTGACCTGTGACCAATGGAATCACTGCTAATGAGCACTTACCGTAGCAACTGTGCGAGGGCCTCTCCCGTTGGCTGGACGGAGCGCCGTCTGCTGTGATTCGCTCACACTGAGCAGCAACGGTGGACTCTGATTGGCTGAGGGAGGACATGAACTGGAGCCTCTCTTACCGGTAGTGGAGGAGACGTCACCTTTAACTTTCTGCACACCTCTCCATACAGGAAGGCTTGTCGTTTTTTTCCCACTTTTTTAACCCCCACTATATATGAATCTATTATAAAGAAACTTGTGCATATCTGTGTACAGTATGTGTTAATAGTGTGCCTAAATGTACTGTCAACTCTATTTTCATATTTTTCTTTAACCTAAGGAAAAAAAAATCAATCAGAATGTCATGATCATTTTACGCAACTGAAATGACTCTAGGGTGTTTTTTTGTTTTTTTTTTGCATTATGCTTATCAAACTGTTCCTTGTGAGCAACTGTGCTCAGATCAGTATAACACTAATAAACGGTTACTCAGACTAACTGACCCAGTGTGTCCAGTGTCTTATGTAGCTGCTCTATTTGTTTATGACATCACTCACACGGATGAGGTCTCTCACTGGGAAGCTGGTGTCTGGTGCATCCACATCACATCGACCTGAACTGCTTCAAAAAGATTATACCTCTGTTCGCTGCCACTGTATCGACAGTCACCCAACACTACAAACCAGTTAACTGATGCTCGGGGCTTCAACACAGAAGATCTATATATAACACTGCTTATCTCATGTGCCCATATTAGAAATCAGTGCAGAGGATATAGATAATAGATGTTTGTATCATCTTTATCTACGGTACCATGAGGTGGTTGGCTCTGTTCAAATTATTCATTCAGTCTTGACTCATTAAGACTGAAGGAGACTTAAAGCACAAGCACCAAAGTAACAGGCTTAAATTAGTGTTTGAAATGACAGTAGACATTTTCCTCAACTGTAACTGAAAATGTTTATTTATTCAAACATATTTATAAACTATTTAAATTCAGGTGATTCAAGCAGCAAAAGACTTTGAGATTCAGGACTCTGTCCAAAGGTCCAAGTCATAGCATCTTGGACTGATGCATTAATGACACCAGCTCCAGGACTAACACCGTGTGTGCAGGCTCACTGTCAAAACTTAAAGCCACACTATTTTACCGGATTACCTTAAAATAGCAGCCACATAGTTAGTTTGATCGCACGCTGATATGGAGAAGAAAGAATTATGCTGCTTTTATTCCCACATCTCACCACAGATGCCTGATTGTTTGTCTTGTTAGAACATAACATCACAGGCTTACTTAACTGATCGGTCGAGAGGGCAGGGAGAAGGTCAAGCAGGCAGTGATCGCCCTCTGCTGGATCAGAGGGCAAACTACATCATACTGCCTTGAGCTTAAAGGGTCAAAGCAATCACACAAATTCAAAGTATATGTTCTAGTTTATAATCAGTCAAATGATGTTCTCACTGTAGTTTTAATGAAAAGTACCACCCATAAAGATCATTGACAACATGGTATTCTTTGTACTTTGAGATGTGGTCACAGGCGAGGCAGACAGGATGAATGAATTCATTGATCAATGACAAAAGATGAGCAGTGACTTCATAGTACTTTCTCCACTCAAAGTACCTCATGTATGCTTCATGGTCCTTGTCCAGGCGTTGCAGAAACTCTGCCAGACCTTTAGCATCAGGGAAATCATTTACGTGAATGAAGGAACCATCGGGAAGGAACTGCTCGTAGTTTTCCCTTGGTGGACCCATAACTACAGGGACAGTCCCTGCTACAAGGGGCCCGTTGACCTTCTCTGTTATGTAGTCCACGTGGAGCGAGTTCTCAAATGAGAGATAAAACTTACAACTCGCAAGGGTGGGGTAATAGTCTTCATCTTTCAACCGCTGCCCCGTAAAAGCACCAAAGACATCAACCTTTATGTGTTGGGACAGTTCTGCATAATATTTCTCTCTCACAGATGTTCCAGTAGCTTGGTCGGTGTTACTGACAATCCAACAAACCAGTTTGTCCTTTTTTGGCAGAACTACTTCCTCCTTTGTCTCTGTTTGCTTGATCGTCACCTCATTCCTCACTGTGATGTCAGCATCTCTTCTGTAGCTCAATGTTAAGTTGAACAAATTTTCCAGACCTGGTATCTTCTGCGTGTTCGTGGGAGATTCCACATGGAACCAAATCCACTTCTGAAAATATGGACGTGGCTCCTTGGGCAGGTTTTCCAAATTCCAGTTTATGCCTCTTTGGAAGATAATGACTCCCTCAGCTTGGCTGTACAATGACCTGTCAGCAGTCAGAATGCAGCCATCAATGTTGAAGTGGCTTGAGCAGATTTGGAAATCAAACTTCACACCAAGAGGCCAGAACCACAGCAGAACGATGGGCTTTTCAGTTGCCCCTGTGGCTTCATAAGATTTTTCATCAGCTACTGTAGACATAGTCGGACACACAGGAGATGGAGGCTCGAAATATACAAAGAAGCTAACAAAACAGCAGGCAAAGCAGAGTGTAGCTACCTTTGCCAGATATGAGGTTTTATTTAAAGATGCTGTCATCTGTGGAAGGAAGAGAAAAAAGTGATGTCACCTCAATGGTAAACAGCATCATGGCTTCAGCAACATCAGAGACAGTGAATGTCCTCTCATAGCTTTGCGACTTCTTCATCCTGAGATAGTTGTATTCTCTTGTAAAGTTTTTACTGGGGCACTGGCACCAAAAACCCTCTGACTCTGAAGTGTGCGTTCTTACGTACACAATCTTCTGATAATCTCCTGAAGTTATCTGGCGTTCAGTGCACGTCTGAAGCAGCTCATGTTTCTATATGTACTAGTGTCCACCTCCATTGTATACAAAAATGTGCCTTGTGTTCCTGTATCCTGATCAGAATATGTCACGTAGCTAGACTTTCAAAAACCAATATAAAAAAGTTTAACTCCAATAATAAAAGTTTAATGTCAATACAGCAGTAACAATATGATGTCGCTAATGTAAAAGTGACGCCATGTCACCTAGCAGCTTGTCCAGTGGGAATGTGCCCAGCTGTTGAAAGCAAATTGGCAACACTGGTAACTTAGCAGCCAGTCCAATCGTTTGTTCATGTTTTCCAAACACATTGGTTTGTCCTCTTCCAAAACCTTTTTCAAATGTAATCTGATAGTAGAAGCTAATGAACATGAGCTGCAACACTAGAACAATGCTGTTCATCTATTTACATAGAAGCATTCACTCGTGGTGATAGATGTGTGCCATGGATTTTCCATCTTTTATAATTTTATAATCTCAAATGACTTATTTATATTTTTAAAATCGAATTAGCTGCATTTCATTGCCAGCATTTTTATTTAGCTTTGTCTAATTTGTGGTTTATCAGTCAATCGTGAAGCACTTTGAACTGCACTGACCTGAATGAAATATGCTATAAAGATAGAGTTTGACTGATAATGTATGCATCACAACACAGGCCATCACCTAAGACAAACTACTTACATAGCATATGTCATTTATTCATCATGTATTTACCACGACCACCACTGAAAAGACACATGTTCTCACCTTCCCGACAGTATCAGGTCTGGGTCTCTCTGTCTGGTGATCGGCCACCTGAACACAGGTTTAAGAAACACACAACCAGAGACTCAAAACCACACAAACACTGTTTCCCATCGTTGTTTGCACACAATGTTCACAAACAAACTTTTCACCGTGTCATCCATTAGAATTAACGGTTCGTTGCCAAGGTATGAATCAGGGCGTATGTAGAAAATACTCACCGGTGCAGGCTGGTTCCTCAGGTGCGGCGGAAGAAAGGAAGCAGGGGAAAGAGGAATTGAAACAGAGACATTAGAAATAAATTATTTTTGGAAGTTCAACCACCGCGGGAAAGACACCAACTCCTGTGGATATGTCGTATTCCTCGGTTAAGTTTTGTAGCAGGTGCCAATAAATTATACTCGGTGAGTCCTTGATGAACAAATTACACCCGCTACACTTAAAACACGCACACGACCATAATAACTAATGCGCGTCCACATTAGTTTTTACGGCAAAACCTCTGGGCCGATCTATATATGCAGTCCATGGGGCCGTAACGGTGGACATGGTGCGTTCAGTGCCCCTCAGAATTTCGGGAATGTAGTCAATTGCCGTAACTGACGAACAAGGGCGTTCCGTAAAAGGTTATTCAATGTTTGTGATTGGTATTTTTCGGGGTAAACTACGGGGTCCATAGAGCTCAAGGCGCTGACAATTAAGAAAACCCTGCAAACAGAAAAAAACACTAGCAAATTAAGAAAACAGCTTCATCATGTTAACGATACGTGAGCTGCAGAAAGTCACAACACACGCAAATACTGACACGCGCTGCAATAGAAAAAACGACACCAGAAATGTTTCCAGGGAACCCATAAAAGTGATGAACCTGGCCGAAGCTGTATCCTTTGTGAAGTTCCATCACCATTGACGAGTAGCAGACTTCAATAACTTCACAAAGCATTGAACAACAGCCAGGTTCATCACTTTTATGGGTTCCCTGGATTCATTTCCGTTGTCGTTTTCGCTTTGTTACTCTTGATTTAAAAAGCTCACATAAGTATCACTCAGTAATTTCAAGATCTTTACACGAGGCCCATGTGGCTGAAAAAAAAATGGCCCTAAAAGGGATTATCCACAGGTTGCTTAAAGACACTTTTAGACTTGTCCTACAGAGAATCTTTGCTTAATTGGGTTCAAACTTGTTCTTGATTTTTCATCTCACACATGCACAACGCAGCGGGAGGTTCTCTGCTCAGACGTGCTCACAACAGCAACAAATCCTCCACAGGATTAAGGTGCATATCTATTCCCCTGCGGAGATCACATGGTTTTGTTTTCAGTACACTGACAGTACGTTGTTTTAATTTTTGCATCAATCCCTTGTTAGAAGCGTCACCAACCTTGACTAGTTGTCAATCCAGCAGGGGTTCCCCTGCTGTGTTCACATACTGTCTTCTGCAGATTTTTTGCAGTCATTCTATTAAGGGGCCAGGCAGAGACAGTCCACAAAACGTCTGGAGGCTCTCACTTTAATATTTTATAAACACAGACACCTCCTCAAGAGAAACTGCACAGAAGCCAAATAGATGGTCATACATTGTTTATTTAGATCGAATAGCATAATTTCTGCTCAACAAGATATCTCCCCACCAAATGGTGTTGGCGAGTTAATTTTAAATCAAAACAGTGTAAAGCAGGTGTAAAGCACAGGCTTGTCCCTTAGAGTTGTAAAATGATGGCTGATTTTAATGTGAGTGTGCAGATATTCAGCTGGATCCATGCAAATGATGCCCCACTTATTCATAAGCACAACCCTACTCAATAGAAAACATAAAACAGTCAGGATAGAAACTGGAAGTTCACTTGTAGTCTTTATATTTTACAAACTGCTATGTTGGTTTGCTCAAACATCCCTGATGGAAAAACTATTAATTAGAAAAAAATGATCTAATTAAGTAACTATAAAGAAAGCAAAAACAAACATAAAATAATCATCCAAATGACCCCAAATACATATATAAAACATATTTTTCTATTTGAATATTTACTTAGTTGTTTAGACGTAATCAAAACAATTCAAAGTGACTCAGAACAGAGAACATTTGCAGCACGATTTTCATCAGCTCCAGTTTTACTCTGCAAAGTGTACTCACCAAGGCCCATCTGTGCTAAGAGTGATCTACATAACAAATATATATGATGATAATAATATCAGCGGTTACCATGTGAACTATATTGATTATTTTATAAAATCATTACTCTATAAAGGGTCAAAGCAATCACACAAATTCAAAGAATAGGTTCTAGTTTATAGTCTGTCAAATGATGTTCTCACTGTAGTTTTCATGAAAAGTACCAACCATAAAGATCATTGACAACATGGTATTCTTTGTACTTTGAGATGTGGTCACAGGCGAGGCAGACAGGATGAATGAATTCATTGCTCACTGACAAAAGATGAGCAGTGACTTCATAGTACTTTCTCCACTCAAAGTAACTCATGTATGCTTCATGGTCCTTGTCCAGGCGTTGCAGAAACTCTGCCAGACCTTTAGCATCAGGGAAATCATTTATGTGAATGAAGGAACCATCGGGAAGGAACTGCTCGTAGTTTTCCCTTGGTGGACCCATAACTACAGGGACGGTCCCTGCTACAAGGGGCCCGTTGACCTTCTCTGTTATGTAGTCCACGTGGAGCGAGTTCTCAAATGAGAGATAAAACTTACAACTCGCAAGGGTGGGGTAATAGTCTTCATATTTCAACCGCTGCCCCGTAAAACCACCAAAGACATCAACCTTTATGTGTTGGGACAGTTCTGCATAATATTTCTCTCTTACAGACGTTCCAGTAGCTGGGTCGGTGTTACTGACAACCCAACATACCAGTTTGTCCTTTTTGGGCAGAACAACTTCCTCCTTTGTCTCTGTTTGCTTGATCGTCACCTCATTCCTCACTGTGATGTCAGCATCTCTTCTGTAGCTCATTGTTAAGTTGAACAGATTTTCCAGACCTGGTCTCTTCTGCGTGTTCGTGGGAGATTCCACATGGAACCAAATCCACTTCTGAAAATATGGACGTGGCTCCTTGGGCAGGTTTTCCAAATTCCAGTTTATGCTTCTTTGGAAGATGATGACTCCCTCGGCTTGGCTGTACAATGACCTGTCAGCAGTCAGAATGCAGCCATCAATGTTGAAGTGGCTTGGGCAGAGTTGGAGATCAAACATCACACCATAAGGCCAGAACCACAGCAAAACGATGGGCTTTTCAGTTGCCCCTGTGGCTTCATAAGTTTTTTCATCGGCTACTGTAGACATAGTCGGACACACAGGAGATGGAGGCTCGAAATATACAGATAAAGAAATAACACAGTAGATAAGGCCAACAATAGCTAAGATTGCCCAGCACAGCGTATCGGGCCGAAAAACACACTGAAAATTGATATATTTTAAACGATATAAGTGATATATTATATACATGATTAAATATACATCCCCTACTGTTCCGCTGCTCTCCTGGAGTTTCATTTCCCTGATTATTGCCGCCACATGATGAAATTTCCCCATCTTCAATTATGTACTTAATCCACACATTTGTCAGTTGTGTCTAAACAGACAGACACACACAGGCACATACTCTCTTGTGTGTGTGTGTGGGGGGTAGGGGGGTGGGGGCGTTAGACTGTGGTAAGAGTCGAAGAGGAGTCAAAAAAGGATTAAATGATCAGGTGCACGATTCAGAACGCGCAGCAAAGTAGGAGGAGAAGAAAGAACAATATAGAGGTACAATCACCCGATTGTGGACATCATTTATGTTTATTTTTGTCGACATGACATAATATGCTGTCAGTACAGCTGATTTCAGACTTTTTATATTTTTATTATATATTTTTTTTATTTTTTATATTTTACAATTTTGTCTGCCTGTGTGTGCATCTGTATACAGTCCAAAAGTTATTGGGGATGCATGACAATTTGCGTGTGTATGTAAGGGGGGCGCCATTATGAAATCCCGCCTAGGGCGCCAACATTGCCAGGGCAGGCCCTGTGGGCACCCCTGGCTTAGGCACTGTAGAGACAGCCCTAATAGAACATAACTATTCACCATGTGTGGCTGCAGGGGGCGCTGTTTCTCTGTAACAGCTACATAGAGTTGCTTTAATGATACAGAGGGGCCATCAGTGACGGTAAACCAAAGTGCTGGATGTGGAAAGTGCATCCACGTCAAACCATCACTGGTGCACAGCTGCCACACTTTCATTAGTCACGTGCAAAACATTTCACTGACGACAAAGTCTTTCAAAACAATATTTTAGTCAAATACGTGACATCTTCCCATTTTAATGTAGGCAGCTGATGAACTCCAAACCTGCTGGATGCTCTTGGAACAAAAAGCAAGTCGTCGGAAGCAGTGTCTTATTTGTCTCGGTGTCACATGATCGTCCTGTCAGTCTCTGTGGGTGAATACTTTGATCTATGCACTCGGAGTCCCCGCGTCCTTTCTCTGCGATTTTCCAACCGGGTCAGCGATGATGACGATGCCCCACGAAGCCAGACCTGGGACACAAACGCAGTGTCAGTGATGTTTCAGTATAAGAAGAATCAAGACAGCTTTCCATAAACATTTCTGCCTGCTGCCGTCTGGCCGACAGTACCGCAGCATCCGGGCCCGCACCACCAGGCTTTCATCCCCCAGGCCATAAGACTTTTAAACTTCTCTGAACTGCAATAACTCAACCAAACCAGCACCCTGGAATATTTGCATTATTCCACCAGCACCGTAATAAACATATTTGAATATTTGCACTACTGCACAAATTGAACTATTGTTGCTCTATTTTTCTCTTCATCTGTAAAGATATATATTTAGATATATATTTTATTTTCTTTTTTAAATTTTTGATATTCTATTTTATTGTTATTCTATTTTATACTATTTCTATTTTTATTTTATTTTTTGGGGTTGAAATTACTGAGCATTGCTTAAAGGGAGCCTGTGACTAGTGTTGCCAACCGTCCCTTGAAAAACAGACTCGTCCCGTATTTAGAAACATAAGCACCTGTCCCGTATTGAGCTGAAAAGGGATGCACTTTGTCCCTTATTACTGTGAGATTTAAAAAATGGTCAGTAAAATGCGAATGGAAAATTAATAACAGGGCGCTTTATATGAAAATTTACGGTAAACTTGTTCCCAGGCAATGTCCTGCTCTGGGATCAATGAGCTGACAGCATATTCATATAACATGTTCTGTTTGCACTTTTGTTATTGCACTAAAAATATGCACTATTTCAGGATGGATGTTCTGCTTTCTATCTATTGTTTTATATTAATGTATACAGTTTTAAGTTAAGCAAGACAGGTTTCTGTTTCAGAAAGATTCTTATTTTATTGAGTTAATTTTTGTTTATTATTAAAGTGAATTGCTGGATAATAATTTGTTTTCCATGTGTTCATGTCACTCAAAAATATGCATCTTATTCAATTCAGGGTGAAAAAGTTAAAAAATCGTTCCACTCACAAAAAAAGGAGCTAAATTGGGATGTCCCTTATTTATTTTTCAGGGAGTTGGCAACATTACCTGTGACCCAAGTATTTAATTGACAGTGACTGCTTCATGTTATCTCTGTGCATTTGACAATAAAAAAATTGAATCTTGAATCTTGAATCCCCCCCCCCCTTCCACTCACTTGCAGCAAAGGTGATCTGCGCCACGGTTCCCATGGAGGTGGGTCCGCCTCGGCGCATCACGCTCCGGGCCGCCATGAACACGTAGGCTCCGGCCAGGATCAGCCCCCCCCCGGAGACGAGCCGGCAGCTCCAGCAGCTCCGGAACCTCCCGCCGGGCTGGGACGCGGGGGGGCCGGGGGCGGCTCCTCCTCCTGTCGGGTCCTGCGGGGCTGTTGACATTGTGCTGGGGCTCAGGTGCTAATGCTAATGCTAACGTGTCCCCTGGTTTGGAACGCGTGGAGACATTAAACGAGCGGGGAAACAAACCGGAAATACGTCGAACTGACTGCTTTTTAAAAAGAGAAATACCCTCAAGTGCTCAAAGTATTCGAACACTCACAGGAAAGCTCACTTTTCATTAAAGTCCCAGCTTTGGTTCATGCTGGTTGAGAGGAAAGGTGAAATCTGTTAAAGTGCTTCCGGGTGAATCACCTCAAGCTTCCTGTCCTGTATTTTCAAAATAAGAGGTTTGTTTACATTTATTAACGCGTGTAGATGAACTGGTGCTTTAGTTTGTGTTTTATTTTTGTCACAAGCTACGACCACGTGGATCCACACACGCACATTTAACGCTATTGTATCTTCTTATTGATTTAACCAGTCAGCTGACTCTGTGGACATTGAACTGACATGTGTCTGTGATGTAACTGCTCAGTCTGTGTGTCACAATCCCAAGGGAGCAGCCATGTGTGTGTCAGTTGCACTTTATGTCGGGTTTTATGTTTTAACGTCGGCTGCAGGTCGAACCGAGTCCGCTCCCGGATCCTCGTACGTCGCGGCCGTGTACGAGCATCACGTGGTCCTGAACCCGGAGCCTCGGGTTCCGCTGTCCCGACCCGAGGCTCTGCGACATGTGGAGAAGAACCTGCAGATCTACGAGGAGCAGAGTGAGAGAGCTGCCCTGCAGGTACACACACACACCCCCACCCCTACATAAACGCCAAATATACACACACACACACACAGTTACCACACAAGGATGTCACTGTTACCTTGACCTCTGGCCATTTTTATCAGTTCATCTGAGTCCAAAAAAACAATTTTAACCAAATTTGAAGAAATTTGCTCAAGACTTCATCAATCAATCAAGTTTTCTTTGTATAGCCCACATTCACAAATCACAATTCGTCTCATAGGGCTTTAACATGGTGTGACATCCTCTGTCCTTAACCCTCAACAAGAGTAAGGGAAAAACTACTAAAAACCTTTTTAACAGGTAAAAATATGTAGAAACCTCAGAGAGAGCCACATGTGAGGGATCCCTCTCCCAGGACGGACAGAAGTGCAATAGATGTCAAGTGTAAGAAAACATCATCAGGATTAAAGTTTTTAGCAGCATCGATGAGGGTAAACATTTTTCAATACTATATGTGAAGCAGTCCTGCTGCAAGCATAGTCTCTGGTCAGCAGCCAGCACGATCACGTTCCAGCATCAGGATGGGATCCACTATAGTCCACAGTTATGACTATATCATGAGATAAGATGTTCGCAAACGGACAACCTGAAACATGACAGCTTCGGCTGTCACTGGCATGGACGCACAATAAATATCACAATGTTCTCATCCTCCTTTGGTCAGGGGGCCCAGATCCTAGTGTTTCCAGAGGACGGCCTTCAGGGTTTCAACTTCAGCCGATCGTCCATCGCTGGTTACCTGGAAACCATTCCTGACCCCCAGCAGGAGAACTGGAATCCCTGCACAGAGCCGGGCAGACACAACAACACTGAGGTGCATAATCGTAACTTTAATATGAGTCATTAAGCAGCCATTTTGACATTTCTAACTGCTGTGATGTGGCCTGCCCCAAGCCTTCACTCCCTCCTCACCTCTGCGCTGCTGTTTGGTAGATCCTCCAGAGCCTGAGCTGTATGGCGCGTCGGTACAACCTCTATCTGGTGGCCAACATGGCTGACCTGCAGCCTTGCCCCCTGTCGACCAGCCCTTCCTCCCCCTGTCCGCCTGATGGTCACTGGCAGTTCAACACCAATGTGGTTTTCAGGTGCAGCGGTACCTTAAAGCAACACTATGTCACTCTTACTGAGCAACCCTCTGCCACCACTTAGATATATATTCTGATTGTGTTTTCCATGTAAATATCATGTCAACGTGTCGAATGCACAGTACATACACACAGTTGACAGTGTTTTGTTTCTTACAGGTCTGATGGGCAGCTGGTGGCACGCTACCATAAACACAACCTCTACTTTGAGGACGCCTTTGACTCTCCACCGCAGCCGGAGATCATAACATTTGAAACCCCGTTCGCCGGGACGTTCGGCCTCCTCATCTGCTTTGACATCCTGTTCAAGGAACCCACAGTCACCCTGTTGGAGAGGGTGTGACAATGACACACTAACATTTTACTTGTGTTTGGTATTTATCTGCTCTTAGTCTCAACCTCTCTTGCAGGGTGTGCGTCAGCTGATCTACCCCACAGCCTGGATGAACCAGCGCCCCCTGCTGGACACGATCCAGTTCCAGCAGGCATTCAGCCTGGGTGCCAACGTCACCCTGCTGGCGTCCAACCACCGCCACGACTATCTAATTATGACGGGAAGCGGTATCTACACGCCGTTTTCTGCCACCTACCACCACGCACAGAGAGGAGATCCAGAGGAGGGCAGGCTGCTGGTGGCCAGGGTGCCGGTGTTGGACCCACTGGGTGCAGGGCCCAGTGTGACACAAGAGGAGGGGGGAGTCAGGGATGAGTCCACATCATCTGCAGATACAGACTCAGGATACTGTCACCGAGACAGCTGTCTTGATTCTTCTCATCCTGAAACAACCTCTGCTGTCTCTCCCTCCTCCGTCACCTTCACCTCATCCATGATGTACGATCCGTTCACATTCGTCCTCCTGAACAAGACAGAGGGCAAACTTGACGTGTGTCAGGGCCCTGTCTGCTGTCACCTGCAGTACAGGCAGTCACAACAACAGGGCGGCACTCAAGAGCTCTATGCACTGGGGGCATTTGCTGGCACACACACTGTGAATGGACGCTACGCCCTGCAGGTATGAGCGAGAAGAATTGAAATCTGGTTTAGGAGACACTTGTCACATTTGTCTCCCTTCCATCTACAGGTGTGCGCGTTGGTGCGCTGTGCAGGGTTGGAGTCCAGCTCCTGCGGACAGGAAGTGGAAGAGGCCGAGACTAAAATGGACTTCCTGTTGGAGGGGACGTTTGGGACCAGACATGTGTATCCATCCATATTGGCGAGTCGTCACGTTCTGGAGCAGCCGGAGCAGCTGGAGAAGACGGCAGAGGGCAGAGTGACCATGAAGCATTCCAACATGACAGGAGGCCTCATCACGGCCTGTCTGTACGGACGCATGTACCACCTGGACAACCAATGAACTACAGCTACAGGGATTCGTTGGTGAACAGAGAATTAACTCACTGGAATGATTGTTCGTCATTTTAAGGCAAAATTGCCAAAGATGATCTTTGCTGCTCCAATGTGCGAATTTGATGTTTTATACGCCCTTTGGACATGATTTTAAAGTGAATATATTTTAGTTTTATACTGATGGTTGAAGAGATCAAGACACTTGAGGTGGTCAGATTGAGCTGCGGGAAATTATGGAGGGAAGTAAACAATTTTTACCAATTTTACGATCAATGTTTAAACCAGAACGGGACCCAGTAGAGTGCGTTCCTTTTTTCAATTCAAACTAGCGGCACCAAATTTCACAAACCCAAATACCAGTTCCATAAATGTGTTTGATTCTTTTCACCAAGATCTATGAATTAAAACAAAAGCGCCCTATCTCAAAATGTTAAAGAACCTGATAGAAAACCTTTCTGCATTCGACCCCTGATCCAGATCCATACCAAACTTTTATGGGTTATTTTCCAACTCATGTCAAGTTCTTCCACAAAATGTTGCGATTATATGTTCAGTAGTTTTTAAACGTAATCTTGTTTACAAACAAACCAACCAACAAATGAACAAGGGTGAGAACAACCTCCCTGGTGGAGGAGATGGAATACGCTTAAAAATAGAATTTTTAAGTTGTCATCAACACTTGTACTGACAACTGCGCTGCTACGTTTTCGTACAAACTGCAATAAATCAAAAACAAATATCTTTATTCTGTTGTTACTTCATCTTTATAAACATTGCACCAGATAGTGTTCATCCTCTGCCTGAAAGTTTCTTGGCAGTTTTTATTCATTTCTGTCTCAAACACACACACACACACTCACACACAATCTCTTATACACACATTATGCACAGTGTCAGCCACTTTCTCCTGTCTCCAGTACAGTACACAGACATTAAGTAGTTTACAGCATAGCAGGTTAAAAGTTCCTTGGGTCGCTCATTTGCACCATCAATCCTGAACCAATCATACAGTGAACGGGTCTTACATCCACCTGCTGTCAGAATCACCTCCTTGAGGATTATATTCATATTTTTTATAGGATTCAATGGCGACTTCCTTTCCCCGGAATCAAGAAGTGGTTCGACATCAGTGACGCAGCAATGTGCGGTAGGAAGAGTCTTCGGCTGCTGCCGCAACAGCTCGGAGAAGAATTAAAACTCAAATGCAAGAGAGAAAACAGTTCATCGATCTCCTGGTCCCATAAGATTGTCCGTTTGTTTTGTTTTTCTTTAGACAATCGTGCCAGAAACATGGGTCCTCGCTCCTCTGCTGATTGTACGAGGAAAAACTGTGAAAAGGCTTAAAACTATTCGAGGAAGTATCAGCATTTAAAAAGGAAAATGACATTGCTTTAAATTTTAAAAAGACACTGGCCTTGTTACTGACCATGCATTGATCCTGTCTGAGAGAAATGCATTGTGGTTTTACCTTGTTCTATATTTTAGTACATTATTTCCACCTTGAAAACAAACCTCTGATACACAGAAATTATTATTATTATTGAAGAGGTTTACCTAAAAATACAATCTGCCTTTATCTACCTCTCTGTCCCTTGTCAGTGAACTATTAAGGCTCCTGAGTGGCTGCTTGGCCTGTCAGAACTCTGGGGCTCTGTCCAACAGTCCTCAGTATGTCTCTGAGTCTGAGTCATTCATTTCTTCGTCTGCAGATACAGTGGACAGCGGGCGCTCTGGCCTGCAGCAGGAGGCGTGGTCGGGCCTCAGAGGGGGCAGGGCATCGAAGGCCACGCCTTTGGAGATATGGTTGGAGGTGGGGTGGTGGTTGACGACCGTTTGAGAAAGAGCAGGTAAATCTGCCTTGGTGACAACGGGGGTGGGCATCATGGAGTTGAGGATGAGGGCCAGGCAGTCGGCCACATCACGGTTGGGAGCGCAGGCCAAAGCTGGAGTGTAACCTACGAATGAGAGGAGGAAGGAAGTTTGAGTTTCACTCCAGAACGACGTTTGAACTGTGAATGTGGGATGAGACAGTGACATGAAAGCTGACCGTTCTCGTCCACCGCCAACACACTGGCTCCTTTTCCCAGCAGCTCCTGGACCACCACCGTCAAACCCTTCTTGGCTGCTACATGCAGCGGCCTGCAGGGGCACAGACATATTGTGTGAACTATACGTGACTGGTCATTGTCCACTTATGATTAGATTTTAATCTGAATTTGAAATCCAGGTATGACCAGGTTTTTAGTGAGTTAACCTGCTGCATTCTGGGAGCATACATACGTCTGGAGAGCAGCATTGGTGCAGTTGATGAGGTTCCTGTCCCTGATTTTCTCCATAATCAACAAGGCACTCGTCTCATGACCCTGAGAGGAACAGACAGTTATGAGGAAAGAAAAGTATTATCATGACTTGCAATAAATGAAAGTACAACTGTCAAATTATAACCAGTTATTCTGATTGCATTTGATGACATGTTAATATCCATAATTACACCAATTGGATAAAAAAACATTTTCTGTCTCCATGGATGGTTGTTACCTTGCTGCAGGCCAGGTGTAATGCTGTGTTTCGGTTTGTATCCTGTAGAGCCATGTCTGCTTTAGCGCAGCTCACCAACATCTCTGTAGCACATGGATGGAGATGGTTTCACGTCAGAGATTTTGAAATCGAAAGGCAAACAAAATGTCTGTGTGTTAGTGAGTAGCTGTGTACTGACCCACAGCATTGGTCTGTCCATTCAGAGCTGCCATCATAAGCGGTGTGGTGCACGTGTTTGTGTCCACTACGTTGGCCTGAGCACCGTGGCTCAGAAGAAGAGAAACACACTCCACGTGGTCGGAAAAAGCTGCAGCGTGAAGAGGGGTCCTGCATCAACACACACACACACACACACACAGGTCACACACAGGTCACACACAGGTCACACACAGGTCACACACAGGTCCCATTAAAGAAACAGAGCTTGTGTTCACCCTGTTTATAGAAACATGACGTCATTCACATCTCTCACCTGCCCTTAGCGTCAGTGGTGTTGACGATAGCTGCGCCCAGGCAGTCGATTAACATCTCAGCCACTCCGTCATTGTCGCTCATCCTGGAACACACAACAAACACAGTACACACTCTCACACCAGTGTCCCCTACATTTAAATAAAAGGGTGCAGATGTTCTCTTACACGGCACAGTGTAGTGGACTGAATGAGTTGCTCTTAATCTTCCTGAACACCTCCTGGTCCAACAACACCTCCACACACGCATCATATCCTGGTGAGACACAGAGAAGTCAGAGGTTGTGGAGGTGAAACAGATGTAAAGACTGTGGCCTCTTACAGAACACAGATGTTAACGGGTTTCTCAAGTATTCTAGTACCGTTATAACAGGCCCAGTGCAGTGGTGTGTAGCCCCGGTTGTCAGTGAGGTGTGTGTCAGTGTGTGGGGGGGTGGTGGCCTGCAGCAGGGCACCCAGGGCACCGACACGGCCGCACGCAGATGCCAGGTGAAGAGGTGAACGGCCCCGGACGTCCTTCACACAAACACTGGCCCCCCGCTGGAGGAGAGCCTCCACACACTCCTCCTGACCCGTCACTGCCTGTGTGACGATTCAAAATCGGTAAAACATAAGGAATTAAAAATAAGTTTATATTATAATAAAAACATCACCATAAAATGATGTAACATAAGTGTGTTTGTGTGACTGTCTCACCCCTCTGTGTAGTGCCGTCCTCCCCCAGCGGTCCTGATTCGCCACACTGGCCCCTTGACTAAGCAGAGAGAACACACACTCTGTGTGTCCATTCAGCACAGCCAACATCAGAGGAGTTCTGTAAATATGACAATTAACAGTTGTTTATTATTATTAGTTAGGCTAATTGGCAAAATAATGGCATAATTAAAGCATTGAAAGCCACAGGTCAAAGCCATTTTGTCTATGTACACACATACACACTCACTGTCCGTTGGTGTCTCGTAAGTCCACATTAATGCGTTGGTCATTGTTGCTCATGAGCAGGCGCAGGCACTCGGGGTGGCCATTCATAGCTACAGCAGACACACAAACATTCTGGGGTGAATCTTATTGCTCTTCATCAACATGTTTTACATTTTTCATTCATGTAATGTGGATGTGCTGCAACCAAACTGATTTATTTCAACCGATGTGTGTGTGTATCTTTGTTTGTTTGGTTACCTGCAGCATGTATGGCTGTCTTTTTGTGTGTGTAGTCATGGGTCATGGGCGAGGCTCCGTGATGCAGCAGCAGTGAGACACACTCCTGATGACCGCTGGAGCAGGCCAGGCTGAGGGGGGTGCGTCCCTCTGGGCTGCGAACATCCACGTCCAGCAGGGAGGACAGGAGGACCTCTAGGGCTCCACAGTGTCCATGGTAAGCCTGGATGAATTAAAGACAAGAACAGCAACACACACACACACACTTTGTTTAAAATAGTTAATCAGATATTTAACCAGGCAGAGTGAAATCCTGGGAGAGAGAGAGAGAGAGAGAGAGACAAACTGACCGCCAGATGCAGTGGACTGACCGGGGCCTGGCTCTCCAAGTCACTGAGAATCTCGGTTCCTGACGTCTCCATTAACTGAAAGAGATGAGAGATGCTCATCAACACATATTATCATTTAAGGTGCAGCTTTGTACACAACTTAAACCATGGTCACTCAACTCCATGTGCTATAAATATACTGAGAGACGAAATGATGACGTGTGGCACGAGAAGTTATAAAAAAAGGAAGATGCATACAACCTTGAGCCGTCAAACACTTAAACCAATAACAAGACAGAGGAGGTTTATGAGTTGCTCCACTTGTCCAACAGAGGGTGCTACTCAAAGAATCATTGTAAGGGCTCATTGTGTAACGGTGGATGATTCAAATGTTTTTCTTACCACATCAAGAGGCGTCTCACTTGCCATCTGAAAGACACAGACAGGGACTGTTTAGGGTAATTGGACAAATGTGCTTCTCAGGGGTTTTCTCTTCACTTCCAGTAGAGTTTTGCTCAGAATGTCAGCTGTACGCACCAGTTCCAGACAGAGTGTGCGACCGTACGCTGAGGCATAATGCACAGCGCTGAAACCCTGTGTGTCTCTCACTGCTGGATCGGCATCATTCCTCAACAGGTACTCCACACACCTGACCAAGACAAAAGAGAAGACAATCTTTATTTTTTGGAGACAAAAAGCCTTCATCTGACACTGAGGACTCTCTGATGCTGAACTATGAATCAGTGAAACAACGAGAAGACCTACTTTCCATCAGTGTCAGCAGCAGCAGCGTAGTGCAGGGGGCAACAGCCTCTCTGGTCCAGCTCATTGATGCCTGCCCCAGAGCCCACCAAGGCGAACACACACTGGTAGTTGCAGTTGGCGGATGCATAGTGTAATGGAGTCCTAGGATGGTAAGGGAAACACCAGTAAGGACTTCATATTCTCTCTCAACTCGCCTTAGTTTTCTCAAAAGTTCACCACAACTTCTGATGTCTGAATTAATGCTCGTCTCACCTTCCAAAGTTGTCTTTCCGGTTAAAGTCAGCTCCGATGTTTAACAGCAGGTTCACACACTCCAGGTTCCTGGATGAAGAAACATCTTTAGCAGGGATGTTTCCTTCACATATCAATCTATCATAATCAAGTGCACAAACACAATGAGAGTATGAGCTTTCTGTTTGCCACGGCTGGTAAATAAGGAACAAAAAACACGTAAAAAAGATGGTAAACAATAGTATGGCAGTGAGGATGTATGATGCCTCACCCTCCAGCCGCAGCAGCATGAAGACAGGTCCTTCCAAAGTCATCAGGGGTGTCTATGTCAAACCCTGCACAAATATGCAATCTGTATTAGTTTTGGTGTCAACGAGGTGATTGCAGTGACAGGGGCGGTGTCAGCATCAATGCACCTGAGGACAGCAACTTCCTGCAGCAATCTGAGAAGCCACTAAGAGCTGCCAGGTGTAGAGGGAACATCCCATGAATGCCTCTACTGAAAAGGTAGAAGGCACAGAAGACAAGTCATTACAAGACATGGAGGATAAGTTGTGGGGGTGAAGGGGGGGGGGGGTTTAGTGACCGCAAGAAACACAGAGAGGTTGAAAGAATGTCTAACCGTCTCTCTTTGTGCTTATTACAGGAGCATGGATTAAATTCAGTTGGGCGGATGGACAGATGGTCAATCGTCAATGTCACTAACTTGGCTGTGCTGGCTCCGTGCTTGACGAGAGCGGTGATGATGAGCTCATGGCCGTAGCGGGCAGCAATGTGAAGGGCAGTGTTCCTGCTTTTGTCCTCGCAATCAATCTCAGCTCCTGCATACACGTCAATAAAAAGGTATGCGTGTGTATCTCCGTTAAAACGTAAATCAGCAACGAAGGTGAATAAAAAGATGCACTACATGTGTAGACACGCAAACCAATTTGAATTCGGGCAGGAAAAAAGACACTGTAACGGCTCTCACCATTTTGAATGAGGGCCTGGGAACAGGAGAACCTTCCATGTGTAGCTGCCATGTGGAGAGGAGTCTTTCCATCCTTACTCTGGACAGATTGAGGGATAAAGAAGATGTTTATGATTTGCTGAATAAAGCCTAGGTATCAGTGTTGCAGTAGAGCGTCAGTGTGGGCAGATGACTCAACACTAAAAAAAGCTTTGAACGAACAGAAACAGTTTCAGATCCCTCGTCAACCGCACAAAAACATTTTCCCTGAGCAGCTTGCAGCCTTGGGGAGCCAGGAACCCCCCCCCCCCCCCCCCCCCTCCATCTTCCATATGGCCTTGCATCTTGAGGCTGTGGGGACCTGATATCAGTTTCCATCACTGCTACCAAACTGTTAACAACACTATCATTTCCACTTGCTGCTAGATGCTCAGACACCAGTGAGAGCTGAGGCCACTGTCTCTTTAACATTATGCCAAAATGTGTTCTTTTCTCCAGCTGTATCCATGTAAGGAAAATGCTAAGTTTCACAGCTAAATTAGTGTGTTTCAGTGTTTGTGCAAATGCATTTCTGCACATAGACCCACCCGCATGTTGATGTGAGCTCCGTGGGCTAACAGCATCTCCTGGCACAGCGCCCCCTGACGTGAGGAGGAGGCAAAGTGGAGAGCAGAGAAGCCCCTCTCGTTCACCTGGAGGACAATACAAAACAACACAATTTAACACAAACACGGTGACGACAGACGTCCTCTCTCGTACAGTGAGACATGCACACACCTGGTTGACATTGGCCCCTGTCTCGATGAGCTCGCTGACCACCACATCCTGTCCATTGTAACAGGCCAAATGGAGTGGCGTGTTGCCGTAGGCATTCACCTCATTTACCTGCACAGAAAGAAAATTTGTGTTCAGGTTTTTCAGTGACTGGATTCTTTCAATTGATTGACTTAATTATGTCACTACTAAAATAATAACATTAAAATATCTTAACAATTAAAACTTGAATGGGTCAGGGCAGATATTTTACATAGATTGCTAGTGCATGTCTACTGACATGGACTCCCAGGCCCAGCAGGTAGTGCACTGTGCTGCTCATGCCACTGGAGGCAGCGGCGTGCAGAGGCGTGTAGGCCTTCTTGTCCTTACAGTCAACCTCAGCGCCACTGGCCACCAATAACTTCACCACCTCCAGGTGACCTGAAACATGGGAAGAGAGAATAAGATGAGTCAAGTTGAGACAATGCAGTGCATTCCACCCTATATACACAGCATTAGTGCAGTCTTACCCATGTAAGCTGCCCAGTGGATGGCTCTCCTGTCCTTCTTGTCAAAAGCATTAATGTTGGCTCCTCTCGACAGCAGAAGCTTCACCATCTTAAACACAGAAGCAAATCAAATAGGCGCCGATGTACGTTTTACTGCGCGTGTGTGTATAAGGAAAAGTAACAAACCTCTACATGTCCACTGAAGGCAGCGTGATGCAGGGCAGTACGTCCCGCCCGGTCTGACACGTTCACATTGCTTAGCAGAGGGACCAAAGCCTCGGCACAGCGCACTGCCTTGTTGCTAGCTGCTACGTGGAGTGGCGTCTGCCAGTTCTTGTCCCGAGCGTTGACGTCCGCACTGTGCTTCAGCAACACTGTCACTGCATCCTGGATGATGAGGAAGAAAGGGTCAGACAGAGTGTGCAGACAGAGGGTTTCTTCTCTAATACGCCTCACTGTTCTAGCAAGGTGCAGGCCAGTGTGTGCACGTGGGTGTGTGTGTGGGAGGTTATAAAAGTCCAAGCTATTCTTAGGGGTTTTCATGACGACAATAGCACTGAGAACAAAAGGAATTAAGGGGCTGTGTTAGTATAGGCACACTGCCTATGACCAGAATAGGTAAAGACACAGTGGTTTAGTCTGATTGTATAAATCTGTGAAATCTATTACAGTCACAATCATTTTCTCATGGCGTGTGTGCAAGCAGTGCGAACATTAGATGTAGTAAATTAAGACCAATTCAAGCGCGAGATGAAGGCATTTGTCTAAGGTGTGGAAAGCTGAAAAAATAATCGTCTGACTCTCAGAAAAACTGATTTACAGGATTGAAGAGTGAACAGAATACATTAGTCTGTGTGTGTGTGTGTGTGTATATGTATGTGTGTGTGTGTGTGTGTGTGTGTGTGTGTGTGTGTGTGTGTGTGTGTGTGTGTGTGTGTGTGTGTGTGTGTGTGTGTGTGTGTGTGTGTGTGTGTGTGTGTGTGTGTTTAATGTGTTACCTCGCTACAAGAGGCGACAGCTCTGTGAAGAGGAGTCAACCACTTGTTATCTTTGGCGTTGACTCTGGCTCCTTGGATGAGGAGAAAGAAAGTGTGTGTGGGTGCATGAGAGAGAGAAAGTGATAGAGAAACAAAGAGGGAGAGAGAGAGACAGGGGGGATATCAAAGAAAATGTCAATAGTGGCAAAACCAGCAATGTTGAAGAACTGTCATTGATTCCTAAGTGAGAGTGTGAAGAAACAAAACGAAAAGCTAAGTTTAAAAAGCTTATGGCAACATGACCAATGGGACGAGGTCTTCATGAGCCAATAGTGCCCGGAAGATATAAAACTCCCATGATCCTCTTTGGCACAGCATAACGGGTTAAAATAGCCCTGAAGCTGCACCTGTTGCTAGCTCTTCAAATTATTGAGAAACACTGACCATTCACACACACACACACACACACTAACTCTAGTCATGACAAACTTGACCCCACCTCCTGACGTGCTCAGCTGACTTCACAGAAAGCCAAGCCGGCACAGATCCGATCGAATGATTGATTAATATGAAGAAATGTCACCAAGTGTGAAACAGAGAGCAGCCAGCAGACGCAAGGCCATGGAGACAACCGAGGGAACGACATGTGAGGACGAAGGAGATGAGGAACAGACAGGGGTTTTATGAGAATTTAAGTAAAGCATGGAAGAAAAGAGGATAATGTAAACTGATAGGTAACCAAGTAAAAGGAAGGCTCGGTCACACATACAAGAATGTTTCAGTGACTTTGAGCCTGAGGCTGAAAAAAATGTTATAATTAAAAGAATCAAGTGAGGAGCCAACCAATTCATCAGTTAGCCCACAATTTCAGCCAATAAGAGCCCTTCCCAGACATAACGATCTGAGCTCATGTTTCACCACATAAATTTGAACAGAAAAGACTTTACGGAGAAAAGATGTGTTTCATCATTTAATGTATAAAAAACTACTTACAGTATAGTATATTGTATACTATATTATAATACTATATTTAAATTTGATATATTTGGGAATTCTTTTTATTTATACTTTTTTATAAAAAGTCTCTTTTGCATTTCATTGTTATATGGGTCTGATAACAACAACCTAAGAATCCTTGCCAAAAGTTTTTTTTAATATATATATATATCAGCCAACTTAACCGAAATGTTTAACTCCCCAATATCACTACAGGAATCGCCTATAATAAATTTATTGCAAACACTAAATTGCAGTGAATGTTAAATCACACTGAAGAATTGACAAAACGTTTCATAGAGAGGTAATATGGAAACACAGATGAAATATACAGCCATAATAGTGTTTTCAAAAATGGTTGTTGAAAGCCTATGTAGATGGGTGAGTGTACTTTTCAGGAGAATTGTTACTCAAGGTAGATAGATATAAGAAGGAAGTGAAATTAGTAACTAGCAGAGCTGATCTGTGTGTTCACCTGACAGGATGAGCAGCTCAATGATCTCAGCGTCTCCCAGGTAGGATGCAGCGTGCAGAGGCGTCCGCTTCTCATTGTCCTGACAGGAGATCCCAAAACCAAAGAAAACATTAATAAAAATGCAACATTTCACTTTTTCATACAAACATGGTCTTTGAAACAGACGCTCAAGCACATAATTAATGGATGAGAGCATTACATCACATGCCCCTGACAAAATCCATAGCCTTCACACTATTGCAGAACACAAGAAACATGAGACCCGGGCCACATGGGGGAAAATGTTCATCATCTGGTCGCTTGTATTCTTCAATTCTCTTCATCACTTCCACTGCACCCCCACATCTGTCTCCTCCAGTGGAGTAGCAAGCAATCAGCAGAGTGGGGCTATAAACAAATGTCACGTGATCGCCGCAGGTCTGGGCCAGCGATGCTGACCCCAGCAATACGGAACCACAGAAAGAAAAACAAAGGATAGAAAACGATACGACGTAAACTGAGGAAAGGTGTACAGAGAAACAAGGGGCAGAGAAGTGGGATGGGAGAACCGTAGGAGAGGTAGATCAGGTAAAGGTTATGTCCTTAAATGCATTTGAGAGGGTAGATTGTTATGAGCAGTGCGTGTGTCCTGCCCTGGTTGACAGCTATATCAAATGGGAAAGGTAAGAAGCTGCCAGAAGGCACTCTTACTCAATCGATCAGTAGCTTCCCAGATCAATTGTAGCCTGCTGGCTGATTGCTGCTCTCCTTCTTATGTTTATACGTCATGGTGTGTGAGTGTATGTGTATGAAACGTGAATGCACAGGTTTGCTATCAATGCAGAAACATATATATTCAGAGAAAATCTGGGTGAACAGCAAGAAGAGTGCCACTTACCTGAATGTTGACATCCTCTTTCTTGAATATGAGGGAGCGAACTTCATCTGGGTCCACGTTGAAGATAGCTCTCAGCAACGACGGCTACAGAGATGGGGGGAAAAGAAAGAAACGCTGATGCACACTTCTACATCATTCGATTTGCAAGGCAGCAATTGTCCATGTTGACAACTGTGTTATCAGTAAGAGTTACGAGGTTTAAAAATGGGAGAGTCTCACATATAGACACTATAATCCCAAGCTGGGAGGGAGCCACAGGTCAAATGGCTGTATATCCCAGATTTTGTTTATGACAGTAGCAGCAGCACCATACAGCTCATAAACACACATATAAGTAAAGGTTTGAATTTTTCTGTGAGGGGCTGGAGCTGTGCTCTTTCGGAGGTCACTCGATAAGAATGTAAACAGCGATGTAGAAGACAGGTGCAATGTGGGAAAGAATTACAGATCATTTATAAAGAAAAGCATTTCCTCTTTTTACAACTATTTATTACGTTGAACCAGTTCCACAAGTTGTGCATGTTCTTGGGAAGAGACGTCAAATTTCCCCAGAAAGAAGCTGCAGATAAATGAGACATAAAAACAAAACACCCAGGGCACAACTCTTACACCAGCTCTCCCCTCAGGTTTATTTACGTACATCTGTGTGTGTTTATAGTTGGCATGAACATGAGCACATGGTGCCGCCTGATACTGGGTGGGATTTATAAAAAGCGTTGCTCAGTAGACATAATAAACCTTCCAGAAGAATTGGTGGGCAACAGAAGGGCAGGAGCCCATTCAAATTAAAGGCTATGGGAAGGAGGTTTATATTAAGCTGGCAATTAATTCTGGATTCTGTGTTCTCTCATGATGTTTTTATGCTTGAAGATACAATTTTTTTTTAAAGTAAAGTAAATCTTATGATCTACAACAGGAAAACACAATATACTTCTTCTTCAGCTTAAGGTTATATCGGATAAAAATGGAAGGAGCCAACAACAGTTTTCAAGCTAAAAAGTCACACACCCATTGTGTGTGTTGTGATACAAGCTTGTCTTTTGTTCATTTTGGAATGCTAAGTGAATTCCAGCAGAAAGCAAGGTCTACATCCAGCTAGTCAGACCAATGTAAACACTGACAATTTGTTTCATTTCTGTGCTGTCTTAAGTAGCAAAAAACATTGTAACACACCTACAAAATATGTGTTTTTGTTCAAGATAATGGTGCAACATGTAGCCGCAGTAAATGTTGTGTGTGTATACATATAGTCTTCTGATTACTTGCTAGTTACTGTGAATAACACTATATACAGTATATCAATTTGTCTCTTACTGACAATGGTCTGTATTTATGAGCTGTATTGATATAGTGATTTTCTAGTCTTGGTGACCACTCAAAGTGCTTCATCTATCCAGTACTTTCTCTATAGGAAGGGGCAATTTTTGGTTCCGGATCTTGCCCAAGGAAGCTTCAACATGCAGAATGAGGAGGACTGGGTTTGCACCGCCTCCTATAAAAGACTATTTCCTGATAATTATTGCTAACTGCTTCCTTGTTTGTGTGAATATGATTAATTTTAATGATCATAACTAGGGGAGGGTATTCCTTTTTTGACAGTTTACTGGAAGCAGTGCTTTTCTTTATGCTTGACAAGCTCTGACAAGTTAAACAAATATAAAAACACTGGCATGATGATGCAGATCTAGGGTAAGTCCTACTTGTCATAGCTTATTTTTTCGTACACCAAGTAATTCCAGTGACATTCTGAGTCTGTGTCATTGATAAAACATTTTCATGCATGTACCCTTTTCCACAGCAAACACTGCCAAAGCTAGGAGAGATTAAAGTAAGTTAAGTAAGTATTTAAGTTATGCCATTCACTCTGATGTGAACCTGCTTGTTATTCCCGTGCTTTCTCTGCTGTCGCCATCCGTCTCTCAACTATAAATAAGTGGGGCTGTGGCATGTCAGCATCTGTCTCGTGCCAATTAAACTGATAAACGCAAAAAACTATGTCAAAGATCAGAGGAGGCAGACACGGACTAAGACCCTGTCATTAGAACTCACACATCTTCTCAGTGTCCTCTTCAAACAGCAGCCTTCACAGAATGAAAGGAGTTATTACCATGTTACCAGGAGTCTTCCCCTTCACACAGCCAACACCGCAGACAACAAAGGCCTTTGCTGATAATCTATACAAACCAGCAATCATCTCATATGGCAGAGCTATATTGGTGATCATAGTGGTGCTATATTTAGCACTGACGAAATGTGTCGGCAGTGCATTGGATTCTAGTGCAATGGGACGTTTAACACAGGTATAAACTAGAGGACAGGCTAGAGCAGTGCAGTGGCACTGGATATTGTCACTTGCACACAAACGTTTACATGACAAACCGTCCGTTGAAACAAAGATTCAACCAACTCTTATTAAATGAATAGAGCACAAGGCACCGGAGACCGTCTCACCTTGTCCTCCTGTGCAGCAGCCCTTCGAGAGGCATGATGGGATCTGTGCTCTGGAGGTGATTTGGGCCGAGGAGGTGGAGGTGAAGAAGAGGGCTCATCCTCCTCCACCTCCTCCAGCACCACAATACACACACGGCTAGCCCGCTCAGACCGCATCAGGAACAAACACTCGCACACACCAACACAATCATACACTCTCACACATTGTTCCCTATTACATTCGTCCACAATTCAGGATCACGAGGGTCAGCAAGAAATCCCATTAACAGTGCGATTGCCTCGAAAACAAGCGCTGTACATCTTCATGTAAAATCCAATGTGAAATCCAGTTTGGTCCTCTATCGGTCAGTGTGGCTTTGCTGCATGTCTCCTCTCCTCCTCTCTCTAACCCACGCTCACACTCTCTGTCAGCAGCAGCAGCTGCAGAGACGACAGGGAATTCCTCTGCGTAATGGTGGCAGCAAGCGGCATGCGGCAGTATGAGCAGACAGGAAGCTACATATCCTCACTGCTCTGCTGCAGCCAGGAATACACACACACACACACACACACACATACACAGAGCCTGTGATGAGCGGGGACAGGGGCTGTAGCGCCCAACCTATGTGTGAGTATGCATTGCTCGTTTCAGGCAGAGTGCTGAAGCCAGCCCTTTCAAAAGGAGAGGTAGAGGAGGGGGAGGGGAGAGCGGTACGGAGAGGGAGAGGGAGAGAGGGAGATAAATAGATGGGGGCTATAATTTTATGCAGGTACATAGAACGTTACCACACAAAAAAAAACAGAGAGGGGGCATTCCGCAGGATCGGACATCAACTGATTGGAGAAAGCTGACTGAGAAATGTGATCACTCTAAAATGGAATATTTAAAGAAACAGAAATAAAAGGGGAGAGATAAAATGCAGTGGGGGAAAAACAAAAATGAGAGAAACCAGGACAGTTAGCTCCCTTTCTGGATTGTGTCAAACAGTGCGTCAGCTGAGTTTATGTGTGATCACGAATCTAATTCTAACTGAACTGGAATTGTAGTTGAACATTAGAGAAAAAGGTGCCTTTCTATTGATTCTTTATGGAATCCGCTGCTATCTACATTAACCAATGCTATGATGTATTTACAGAGATATTCACTGTCTGAATGTCTGCATCCTCTACACAAAGCTCTGCTCACTGGAACAGTGCATTCAATTAATGATGTGACAACTTTTAGTCGTACAAGGTCTCTCTATACAAGGTTATTTTTTAAAACAGCCGAATTGAGAAGATCTAAAAAAAACTGTAACCCACAGCATGGCAGAAACAAAACCATGTGCACTACAATGTTGTGTTGTTTTTAGAGTTTGCTAAATAAGATTTAAGTGGTCTGCATCTTTGTAAAGCTGGCGCTAAAATAGAAGTGCCCTTTCCTTCCAAATGCGAGAGAACAATAGAATATGGATAACAGATCAGGATGCATGTGTGGGTTCTAGTATCCCTTTAAGTGTATCTGTGGCATAGTTTCAAAAGTCCCCATCTCCTCATTATGAAACTGGAACAAACTGGCTTTGCCAGAGAATGCGAGGGTAGCTAACAACACCAGTTTGTGCGTGCATGACTCTGCGTGTGTGTGTGTGCGTGTGTGTGGGTGTGTGACTCAGTCTCCTTCATATTCAACCCAGATCCGAAAAAAGAGAAATCTTGCCAACCCGCACAAGCCCATTAACTCAGAGGGAGGGACGGAGTCGGAGTGAGGGAGGACGAATGAGAGAGAAATTTGGATGGAGTCTTTCAGCAGACCTAAGTTTTGAGTCTAATCGACTTACCATTTATTAACTTAACTTGAAACACAGCTAAAATCGTTCTGCTCCTGCAGCAATTGAGACACAACTAGAGATTTGAATCAAAGGCACAAATACTAAATTATGTTTGGGATGCAAAGTACATAAACAAACAACCAGAGTTCTGTCTATCCCACTTGCTAGCACCGGGGGTATTCTGAACCGCGCAGCTGAAAGATATTTACAGTGGAGATTTGAACTGACAACATAAACTGAACATTTGTATCTATAATGAGTTGGATGTGTTTTCGTGAGACAGGCAGAGATCAAATGCCTGCTTCATTAATCAAGAGCTAGGCCTCCCACAGCAACGGGACCCTAGCAAAAACACAAAAGATGAACCCAATCTGACCACAACACAAGAATGCTGGCACACTATTATCCCAAATACCAACAAACAGTAGCACAGCGCCGCCTACGAGCCCTAATTCATCGGAGAGAGCCTTAACGTGCATCTGTGAGTCTAAGTACGCAGGCTACAAAACTGACCTCTGCTTTGACCCTGCGGCAGGATGCACCGTGTGTAATGTAATCCCAGTCCAGACACACAAAGGCCAGCACGTGCAGGTATGTGCGTGTGCCAGGGACCGCAGCAATGAAGAAACTGACATCCAGAGAATTCAAAGCTTTTAAAGACCAAGAGCTGGTGATTGGTCGTAAAGTTTTACTCTCATCACTTAGAATGTTTGGGTATGCACAGTCTGACCAAAACAACACATTATCCATTAAATGTGCTAAGTATTTGGCCAACTGAGGATGATGAGTAATTAATATCACGTAGATCTGAAATGGTAAGTACACAAAATGTCAGACAGTCACAATGTGAATTCTCCTTCAGTTTAACCATTTTAGGGGGGCTGAAGCCCCCCTAAAATGTTCTTCAGCCCCCCCAAATAATTTTTGGGATTTAAAAAAAAAAAAAAAATTAAATTTTTTTTTTTTTAATTAAAATATTGCTTTACACATGGACAAGTTATTTATAACTCTAACATGCTACATATGTGAGTGCGTTTCTGCTTTGTATGTTTTCTCCAACTTAAAATTACAATCCAACAGCCTCTCATCATACTTAACAATAAAAGACAGGGCACTAGGACCTTGGGGAGTCTGCATTGCTGCTGCGCTGGCTTTCTCACTCTGCCAAGTAACGTCTCTCATCAAGACAGCAGGATTACAGCCAAGGAGTTTAGCTCATAGTAAATGATGCACAGAGTGAAATTGTAAGTACAGGTGGTTACAGAATGTGGCTATCTGTAGTTGTTAACGATTGTTACCTGCTTAAATTTAGGTTTACTTGAGGCAAATGAAAGGGAATATTGTAATGAGCTATGTTAACACTAAGCTAGCTAGCTAGCTATTTTGTTAGAAAATGTCTCCAGTGAGCAAGAGTGTGAACGAGCAAATTTGAAATGTAAGAAATAATAACTATCGACAGCTTTCTATTCTTTGCATTAATATCTATCTCTAGTATTTTAAAACAATAATATCAGTGCCTATAGAATGTTTTTGTTTATAATCAGTTAATGCTAGTGAAAACTAAATGTCATAGTGTCCCTCATAACGCTATTGTACCGGTTTATCATCCAATTCATTGACCAGATGGATATTAGAAGATTCTTAAACAGAGGTGACAGATAACTTCTGTTATCTTATACTGAATGAATGCAAGCAAAGATACAGAGAAAAATCACATTGGCGCGCGCGCAGCGCGCAAATATTCAGCATCCTTAGGGGCTAAGCCCCCCCTTTCTTTCAATCATAGAAACGCCCCTGCTGACGACCAAGAAGTGTTGGCTCTCCAGTCCCCCTCTCATGCAGGACCATAGCCTGGTAAGGACACTCTGGTACCCTTCTAAGCAACACAGCACCCTCTAGAGGACAAACAGAAGTCCTGGCCGACAATTACACACACTCCCATCTCCAATCTTGTACGGTTGAGTGTTTCTTTCCTTTTGCCCAATTATCTATCAGCGAGCACTACAGAGAACAATGAAGAGGAGGGGGGGAGGGGGGCATATTCACTTCCATTTCTACAACTAACAATTATTTTCATTCAATTATCACCTAATTATTATTGTAGTTAATTACTGATAAATCACTTAGTGTGTAAAATGTAATAAATAACTAGCCCTAACCCCAATTAAAGTTTGCAAACCAACTACCATGGCGTATTAATTGGATCCAGACCACATACTCCGGTTTTGTCTTTTTGGGATTCTTTGTCCTCTACGTTAACTCTGTTGAACCTAGTTGGGTGGGGTATTTCTCAGGGTATTATTACCTTCTTTCAGGTCTTACTGCCTTTCACAGGTCTTTCTTCCTACTGGTCTTTCTTCGGTGTGGCCTATGTGGTAGAACGGGGGTTCTCCAACACAAAGGTTGCCGGTTCAAATCCCACTCTTCCTCATCTGCATGCCGAAGTGTCCTTGGCAAGATACTGAACCCCTGAAAATGGCCCCTCATAAATGCTGAGTGTACTAAAAATTTAAGTGACTTTGGACAAAGCGTCAGCTAAATGACATGTAATGTAATCTAATTATACTCTCCAATTAAAGCTTATCAAACCAACTGGTGTGGAGTATTAGTTGGGTCCGGACCACATACAGTCAAGCTCGACTTCCTAAGACCCTTCTTCATTTGCGACATCTCTATTAAAGTAGTTGTGTGGGGTATGTCTAAGGGTCTTGTGGCCTTTCTTACCAAAACTCAAACTAGCCAACCCATAATGAATAGGGCAGGGAGGCGGGGTATGGAAGGTAGGTGAGACCCCTGAACCGCTCCTCACAGGTGGGACAACCTTGAGAGAAACAGAATCTCCCAAGCAGTGTTGACACCTCCCGTCTCGCTGTACAATTTAGAACAAACACAGTAGCGAAAACATCACTGGGATTATTTTGTGTTTAATTTCTGCCAATAGAAATCCCTTTCACCTGAATCTTACACACTGGATCTTTAAGCTACAGTTTTCACAGATGAGTGTAATGTTTACTTCAGTTGCCTGAGGACCTGCCTTTGGATCAGAGCAGTGTTCACAGGAGCTGCTCGGATTCTCAGGGTCTGGACAGCCAGCACCAGCTGCTGTTCTCTTCCCACAGCCTTTTCTTATCTCCTGCAACAGGTGACCGTGCACAGCTGTCTACCCCAGGCTGGGGAGGGAGGGTCCGGGACAGACAGCTGACACAGCAGACCCCCGGTGAAGACCCCCGCCGGTCTGCTGACGGCTAAACACGGAAAACATGCAATCCAGTTGGGATTCCCTAACTTTAAGTAAACGTCCTAAGCAAGGAGTGGCAACATACGTGTGTTACAAGAGCTCAAGTTCCCCAGCGACACACAGGCGATGGACCTGTTATCCCTGCTCGCTCCCATCCAGCTGTGCTCAGCAGTCCATCACCAGCAGGAACAGAAACTAACAACCACACACTCACACACACACACACACACGAGGGTAAAACAGCGACAACAACGAGCCACACACCGTGGCCGCTGGCCTGACACCAAATGGCCGCTTCAACCCACCAGTGTTACCGCAAGGCACCGGCGGACGGGACGGGGTTTTACGTGAAGTGGTTTTCTGTTTACCGAAGAGAGGGGGGAGCAGTTGGATACCGCTAGCTTGTTAGCTAACATGTCAAATATCAGATAGCAAACATTAGCTTAGCCACTGGAAACTTTGTTGTATCCCAACCAAGGAACCCACCAGAGCCCCCAAATAAACTTTGTTTTGACGTCAGCAAAGTTCAGCCCTCACTACGAACAACGAGCAACGCGACAGTGTGTTGACTGGTTTCGTGTAAACCAGCGACCTGGCGTCAGTGGTGTGACAGCTGAGAGGTGAACCTGCCGGTGGGTGTGAGCTGGTTAGAGAGAGAGACCAGTTTACCTGCTCTTGTATCTTCAACACGGCCATGTTCCCCGTGGGAAGACAGGAGGAGGCGGTGGATAACTCGCCCTGGAGTCGCTGGAACTAACTCACTAACTAACGGGGAGGGAGGGAGGCTGAGGGAGGACACACGCCCCCCCCCTTCCTTCCTTCCTTCCTTCCTGGCCCGGACACAAGTCACCACATCACGGGACCAGATGATGGACCCATCATCGTGACCCCCAGCTAACACTGCTAACCCCGGCGGAACCCTCAGTCCATTCTACTGCAACCGCATCTCTTGTAACTTAAGATGACATTAAAGTAATTTAATAATAATGTCATCCCCATAACACACAGTGCACTTCTCCTTAAAGGATTTAGAAATGGAGCCATATGGGAACACAATTATTTAATAAAAAAAACGAATTGTGAAACTAGAAAGTATTAGTTATAAAATTTAAAAACCCGAGAATATTTTGTAATTCTTTTTGAACTCGTGGGTCTGAAATTTTTCCCAATTGTCTTCAAAGGGATAATTCACAGATTATTTACTCACCACTATTCCGCTGGAGAGGTGGGTTTGAATGTTTTAGTCCACAAAACCCTTTAGGAGTTTCAGGGGTAAACCCCAAAAATAATTATATCAATTTGATTTGTTTGGCCCATAGTCATAAATCACAGTCTGCCTCATAGGGCCTAACATCTGCAAAAATTGTGACATCCTCTGTCATTAACTCTTAACTTTTGTATCAATTTAAATGTAATTAGAATTCAATTCTTGACTTAATTTTCACTTTTGTAAATATCTTGATATTTGAGGTCTTATTTTTACAGTTGTAGATTTCATGTTTTCAGACTCCGATCTTATTTTTTCAGATACATTTATTGGAAACGATAGATGAAAATCTGAAAATCACACAATATAATTCCATACATCCATAGCTTTTTTGTGTCATTTGTAGGGTTTAGATATCTGGCAATCCCCTGTGCAACAGATGCAACATTTTCTTCCTTTAAAATACGACAACAAAGGCTCCAGTTACAAATACTGTGCAGGAACACCATGATCTGATGATAACATAACATGGAGGCTACAATTTTTTTCAAACTGAATATTTTAACTATTTAACAAACTACAAAAATATCAAACATTCATCAAATCTAGACAAGGTTTAATTAGGTGAAATCCATTTTTGTAGTATCCATCGAAAACTTTCACTTCCAAACTTCTGAATTATAATAGGAAACACACAGAAGAACTATGAATATATAAAAACAAACAATAAAACATATTTACACACTGCTGAACACTATAACAGTCATTGAACTACAAAAAGAGAAAACATTCCTCGAATCTAGACAAGGTTTGATTGGGTCCTGGTGAAATCCATTTTTTGTAGTATCCATCGAAATCGTTCACTTCCAAACTTCTGAATTATAATAGAAAACACACAGGGAAGAGCTGTGAATATATAAAAACAAACAATAAAAAACATATTTACAAACTGTAGATCACTATAACCGACTGGCGCCTTATCTGCAGTGGATCAAATTCCAGTAATCACAGCAGGTTTGGATGCATTATGACATCTGAAGGATTTTGCCCATCTGTGGTTTTTAAGATGACGACATAACATTTAGAGCCTTTGGTTTGTGCAATCTCATATGCCGTTCCAGACTGGAATTATTCGAAAACTGTTTTGCGCATATTCCACATTGGTTTTTCTTTGTGTGGCTTTGCAGGTGACGGATTAAATTTACTTTGGACACCAATCGCTTTCCACAGACTTCACAAATGTGGATCTTGTCGGCTTTGTGTGTTCGCACATGTGTCCTCAGTGTGTTCTTCACATAGGCTTTACAAGAATGAGGACCCGTGAGACTCCGACCGGCAGATGTCCGCGATGATTTCTTTTTATTTAGAATTGAGAGGGGCCTTTTCACGTTCTTTTTTGAACCGAGGGCCTTTAAACGTGAACAAACGGTTTGGCTCTCCGACTCTTCAGTATTGCAGCTGCTTCCATCCTTAGCGTCAGCACCATCTCCTTGGGTGTCCTGACCGTCTCCAGCAGGCTGCCATGCTTTACCAACCCAACTCTCAGGCTGCGTGTCCAGAGGTCGAGGATGCCCCTGGCTGCTTTGCACACAGTTGATGTCACTCATATCTTGGATAAAACTGTCCACATAGATGATGCTGACAGGTGAATCTTGATCATTTTCCGCCTTCAGACTTTGTCCGCTCACTTGACTCTCGCCTTTTGGTATCAGCTCCGGATGCTGAAACTCCAGTTGACTTACTGAGGATCAGGGAAAAAATATATTCAGTCATATATGTCACAAACTTTTAAAACGGCTGTACATACTAGCTACAGCAATGATCAGCAAGGTGATCCTGGAGAGGATAGATATGTTTCTGCTCTCAAAGCAGGATGCAAGCCGGGCATACCTCACACTATAATTACCATATAGATGAACACTGGTGTTAATTAGTCAGAAACATTTTTGAGGCTCAATTTTGTTAAATTACATTGTGTCTACTTGATTCCCAAGGTAGCTGTGTATCATTCATACTCAAGCGAATATTCAAAACTGTGTTAGCAAATGAAGGGCATTAGACATATAGTGAACATACCTGCATCTTGGCCCTGCTGCAGTATATATATTGCATCAGCTGTAAAGTAAAAGGAAACAGAGGTCATAAAATTAGGCAGTGGTAATACAAATATAACATTATTATTAGTGTTGGCTTGGAAGTAGGTACTATTAAGATGACCTATATGTCATGTGAATGATGAGAAATTGCACATACCATGTTGTTTTGATAAGTGCGCCTCAAAGTTACTTTTCCGATGAATGATCTTAATGCAACATGGGCAGTGCCAGTGACTTCTTCCTTGGGCTTTCTCAGTGCAAAAACACGGCACCACAAATTTTTCTGAAAAGAGAGAAGCCTGTTAACCCAGAGTATGCACCCTACATGACTGTATGCCTTTCAAGAACATTTTCTTGCAATCAAAATCAGACAGTATACTTGAAAATTTATCACATGTGGTATTTCATTATATTGCACATTACATTGCCCCAAAAATTTTCAGTGAATAAGTGATATGAGAAGCCAGCAGCAGCATCCAATAGGAAACAATAACACCTCACCCTCATGTTCAAATAGCGTTTAAAAATGCCAACAGGAAAACTGTACATAACAGTGGTTAAAATAAATTACGGTACAGAATTTATATCCATGACTGTGTTCTTCAACGTTCAGTGTTTTGATTTGATGCTTAGAGAACTTACCGGTGTCACCCTCAATAAAATGAACAGCGAATCGATAATGCCTCTTCATCAAATGTTTCTCAGTGGCCTGAACACTCTTGAGGCAGAGGGGACAATTGTCATTGGCTGCCAACTTGAAAAAGTTGGCGTGTGAGGTGAAGAGACACCGTGTGTCTGGAAAAAAAAAGATTACATGTAGATAATCAGATCAGTAATCAAGCAAACAGTATCATGTTTAACAATGGATAGACTGATTTAACACATCACACTGGAGTCACTAACAGTGGTTACTGGTGGTCACAATGTTCAACTTGATTTATACGTAAGGTCAGATATGCATACAGAAACAGCTGGAGCCTTATGTCCGTACTCCAGTTAGAGCACGTCTTCTGAAAGCTTACAGGTACGGCCAAAACAAAGCAGTACCACTGGAAATTGTCGGGGGGCAGTGTAGCTAAGTGTTCAAGCAAGACAACCACAAGACACATGGAGGTAAAATCAACATCGATGGAACATATTGATAAGACTTGGTATGAAACTACAGACATTCATATGTCACTTCTGTCAGAGCAAAGGTACAAACAGTCATGTTTGCCTCTTTCTTGAGAGCTGCATCGTGCACCACCATCAACTTGTTTGTTGTTGTAAGTGACTCTCGAATCTGTGCTGCCCTCTAGTGATTGTATTGCTTAACAACCATGCCAATGTAAAGCTCACGTTAAAGAAAGTGGGCAGTCATGGTCACATCAGCTCTTTCCCTAAGTAAAGGCTGCATACATTTGCCTTAAGTGGAGACAACTTCATTATTGTCTTTTTATTTCAGTTTGCTCTACAAAGGAAGCATTGATTTGACTGAAGTACTTCTTGTTAAATGCAGTCTTACCGGCAGAATAACAGGACGTTTTTTCAGCCGTTTGTGGATAACTTGAGTCTGAGGCTATCAGGCTGGCATCAGCAGTAGGAGTACTCTTGTTGGCATGACCTGCTGCGGAGAAAAGAACAGAAAATAACAATATACGATATTACTTCAACTTTCTTTTGGCCGAATTTGGCATGATTTAAAATGATTGCCATTATTCCTCTTGAGCAAGCTGGTGGCATCGCAGAAAACAGAGGAAGATTGGCCTTTACTATCACAATGTACAACTCCTTTTTTAACCAGTGAATAACATTTGGATGAGCTTGAGGGCGGCTGTGGCTGAGGCGGAGAGCGGTCGTCCTCCAACCAGATGGTGGACAGCTTGATCCCGGTGTTCCATATCTGCATGCCGAAGCATCCTTGGACAAGAGGCTGAACCCGGAATTGCTCCTCACAGAAAAAAAGTGCTGCCAATAAATGCACTGTATGAATGTATGTGTGAACGGGTGAATGGCAAAAGTGTACTGTAAAGCGCTTTGAGTGGTCATTAAGACTAGAGAAGAGCTATATGAATACAAACCATTTACCATTACTTTACAGAGGAGCTGAAGAGAATCGTGTTCAGAAAAGCAGTCTTACCATGAGCTGTGGAAGTTTTTGCGGCCGTTTGTGCAGAACTTGAATCTGAGGCTACCAGGATGGTAGCAGCAGTAGGTGTAATTTTGATTGCATGACCTGATGTGGAGAAAGGAACAGTTCATAAAATAACGATATACCAAAAATCACTGCCATTTTCTTGTGGCAGAAAATGACATTTTTCAAAATTATTGCCATTTACCCTCTTGAGTAAGCTTTGGCATTGCAGTATACAGAGGAACATCAGCCTTTACTGTCATTATGTACAAATCCGTTTTAAACCAATGAATAACATTTTGATGACCCTAACACAGGAGCTGAATGCATTGCTTTTGCTGAAGAGAATCATGTTCAGAAAAGCAGTCTTACCATGAGCAGTGGATGTTTTTTCAGCCGTTTGTGCAGAACTTATATCCGAGGCTACCAGGATAGTAACAGCGGAAGGAGTACTTTTGTTAACATGACCTGCTGTGGAGAAAAAAGAACAGATCATTAAATCCAGAAACGAACACTGCCATTTTCTTGGGGCAGAAAATTCAATAGTTCCAAATTATTGCCATTTTCCCCTTGAGGAAGCCGGTGGCATTGCAGAGAACCGAGGAACAGCAGCCTTTGCCATCATTATGTAAAACACTTTTTTAAACCAACGAATAACATTTTGATGAGCTTTACACAGGAGCTGAATGCATTGATTTTACTGAAGCGAAAAGCCTTAAGAAAAGAAGTCTTACCATGAGAAGAGAAAGTTCTTTCAGCCGTTCGTGCAGTGCTGGAGTCTGAGGCGACTGGGCTGGCAGCAGCGGGAGCACTTTTGATTGCGTGACCTGTTGGAGAAAAGAATAGAGAAAGACAACACTTTACTAAAATCTTTGCCACTTTCTCATGACAGAAAATGGCATCGTTCAAAACGCTGGCCATTTTTCCTCTTGAGAAAGCCGAGGCCCTGACATTGGTGAGCTTGTCAGCTGGCTACTGACTACAGTTGGCAGCTGCCAGCCCTCCGTTGTGGGGGACATGCCAGTAAGCAGCTGCCAGTTGAGTCACTGCTTTGGACATAGCAACCATTGTCCGTTCTAACGTGGAGTAACCATGCATTCAAGATATGTGTGTAAGTAAAAATGTGTGGTATAACACACTTTGCTGAGATTTTTATTTGAGCAGTCATTTCTACTTGTGACAATCGGCAAAGCATACACAAGTTAACGATAACTCACACAAAACCAAGAGCCTGAAACTTAAGCAACACAACTAAATCCTTCTACTGGGACATGTCAAAACACCTTCTTTGAAAGGATCTACTGAAAGCTTAGACATCTTACTCGTATCTCCACATGTATCATCTTTTTACTGACAAACACATGTTTTACAGGGCGACAGCTTACTGGACTAAGCAGCATGACATGTGTCTGTGATTTGTCAAGTCATGTCTGATACTGTCTCTCCTGCAAATTGCTCACAGCTTCGGCTGTATAACAACGCAGGTAACAAGCTCACAGTTTCTCTTCAACCGCACATTTTAAAGAATATCAAATGGATGCCATGGTGAAATACGAGACACATTATTTACCGTTTTATACTGAGGCAAAAAATAATAATAGAATAAGGTGAGCAACTTTAATATGCTTTGGTTTCCAGTGTTGAGCTGTTGTCTCTAGTGTATATGTTGTACAGGAAATATATAAAACAATCCTAATGGGGTTTTTTACTCGTGTTTCGCTTAAATTGCACGAATTGTTGTTTTCTTTTCACTAGAATTGACCCTTTATATTGAAATACTCTATATTTACATCGGGAGCGGGTCCACTCTACGGACGCCGCCATGTTTTTTTATTTACAGTAGACCAAACCGGACAGACTAAAAACGATCTGAGTTTTTAAAGCTGCTTTCAAACATGCACCGGACTCCGCGGATCGTCCACATTCTCTCCGGGGGAGGAGGAGGTGCATGTGTCCGGACTGTATCCGCCTGCCCTCCTCCTGTACAGTCCCTCGACATGTCGGAGCAGTCGATGGGCGACCACCGCAGGGACCCCCCGCTGAGTTCACACGTCTCTCAACACGAGTGTAACCACAGCTGGCACCAGCCTAAACTGTACTTGGGGGAGTTTCAAATGTTTTCGTCACAGCTAACAGCATTCGAACTATCGTAGCTAAACAAGCTAGCAAACAGATTAGCCCCACCAAGCTGTCGAAACATGACATTACACATTAGTTAGCGTTGTTTGGAAGTTTTCAGGTTAATGTGCTGAACAACATTTAAGTGTAGTTTGGATGAACCGACCCTTTGTTTGCGGTAACTTGGACAGGAGCACCACATCCAGCAGGGAGCGGTAGCGGTTGTTTTCGTCCTTCAAGCGGGAGTTCTGCTCCTCGTATCCGGCCAGAGTTTTCTCGAAGGCGCCGCAGACGTCAGAGACAGCCGCCTGCAGCCGCTCGGAGACGAACGACTTCAATTCTTCCATTTGACTCATGTTTCCAGCGTTAGTCTTCGTCTGGGACTCCACGTTCACCGGAACGATAAACATGTGGCATCGGAGGAAAGGCGGAAGTGAGGCAGTCTGAGTGAAACTCTAATTTCCGCTTGGTGCTTTCAAAGTAAAGGCCCTCCCCCTGATTATTTTAATTGGGTTAATATTGTGTGGGAAGCCAGGCAGGTTCATAAAAGAGCATATGAACAACACTTCACCCACGTATTCTTCTCAATGTATTTATTTGTTACTTTGTAAGGAACAATCACGACAGTAAGAAAAACAATCATCAGGTTTAGATTTACTATAATACTTGATTGTTTGATTTGATTTAATAATGCAAATGGTTTTTTTAATGAAATCAGTTAAAACAAATATAGATATGAAAATGTAATTTTGATATCACACTATTTGTAAGAACCAACACACAAAACCAAAACAGAACAGACAATGAGTAATAGGAACTAGGTTATATGCAGATTATTGATCTGTTAGATTGTCTATTGAGTGTAAATCTGAACTAATTCTAAACATCCTCTTCTCATGGTGATTCTAATTCTGTTCTGTTTCTGTTAAAGGTTCAGTGTGTAAGATTTAGATGAAAGGGATCAATTGGCAGGACTTGAATTTAAAATAATCCTAGTGATGTTTTCACTTGAGTGTAAATCATCTAAATTGTACAGAATGTTTTCTTTACCCTCCAATATATCCTTTATATTCAATGCTTTATATATACATTGGGAGTGGGTCCTCCCTACGGAGGCCAGCATGTTTTTTACAGTTACCCCGAACTGGACACAGTAAACACCTTTTTTTATGAGTTTATATGACAACTGAAGGCTGCCACAGATTCTCTCTCATGTTTGGAATGGGAGGGTGAGGTGAGGGGTATCCAGCTGCTACATGCAACTTCACCACTAAATGTCACAAAATTCAACACACTGAATCTTTAATTTTCTTTACTGGGACAACAAGCCATCATTACAGTAATCTGAAATATGAACCAAAATAATGTGAACAAATTATGAGAAATCTGCCCCGGGCACTGTAACAGCATGTCCTCAGTCTGTTTTCACATGCTCCTGTGATCCTGAGGGGAACACAGAGTAAAATGCCGTGCATTTCAAGGAGGAGGGGTCGCAGGTGGATCCATATGGACAGCAGTGCTGACCATCTTTGCAACACTGGCCCTGAAATCAACACAATGCTGTTACAAAACAGACTGGGCGAGTACATGAATGCATTAAACAGTGATAAGCAGGTGCTAGTTTTGACTTTAATAGTGGGGTGGATATAATTATGTGCTTTATACCCCACCTACCCAAAATGCTCACTGTCACATCTGTGTCGCTGTCTGTTTTATTATGTAAATATATAAATACATATGTTGCGCTGAATCTAATTTTTAAATTAAATTAAAATGAACAATCCATACCAGTGGGTAGGGGCAGCAGGTCCACTGGCCTTTGGATCCTTTGCAGCAAGTCGTCCCGCCTGAGCAGTATGACTTGGAATCGCAGCGAATCACTCCAGTCTCAGGGGAACCGTCACGGGCCTCGGTTAGAGCTGTCATAGGTGTCTGAAATATATATACAAACAGATTATTATACTCTATTATATATATATAAAGGAGTTCACAAGTGTGCTGTGCTGGTGACTTGGCCAGCTTGAACCCCACCTCTCGCCCAATGTCAGCTGGGATTAGCTCCAACCCCCCCTGCTATCCTCGAGGGGATCAATGGCATGGAATCTATAACATTGGTCCTTTTGAGGATCTACAGTATACTATGGTCAATGGATGGAGGAAATTAACAAGCACAAAAAAAAGTTCATCAGCAACTAAAGTTTTACGTGGTATAACACACCAAGTTTAAACTTATCGAAAATAGAAATCTGTAGATTTTAATTAATGCTTAACTTTGTTATTTTAACCTTCAGAAAGATTCATTTTCATGCTTGTGTTCATATCAATCCCAGGATAGGCTGCATACACAGAATGTGATGAATAGTGTGATGAGTCCCACCTCCTTGAAGCTGACCTCGTTGTCTGGAGGTGAAATGCGAGTGGCGGGGACTGACGACAGAGCTTGTCTGGGGGTGAAAGGATATGTCAGGCCCTGCCTCACACAGTGGGTGTAAGTGAGGTCACAGTCAAAGCCATATGGGCAACAGTGGTAGCCATCCAGACAGCAGCGGCCCTGTAAGCCACACATTATATACAACAATGAATACAGTGTAGAACCATTACTCAATAGGGACGTCTGTTTGGAGAGTTATTCAAAAACAGTGTAGTTTCAGTGTGTAAATCTACTCACAGGAAAGTAGGGGCAACAGAACCAGACACCTGTGGGGTGTCTGCAGCAGGTAGTGCGATCCGGACAAGTGTGGTAGCTGTCGCACGGCACCACTGAGCTCTTTGATGCCTCTGGGACGTGGTTGTTTGTGAGCTCCTGCAGGGGAGAAACAGGTAGAACAGGAGCGGCCGGTTCCTCTGCAGCCATCTTCTTCTCCATGGCTATCTTCATCCACGGCTGGCCCTTTTTCTCACACATCCGGGAGGCCATGTTACAACGATAGCCCGATGGACAGCAGTGGGTCTGGTCTGGGCAGCAGTCAGCCTGGAGACACACATGAGAGAAATAAAAAGGTTTATGTTTTTATTGTGTTATTAAGGATGCAGCGCGGGTCATGGAAGAACCCGTTAAATCTGTGTTCAGATTTAGGAAACCTTCTTTTACACTTTCTTTAACATTGCGAGATTTTGCATTTGTCAACTCCTTGATTTCTCACAGACTGAAAAAAAAAATCGGGGATGTTTCGGGGACTGATATCTTTGAGTCCAAATTGGGGCAGATCCAACCAACAATTTAAAGAGCAATCTGAAGGCTACATTTTTTTTTAACCAAATCATTCTTATTTGAAAATGAGCATTTAAAAAGTTGATTGATTTCAAAACATATTAGGGGAACATTTTTGAGCAAACACAAGTGAATTTCAGGATCCCAGGAGGATTATGTCATATAACCTCTTCTCTACCGCGATATGTTAAGTTGTGGCTAGTCACAAGTCTGAGCAGTTGTGTTTGAGGAAGTTGGAGTTTTTTTCTATAGTTTTACACATTGCATTTCACCACTTGTGATCCTGCTGAATTATAGTGTTTGTGCAGGCTTTCCTATATATTGATTCTCTGATATCTAAACCCTTGTAAGTCAGGGCTGGTGAACCTAAATGTGGTTTCTCTCTTGGGTCTTGGCGGAGGTATGCACCCTACTGACTCCCATTCTACTTGGCAGTTCCTCAGCGTGTGATTTATTAGACTTACATTTGGATAACCACAGCATCTATAGCCATCTGTAGACCTACAGCAGGTGCTGTTATCCTGGCAGTCTGTCCCGTCAGGACAGGTGATGATGCCGGACGCAAAGTCCCACACAAACACCCCCAACAACAGCCACACACTGATCCTCAGCATCTGTAGAAGAGAGTAGAAGCAGAGGTAAATCTGATACATGCATGCGCAGTGTCAGGACAAAAATCAGCAGCCTAAATTTACCTTAGGATCAGTAAAGTATCTATCTATCTAGATTCTATTCAGAGGTTGTGGCTTTACTGTAAATCCTGACCCGCCCTTTTCTTCACTTGTGCTTTCACTTTGATTTCAGCTAAAAGCTTCCTGTTCCCTGGAGCTGCCTCATTGAACACAGAGAAGCAGCAGGTCTGAGAGTTTATGAACAAACTACACAGCAGCTATATTCTGGTCATAGAAATAAACATCTCAATGCACATGCACTGATTTTTTTTTCAAATCACTTACCTTCAGCCAGTGAAGTTATTCGACTCCTTCCTGTACTGTGATCTCACACGTCCTGGAACCGTACAACAGGAATACCAGTCTTTATATGCAAGGTTGGTCCCTCCCACTGAACAAATTCTGAGAGCTGAAATCAAACGTATCACGTCGCTTGCTTGGGTCTTGTGACAGTCAAAGGTTTCAGTTCTCACCGACTGACCAAAAGAGGATTTGAGTTGCCATTTCTTCGGCTGCAAAACACCTACACTCCCAGTCACACACCCACATTGCACTTTGCTATCATTGCATTGTTCAGTCACAAGATCTGCCTGTAAAACCTCCCCCTAACACACTGATGAGACTTGGCACGGATTCTTATTTAGACTCAGTTTTCCTGATCTTTACTTTAAATTGACTTAAGAACAGAATTATCTAATGTATATCTTTGACATTAAAAACCTCATTTTTAAAGAACATTTCAGCACAAAGTACAAAGTGATACACAACAGAAATCAAATGGCTAGGTTGAGTAAAAAAGTACATATATAATGATGGTAATAATAACCATGATACCATGGACCTTAAGTAAAATCAGGAATGTGTCTTCCAAAGAAAGCATGATTTTAGCTGAGACTTTAAGAAGACACGGTCTAAGACAGACTAATTTCCTCTGGAGATTCACTCCTGAGCCCTGAGGACGTTCTCTATGTTCCTCCTTTTTCGAAAGCGTTTACAAATGATTGACAGTGGCTCGTTTAGCCCAACTAACCTAAGTAATCTATTACTACAATCTTGTTGGGAGTTTTTCTCTCCTAAGTTTCAATAGATTTATCCTGTTTTTTGTAACATAGAAATTAAAGTGCATGTGTTTTGTTATTATCCATTTTGTATAATAATATGAAAAGGGCAATTCTGCATTAAAAGTGCCCTTGCTTTTCAATACTTAGTGTACTTTCATAATTCCCCAGCAATTATGCATGTTGTATCCTGCATTTAAACTAAAGAGAGAACCTTTTCCCTCCATTGAATGATTGACAATACAAACCTTTAAACTGTAACAAAAGAGGAAATGTACTGAGACATAGTAAAATACAGATGATACTCTAGTGCTCGTTGATATTCAAACAAAACTGGGTCTATGGGCCTCATCAAGTCATAAAACTATAACAATCTAATAACTGGTTTGGTCTTGTGATCCCTTTCTAGAGCATATGCTGCAGTTTAAATATAGATTGTATCGCGTGAGGTTTACTGTGCTACTATACCAGTGATCTCAGTTTGAAGGAAGCACAAAAAAAGATGGAGAAGAGCAACAAAGGCTTAAACATCACTTTATTCATTCACATCGTTTATACATTTACACTTCAGTGTAACAACCCATCCAACGGAACAGTCCTCCCTTGTATAAATAGTGACTGTGCAGCTCACATTTCTTATCACAGGTCCAACTTCAATATGAGGCTGGCGAGAGACAACAGGTGATCAGTCTGCATGCATAACACAGGCACAAGCGTATTAAACTCATGTAGCAACAAGAAACGTTAGATCTCAGATGAGAAGCAGAGGGCGTGAACTCCTAAGAGGGGCCGGCACACTGAAGACGAAAGCTAGTGCCAGCCACACAAATCTCAGAGATGAGGGATTGGAAAGATGTGAGATTCACTTCAGTTCGGTTGTAGTACAACCATCTACGAGAAGCATGGCGATACAAGTAAACCAAAGATATGAACCGGTAGTTGCCACTTTGAGGGACCGGTGGGTCGCCATCGTTTTCCCCCCAGCCTTCCATGTCTGTGGGTCTCCTTGATCAGATGCGATGATCTCGGCAGGAGGGGAGTTCTTGGTGGTCAGGGCATAAATAACACTGCTAGTGACCAGCCAGGAGAGGGTGAGAACAGTAAACACAGTTCTTAGTCCAGCTCCAGGTCCGACTGAGATGCTGCCTTCTTTTTCTTTTTTCTGCCATGTTTCTTGTGCTTCTTTTTCCTCTTCTTCTTGGATTTGTCCTGAAAACACACACCAATTAAGCACAAGGCGTTTTCTTTTGTAAACAGCATCCACTTCACAGCTGGATCAACAACACTGGTCGGTTATACTGTAGTGCATTTATGGTAGAGTAGATAGAAGCTGCTTTCAGACATGCACTGAATTCAAAATATTCTCCTGAAATGACTTGCTGTATGTGAGAACGCAAGTCAGCTGCTGCGAACATTTTACAGAATCTCTCCTTCCAACCCGCCAGTAAAAACTCTGGATTATATCCGAATGAGCCAATGTGAGAACACAGCAGGAGATCCTCCGTAAGATTCATCTTGAGCAAACGGGTATGTTGATGAAGTTTAACACAACAGAGGAAATTATACGTAACGTCCTCCTGCATGATGCGCCGTCCCTCGCCTAAACGATCTAGAGACTTCTGTGTATTTGCAAATGTGTCTCGGAGGAGAATCTCCTGCTGTGTTGTTCATGTATGACATTCCAACTCTGGAGGAAGACCGGACCACGTTGTACGGAATTTTTTTTTGGAGTTCATGTCCAGAAAACGGCTGCAAAGGCACATAACAGTTTTATTTGGACGTTTTAAAGCAATTATCTCTTAGCAATTGAAATTCTTCCATCACAGCTATTAATCATTGCTACAGACAATCTGTATTTGATCAAGCTTAAATCTTGTTTGTACACTAGAATGGAAATTAAATAAATTGCTCACTGTGATTTTTTCTCTTTCCTCGCTACTTCTCTTTCGCTTCTTGGCTTCAGCCTGTGGTTGGGAAAAGTTAAAATGAGAACAAAAAAAAATCCCATTTCATGCAACTGTATTTCACAATATTAGTATTTCTACAGATATAATCGAAAGTTGTTAGGTTTAAAACAGACTTCAACATGTGACCAAACTCAAAATGTCAAATGTTTCTGGACGAGCTGTTTTCTACTCAGTTGTTGAGCAAATAGTAGGAAGCAATTCATATTCATGCTAAGTTGCATTTCTAAATCAGCAGCAGTTTATTTGTTCAGGTGGAAACTTTGACGAGATCAAATTGATATCCTGCAAATTGATCCAGAAATCTATTCCAGTCTTTCTGATTTCACCTCAACCTTAGCAGGTGCGTTTGTGAGGGACCTTGGAAGTGCGGCGTTGTCTGAGTTTGTTTTGAATAATTGGTTCCCAAGTCCCAAACATTTCTCTGTATATGCGATAGAGTGAGTAAGAGTGTGGGGAGGAATGCAACTGTAACTTTTCTCAGGTTATTGCGTAAGTGAGCAGCGCACAGATGCTAACCACAGACAGTGGTTTCTTGCAACAGAGTAAACCAAAGGTTAATCACACTTTCACATCACTCGATCATATTTGGTTTTTATTTAATACCAATTAGACTAAAATATAACGCATCTCGTAGACTCAAACTTAACTATACAGTGTGTAGTATTCCTTTAAATAAATAATTGAGGAATGAATTTAAATAAATGGGATAAATTAAGCAATACTTTCTGTTGTAATAAGGAGAAATTAGATGAAAAACAGGAACATAGAAGAGGAAGGCACAATGATGGATAATCTATTTCCACATTTGACTTTTTTATTAATCGCAAAGGGAACTTCTGGTCTACACATTACAGAGGCAGGTAGAGAAAGACATTTTTCCAACATGTTATTGCACATCACATATATATAATAAACTTTATATGAATAAAACTTACTGCCTCTTCCCCCTCAGACTCCACAGAGGACTCTGAAGACGAGTCTTTATAACTTCGCTCTACCCTCCTTCTTCGTCTGCGGCTCTTGTCATCCTGATTTTAAATAAGAAGTGCAACGACTTTAAATTCCAAAGCTAAATGCATCTGTAAAAAAACACATTGACAGCAGAACTATTTCAATCAAAAAGTTAGTTATTATACAAGTCTAAATTACCTTGTCTTTATCCCCATCTTCCTTGATTCTTTTCTTTTTCTTCTTGGAAAAAAACAACATTTAGATCATCCTTGTTTATTTTTTGTATCAGTACCTCTATTGCTCAATTGTTTGCTATAATTTTAAAGCACATTTAAAAATAACAGTAATTGATCCAAATGAATTTAAATAAAATGTATGGTTTTACCACCAGAAAGTGGAATTTCTAAAACAAGAGAAGCTATAAGAAAGAGGAACCTTGATGTCAGCATCTGATTCTTCCTCTGAGCTGTCCGACGCTCTCCTGCCTGTCGGCTTCTTTCTCTTCCGTTTTTTCTTCACACTCTTCTTTTCATCCTGAAACAGAAATTAAATCAGTTTAATGCTGGAGGTGCATTTCAGGTGGTGGGGTAGGGGAGTGGGAGCATATTTCTTAGAATGGACTGAGTGAAAAAGTCAGCTGAGTGACTGTTTGCATACTTGGAGGGTCCCTACTGACCCCCTTCAAGGAATAACAGGTAGTAAAAGCCCACAAAATGTATTTTACACAATATGTGCCCTTTGAAACCATTTTTTCAGACTAAACATCAACCAATTTGCTCATACCAACGCTCTTCTTTTCAAACCCTTCTTCACATTAACCTAGAACTGAGCAGTCAATAGTTTATTTGATCAGTCAGTATTGTGCCATCAAACAGAGCAGATTTGGGTATTAAATGAAGTGTTTTTTGTCTTTATTCACAGGAACGAGGTCTCTAAATCACAAAATCCACAACATTTAATTTTCTCTATCTGAACCAATTAAAAAAAAAAAATAGACTTACCTCATCTTCAGATTCAGAGACAGAACTGCTGGAGGAATCAGAACTCGATGAAGAAGAGGAAGATGAAGAATGCTTGACCAAAACACAATGAAAGCAGGGTTCATTAGACTTGAGGTTTTTTGCTTCTTTGAATTTGGAACATTACATTGGCAGGATTCAACTGAAGACCATTTCAAAGAACAACAATGTGTGTTGGTTGGTAACATGGCAGAGTTGGCTTTCGAAATAGTGGAGGTCTCTCCTCACCCTGTTGGATTTCTTCTTCTCTTTCTTCTTTTTCTAAACACAAATAAACACAGAGTAGGTGAAGACAAGCTTTAAGAGGGAATTCATTCAAATGTCCAGTGACATACATTTTTTTTATACCATACCTCTTTTTTCTCTTTCTTCTCCTCCTTTTCCTTGTCGGTCATCTTTTTCTCTTTCTCCTTGTCAATACCAGCCAACAACTTCTCTCGATTTTTTGCGAGCTCTTTTCTCCATTTCTAGATAGAGAATTCATTAACAATAAAAAAAATATATATTCTTCCACAGTGAACTATAGTGATTATTAATAGTCAATATGTCAAGTGACAAATACATACCACGTTCAATTTATCCTCAAAGTCAGCCAGGGCTCGAGAGCCCTTCTTCTTCTTTTCTAACTGCTCCTTTAACTCTTCCCTAAAAAAATTAATCAGACTTAAGTTTTTCATGGCAACATTTCACTGGCTGCTTCTCAGTTGAGATTTTGTCTCATGCAATGTTCAAAAATTATACAACGTAATATAAGACATTTTAAACAAATTTTTCTAGAGATAAATAAATCAAAATTCTTGTGTTTTCCTATTTGTACTTTGTCCCTATGACGTAGAATTGAAAGCATCACACTTTCACCCTTGCTATGGCAAATAATGCATAAAAATCTGCCTCCGTGTGGCTCATATTGCAGATATTTTCACAAAGTCGATCCAATCATCTGACCTGTATCTGATATGACAATTTACATGCAAGGATTAAGGAAATGTGAGAAAATGACCGTCATATACAAATAGCAAATGTTTGCCACTGGGAAGGTCTGTCCGTGACTCACCATGTTGGCCGAGGTCTGCTCAGATAGTCCTGGATGCTTGGCCCAGCGTTGGATGCAGGACCCCTGGCACGTGATGCAGCAATGGGGTTAATATAAGCCTGGCAAACCAAACAGAGGAAAGCATGTTACACACTTCCAGTGGCGTTAAATGAAACAATCTACAGTAGGAAACAAGATTAAACAGTATAATTTCACAATACATCCATATTATTAGGATTAAATGTTATGAACATGTGTTTTAAAGTAGGGCAAATAAAAACGGATGCCTTTGATATCAAGAAGGATTAATACAAGCTTTAGAGAAAATATAAAATTGACCACAGCAGATTTAGTTAAATGAATCCATTCACTTTAAATGGAGATATAAAAAAATCCTTCATCTTTATATTTCGTGGCCTTTATTTTAAACAGTAAATAATGAAAGAAAAACATGTGCAACGAAAACAAAATGTTAACGTGGCAACTGGCTACTGCAACAGCACCGGGCTCATATCACACATTAGCTCCCTAGCAATAGCTTCTCTTGTCGTTAGGCTCTTGTGTTAAATCACACTGCGGTGATTGGGTTTGAATCACAGACTGTAAGTAAAGAGGTTTGTATGCGGCTCTGCAAAACAACACTGTGCGCAACGTCACCACGTCAAAACACACTGAGCTAGAGCTAGCATCTACTGCTAGCCACTGGTGCTAGGTGCAGCTGATGCTTCATTCCAGCATGCAACCGACAGTTCGAACCTGACTCAACCTGCATCGATCGAAATACACTCGACTGTATTTCCGAAACATATTAACGCAAGGTTTAAATGTGCACCGACTGGGCCCAACACAAGATCACAAGGCGGACGTACACATTAGCCGCTGCGCTAACCTTGCTGGTGATTAGCTTAGCATGCTCACTGAACGTGCCAGCCCGTGGATACTTTAGTGACAGAACTCACCACTCGATTGTCTCGCTTGCCCATGTCGGGTCAGTGCGGAGAAGTGTCCCACAGAGAGACACACATTAGCGTTACGTGCTAACATTGACGTAGCCACATCAGGATCTGTGTTTATTTCTCTTCTTCGTCTGCTCCTGCTTCTTCCACTTCTTCTTCTGGGGAATTCTCCACCGGCGAACATCTCAGGTATTGCTCTACCGCCACCCTCTGGGCACAGTTGTCACTGAAACAATTTAATTGAAAAATGTAAATTAATTTGAACCATCAATGTATTAGAACACGTTTTATACTATATATAATCATTATTGTTATTAACAATGTCAACAATAATATTGATAAATTATAATTGTAAAACCAGGAAGTAACTAGTAATGACAGAAAATAATTGATTAGAGCTTGACTTGTGTTTAAGGGTACCATTATGTTTCTATATTTGTAGGTTAGACTTAGATTTGTCAAAGAAAAAGTAAAAGCAGATCTGTCTAATGAAGGCATTAAGAAAGAATATTAACTGCATAGGATTCAACTGTGCATAGGCTCCGTCCCATTAAAATTTAAATTAAAACTATAAAATACAATTTCTAAAATTTCTAGGACTGCAAAGCAGCACTGGGCAGGCCCCAGCACATGCATTTTGAAGCATTGCATGCGTTTTGCCTGAAAAAAATAAATAATGACTGAGGAAATATTGACATAAAGAGCTGTTCAGGCTTGAACATTTTGCCGCGCCCATTAAAAATTCCTCAAGAATACGTACATTTTCACCACTTTCTAATTTTCTGCAAATTTTGGTTAGAATTTGAGCATGTTAAAGCCCTCAAAAAGCCAATTCATAACCCTGAATAATAATAATAATAATAGCTAGTTGCTGGGAACAATATGTAATTTATTTGATCAACGAATATAAACTAGAAGGTTTTGCATGAATTTTCAGAATTATATTAAATTAAATGTGTCCCACACTGTGATTCTTTGAAGGCGCCAGAAGCCAAGGTTGGAAACTACTGAATTATTCTCTAACAATATGTTTTTAAAGCATGTTAAATCATCCAGTATCCAACATCCAAAAATATAAAAGTAACTTTTAAGTAAGGCTGTCAAATATATGCAGTAAAGTAGAAAATACATATCAAAAAATGTGAATCAAAAAAAGCATAGACACAGACACACACAAAATAATGTGTCCATCTTCTTCCTGTTCTTAGTTATCAGCTCTCGTATACTCACCATGGTTCAATTAGCTGACAGCACAGAAAGCGCAGTCAATGTCAAAGTTATGTTTCATATGTTTAATATCTACAGAAAGATTGTGCTCTGATCGTTCAGCGACAGTCCAACATGTATGCATGTGTGCAGCAGTTCTTTTGCGGCGACCGCATGACACTTTGCTGCATCTTGTGTACACTGATCCCAAAAATAAATGCATTTGAACGATTATCAAGCTTATAAACGAGTCGACAACCTTCGTAAAAAGCTGCTTTTTATTCAACTGGTGCAACACAATAATAAGACACCAATGCCTGCATTCATACATAAGTATAATGCCATGATTGTGGTGTTCCTAGTCTCAATTTAATGTGTTAAAAACAAATGTGACACAGGAACTTGTGTGTTTGTGTGTGTGAGAGATGTGAGTTCATGCGGTGGATCAAGACGCGTCGGTTTCAAACACAGTGGACTTTCAGTTGTGTGTTATCAATACTAGACGGAAATGTTAATACAAGCTGATTAACTCAAGAGAAATGCTTTACAGTGATTGTATCGAGTGTAATGAGACGAAGGAAACCTGTTTGTGTTGTAAACCTCTACGCCTAAAGTATTTGGAGCTTTCATTGCATTGTACGCACCACTGACACCAGATATGAGTCTTTATCAAATAGAAAAATTCACACAGTTCTTAAGTCAAAGCAGACAGTTATACATGGATCTACATTGTGTTCGCCATCTAACAATTAAAACGGTTTCTGGCATAAAACAGTTCATACAGGCAGTTATCTTCAGACAGTAATGACTACAGTAACATATATCTGATAAAACAGGAATGACAGTAGACGACCATCGTGATGGAGGAACAGCTTGAAAAAAGAAAAACCTGAAGGATGATGAAGGTGATGTGGTCAGTTAGTAGCCCGAGGATGTGCAAACTGTGCCCGAGAGATTCGGACGTCCATAACAAGAACCTGAGAAAGTTAAAGGGGTGTACGTGTGTCTGTGTGTGTGTGTGTGCTAGCAGCACTACCTGTTAAGAAAACCAGTGTTAAAATATGTTACTGTTCTGCAAGAACTACTACATACAAAAATACAACTCTGGATAACTTGCTTTTCTTTCCTTTGCTGGTAAAAACTGAACTTGAATAAAAGAGGACAAACTGAAAAATAAAGCAAAAAAAAAAAAAACTGTACAGAAAATAATTGTGCATTATTTCATAATAAAACCACTGTAAAATTGGTAGTCACTCTCAATCCAAAGTAAATGAAGTTCAACAAGCACCCACAGAACCCGCCCGACATTTTCAATAGAAAAAATACTCTCGCCGTACGACATTCCACTGACCCTCGCTACTCTACGTCTATTCCATTTTTTTCATGACATTTCTATGGGCTGACGATGCACGTATCAAAAGTTGTCCACCGTTGCGGCTTGTTCTTAGCACTACACATGTACAGTACCAATGCCTATCATTTATACATTCCTTACATTGTCAAACTATTCTTACACAAATTCTATAATCATCTAAAAAGTTGGTGTAATTGGTGTAAGAATGTTATATGCCCCAGCATCTTCAACAACAAAAAAAAAACTCAAGTAACAAACTTGACAGGAAAAAAAAGCATATAAGACTTGTCAATAAAATTAAAATTAAATACAGAATATTGGCGACAATACTATGCCAAATGTTTTCATGATGAGTAGTGCTGGTGGGACTTTCTCCACCTATTGCAAGCCTGTGCATTACTGTATCATTCAAATAGTAAATAATAATTGTATTTCATAAGGATAAAAAAGCCCATGACGGCAAAGACTAAAAAGCAAGTCATAAAACACCGAGTGAGTGGCAGGAACTTTTTCTATAAGGTTCTTTCATAATTGTCTCAGCACCGATATCAGCCCAAACATAATGATGACGACGAGTCCCTTGAAGAGTGCAGAGGCCACTAGAATCCCGCTACTGGTCTGCAGTTACTCAGGACATCCTCAAGGTGGCAGTGATATAATACATATATGACAGGAATGATAAGTCACGACATGGCAGCGAGTGGTTGGCCTGTGATGCCTTGCAATGGTTCGAAATGGGCAGGCGTGTGCCGGAGTGCGCCAATGTCAGTGGTGGTGCACACGCCAGAGCCAACGCCAATCCACACGGGCTCCCGTACAGGCTGGTTCCCCCCCCCCCACCCCACCTCAGTCGAGAGAGGGCTCTTGCAAGGCTGAACACTGGTGAGAAAGAGGCCTCTGCGTTGTGGCCTACACAGTTCGGTCCATCCACTGCCACCAGTCAGTCTGAGATGCAAGTGTCTTTGCATTGCTTCAAAGAAGTTCATCATCAACATTTTGAAACCTAAAAGCAGCAATTACAATCCATCAGTCCATGGAAGGAGGATAGCTTTGTGCATCAGTTCAAGGGGGCGAGAGCCCGACACGACAAGGCTCTCTTCTGAGGAGGAGGAGGACTTTCCCAGAGCGCCGTACATTGACTATCAAAAAGGTATTTGCCCCCTGTGGGTCTATTTCATGTTTCTGAGTTTATGCGCAACACGGAATCACAGTCGATTAAGCTTTTTTTTTAACGCTGAATTTCAGATTAACATCTTTTTCTCGTCAAAGAGAAAACAAATCTCTGAGGTTGGATAGTAGATAGAATCTCATGTGTGTAATTCAAATGTGATTTTTGTTTTTAGTTAAATGCATCTGCTGCAGCTATGGGCATTAACTACACTACGAATAGATAGACATTATGAAAAATGAGGAGTCATTGGAAGGAGATCAGTAAAATGTGGAGGCAGCGAGTATTGAGTTGAGGGAGCTCAGTGTTTAAGCAATAAGGAATGGGTGCAATCACAATGTAATCAAGAATTTCATGCAGGATTTAAAGCTGCTGCTCAGTCACACTCTCCATATAACACTCATACAGATATTATACCGATGCAAGGCTGTGACTGAGGCCAAAGGTCTGATAATTATTCGGAGTTTTGCACCCTTTCAATCAGTTAGTTTGTGTTTTGTATTTGAACTTAAAATTGCATCAGGTTTTGTTTTCACTTTGACATTTAATATTCATCCTCCAAGCAGTGTCCGGAAAATGTTAATCAACGCACTTTGATTTCGCGCTGTAGAAAACAAACGTGAAGCAGACGGCAGAGAGGCGAGCTGAACGCTTTTCATAGACGCTGTGTTGGATGACTGAGGGTGAGGGACGACTGTCAAGCGCTCCTCTCCTCCATAGTGGGCTTGTTGCTGGGGATGGGCTGGGCCGCGTACACGCTTCTACTGTGGCTGTCCACGCTTTGAAAGTAAGGGTGACTCAGCGCCGCGAAGGCCGATATCCTCCTTGAGGGGTTGAAGGCGAGGAATTGCTGCGGAAGACAGAATGAGAGACGGTTGGTTAAAATAACAAGAATGACCAGTCCATGGTAAACCTAATGAAAAACACCCAAATATGGTTTGTTATCAAGTATAAAGCAATAATACAAAATAAATAAAAAAGGTATCCACCAATAAGAGGGCCCGTCCTTGCTCTTCTATGTCCGGAATCAAGTCTTCTATTGGCTTAGGGGGCCGAGGGGTGAAGGCACTCTGTGGAAGGGCCACCTCCTGGGGCCAGTCCTCCACTGAAGGTACCCCGACAACACTGTGGGGTGATAAAGATCATCAGTGCGGCTCCAGTTCAGATCTTAAATATAATATAAATGCTTAAATAACTGGCAGCTTGTATGCATTTCAGTTGGTGAGTTTTGGAACGATGCAAAATGGTCATCGTGACGGACTTTTCGGAGAGTACAATAACATTGTTGGTATCTTTTATCGAGTCTAAAGAATCATGCAGGACCTCAGGAGTGGCCAGAGATCACAGGGTCGATGTTACTTACTCAAAAATCTTTCCCAGCTGATCAACATCTGAGTTTCCACGAAACAGCGGCCTGGGAAATGGAAAATAAAAACAGTTGAGTCTGAGTACTGCTGCTGAAACATTTCCACAAGTTTATGTCTATATAAAGAATATTGCACTGCTATAAAGTTAATGAATAAGTTTGAAACGCACATTGGCAGTGTGCAGCATTAGTTCTGATGTGAGCGTTGATGCCCACAGTGCACTGTGGATGACCAGACTTAAGATATAAGCTTTTGGCTCCAGGCGGAGAGGAATGTGTGACTCCGATGTGAACGTTTGAAGTGGCCGCACAGTCGCCGCTCGCAGATTGCGAGGCGGCGCTGGTCGTGGAGGGGAAGGAGGGAGGGATGAAAGGAGGGTGGAGAGCGACAGCGGGGCTGCTGGTGGTTCCTGCGGCTTTGGGCCGTCTTTTGCATGCCCGTGGGCGGCTGTGCCTGCCCTGGCACCCGCACAAATTCCAGTAGTCATCATCAGCACAGGGCTGCCGGGCCACCGCACAAGGCAGAAAAAGCCTATTTATCCCTTATGTGTGTCTGCTTTTGCTCTCTGTGTGAATGTGTGCAGGAAAGTGGGGGGGAGAGGCGTGTGAAAGAACAGTTGGATAATTTGAACAGAAAAAGAGGGATGGGAACTAGACCTGCCTGCTGACGTTCCTCTCAAAGGAAATGAGGAGGTGTTGTTAAAGACACGTCTTTCTTTGAGAAACCCTTTACCAATATGAGATGAGAATTCCTTTCAAACTAACAGTATGAGATGGTCTAAAGGGGAGCTGTATGCCTTTTTGTTCAATTGTTCTGTTTGTTTGAGATAATCAGTCGCCAGCAGATGTCAATGTTATGCAGGATACTGACACCTGTAGGTGTGCTTGTATGCATTTGTGTGTATGGATTCTGTATCCAGTCCTCAATACAGCCCAAGTGCAACCCCACTTAACTCCAGTCAGCAGTGGCTGGCTCGCCACCATGTGTTCCCTGTGTTGCAGGAAGCTTCACATAGCTGAACACCCACACTTTCCTACAGACTCAGACACTGGGATATTAGTCACTCAGGGGTATTTTGCACTTTCTTTCTTTATTCAGCGGCTCTCGATCACTTGCTTCAGATCAGGGGTGGAGGTGAGTTCAGATTTGTGAGGTCTCAAGCTAATGGAAGTCTATGTGGGTTTTTGTTGTTGTTGCACCACTTCTTAAAACATCTGGACATTTAGAGCTGATGTGGCCGAGGGTGTAGAGCAGTTGTCCTCTGACCAGAAGGTTGGCAGCTCGAATCCCAACCCCAGCAAGATACTAAAGCCCCTAAAAATGCCCCCTATCGGATGCTAATGGTAAGTTGCTTTGGATAAAGGCGTCAGATAAATGACATGTAGTATAATGTAATGTAATCTGACATTTAAAAACAGGACCACATACGCAGGTATTTTGGGGTAATGTGCTGCACTGAGGTTCGAAAGCCTACTGTTGCCAAGTATGTATGAAGAAGAAGAGAAAAAAAAATTCACCTACAGTTAAGTCATCATGCCAAAACAAGTAGGGCTGATAATTCCGAGAGGTCCATTTTTAAACCTGGAGCTGTTTGTCGGTTTGTTGGAGGAGGGATGACTGGATTCACATACTGCCGACCACTGGCATGCACACACAATCTACAGTGGAGTGCAAACGCAACAGTCGCACACACTCGAGCAAGCACACACATGCACGCACAAAAGGGGCATCTGCACGTGCATTTGTGTGCACATACAAATGCGCATACACCCACAGACGGATGGCAGTTAAAGGAGGACTGAGAATGGGTTGGGATAGGCAGCTGAGTAACGCTTCCTTTAGTGCCAACACGGCTCTGTCCCACATTCCACTGAGACAACCTCTGGAATGTGTGCATGAGTGCATGTGCGAGTGCATGTTTGCACGTGAGAGTGTCAATCTGTCCGGGTGGGAAATGAAGAGAAAGAGAAATAGAGGCTGAAAATGTCTTCTTCGTGTGTTAAAGCTCGAGTCAGTGTGAAGTGAGTGTGGACATGTAAGTTTGTGTTTGACTGTACTGTACAAATGAGTGCGTGTGTGTCTTTGTGTGAAGCATGCACACACACCCACATGCACGCGGGTGTGCACCGTTGGGGATTTATCAATCGAGCAGCAAAGTGTGAGAAAGTCAACACGGATGTGGGGCCTTTTGCGGACCATTAACGCAAGACGTTCAACCTTTTCGATTGGAGGAATGTCAACAAGCAGGCGCTCTCATTCACTGGAATCATGACTCACCCTGACACTATCCCAGTCATGCAGATGCAGACTTGCATGATATTTGCTCAAATTCCTTTCACAACAAGTTTCCAACTCCTCTCTACAGTACATAGTCATTAAAAGAGATTTTTTTTTTACAATGGCAGGTTTGACTGTGAAAGTGGAGAAGAGGAGGCTTGAGGGGAAAATGCTTTTGAAGTTTCATGAGTCATAACCAAAAATGTTCTGAAGTTAGCTTTGCACTTTTCTGACTTGCAACATTAGATGACAGGGTCACTGCTTCAATGGAGCTGCGACATGGGACAGAAAATATGCAGCATCTTCCGGCTGCTTGTTTAGTCCGGCCGTCAAAAACCAAGACATCTAGTTGATTGACAAGAATATAAAAACAAAGCAGTGATGGGGGGTTGTACTTGAGCTGTCAACGATTCTAATCTCCACTTCTACAAAACTGCAAATCAATAAAACAGTGCTCTTGTTCAGCACTTTCCCCTCAATCGCCTCTTTTCTGCGCTTTCTTTCACTGCTGCTCCCAGGTGCCCTTTAATCTCTAACAGGTGGCCTTTTAAAAAGCCATCTTAATCACCTGCAGAGAGAGAGAGAGAGAGAGAGAGAGAGAGAGAGAGAGAGAGAGAGAGAGAGAGAGAGAGAGAGAGAGAGAGAGAGAGAGAGAGAGAGAGAGAGAGAGAGAGAGAGAGAGAGAGAGAGAGAGAGAGAGAGAGAGAGAGAGAGAGAGAGAGAATGTTCTCTTTATCACCATCAAAGGGCTTTGCCTTGAATCCACCTTAAGGCAAAGTTGGAAACACACACAAGCTTTTTACAGCTCATTGTGTCAGGGTAAGAGAAGAAGTACCCTAACCCAGACAACACAAACACACACAGGTTTACCAAGATATCCTTATTAGGACTTCCCATTTACTTTTATTTAAGCATGACCAATTCAGGCCCAACTCTAACCATAACCGTACCACAATTCGCATTCAACCACTAAACTTAATCAGGTTAGGTCTTGCCACATTAGAGATGGGCTTTAGTCCCCATGAGGTCTACTGGTCCTGACAAGGTCAGTGTTTATACTGGGAATGGCTACACAAACACACACACACACGCCTGCAGCGCACACACACACCTCTCTCTGCTATCAGACAAGATAGGATTGCCAGCAGTTCACTTTGTGTCTGCTTTCTACAGGAACACTATATTCTCTTCCGCACATATTAAAAACACGTTGCTGTTGTTTCATGACAGTCCCTCGTTGGCAAGAGGGAAGGATGTTCATGTCTGAATTGGATTCAACATGTTTGACTGTATAAACCCAGTCACCTCTCTACTGTATTAAGTGCAATGACTAGCAGCCGATACTCCAACTTCACCTTTACGCTACTGGATAAACAGGCGACACAAGCCGGTGAATTGTGCCACCAACATCCATTTGGAATCATCTTTACAGCAGGCTGCCAAATAAAGCTTTAATGACCTTACACACATTTGCACCAGCTCTGTTTGAGAAGGACAGAGTGGGGAAGGATGCACCAACATTCGTTTCCACTGGAACAGGTTCAACTCCTCAAAGAGGTGAATGTGGAAAACACTGAGTGCAAGTTTTCTGGCCAATAACAAAATAAAGTACAAGTACATCAGAGTAAAAATGTGGAATATGGCCAAAATGGCCACTAAATGCAAAATAGCAGGCTTCCTGTTGTGTTTTTCCAATTGCATCTAAAGACTTTTTTGTTTGTCTGGTCATGATACACCTGTATATTGATTTTTGTGAAGACCGGTCAATGTGAACACGTTCCAGGGGTTTCGGGGGCACCGTTGAGCCATTTTGCAACGCCCATTGAAAATTCCTTCAGAATACGTACATTTTCACCACTTTCTATTTTGGAAAGTGGAGAATTTGAGCATGTTAAAGCCCTCAAAAAGCCAATTCATTTGCCTGAATAATAATAATAATAATAATAATCCTTACAATTTCAATAGGGTCTCACCAGACACCTTTGATGTCTGTGCTCGGGCCCTAATAAACCTTAGTCTCAAATAGCTGAGAACAGCTTCAACTCCCCATGATGCCATGTTTCTATAGGAGATTCCCTCATTTGAAGGTTTGCTAGTATCCAACAAGTCTCAGATTGAGACTGACAGCAATGTACAATTGAGTTTAGGGGCCAAATTGAAGAAAAAAAAAGGGAAAGTCAAAGGAAAGACATTCATAATATTACAGGAACAATGTTTTATCAACTGTGGAGAACTAATTCTTAATTTACTTTTAAAAAAAAATACATATTACAAGAGTAAATATTGGAAAAAAGTCAATGACCAAGAATAAAGTCGTTATTCATTAAGATTAAAGTCTGAATAACAGGAGAGTAAAGTCACAATTTTTATAAGAAAATCAATTTGGAATATAACGAGACTAAAGTCGGAATAATACAAGAGTGAAGTTGTAAATTAAGGAGAAAAAAAAGTCATAATATTACGAGAATAAAACTGTAACTTCAGCCCTTTCAGCAATCAGCAGCAAGGTGAACTCGTGCTTGTTGTGGTTCACCTGCTTCTGGATCCACGATCTCATTGGTTCTTGAGAAAGAATCTGCTGTCATTGTATTGCACCTCTCATGTAATTTTCACCTGTCTGCATTCTGCACGGCAACACAACCGCTTCACCCTGTGTCACCCTTGTGCCGCTTTACATTCCCACTGAGCCCAACGTGCAATACATGTGTGGCTCTGCAAGTCTGGGTGTGAGGACGGTTGGGGAAGGAAGCATAAACTACAGGCAGGGCTGCTCTTCCTGGCACTTAGCCCTACCTCAGAGAAACCGTTCTTATCTACTCCTCAGCACACCAGTACAAGCTGGCTGGGTCCCAGCTCTTTGGAATAAAAGACCAATTTCTAAAACACACAATGAGTAATAGAATGTTAGATTGATGCCACAAGGACAACATTTGTCCGCACGCCCTGGAGAAGTCATTTTTTCTTGCATAAGCAGGCAGTTGAAGGTTTTTTTTGGTACTTTATTAGCCTGGCTCTCCAGTGTGTGAAGTTCGTTAGACCACAAACTGACAAATACCTAGACCAAGAAGCAGAATCGTGACTCGCAATGCTGCGACCACAGCAGGCAGCCTGCCATTACTGCAGTGGTTCGATAAGGCAACTGAAATGTGATTCCTCAATGCTCACAGGGGCATTTGACAGGTGTCATTTAAGGAAGCGGCGACAAGTTTAAGAAACACCCAAATAACTGATCCTGTTATGACGACAGTTGGCTTTTTAAATGGGAAATAAAAAGTTAATGCTGTGGAGCATAAGCAGAAGAAGGGGTCTCTTCTCGGTGGAATTCTTATGGTCCGACAAACGCCACGTGAATAAAGTCAATTGACCAAAGATCAGGGACATTTTCCCTAAATTATATGTATCAGTTTTCACTTCAACCATCAAATCACCTAATAGGAAGGAGAAGATGGCAGATGACTGATATAAGCTCTACAGTCAGACTTAGACCCCCACACCTTGTACTAACATCCGCCTTGAATGGTCGGATCACAAGACAGCAGCTCTGAGTACATGTGTGAACGCAACCAAATGCAATCCGATCCCCTTCATGGCGAGTCTGGGACACAACGTGGCAAACATAGACTGTATTTAAAGACAACATGAAAGCTAATTGAAAGTAAAGCCAGAGTGTCTCGATCACCACCTGGTGGCTGATTGCAGTAGAGCTCATACATCCTCCCTGCTCCATGTTAGTTGATGGGGCATGGACCAAAATGAAAGATGGTTTCTGTCATTTAAGGGTAGTTTTTATCCACCCTCATCTTATCTAGCTCTTATCTTATGTTATTTATTCTGGTAAGTTTGGTTTTAATTAGTTATTGGATGCTATAAAAACAGGGGGCAACATCGGCAGGACCTCGCTACCCGGCTCTATTCTCCGATCAGACTCCCGCGCAGACTCCTAATGCGAAGCATTGCCACATTCTTATTCGGGTATTTTAGCTTCATTTCTGGATAGTAGGGGGAGGAGGAATCATGTCGTCCTAACCCTTTATATACAGTCTTTGGTGGGAATATTCTTTCAGCTGTGTGAATGCTAATGCATCCCGAATCAGACGGATCAAAAACAGCATCATTTGGTTATTGCAAACCTGCCTCCTTTTGCATATAGAGCAAGGAAGTGCGATCCTATCACAACAGACGTACTTAGCGCCATCTGCATGCGATTGGATCACTCCGGACAGATACAACCGGGTCTGAACAGGACCCTGGCCTCACTCATATGAGAAAGGATATATCTAGTGTATGGGCATGCCTTGGTGGATTAAGAGCCAGCTTGTATGTGGCAAATACACTGTGCCAAGTTTATGTATGTTTCATTTCCCAAAAACTCATCAGCAGCTGAGGTATAAATGTCATGTGTAATTGTGAAAGCAGAAGACAGACAGGATACAGCAGCGGGCGACTGAGGGGATAATTCGCAAATAATGGCATGTGAATAGTGAGTGGTGGTAGTTTGGTTGCCGACCTCTAAATCCCTCCCCTCATCTCCGAGTTTTTCTGATTTATTTCCCCAGATCTAATGGGTCTGGTGCCGGGCTCACTGAGGGACGCTTTCCCCAGTGGAAAAAAAAAGACAGGCCAAATCAGAGCTTTCTCCTCAAAGATCCCCCTCTTCTGTTTCCATGTTTTCCTCCTTCATCTTCTCGGGCTTTCCAAGAAATCTGTTCTAAATTCACTGATAAGACTACACATGTACAAACTGTGTCCCTGGGTTTTTTCAGTTTATCATTTCAGTCAAAGCGTCTCCGGTTTGCTCCGTGTGTTTCCTGCAGCTCTCACCTTCTCCTGAACATCTCAGCAAAGATGCAGCCGACGCTCCACAGGTCCACTGGTGTAGCGTAACTGGACTGAAGCAGCACTTCTGGGGCTCTGTACCACAGTGTCACCACCTACACACACACACAGCAGAAACAGGTTGAGACACAATTGCTGGAGTTTACATGCAAAGACAGACAAACACACACATCTCTTGTACTTTCTTCCTGTGTAATTTGAAGTCACTGTCTAGGGAGGGGTCTCACTCTCTCTCAGACACACGCACACATGCACGCGCACATGCACACAGGGTAATGCTTCTCTGTTCCCATCTTAGGCTTACGCAAGGTATGATGTCATATCTGGCAGGACAAGATTCACTGCTCCTGTTTTGGTGTAACCACGTCACACAGTCTTTCCACATTAATCCACCAGGGTCACGCAATACTGTGCTTGCGCATGCAGAATTATATATCGCTTTATTAAGTGCGCTACTTATTACAATAATGAACAAAACATCAGTTTAAAAGGTGTACATGAAGAGATAATGGGTCGACTTTGGCATCAACAATCCCATCCTTCCTCTTACTCCTGCCAAAATAGAAAAAAAACAACTTCCTGTTTTGCATCAAGCTACCGTACACACACCTGAGGTATAACGTGGCCATTTTGTGCCACTTAGCCCAGAGCATGGTTTTCAAATTTGTCCCTATAACTCTATTAGGAGCTCTGAGTGTGTTTGTGTGTGTGTGTATATGTGTATGTGTGCGAGTGTGTGTGTGTGTGTATATGTGTGCGAGTGTGTGTGTGCGTGTAGCCATGGCCTGCAGGAAAGCAGCAGCATTGTTAACAGCTACAGTAGGGAAAGCCTCCAGACAAAACTCACTGACCCCTAGTATGAGAGTGGACCGGTTCCAGGTGCTTTCCTTAACTCCAGATTTTTCCAGCAGCTTTTGGCTGCAGTCCCCCCTCCAGGCTGTGCAGAGCACTTATCGGGATCTCAGAGTCGGAGGTGAGTGTTTGTAAGCAAAGCGTGTGCCGTGTCACCTAGATATCTTTCATTAGATGCTCGGACTCTCTGCAGGGAAATGCGGACACGGTGCCCTCATTAGACGTTATCCACAGGCTCGTAGGGGTAATGTGAGGTCAGTATCTTGAACAGGATGTTCATGGCCAAATATGAACCATTAAAGAGGGAAGCAGGTCCTCGCTTATGTGCTCAAGTGCCTCATGAGAAGTCAGATGGAGTCAGCACTTGCATAACTTTATGGTTCACAGGCTTTTGGACATGATTCTTTCACTAGGGGAGGTTGATGACTTCAGTTTTACATGTGTTGATCAGTTGTTTTTTATTAATTCTGTCCAAAGAATTTTTGTGTGTGTGTGTGATTTTTCTCCCTGGTCTTTATTAAGTTTATTTGTTTGTACTTCCTATGGAAGAAAGCATAGCTAGCTGTCCGGCTCTATGTTTGGCAATACATGCATAGAGTCAGGTGGTCCACTTCTTTCAACACTGAGACAACAGCTATTACATTTATTGTCAAATTAAAAAAAATGTGTCTTTCTATAGACATAAAACCCTTTGGTTAGTTATTGTGTATCAGTGGTAGCACCATAGACTGTATAAAGATGGACGACCCATCTGCACTTACTCCTTATATCTAGAAATGAAGCCTAATATCTGGAGTAGTAGCTAGTAGCTACGAGGATTGAGCCGCTGTCTCGAAGTACCAACATTGTATAAAAACAGTCTCTATTCAGTCAATCATGATGTTTCCCCCCAAATTCCTATGGCATCGAATAGCTAATTATTACCAAACAACACTTTTAGATTACTTCCCTCCATATCCCATCAACAAACATGGAGGAGGCAGGCTTTAGTGCCGCAGCCAGATCCAAACACCTCACTTTTAGAGAGCCGTCATATTTTTCATCTTTATATACAGTTAATGGGTTGCACCCACCTTCAAATAAAACACTCAATGAAAAATACCATTAATCTTTAGTCAGACGCTAAAATAATTGACTTAAGGTGTTTGCTTTACAATTGCATAGCATGATGGCGGGAGATTTGGTCACAATTTAATTTGAATGCCAAATAGTAACCTGATTGAAAACATGTATGTCTCAATCTGCAAACTGTGTGATGAAGTCAAGAGCATCTGGTGTTAATACTTCCATCAGCAGTGTGAGGCTGCCCGCAGCAGAATCTCATGTTTGAGATCAAAGTAAGTGCAGATATTAAGCGTCTTGTAAAATGTCTGGTGCAATCTGGAGTAATGTGCGCCTGCATCATTATCTGCAGATACTGTGAGACACATCGTTTCTAGCACATTTTCCGGCGTAATCGGTAACACCGGTGTTGTTAAAAGTTTCATACCCGGTGGGCAGTGTTCCACGCCGCAGCATCCCATATCGTCATGAGCAGGATTTCATTCTGATGTTAGCATTAGGTTGAGGGCACCACTGTGTCTAAGTGCAGCGCCTGAAAACTGCTAGGATGGCTGGAGACTGTTCAGCTGCTTTCAGACAGGCACTGAACCCTAGACGTTTCCTGAACTTCGCTGAATGTAAATGTCCGAGTCGGTTGCTCTGGACATTCAACTTTTTCAGAGTGAGCAAATGGAGAATACAGCGGGAAAATGTCGAGTGGGCGCATTGAGGACGTCTCGAACACGTGACAGACACAAAACTGAAAAAAAAAAAGAAAAAAAAAAGAATACAGGATGAAAAAGGAAGAGCACTCCGAAGATGTCAACAAGACAACGAGATTCAAGAGCTCTTAGCGATATGGGCTGATGCCTGCGTCAATGTGCTGTTTACAAAAACGTGTGATTTCTGCAAAAGATTTTTTATCTTCATTTGTGCATTTCATCAGAAAAGATATTTGGTAGTCAAACTGTCTGCCCTGATCATTTGAAAGTAAAAAAGATTATATTATTTCACAGTAATGTCAACAAAACTTTTAAACCATAAGGATTTAATAAGCCACGAATGACAAAGAAAACATTTATTCTTGCAGAATACTCCTGACGGTCTTTGGAAGCAGCTCAAGTACCAACAATGAGTTAAGTTACCAGGCTCTGGGGCATTATTTTATTACCCACCTGCCCCAGAACTCAATGCAACAGGGGCTCCATTCATAATTACAGAGTAAGGGGGGGTAGGGTCATTGAGTTAAACCTACAATCTGACCAAACATTACCCCGTGCTGGAATTCTTCAGCCAGGCGCTCAACACACGCTGATAAGAAGAATAAAAAGTTCAGTCATGTTACTTTTTTCTTCTAAAATGAATGACGCTATTAATAGAGCCCGGGGCTGCGTTTTGCAGATGTGTGACACTTTCTCATCTCCTGCTTCCTGCTTTAGTGGAAATAGGGAGGAAGTTGAGGCTCGTTGGCCACGATGTGTCGGCCGAGACACGTGACCAGAAGTGAGACACACGCTCTCAGAATGAACAGAGCAACTGTTTGGATCACTGAAGGCTTTTTAGAACAGTGAAACCTCAAAGAAAAAACATGAATGGGAGATGAGTGGCTGGCCCTGAAGTCATGCAACCAAATGTCACAGTTTTTTTTAAACATAGGAAAACTGAAGACTGCATAGTTTTGATTTTCTAAGATTTGAATATGCTTCTTTGATTTTATCTGTACATTTGCTGCATGTGCTTAATTTAATATCTATTTTGAGCACACAGCATTTCAATGTTACCAGAAAAGAGACACAAACGTCGCTTTAAAATGAGGATGGATGCATAAAAGGACTTAATGACCCAATCGACACCTTCCTGTGAGTCTTGCAGCTAAATGCATGTGACTTCAGTTAAGTGCAAAGATGCTGAAGCTCTGCACAGTCTGAGGTCAGAGCTCTTACGAACACACAAGCCTTCTAGGAAGAACCACAGATGTAGAACTCGGGGTATATCTGCAACACAGAGTTATTCGAAAACCACAAGTGCAGATTATGGCATATATATATATATATCACACAATCACAAGTTTGGATGTACTCGCATACACGCTGGAGGACAGACACGTTTATTGCAATCTGAAATGACACCCTGACTATATATATACATATATACATATGTTTGATGTGGTACTTTTAGGTCTTTCAGGCTATCCTGCTTTAAAAAGAAAAATGCATGAATCTAAAGTCCTGTTATCAAGTGCATTTGTTGATCTGTGTTTTTAGTTGCACATAAAAATATATTGATGGTGTAAATGATGGACTGGGGCTCATCTATTATTTTCACAAGATTCTTTTATGAATACGACAATTCAGTCTCTAGCTTCACAGACAACACTTATAGTAATAATAAGTTTGATTTAGAAAAATTGATAGAATAAAAACAATAGCTGGGGATAATGCAACTAGTGGTCATAAGCCTTTGTGAGCATCACTTCTCACTTACAGTGTACTAGCCATTAACTTCATAAACAAAACCAAGTTAACTGCTTTCCTTTACTTAACGCTGCCTAATATTCGAAAAATGATTAACTGTCGAGCCCCCCAACCCTCAGTGTGCTCATCTTCTTTTTCCAAACAGTCTCACCCTTTTATCCCCACCCCTCTCCTGCAATCTCCTGTTCACTCTCTACAAAACCATCCTTCCCTGTCTGTTCCTCTAAGCCGCTGCGTCTGTAAGCAGTTGGAGAGCCTCTTATGTCCACGAATGCACTTTGATCATACACTCACATCTGTTGTACCAAATATCTGAAACGAATATTACCCTGGCAAAAAGAACAGGCTTCGAGCTACGGCCTCACCACGCGTCCACTTACAGGGAGATGATCACAACACGTAGACGGTTATAAAAAGAAAAAAGGGACGTGCTCCAGTTGCAAAGTTGCTTTTTCTCTGTCCTTTCCCTTCCTCTTCTTCTGACTACGTTTGCATTCCTTCTCCCTCACCCCTTCGATTCTCTGTTCTGCTTCACATCTCCCTTCATTACCCTCGGCCTCCTGCGTCCATGCAGGCTGCGTGAACAGACACCCATGCGAGTGTGCTGGACGGTCAGAAAGAGAGACAGTGAGTCAGCCGCAAAAGTGCACGACGCAGCGTTTTGCTCTCGGGTCATGCGGCCGCTTTGCATTTTCTCGCCCCTGTCTCCCTCTCTTCCACTCCTCGTGGCTATACAGTAAAAGCTGGAGGTGGTCAGATAAAGCCGGGGGAGGAATGAAAACTGGGAGAGCTGCAGTTGCAGGGAGAAGTGTGAGAGGCTGACTCTAGATTAAAGGACAACATTCTGGAAATTCCTTACTGCTGAGAGCATCCTCCCCCGCCTCTCCCCCCCCCCCCCCCCCCCCACGGCTGCGCTCTCCTCCGCTTGGTGGAGGAAATGGCCTCTCCTGCCCCAGAGGACCTCCAGACCTCCTGGGCTGGACCTCCAAGGCCGGTCTGACATGCAGCATCCGGGCCTGTGCCACCACCAGCGACGCCCGGTGCACGCACTGCGGGGGGGGGGGGGGTGAACGACAATGGGAGTGCATGCATGTGAGCGCGGGGGCGTGTGGTTGGTGTTCTGTGCTCCCACGTGAGAGAGCACCTGCTTTCTGCCTGGGTGAAAGTGCATGGATGCCAAATGCTTTTGTTAAGAGTGTCTGCGAATGTATGCAAGTTATCTGGAGCATGCGTTTGATGTTTCTTAAAAAGGTCATGTTGGTTGAATTACAGTTTGGGACATATCTTTGAGGATTTAGTTCTGATCAGTGATTAGAAAGTAGTTTCCCTTAATTATTGAGGTCTGGAGCACATGGCAGCATCTGGAGGGTTCAGTTCCAAACTATGTGATTTAGAAAGTTTGATTAAAGGAATTGAACACTAATTCACGAAGAATAATTCACCAATTCCTAAATGTGGTATGTTGACATATGTTTTCACATCATTTTGAAGTGCAATGTCCATTTTGTGCAATAACTAAAAGTCCACTCTTGAGTATTTATTAATCTCACACTTATTGGTATTGTAGTCTATTTTCAGTTTTTGGCTTGAATTTGCATAGTTATTCAGAAGTAGAACTAAATCAAATTTTAGTTTGAAAAATGACAGTAAAGACTTTTCTAATCTACATCATTGATCATTTTTAGTTTTTCTCAAACTCTAAATCAAAAAAGATTGATACTATTCTCATGTCTTTTTGTCAAGCTATCGTGCTTAACATCCAGAAGGAGAGAAGCATCCAGCCGCCTTGCTTTCCAAAGGTAACTAAATCAGTCCATGTAAAGCTCACTAATTGTATGTTGTCTTTGTTTAAACCAGTAAAACCAGACTTTTCAAGCTTTGGACCGAGATAAGTAAGGTGTTGTCCCCTGTGTCTTAAAGCAGAGCCAAGGTAATCACCCGCTGGCTCCAGTTTCATGTTCAGTTTACAGACACACAAAATGTATATCTTTCTGAAATGTATAAAAGAGTTCCTATGACCTGCTTGAAACTCATTTAAAACCCATCTGCTTGTCTGACCACTTGTAACCCCCCCCCCAAATCATCACACGTGTGAACATGCTAATTTGTTCTTCTTTTATCTGGCCGTCTTGAAGCTGATGCTGCACCTTTTCTGGCTCGACGTTATGACATGCATTTCACTTCTGGGTGGTGGCACGTAAACAGCCATTAAACCTTTGCGTACTTATTGTTTTTTTTTACATCTTGGGCATCATGCAGAATGCAACACTGGCAAGAGAGTGAGGTTTCTGATGTGTTGGTTTCTGGTGCGTCTGTGAGATCCCACATGACTCCCCAGGGGAACAATAACAGAAAGGCAAACTCATCTACTGGCAATGAGAAAGAAGTCAATCGCCTTTGTTGGTGGATTTACCCATGTTAAAAAAAAATGTGTTTACCTGCTAATTTTGGTGAAAATTAGGTAAATGAAAATAAGACCCATGTTGAACTAAATCTGAATTATTCTTAAAATCATTGGCAGAGTGTGAGGAACACGCATTCCTTCACCACCAGGGCCGTGACACAAAGGTTTTCCTGTCACTCTCCCTTCTCAGTGACCCGACGCCACGAGGACGACTGAGGCCAGGGCTCGGGGCTGCAGCACCGGAGGCTCTGGGGCTGATGGAGCTTGGCCAGGGGCCATGTTTACATTCTCTCTCACTGAGGAAGGCCAGGATGAAAGAGCACCACTGCACACACACACACACACACACATCCTCTTTCCACACATACACACACACACACGTACTTTAGATGCACCAGAGGCCACATTATTGTTGTAATCGAATCAATGAGAACATAATTAGAAGTTTCAACTATACGCAGTTACTGAATAAAAAAGAAACAAAACTGCGGAGCGGTTCACTCTCTCAGGTAAATAGCTCGACTGTTCCCTGCTCCGAGTCTGAGGCCAGAACTTGATTACATTCCTGAAAGCCATCCGCCGCTAATTAAAGTCGTCCTAAGTGAATCTCAGGAGAAAGGAGAGAGGCTACGGAGGGTATAGGCAGACCACATATGGGAGAAGCAGCGGATGTTATAATAATAATAATATGAGCAAAACTATGCACACTGAGCACAGTGGAGCTGAGGCTGTGATGTTGTGTCTCCTGAGAGGCCCCATTCGATGCTCCAGCAGTCAGCCATGTTGTAAACACCATTATTTCACTCCTCCCCACACTTTCCCCTCTTTTTCTGCAAAAAGGACAATTTACAGGCGCAACAATGCCGCTGCACCGGGCCAAGAAAGGACATGAGTTGAGAAAAGAGGGACAGAGAAGATTTAAGAGAGAGAGAGAAACAGAGCGAAAGCGAAATGAAGGGGAAAGGTAGACTGAGAGAGAGAGAGGGAGAGGGGGGGATGCAGAGCCAGAAAGAAAAGTGCAAGAGCAGCACACAAACTGTATACAGTAAAACAAAAAAAGGGGGGGCACCACAACTGTTGCCAAAGTATGCACAGCGTACAGGAATGCAGCATGGGGCCCTCGGCAAGCGAAACAAAGACAGCACAGTCAGTGGCTCTCTCTCCCCAGTGCTACCACATCCGCACATCATTAGCTGGAAAATTCCTGATATATGCTGTAATTTTTTCTCTTTTTTTTCTTCCTCCTCTTCCTCTTGCCTTTGCTGGTACAGACAAGGCCTTAATATCCAGATGCAGTGTGTGTGAGAGAGAGAGAGAGAGAGAGAGAGAGAGGGAATGCACATGCACACACTGATCAGTTCACCCTTTTCTACTGCGAAGAGACGATCAACAATTAATACAGTGTATTGTAGCATGTGCCTGTGTGTGTGTGTGTGTGTGTGTGTGTGTGTGTGTGTGTGTGTGTGTGTGTGTGTGTGTGTGTGTGTGTGTGTGTGTGTGTGTGTGTGTGTGTGTGTGTGTGTGTGTGTGTGTGTGTGTGTGTGTGTGTGTGTGTGTGTGTGTGTGTGTGTGTGTGTGCGCGCGCGTGTTGGGAGACACACGGGCCGGCTCTGTGCATGTGAGCATATGCATTAACATTTATAACAATGTATGTGATTGAATGTGCTTGTGTACAGTGTATCCCTGTTACTGTGTGTGTGTGTGTGTGTGTGTGTGTTTGCTCATGTCAATTTGAGGCCAGCCCCTCTGCTTCAGCCGGCTCCAGTCAAAGCATAGAGGAGGACTTTTCCTATTTTTTCCCCATGCGGAGCCATTTGAGGAGATATCTAAACATTCCCAGAGAGCGCTGCACGTGCTCCCCTGCGTGCAGTGCAAGGGTTTCCCCCCCTCTCTCCCTCGCCCTACTGCTGCCTTTCTTTCTTTCCTCCTTCCTTTTGCTTCTTTCAACCGGTAGAGTAGAAACACATTGTCTGGCAGAAGAGCAGATTCACAGACACGACTGTCCAGTTCATCCATGGTCACCACGAAGCAGCATGTTTTTCAGATGACAAAAAACCTTCATGAACAAGCATGCAGTTTGCCCTTATCTGCAATATTGTCACTTAATTGTAAGTTAATTTTCAAAACACGCCACAAGTGAGAAAGCACAAATGTTTATTTTTCCCAGAACACTGGTCTTAGTATTTAAACAAGACCCCCCCAAAAAATGGGAAACACCTCCACGGTGAGAACACAGATCCAGACTGAATCCGGTCCGGCTGCTCTTGAAAGCTTTGTATTGTTGCTCTGCTGCTGGAGCGCGGGGCAGGAAATCTGGTTTCAATTTGTTTAATGTCGTCTGAGATATGGCTGTCTTAATTTGGTGAACGTGGTGGGAGGGCTTTAAGTAATGGGGATGTGGGGGGGGGGGGGGGGTAGAATAAGGAAAATACCGTTGATCAGGTGACAATTTGACTCCTCTGCATCTCACCAACCTACTGGAAACTATGACTAGGAAAATACTAGTCAAAAAGATAATAATGGTGGTAATCAAAGTCTTTGGTTCAGTTAGTCATATATGAGAAAACAAGATTTCCTTAGCTCAGATACAAAACTATTTATTCAATTGATATATGAATAGTTAGAATACATCTTGTCATCTCCTGCTAACTATGGCAACACCTCTGTTTATTTTGGTTCCAAACTAGAAAAACACATCAACAGCTGACTAACATAAGTCTGGTGGCATTCCCCTTGGGTTTTCTAAATCCAATTTGACGGGCAAATCCATGCACATGACATGCATGAGTGTAGGAACTAATGGGCTTCATGGGACCGTCCAGTCATCCTCGAATTATAATGGTTGCCAATGTGTGGATGGAGGAGATGGAAATGACCACCGGGCTCAGGTTACTGGAGGTTATCCGTGTGTGTGTGTTTTGAAACAGACACCTGACCTACACTTTACTCCTCCTTTCTGTGAGAGTCAATGTGAGGCTGTAGCAGGAATATTTCCAGAAAATCCCAAGTTGATAACATTATTAAACATGCCATGGACGTAAAATATGAAAAAATTAAAATAGAAATTTGAAAGAGGATGAGATTGGAGAGTCTGCCTCCTGAGTGCTCCAGAAATATTCCTGATGTTGTGAAAGCGTCGGACATTTTACAGAGTTCATATCTGAAAAACGTCTCTAGATAAACCTTCACTGATGTGCTTATTTACTTCAATATTTACATATTGTTTTAGAGTAATATCTTTGCAGTGCACTAATGTGACATGGTGCAATGCAAGAAGCAGCCGACTGATTGGAAAGAAGGGCTTATGAACTGGAGTTCTCGGGACGACATCTTAGTTAAGTCTCACAAACTTAAGAGCAAGTAATCAATATCAAGTTAGGATCTATTTTGAATTTTATTTTTTTCATCCCTCGACTTTGACTAAGCTTACTCCAACTTATATGGTGGAAGATTTAATTCTTACATTAAATTGAAAATAAATCGAGGTCTTTATGATCCAACCCAATTCTGCAGCAGTATTTAAATAATAAGTCATGTTTTAACTCTCTGTACACAAAAGGATTTCTTTGATGCCGCAAACTTTCCTGGGCTGCATTTTGAACAAACATTTGCTGTAGCATTTATTCATAATTCAAACAACATCAAAAGAAAAAGTTTTTTCCCTCGAGTGCTTTGGCAGGAGTGGGGCCTCGGTGGGACGGCCCGGGAAAAGATCCTTCTCCACTCTTATTCTGGTATGTCACATTAACCCATGAGCTTCTCCCATCTGCCCGTCACTCACGCCGGCACAATGAAGCTGTCGGCCAGACTGGGGTCATTAAAAAACCATCAACAAAGCAACAAACCCTGAGGGACTTGGCAGGGGCCGCCTAATCTGGACCCCTGTACCAACCCAATGGGTGGTCTCTCCCTCTCTCTCCCTGGGAGGGTGAAATATGTAAAGCATGGTAGGTGAGCGATTTCGATAGAGCCATCAGTGAAACACAACCATGCGCAGACTCCACACGTTTCTTTTTATGTATATACAAACACATTTTGTGTCAGTGACATATGAACACGCCAGCTCGCTCCTATGTGAGAAAGCTACTTCATCACAAAAAAGAGAAGTTCGACAGTCATCAGCAGAAATGGCCGAGGGTGCAACTTTACGCAAGAAGAAAAACAAACGAGATGAGGAGTTGGGGACACTTTCTGACAACTTCATGCAAATGCTCGCTCCGACCGTCTCGTCATACTAGAAGTGCTAAATGATTCACTTTGAAAGCGAGAGAGAAGAGTCGCTTAAGCAACAGCATTTCTCCAAAAGCCCATCTGTCTGCCAGTAACAGTGGCATTAGGTGACTAAATAAGTAACTGCTGGGCTGTTGGGCAAAGGGGAAGATCCTCTTAAAAAGTGTGTGTGTGTGTGTGTGTGTGTGTGTGTGTTTGTGTGTGTGTGTGTGTGTGTGTGCTCTGCATACAGTGTAGATTATCTGCTTTTATTAGCAAGAGGAAACAATGAATGGATGAATGGAGGCCGTGTGTGTGTGTGTGTGTGTGTTGGAGAGATAGGGGGATTCCAGACACAGGAACATTCATCCGGAACCAAAGATCCTGTGCTCACGTTGCATGCATGAAATCTCACTCACACACACACACTTTTTTGTGGCCCAATCTGTATGACCAAGGAAGGATATGTGTGTGAGTTTGTGTGCAAGATTTACATGTTGTGTGATTTTGTGTGTGAGTGTGTAGGACTTGATATCAGTCACTCATATCTAAAAGGTGAAATCCCGGGTAAGCATTCTTCTCTCGACGAAGTGTCCCCGTCGAGTCATAAACGAAGTAGAAACCACACTTGTGCTGAATATTGTGTAACTCTACAAACTGTTGGGTTGGGTATGACTTCCTCTGAGACGGAGCTGTGTATTATCACCGATCCGAGTGATGAATGACTCACATTACAAATGATAATCATAAAAAATTACCCTTGATAATAATACTGAGAAACTGGGATCTGGGCTAAAATCAGACGTTACTCAAACGGAGAACACCCTCGAAATAAATGTTTAAAACTCGCCCCCTTCCAACTGACAATCAATCAATCGTAAGATTTTTATCAGAACTTCCTTATAACGCCCGTCTTAAAAGTGAAAGCACCTGCCGTAATATTCACTTCTGACAGTTAACCCATTTTTACATTACATCCGTGATCAAATTCAATTCAAAACCTTCATTTATTAGTCACTCTACACTAATGTCTAAATAAAATGTATGTTTCTTGTGATGTGAGGTTTGACTTGGCTTCTTGAGATCTACTATTAGACTTTTTCTGTTCATTTGATTGTGAAAAAATGTTATAACCATAATATGTGAACAAAAAACTAATATTTTTATAAGTGTGCCAAGATGAACCAGCTTGATCAGGAAATTCTTGTTTTAGTTGTACAATATGTGACTTCAGCCACTAGGGTGAAAACAACGCCATCAAAACAATTACAGAAGACAAAATTTGAGTCGTGAGGCAGTGTGGGATCATGGGAGTTGTTGTCTTCGCCACCGTTGCCAATGAGAATATAACTGATGCCACCAGGGTGCAAATAATCTTCTCAGATGAGCTAACCCATTTTAGTTTTGTTCAAGTTACCCAGCAGACGACAATGAGTCTATGTAATCCATCATGGGACCAATACCAAAGTGGAAGGAAAATACAGCCAACTGGCTAACTGGCTAGCAGCATGTTTCTCTTTCTAGACTGAAGATTTTCACTGCTGCTGGATTTCATGTTGTCACCAGCACCTAAATCCATGTTTCTAATTGAACCAGAATGTCAAGTCTTACAATCCTTTTTAATGTGACTCACAAAGTATAGATGACTGCTGCGGTTAATATGAAATGGCCTCAGCTGCTTGTCAGCTGTTGCTACGGCCGCGTGTCGGGTCTGATACAGGAGAAGCTTTTCTTGGAAAGATGCTGCACAGGTTGATGTTCTCCTGAGTTTCCTGAATAACCTGCATGGTCACCAGCGCCAATCCTGATATGAAAGCTTCTCCACTTTCTCTGATGCCTCATCTGAAGATGGAGTGAGTAACATTAACTAGAGTATACACTGTCTATTGCATTTGTGGTCGTGTTCCGGAAATACTTCATTTTATATGTTGAAATCCTCGCAGGACTGTAACACGATCAATCAAAGCAGAGACAAGTTAGCGAGCGAGTCCCCGAAAAATGACGGAGACTCGAGCAGTTGTCAGGAAACACGTGTTCATATGGGTCTAGCTCTGATGGAAGAGGTGATGGGAGAGGGAGGGATGCATCAGTGAAATTTCTTTCCAACTGAAAGTCGAACTTCCAGGACTACCAACCCTAGCTTTAATGGAATATTTAGAGGAAGGCCAACAATAAAAGATGATAATAAAATGACGACATGTTTGGTCAGGCTGATCAGTGAAGAAGCTAAAAGGCATACAGAGCGTCTCTCTGTGGAAGTGTGAAACAGAGCAGGAAGACCTCTCTCTGCAAATAAAGGCATATAAAAAAGGTAAGGAGCTACTACCTCCATTGTGAAAGTCTCATTTCTCCTTATTTCAAGCTCCTCCAAAGACTCCTTTCAGTCCCTCTCTATACTATCTGGTCATCAGAGCCCAGAGTTCAATAGTTGGACATCAAAGTACCGACGCCGGGGTGGGAGGGGGATCTGTCTCTCCTCGTCTGTTCCGTCCCTGTCTGCAACAACCACTGAGGGATTCCTGAGACGGGCCGGGGGGGCCCTCAGCTCTCACTTTACACAGAGAAACCCTATCATTTGGCCCGGCGCCGCGCAGCTACCCGCTGATGCCCCGTAAGTGCCCGCTATATCACATTAGACGCTTTTTATCTATCTCTCTGGAGATGGGCGGGTGGTCCAGGGCGGTGTGTTTCTGTGTTTGTGTCTGTACAGGACTAAACGCATAGACTGATTTGAATTAGACATGGTGGGAATATGATTTGGGACGGTATCTCCAGACGATTGAGCTGATTAAAAGGTCAACATCAACAAGGAAATATGGTCCAAAAAAACACGCTTTCCAGGACGTCTCTGCAAAGTACAGAGCTAGACAGATGGTTTAAAGCCTATATAGTGATAAGTGGCATCATCACTAACAAGTCAGAAAATGATGTCATATATAGCCGAGAATCTTTTTTCCCCCCTAGCGTATCTTTATCTTATATATAGACTCGACTTAAAGCTTCGATGAATAAACATTTTTTGTGATCATATTATAGGGTAATGCCATCCCACTAAATTTTTTTATGATACCATGATGAATATGAAATGCCATTATTACAACAATATCTAAAAGTTAACACTTCCTGAATGGCTAATATGATGAAAATTTAACCGCCTTGGCAAAAGTGAAAAAGTATCTAGGTCCTTTAAAATCTGTTGCCTAGAGTCCGCAGGGGTCACAGGTTGTATACAAAAGGTTGACTTAAGAGTGAAATACAAACTATAGGCATATAAAAAATACAATTAATTGCCTCTCCAGCTAAATAAATGATGGATTTGCTGAAAAGACTTAGAATATGACACTAATGTTTGTGAAAAGCATTAGGAAGTAGTATTCACCAAACTAGACAGGTGCAGTAGAGCTTGTTTGATACCAGGCGCCAAAGCATCATGTCATCACCATCAATTTAATAGTCCAAGTCTATTTGTGTCTTCGACCCACTTTAAACATCCTGCGACCCACTTTTAGGCCTCTGTTCATCTGCTGTGAAACCGTGGGCTGACAGAGTTCGATTCAAAGGAAAATAATTCTTGCTGTGCTTTAGATATATGAACGAGATAGAACTCACCACAGAGGTGAGCGCCATCTGGAAGCTGTAGATGCGCGCCAGGCCGAAGTCGGCCAGTTTGATCTGTCCTCCGCTGGTGACCAGGATGTTCTGGGGCTTCAGGTCGCGGTGGACAACGCGGTGAGAGTGCAGGAAGTCCAACCCCTGGAGCAGCTGGTACATCATATCCTGTGGGGCGACAAAATGGAGTGAGGATGTTTTAAGTTAGTATTTTGTGGGGAAAAAAGTTTGATCCGATTTTTATTTATGGCTCTGAATCCAGGAAATGTGACCTGTTGAATTGGATTTACTTAAAACGTTCAGCCTTTGTCAGAGAAAAAGTCAAAAGACAGATGGTTTTGTGACCTTGCACCTCTAGATCAACAGCTGAATTAATTCCTGTGTCGGACCAGCGATAAAAGACCTGAATAGGACCTGCAGTCAGAAGTTAAGCAGAATGGCTGAGACATTTAGATAGAGAGGGAGTTCACTGGAGGAGGCCTGTGTCTTCTTTTTTTTTGTGTTGTTGACTGTGGCAGATGTTTGATAACTGACACACACACACACACACACACAGACACACACACACACACACACACACACACACACACACACACACACACACACACACACACACACACACACACACACACACACACACACACACACACACACACACACACACACACACACACACACACACACACACACACACACACACACACACACACACACACACACACACACACACACACACACACACACACACACACGAACGACAGTGGCAGAGAGAGGCCCTGCTAGGGTCTCTGTTCCCCGGCAGCTGTCCTGCTTGACTTAATTGGCGCCGGTTCTCTTTATGCCCATACGCTGACCTCGGCGATGGCCACAGGCGCCGCGTCCGCGACACACTGACAACACAAACTGCTGCGAGCAGGAACCAGCTATGTCAACCTGCTTCGACATGTTCCTTTCAAACTGAAAGGCTGAAACCGGCGCTGCACCTGTAAACAAATAAGTTATTGCGAAGTAGCTAAACCAGGTGAGAGTTTGGCAGAGGTTGCAAAGTCTTGGGACGATATATATATTTATTTTTACAAAAGGGATTGTCTGCTTGCAAAGGAAACAACATGGAGATAAAGGAGACATGTCGGTGCAGTAAAATGCTGTGATGCAGGGTGTGCATTCTACACCACACACCCCCCCTTTCAAAACACACACACACACACTCTCTCTCTTAAATACACACACACACACCCCAAAACCCTCCGCCAAGACCTCACAAGTGACATGGACCCGAGCCCGCAGCTCTATTCACCAGCCGACCAGCTGGTGAGTGAGTCAAAGGGGTCTGCACAGTCAAGCAGAAAACATTAGCAAACGGCGCAGGGCAGGCTGCTGTGCCGGAGACCCCCCCCCCCCCCCCCGCCCCCAACACAGCACTGCAGAGGCTGGGGAGTGATGTGAGTGAGTGCCCCTCCTTCCACCCTGGGTTTGTGTTAATGTAACGTTACATCTACATTTTCATTTGTGTGTGTGTGTGTGTGTGTGTGCTTCCCAGGCTGTGCAAGTGTGTGTGTGTGTGTGTGGGGGGGGGGGGGGGGCTGGTCCTCTGACCAGGAGCAAGCAGGATGCATAAACAGACCTTCCTTTCTACGGCTCCATCCAGCCATGACCTAGAGAGCAGGGCGGCAGACAGACAGGGCCATAGGACAGCGGCGGGTAGTTGGTTATTTTGTGTGTGTGTGTGTGACACAATAGCACCCCCCCACCCCCATTAGTTCCTTTCTGCTTTAAATAGCCATTTCACCGTGCTTCCTGTCAGCAGCATTTCCGAGTAAACACCAATTATCTCACGAGTGTGACTCTTGGACAAACACACAAACAATCTTGGCCCTTTGGCCCGGGTGCCATCCTCTCCATCGGATCGATTACCCACACAGCGGAGTGATGCGAAATATCCCAGCTGTGTTCGACTGCAGTGTGAATCGGTCGAAAAGATAAGTGCCGACGTTAAACAAGTTGGTCAAACGATGCCTCAAAGTGTAACAACCGGAGAAAAGTTCCAGCACCAGCGAGACTCGCATGAGCTGCTCAACCCACAACTGTCTTCATCTGGCAACACTTCAACCAAAAAGAAACCCCCCCCATAAACAACTTGGCCAGGAGGAAACCGAATCACACAAAAAGGCAACAGATCTGACCCTGAAAAAGAAGGAAAAAGGTCCAGGGGAAAAAAGTAGTCAGCCCTCCGCAAGATGCAGTCAAAACATGGCTTTCTCAGTGCGCCTCCCTTTCTAATGCAAATGGACCAGAGGCAGCCATATTGTTTATTGTAGCCAAGCACAATATGGGACATCTGCCGGTTAGCGTTAGTGTAATTCCCTCCCCATGCTTCATTAACCTCCCCCTTTATGGGCCCTCATAATGGAGCGGTGGAAGCTTGGACGGCGGCGGCGCAGGAGGGTGGGCGAGTCTCAAGCGCCGGCCCGGGCGAGGAGCACCGAGGCTGGGGCAGCCCGGCCGCTTGATGTCCTTCCAGCTCATTTGATTGCTGGAGGAGGGCCCCTTTCATCAATGAGCATGTGGTGGGTCTCGAGTCTAAGGAAGGCCGAATGGGTGGTAGAGGGTGGGGGGGCTGGAGTGAACAGGGGTGGGGTGTCTGGTGCTGGGGGTAGATTGGCGTTGAGACAAAAACTATGGGCCTGTTCTTCTTGGTTAAATGTGGATGAATTCAAAAGTAACACTGAGGAGGTAAGCATTTCATCTGATGGGTGGAGGTGTGCCAAAATCTGGATTGTTGGAAAGGGATTGGTCATCTGGTGGTAAATTAAGTTATCGAGGAGAGAGGGGGGGGGGGGCTGCACTGGGGGGTTACTGTGCAGTATCCACTGTCCTAGAAATAACAGGGGATGGCGCCTGGGCCATCTTGTCACTCCATCATTGTCCTTTTGTCCACTCAAGACCCCGGCTGTATGGATGTGAGGAGAAAGCAAAAGGAAGGAGGTGTGCCTGAAGGGGTCACCATGCTTCAAACAAAGTGCTTGTTGCATTGTTGGGCCGCGTCAGAAACGTCCGCTCCCAACGCCACAATTGTGTGTGTGTGAGCTATGGGGGGGGGGGTTATGTCCACTAATTTTTGTAACATTTAAAAGAAAGCCCTCCAGGCAAGAGGCAATGGTTTCAACTTCCATCTCTAGCTCTTTTGTCGTCTTTTTTGTTTTGTTCACTTCAATCCGGCCACCGCGAAAAACTGTTGGATCTTGGATGCAAGATCCACGGATTAAGACTGCAACTCAAATGATTGATTATTTTCATTTATCCATTAGTCTGTATTGATCTACTGGTTAATCACCAACTGTGGGAACCATTCATTTGTATTGGAAAATGCTTAACCAATCAATTGTCGGTTCATTTTCCGGTTGATGGAACAATCAATTCATCAGCTTATCCCTAAGACACTGCCGTTAATTAAAAAAGGGTTTCAAATTCAAAACTAAAAGATATATGAAATGGTTAGAACTAATTTCAAAAAGCTTTTTCACACTCCAATTCCAAAAGAGTCAGTTGAAAGTTATATAAAACAAATAGAAAGCAATTTTTGAGACATTAATGTTAAAAACAATAATGCTCAAGACGAGTCAGGAAGTTAACCTTTTCCAGCCCAGAAAAATACAAACAACTACAATGACACTTGGTAGAGCACGTACGACCCGATCTTGTTCATCAAGGGCCATTCATTATTTATTGAGAAATTTTAAAACACGCTCTAACAATGTTAAAGGAAGTGAAAAAAAATATCCTGGATCCGCCCCCTTAATCAAAAAATCTCCCAGGGTTAACAGGTTCTTCCTCTGCCCAAACCCCACCCTTCCAACAAGTTTCAATAACATCAGTTTGGTAGCTTTTGCATAAGCCTGATAAGAGACAGACAAACAGTTATGAAAACATTGCAACCCCCAAACATATATGATCTCCAATTATGTATAAATTCGTCTCAAAATATGTTTGAATTTTATCATCCATAGTGAAAACATCATTGTATAAGACGGAAGCCTGGTTCATATCAGAAGGTGCTTCTTGTGAATATCAAAGTCAAAATGTTCTGAATGAAGAACTGCTGATTTGCATAAAGCTGGGAACATGAACAGTCATTTTAAAGAGTGCAGATATTCATCAGAACACTGTCAGAGAAACTGTTTGAGGATGATTTGGCAGATTGTTGAGTGAGGTTAAAGCCCCAGAGCTAAAGGCTAAACCGAATCCTGGTTAACACCTCTGTTCATCAGCCGATCATGTTTAAATCATACAGGACCTCGTTTATTCAATAAACATTTCACGAAACAAAAGAAGCAAACCACACATAGCTTGTTTTTTAAGATATTTATTAAATAAATACTTAGAAATACTGTATTTTATTTTACTTAAATTGTTTTGTTTTACACATAACCCTGAACATTGTGCAGGTCTGATCCAAACTACAGAAAGTGAGATTTATGAAATTATTGCAGCCAAATGAGGTTTTGACCAGATGCTTGTTTTTTTCCACCAACACTAAGTATTCAATAAAGACAAGATTATATCTACTTATGCTTTATTAAAGCATTTTGTGTTTACATTTGTGACCTGGATGAAGATCTGGTCACATTAACACTGCCGTCAGACAAGCAACTGAAGCCTGAACATTTTCCTGAAATTTTCCAGAGAGCCTGCGTGTGAGAACGCAATTTTAAGATGTTCACTGTTCTTTTCCCGCCAGCCCCTTGTGATAATTACAAAAAAATAGTCAGGCTGTGTTTGAATACATCAGGAAAATGTGCAGAAAATGAATTGCAAGCTAGCAGGAGTGTTGATGCCAAGCCACATCCACACATGGAAGATGCGAATAAAGATGTCAAATTTGAAAGCGGAAGAGATTCAAACGCTTTTCCTGATAAAGGCTGAGGCCGGTGACAAAACGTAGAAAACAAAAACATTCGATGTGCGCAGAAGGATTTATACTTCATGTGCAGCATTCTGCAAAATCTACAGGTGCCACCTGTCGTCTAATTGTTTCTTGAAATGTCGTTGTTATTGGGAATGCGTCTGACGTGGACAACCTCCCGCTGATTTCTTCAAATGTAAGCCCAAGAAAATGTCCCAGGTTCGCGTTAGGGTTAAGTATTGCTGCAGAAGTAAAATATTTGAGGTTTTACGACAAATCAGGATCACCACTACACAGGGACCCACAGAAACTACCACTACGCCACGTCCTGTATCGACTTCAGCAAAAAAAAAAAAAAAAACCCTGGGAAAGCCTCGGGTGGGATCTACCTGACTCGTCTACGCTTGCACAGCATCTCGCCAACATTACAGTCTGACACAAAACTTTCAAACATAAACCCAGCCCTGGGGTGAAACCGATGGTTACTCTAGCTTCAGCGACTTCTCCGTTTCAAACATGACACTTTAAACTCGGAGGTCCCTCCGTCCAAAAATAGAGGCATGCCCCTGCGGCGATGTCCGGGGTGTATCGACAGACCTTTGGGGTGAAACGCGATAAAGAGATTTTTAAAAAGAGATAAGTGTGGGAAAGATTAGAATAAAAGAATACGGTTATGGAGGAAAGGAGCTGGCGACACATCCACTTCCGAGCTTTCGGCAAAGGTGTAAATGGACACTATGTGGATGTATTTTAATGAATTGGAGAAACGGATAGTGGTGAGTGAGAAGGTGTTGTACCTTTAATAGAAGGATTGACAGTGAAATACACTCTTTGTTTTAAAATCCAGTTTATCACACACACACATTTTCTCTGTCTCCATCTGTAACACAGTGTAGAGCAGCTCTGAGAGCTCAAAATGAAAATAGAGAAGGAGCCTTTAATTTGGAGCCCATCTGCCACATGTGCTGCCCTTCAAACGCTCTGGTACCTCTGATGTTAGAGGGAGCTGCACTCTGTCCTCCACGTCTCCGGCCAAGAAAGCTCACTCTGTACCATACAGACATGCAACAGTCATTCCAGAGAGGTTTAGCAAGTAGCATTCCTCATATTTCAAATAGAAACAGAGCAATACTTGAAATTGAAATGTTTTGTAATGGGTGTTGGAATATTAGTTTGCAAAGAAGTCCAGACATTTTTCTGATGGGGCTTTATCGTGCCAGGCCCCAAGCAAGTGAGTGGTTTATTTTGAAACTGCAAGAATAAAAATATCTCTGGATGAAAGAGCAGAGCCTTACAGGTAGAGGACGCAGACGGAGTCTTTAACTGGTAAGGACCAGATTCTACAACCTTTGGGGATAAAGGCTGATGTGGGATTTTTGCAGTGGAATTTCCACATCATGTCTGGGCATTTCCCTGTTGTTGTGAACGCTTCTGACAGAGCAATCTCCTTAATTTCATGTCTGAAAACTGCATTGCCGACAATTCAAAGACACCAGTTTATAATTCACCAGATTCATTTACAGTAGTTGTAGAAAACAAGGATTACCTTGATGGTCTCCGGTGGTACTCCAGGGTCGGGGGCCTTCTCCAGGTAGGTGGTCAGGTCCTGATCCACATGCTCAAAGACCAGGGTGAGTTTGGTTTCTCGGTCAGTTCGAGAGACCGTGCACACATCGAATAACCTGGAACAAGAGGGTAGAGTCGTCCATTGTGCTTAAGCTTCAACAACATAAAGACAGGACCACATCTTCTCTCTGGTCAACGTGGCCTGGACCTTTATATACACACACACATATATATATATATATATATATATATATATATATATATATATATATATATATATATAACAATATTCCTATCAGACATACTGAGCACATGAGCAATGCACTACTTATATAAAGTCAGCCGCAGTGTCACATCAGGATAATCTATGCATCTGGCAACCGGGGAGTGGTTCAGACAGAAATAGGCGTGTCAAACACTGTAACTAATCACCTGTATAATAATAACTGGTATGACAACCAAGTGCAATGGTTACTGCTGCTGTTTGCACCTGGGTTTCCTGCTGATACGAGTCAAAATGGCCGCTTAAGATAAGGGTCTAGGATCTAGATAAAGCAAACACACTTGAATTTGTTGTTTTACCTTGATTAAGATCTAAATTCAGTTATGACAAGGGAAAATCCTGTCAGCATTTAGACTTAGACATAAAATCATAATTAAATCTCAGTCGGCTCCTGAATAGTTATAATTAACAGAAACCCGTAGCAGAAATTTAACACAGGTGGGCTTGAATTGGCTGAATTGGAGTCAGTCCCATAGTAAAATGTCCAGAAATGATCCACGGAAGCCCGTGTGAAAATACAGTAGGAACATTACCAGAAAATTCAGTGCGTGAGAGTGGGAGTGTTGATGTTTCTAATGCAAAAAATAAAAAGGATACAAGATCTCAGAACGAAAAGGGGGTGTCATACATATGGGAGACTCCATTCGAGAGCGTTTTGTCATTGGATCAATGCCTGGGTTTAGATTTAGCTGTAAACAAAATCACAGATTTAGGCAGCAGAAATCATGTCCTGCCTCCTGTATGCTCTACCCAGACTCCATCCCTCATCTGAATGTTCCAGAATAATGCATGATTTACATATGGTCTACTCATGTATTGCGTCCTTAATATGCGAAATGCAAACTCTGGAAAATAACCAGATTAACAATCTCCTGCAGGTTGTGCTGATGTCGCTCTCTCAGGTTACTCTTTAAATGTCAACAAGTTCCATGCTAAATGCTAAACTTCTAAGGATTCAAGACTATCGAGGCCCAAGCCCCAATGTTTTTGGTTGTGTTTCACTGGGCAACTAACTAAGGCCAAGAATCCAGATTATGTCAGCAGACCTGCCAAGTGAGGCTTTAGTGAAAAGCCGGGAAAAAAAAATCTATCCAGTATGTCGTCTTCAAAGAGCTGGGAACAACAAGTAACATTCCTCAACCGGTGCCATGACAACTCCTGATGCTCTATAGGAAGTGGACCGAAGTGAAGGCAGCATCTTTCGTCGGGATAACAGAGGAGATGAATGGATTCTGGACCGATCTCCAACTGATGCATGTTGTGCCAGTGATATATTACTGTAATCACATTACTTTTCCTCTATAGCATGGGAATAAAGCGGTAGTAATGCTTTGTATTGTTAAAATACGCAATTTACATAACACAAATGGGCTGTTTTGTCCCTCATCACTTCAACAACACTTCCCCTACAGTGTCTTTATCGACAATGTGTAATCCCAATGTGCTTAGAAGGCAAAATAGACAAAGTATATTTTTTACTTAGCTAACTATGCTAAGTAAGATAGAAGCTAACAAAATAATGACACCGAAGAGATTGTATCGATGATTGTTGCTGCTAATGTGAAGTCACAATGAAAATGATGCTACTCAATGCCACTTCAGTAATTCCAATGCACGCTGCCATTATTCAAACGGGCTAATCTACAATATCTGTTTTAAATTGAAGCATGGAAAGAGCTGACTAAATCTCTGCGGAAACTCTTTCATTCCCATCCAACAAGACATCACGTGTCCGTGCCAACGCGCTTGTAATCAGCAGACTTGGAAATGCTACAGTCAGAAAAGTGTGTGAGAGGCTATCCGTTCAAGATATTAGCGCTGTGCATGATGTCACAGCAACGACGGCGCCCTCGCCTTGAAGCTGTGGGGTTAAACGCCCCTCACCGCTCGATTGTTGGGCTACAATGTGGGCTCTCAGCAGACACTGAACATGTGGATTGAATAATGGGCCGCATTACAAACATCCAGGGGTTGCCTGGAGTCACACAGAAAGCCCACAATGCACTCCTCCTGGCCTGAGCTGCTTGGCACGGCTTCCTGGCTAAACCGGGGGATAGTGGGGTTCCTCTGATGGTTCAATGAGCCCGACAGTTTGCACTCTTACACCAATTGATCGCGACAAATGCTACTGCACATTCTTGTGATGTCAAAGTAGCAAACAAACTCCATTTAACCACTGCGTGAAACTGACCTGAAACAACTACAATGTACACTCTTTGCCTTCCAGTGAGAACAAAAGCCATTGTGATCCCTTTAGGAGAAAACCATAAACATTATCCTCCATTATTCATTTATACGCAGGGGAATTATTGTCAGAGGCAGAAGGGGACTGGCCATGCTTCTGAAAGTCCACTTAGAACTTCCCCATCCCAAAGCACTCAATATCCCATAATAAAACAAAAACCAAGGTCAGACCTTGGCCAGAGCCGGCATATGACGCAGTAGCTGACTGACCTCAGTGAACAACTCAATACAAAACTGAAAGAAAATGTCCTCTCTGCGTCGAGCAGTGAGGACAGGAACTATACAAACTGGGTATGTTACTTTACTTTAAATAAAGTCAGTAAATCCAATCTAACTTTCAGCAGCTGAGCAAGGTAAGGGTTGCCGTCATGCTCGTGGGCACATTGGCAGTGTTTGGTTTGATGGGCACACATATATAAAATAGTTCGAATCTTTTAATTTGTATTCGGGGAAAGTTGGTCAAGCTAAACAAACTATTCGATGGCTTTAAGAAAGTAGTGGTAATAGATATTTAATGGAACAGATTCATCAGCAATGAAATCATTGATAATTTCAGCCCAAGTCAACTTGCACTTTTCTGAAATTAGCAAATTAGGTCAAATTCCCTTAGCCAAAGATCTGTAAAAAGTTAATAAGTCAATATTTTGAATTACAAATACTAAATATAATCAGGTCTCTAATTATAAATAATATTAGTTATAAAGATCTTACAGAAAGGTGAAGGTCAAATCATTAGGAAGGTCAACATTGAATAGAAACAGCACGTTTCCCACGCTGAGAGAAGCTGTCACTGAGAGAAAAGAGAGCATGATCTCTGTTTTTAAAACATACATATTCTGTTCCACTTTGACATATAGACCAGTAGCATATCCCTGGGAAAAGTGGGACAGGAAGTGACCAGTTCTTGAGGATTTTTTGTCTTTTAAAAGGCAGATAAGACTTATGTTTAATACTGAGTGGAGTTGAGTGTTTTAGAGATACATACATGAGTCAATCAGTGTGACTGGATTCAAACAATAACTATAGAGAGGTAACCAGTATTGGAAAAAGGTGCAAGTTGGGATCTGACGGGTGGGCATGCGTCTACTGTCACTGACAGCACCCAGCTAGTTGTTGTGCTGCACATGTTTTCATATTGCCAGCAGTAAAGAGTCAAAGGCAGATATCTGCAGCAAAAATGGAGCTTGTATACTGTGGGACATGTGAGGCACAGGCCGGATAATTAAAAAATATAAATTATTGCATTTCCATCTATATTAATATAACAAACAACCAATAAATATTGATATACTGCTTATGCATAAAGCAAGAAGAGTGGAGGGGTATAACTCAAGTGTTATAACTCTGATATGTTAAATGTTGAGCTGTTTATCAAGTGTCACTCTCTGCTCACAAAGAGTTTAAAACCAAAACCTTCACTCAGGAGCAAAACATCCATCTTTAAACATAAAATAAACCATAATCTGACATTTATGGTGATACTTATCAACTCGTAAATTATGTCTTGATATAATTTCCAGCCATTATCGTGCAGCCCTTTGAGACCCCATAATAACCACAGTGACCATTTAAAAAAACAACAGGAAAACACACAGTTTCACACAGACCCACACACACACACACTGGACTGCCCACCTCTCCCCTCTCACTTACCTGACAACATTGGGGTGCTCGAAGGCCTCCAGCTGCCTCAGTACCGCCACCTCCCGGATGGTGGAGAGAGGCATCCCCTCTTCCTCCGTCTGGACTCGAACTCTTTTCAGGGCTACAAATCGTCCGCCGTTCTTCAGGTCCCTCGCCTTGTACACTTTCCCATAAGCGCCTTCTCCGATCTCGGCCACGGGCTCATACTGAGTGATAATACTCTCTTTGTCCATTTTTGCAGATTTTCTTTCCTTTTTCCTCTCTGTCTCTCTGCCTCCGTCTCTTGTTGAGAAAATATTGCGGGGGGAATCCCGGCGAGTGTTGGCGAGCCAGAGAGCTCTACGAAGGCATATTCACAGCAAAGAGTCGGCACATGCCATGCCTGCAGAGGACAGGGAGAAGACACAGATGGAGGAAGTCACCATCTTTGTCAGGTTATTGGTCAAACTGTGTGCTCCAGGTAGGCAACAACAGCACTGTCATGTTTTATTCCGACTATCAACACAAGGGCAGCGTTGCGTCCCAACGTCCACTCCTCCTCCTCCTCTATTACGCACAGCGGCTCATGTCCTCCAGCCCCTTAAACACAGAATAATGTGAAATAATTCAAATTAAACACTTTACCAATCCGCCTTTGAGTTGAATAAACTGTCTTGTTGTAACAAAAATTAAAAAAATAAAGTCCCCGTCCCCCCCTCCCATGCGGAGTGAAGTAATGTCCATGCGAGGCTGCAAGTTTTTAATCTGTTAAAAAGGAATTAAATCACATTTTTAAAAGGGAACACGCACGCACAGGACACATGCACGCAGCTGGAGGGTGGGTTGAGTCACTGAAGTAACCGATCAGCAGCTTAGTCAAAGTTTATGTTTGAGGCGACACAAACTTTGGCGAGCACGTGGCTGTCTACTGATTGCATTGTCTGGAACTTCCTACAGCAGCAAGTCCTTTAAAAGAAGATTGTGAAACAGCCCGAAATGTACGCCTTTCGTGCTGGAAATCGCTCTAAACACGTAAAGTGGTTTCACGAGGGAGTTTTAGACGTGTTTTCACCCGCTTCGGCCGCTTCCTCTAATTTATATTAATTTTTAATTGCGCGCAGCCCCCAATTAAAAGTTATACTCACAAATCAGAGGAGTAGCACGTTTCGCTCCTTTTAAAACCACATTCAAATTGTAAAGCGGCTTCTTCAAGACATGCTGGCATCACATCCGCCGCTTATTACCCCCCCACCCCCCACACACACACACCTCCACCGCTTCCAGTGTTTACCTTATTTCTACGTTGTCAATAAAGGTCCAATAAAATTGCTGAGCAGGCGCTGGTCGCTGGTGTTGTCTTCGGGGATAATGAGACCTTGTCCCCGCGTCAGACACATCCCCGGGTCCGCTGTCCTCCCTGCCTTCCTTCCACATGCGGTTACACGCGGGGGCCACACAGGTAGTTTTTTCTTTTTTGGGGGGGGGGGACGGGTGCAAGCAAGCAAGCAGTCCTCCTCTTTAACCCCCCATGCCTCAGACACGGCATCGGCCCCGGCAGATCCACTCACACACACAAGGGGAGGAGGGTGGTGGTGGAGGGCTGTACTAGCACACACACACACACACACACACACACATATACTAACACACACACACTCTCACTGCGAGTCGGTGTGTAGTAGGGGAAGGGGATGAGGCGTGTTGGGTGGGTGGGGGGGGGTCACAGGACAAAGGCAAACGCGTGATCGAGCCCCTCCAGCAGCCAGAACTGGTTCCTTTCTTTCTCTTCCCCACTCTGTCCCTCTCTCTCTCTCCAGGACACAGAGCCCTGGATCGGCCCTATATCAATATAAATATATAGAAATGCATTTGCAGCCCCTCGCCTGCCTGTGTGTGTGTGAGTGTTGTGTGTGTGTGTGTGTGTGTGTGTGAGTGTTGTGTGTGTGTGTGTGTGTGAGCTCCGGCTCGGCCTGCCTTTCCCACGCCGGCTGAATGTGGCCTGACCCCCTTCAGAGAGGTTTGACACGGAGCGGGGACATTTCCGCATTCCTCCCGGACTACAAAGGCCTCGCCGCCTCCCTCCTCGGCCTCCTCGGTGCTCCGCTGCGGGTTCGATCCCCCCAGTGTCAGCACCGGGAGCACAGCGGGGGATCGGGGGGAGAGAGAGAGAGAGAGCTTGGGGGTTTGTCGGATGGACGGCCACACTATCTTTCTGTGTGCCCCGGGCCACACAGAGGAACTCCCCCCCCCGGGGTAACACACAAGTGCCAGCGGGAATGCGGTGGGACCAGCTCGGCCTGGGATGGTCCTGATGGGTCAGGTTCAAGGCCCCGGTGCCTTGATCTGTGGCCGGAGCCAGGAGTCCTCTGCTCGGGTGGTCGTTTGCCAAAGGTCCCCCTGCCCCATCCAGGCCCGATGGCCATGTGGTCTATACTTGATAGCACTTCTTTTTTATTCTGAATATGTGTAGCTATAAGTTTGCAAACAATCATCTATACAGAGTATACATTTATTGTTAGATGGAAACATGTCTGCAGGTCAGTTCATTACACAGAGGCCTAAACTACATGATAATAATAATACTAATCTATGAACAATGAGAAACTTTTTTATAATCATAATCGTTCTGAAATATAATTTGCCAAATGTGCCTTTTCAATTGTTCCTATAGAATTAATATACACAATATACTCACCTTACATGTTGTTATGAAAGGGAATGTATAATCAATAACTAAAAACATGAATTAAATATTGTTTAAGAATTGTAAAACCTCAAACTTGATTTCTTCAACAAAACAAACAAGACTCACTTTAGTTGTTGGATTTAAATCAAGTTTATTTTTTATGTTTTAAGTGTAAGTATTTATGTTTTCAAACTTTATCTTATTATTATAAATGTAAAGGGGTAAATGTGTCCAGCAATATCTTCTGTGGGAGAAGTTCTTCAAACTCCATCATAAAGTTTCACTTTTTTCTCCCTCTTCCATGCCGGACACGGTTTTGGACATGACAAGACTTGATGTTAGATTATCCCAATGAATAGCCAATTACAGGCGTGTAACCGAGGCCCATTCTCCCAGCCTCAATGAAGGGAGCGTATTAGAAATGCACAGAAGATCAGAGGAAGGACCTTCCCCCGGTGCCATCATTTACATGCAAACCTGTCTCGCTTGCTGCTCCTAGAATCCACTGATTTCCATTGAAAAGGTAAAACTATGGGGGGATAATAACATGGAAGTATGTCTGCCCAACTTTATAGGCAACCTCACATTTAAAAAACATTTGCATGACAAAACACACAATGCAGACAATGTGCCCAAGACCAATTACTGTAAATGTGGGCATTTACATCTTTCCATCATCATTGTTCATGTGAAATCAGTTCTGAGAGCCATTGCCCAGATTGAATACATTAGCATGCATGCTTGTGATTTAGCCGGAGAACAAACCAATTAGATCTCTTGTGTGCAGTATAGAAATGAGAGAGACACACACACACACACACACATCTCAAACACACACATTGTGAAACTTTGTGGCCGTTCAGTTTAATCCCCGGCAATAGTCATTGATCAGTTGATACCTGTCTTGCAGGCTTTCTTCAAGTTTATGCAGCATGTGTTGGTCTTGTGTTTACCTTGAAGGGGCTCAGGCAGGGGAATCATTTTCACAAAAGATGCAGGAACAGGATGGTCCAATTATGAACATCCTGTTCTGGGACTACTATGGTCAGAACACAATTTAGTGTTTATTCTTGTGTTAAACTTTCGGTCATAAAGTTTCTATATGGGAGCAAAAGTACAGTGTACTGACAATACCCAGGCAGATGTGGAAAATAAACAGTCCTCCATCATTTTAATGAATTGTTTGCGTTGGGCTTTAATTGTACTTAATTTAACTGGAAACGTATCTTTGATATGGTAAAATCTTTATTATTTTAATAATATTAATCATAATCATAATCTTCTATCTCTTTAATTATTCAGTATTTTGTGCGAACAGCAAAATATTTGTTATTTTTTCATACTTTATTTCATACTTGAAATATTGCTACATAAACTGAGTTATGCGCTTGAATTTTCCTATTTCTGCGATTTTATGTTGTTTTTTTACACAAACACACTTTGTTTTTACCTGTAAATGCTAAATAATACATGTGAAATTTGTGATATGAAAATGTCAAAAAGCTCCATTACAATACTCTATTTAGTCCTGCATTCTTAAGTGAAACTACAAACAATTTACTTTGTGAAAATAATATTAAGTAATATTATGAACACTGATGATGTATGAATATGTTAGCAGCCTTTCACTTTTTTTGTTGGACATGGTAGAGTTAGCTCTACCTTTTATTTTTTGTATTTTCCAACCTGTGTGTGTGACGGAAATGTGCAGAAGTCAGCACGTTTTCCTAAATTAATCCCGAGGCTCTGTATGTGAGAACGCAAATGTCCAAGTCAGTTGCTCTGGACATTTTCCAGGACTTGAGCCCGTGTGAGAAAACAGAAGGAAAATGTCCAGAATGTTTCAAGCCAGCCATTGGCCATGTCGATTGGAGTTTCTAGCATGGTAAGGACCCAAACCCGAAGAACAGGAATATCTCTTGATGAAAAAGTGGAGGCGTACATATAGGAGACACAGACAAAGAAACAAAATGAGATTCAAGAGCTTCTGGTGATGAGAGCCGAAGTTGGTGATGATGTGCTGGAAACAGAGTCACATGATTTCCTGCCTCCTGCATGCTCTTCTCCGTTGCCTTCCCTCCCTTGTATGTTCCGTTAATTTTCCTTTGCTGTGAATGTGTCTGACCCGAACAATCTCCTGGTGCGTTTTTCACGTGTCAAAGACAAACTCCGGGAAAATGCCCAGAGCCAACAAGTGTCTGAAAACTGCTTTAAAACCAAAACAGCGAGCTAAAAGATGCTAAACCTGAGGGAAATCTTCAGTTGGCTGATAATTCCCTTTGGGTTATTCACTATGAAAGAGCCCTTCCATGTCGCATGTAGTCATTTGACCCATAGTTAATATAAAAATAGGGATAAGTGCAGCTTTAATTCTTTTGAATCGTGTGACTCGTCCACCATATAACCAGACAAGGAAGTGACTCACATTTATCAGATTCAAGTTGTTTTATCAACCACTTTCAAAACGGAGTCAGCCCTGTGAACTGGACATTACTCACGATGCTCATGAATTTGTGGTCCATGCAACATCACTATGGCATTTGCCAAATCATGACACGTGAGTCATGACGCGCTGCTGCTTTCGATCATCCCCCAAAAAGGCCAGTTCAATCTTTAACTCCGAGCTGTGAAAGAAAAGGGTGTTTGTGTTTTTTTTTTGTGTGTGTTTGCCTTTATGCCTTTGTGTGTTTTTGTGTGTGAGTGTTTGCGCGTGGCAGCTGCTGATCAGCTCGGCCAAAAGAGAATCGCAGTCCTCCCATGAGGGACGAGAGAGGCCAACAAGGGACAGGTGACTCCCAGAGTTACCCAGATCTTGTTACTCCCGCCCACACCCGTAGAACCACACACACACACACACACACACACACACACACACACTTACAGAGAGAGAGGGCGAGATTGATTGTGGGCCTGTCACGTCCCACCTTAATAGAGGGGGATGTCCGCGCCACAAGGCCCAGTGTACAGTTGTAATAAGCAGAAGTCTGTAGGCACACAGCTGTCACACCTGAGGAGGGAATCCGATAGGAAGTGTGATATTGGATTCCCTTTTAACCTCTCACACCCATTGTCAGGATTTACAAGCATCACTCAGACCGCCGTCTTTGTGAGTCAGATTTATCCATCCCATCAGCGGCTTAATATTTAAACGACATTTTGTGAAAAAATGCCAGCAATGCCAGCAGACAAACCGGGTCTGTTCTGTGTCCCTGACTTGATTTCCTCTGGTCCTCTCTCTTGTCAAGCCAGACTGAAGTCCGTAGTGTGTGGTGCGAGCAAAGCCCCTTCTCTCCTCTTCCCTTGTCCTCCTCTCCTCTCCTCCCCGGCACCGGCCCCCAGACACAAGCCTCTTTCTGTTGGGGCATCGCCTTGGCAACCAAGCCACTAACTTGAGGAGGCGACATAAAAACCTGCTCTTTTTAAGGGGACACAGGAACACCTGCCACCTCCGCCTGATGGGGAGGGCCAGGGCTGGACGCACAGCCACGTGCGGACACACACTTACATACAAATTCATGTGGTCAGGAACACTCACACACACGCACACACGGTCTCTTTTTTCCTCCATCCACACAAACATAAACAGAGGATCAGTGTAACATTCAAATGAGACCTCTAGCCAACATCTGCTCCTCTCTAAAAGCCCATTTATCTTCCAGTAACATCTCAGGTTTTATGGTAACTCTCTTAACACATGATCCGACCAAAACCCGTGAGAGAAGTTTGTGGAAACAAAGACTCCGTGATTGATAAGGTTCATGTTAACAGTCTAAGAAAATATATGACTTGGTTGTAACATGTCCGACTTTGTGAGATTGTTTTCTTTTACACCAGCGGTTATACTAGGAAGTATGGAGATTAACGGACCAGAATGCACCTGCTCTTCTGACTCATCGGCTTACCCATGCAATATGAACTGAAGTGGAGTAGGTGAACATTTTGACCACTTGTGATCAGATCTCACCTCCTCTCTCTAATTGCAAATGAGCACAAGTGTCATTTGTGAATTTGTGAAGACATAACGATGTTTGTTTTTATCAAGACTGAGTTTACACACGTGTCCGATGACAATGTTTGTGTCGTTGTGTCAGCGAGAAAGAGAAAGAAAGCAAGAAGGGGAGGGAGTGAAGGAATGACTGCGCACAGCTTTGAGGTAAGATGTTACCAATTTACGGAAAGTGTCAGTCATCATGTGGTGGTCAGTGTTGATATTGTGGCGGTGACTACAAACAAATAGACGTATGGACTCTAAGGGGTGGCTATAGCGTTTGAGTCCACACATTTTTTTGGAGTTTCAGGGGTAAGCGCTGTGGAAGCCAAATCCGATACATTTGAGGTAACTGGTGACTCCTTCCTCAAATGTAAGAAAACTACGGGAATAAATACAATTTCAGCCATGATGCTCCTGTGGTGTCATCCAAGTGACTAAAGAAAAAAAAACAAATGCACATTTTTAAGTCCCCAGATGCAACTGCAGAACCTTTGGGTGCTGTTTCTTTTTAAACCTAGCCAAACATTACTTCATTTACACAATATTTTTGCAGAAATGTCCTCTGATATTTTGCATGTGGATCAGAGCGCACATTTAGGCTAAAAACAAGGTGTAAATGCATCAGTTTCAAGTTAAATTTAAATGTCGGGGCATAAGGACACAGATTACGTCACAGGAGGAATTAACATGTTGCTTTCAACAGCATAGGCAACATGTTAGTGTGACTCTGTGGCTTCTGTCCAGGTCAAAAAGGTGTTGTCAACACGACCTAATTAACCTCAAGGGCAAATAGCTTCATGTCATTTAGTTTGTAAATAACAACAGCAGCATGTGGTTTGACAAGAAGAAATGACGTTGAAACACATCTGACTCATGTCATCTAACTGAAGGCAGATGGGGGAAACTGAATCAAGCAGATAGCAGTTTAAACTTCCCGCAGACCCTTAAAAGGCCCCAATCAACAAGTGTCAGTTTGGGGTCACCCGGCAGACCAAGGCCGCCGGCGTCCTCCTGCTGCAAGCGGAATATTCTGGAGAGACTGCCGAGTGAACCTCTGGTGCCTGGCTGCTGTTCATTAAGAGTATTAATGATTAACTGAGAGTGCTATTGTCCCCTCGGGCCCAGCTGTCCCTCCTCCTCCGTTGATCCACTCTGATGCCTCTGGGCCACTAAACTGGCTCCATTCATGTGCTAAAGTGACAGCTGCTCCTCACATTCCTCAGAAAATTAACTGCAGACGCCGGAAAAACAAGCTGGGCGCAAGTAAATAATATTTGACAGATTTCTTTTTGTCTTAGCCTTTCAAAGGGGAGGGCTCAGCGATTATAAGAGTGGATCGGAAGGATTATTGCGAGCCCGTGAAAGAAGCGGAAGATAGTGTGTGCTGCATTGGCACTTGTTCAGGGAATTCGAAGAATAGAGCTATATAATTGAGTATAAAAAGCTGTGAACTATTCATCTTTTTACAAGGATGTAATTATCACTCTACAAAGGGGTGTTATTATATTTTATTGTACCTGACTGTTATTAAAAAATGAAACTTGGTGTATTTGACCTAGAAAGGACTTTGGCCCTTTCAAACTAGCCGCTGGTGCCAAAGAGAGAGAGTTTATGTTTGACTTACTGTGAGGACTGTTTAAAGTTGTATTGGAGAAGTTGTATTTTCAGGTAAATGAGGTGCAGTCCCGGCATCAGTGCAGTCAAAGGCGTTTGTTATTGTCTTGATATGAGAAAGACGAATGCAGACAGAATGCGGCACATGTAAGTACCTGTGATGCAACACCTGCGTATACATGCAACCTGTTGCTGAACCAACATTGAAAAGCAGATCATGTATTGCGACACCGTGTGATCCTGAAAGTGAGCTGCTTTTTATTACGGCTGGAACACAGCAATCGTGGCTGTTTTATCTTTTTCCCGGAGACGTGGACTTTTTACTGGACCTTGAAAGGCACCGCTAGTGTTTGTCTGGCATGTGCGGCTTTTATATTGTGAACAATTGTTATTGTTTCACCTGGGAACGATTTTGCCATCTTGCCTGTAATCAGCTGAGTGGTCACAGATACAGACAGTATCTGCGGTGGGAGTGCGGGACTGTGTTACTGAGGGCATATGGTCTTACCGTCCATTTGAGTCTGTGGAGACAGGTGGGATCTAATTACTGTTAACATGATGGCTGTTTTTTACTTTTTTTCCCATGTTGCTTTCAATTACAGACCTTGTCTGTCTTTGTTTATGCCTTTTATAAAGGTAAACATATACTTTACATTCCAGCTTGTGCTTCCTTGCATGTGGACTGCACAAGGGTGGGCAAACACACTTCAACACACAAAACAACAGCACTGGAGTTGCTAATGGGGAAAGACATATAATGATTAGGTTGTGGTTATTATCATGTGGTGGTTAGCACTGTCGCCGCACAGCGAGAAGGTATCCAGTTTGAATCTCGGTTCAGTCGTGTTCTTTTTTTGTGGAATTTGTATGTGCTCCTACTTCCACAGTCCAAAAAACATGCAGATTGTGGTTCGGATAAATGGAGACGCCAAAATTGAGTGTAGGAGTAAATGTGAGTGTGTTTTGCCCTTTGATGAACTGGTGACCTGTTCACATTGTACCCAGCCTGTAGCCCAATGTCACCTGGGATTGGCTCCAGCTCCCTTGTACATCGAAAGAAACTTTTCCTCCCGTCACATCACACACCTCTGAAGTGTTTTAGGACTGATGTACCCTGGGAAACTTCAGGCAGCAGTTTTTATGAGGTTTCAAAAACTGCCAGAACCCTGTTCACGCTGACACACAGTGCTAATGGCTTCAGCATAATGTGACTCATTTCGGTATATACCTTTTTCAGTGTGACTAACAGTAGTCTGTGGATAAACTGCTAGCACCTCAGCATCAAACGCAGCTCAACTACGAAATGTGGTCAAACCGCTGTAACACTCAGAAATATGATGATGGGTGACTATGACTATTTCAGGGACTGGAACAGACACTATGGATTATTCATTTTAAGCATGCACGTATGAGAGCAGTATCTATGTTCTCATCTAACCTCAAAACAAGGGAAAATCTTCCTTTAACACAATGTAAATGAGTCAGTAAGGGTTAGGGGTTCCCTAAAAGGCTACAATAAAAAGGCCCAGTTATCATAATGAAAGTGAAATAATGGTTATCTCATTTGGACAAGTTCCAGTTACTGATAAAGTTTTTCCGTTGTTAATTGTTGTTCGGGGCAATGTTTTTGTCACATATTTGAGAAGAAAAAAATAAACAAACACTGTGAAAAAGTTGTTTCACGGAAAATGTTTGTTATTATTTTTCTTTCTAAATTAAGTGTAAATGCCACAAAAATACAGGAAATTTCTTTTATTTAAATATTAAATTGAAATAAATAAACTAGTAAATAAAATAAATGTATTCATATATGTCAATAAATTATAAGTATAAGATTAAATTGCTTAATGGTCTTGAATGTTAGATTACATTGAATTCTTTGTAAAAATACAAGTGGTACAATCTGTATTCGATTTTTAAAATTTAAAATTTAATTAATTTACAGCGCTTTACTCTGCTCTGATTATTGTTGTGAGGTGACCCAGGCTTTGTTGGTTGTTCTCTGAATGACCAAACATCTGCTGTTAGTAGGTCTGAAAGAGTCTGGCAGCATTTCTGTTAAAATGTGCAAACAAAACAACTTTTTCGTTGTTGTTTTCAAGCATTATAATATCTGTGGTGTCGGTGTTGATGTTGTAGTTTGGTGTAACCAGGGACGTGTTGGTCATGAAAAAGAGCATTTCTGCATCTGTTCACACGCGACAGGAGTTTGAACACACCCATTCACTGTAAGCTCCTTCCACCTTCTTACGTTATGAACACAGGAGCACAACTTTCTCTTCATGGATTCAAAACCACACAGGCCTGCATGCCTTGTTTTACTTCACACCTCTCGCTGATTACATCACCACTATGGGTGGTTATGGGTAGAACTTTTTTAAAATACCTTCAAACAAAGGAATGCCTCTGTTTAAGATACTGGGAGTGTGATAGGCCCCATCCAGCTGTTCAACTGCCCCTATCAATACATCTCGCTGTTATAGCAGGGACTCTGTAATCTCATACCTCTCCTATGTGCCTGTAGGAAACATTTCACTGTGATACCTCCGGGGAGAGAGCGAGGGAGAGACCAGATGCTGGCCGTCGCAGCAGGGGTGCAAGTCATGTCAAGTCATTTTTGATAAATGGCGAGGGGGGGGGACACGCTGCCTTGGTACACATCGGCAAACACTGGTTTGTGTCGAGTGACGATAAACATTACAACCTTCGACAACAGGAACGAAGGGGAATGAGGGGGTCTGTGGAAGTGCCAAAGGGGTGTGTGTGTGTTTGTGTGTGTGTGTGTGTGTGTGTGTGTGTGTGTGTGTGTGTTTGTTTGTTTGTTTGACTTTAAGATACAACCGTGCTTTCATGAAATGAGGGGGCGTGTTGAACGCACTTGTGTCTGACGTTAAGTCGTAGAATGTCACCTTTCCCTCTCTGATTACTGGAGGCTGTTCTCGAGGACAGTGGAGCTGGTCAGCTCAGGTCAACATCCGCCCTCTAACCTCAGGGGTCGGTGAAGGCAATGCGTTGTTGTCCTCGCTTTTACGACCATGTGAAGCAGAGAGGACAAGCACAACCTGAGCAAAGGGAGTACTGACTTTCAGCCTGGAGCCATGGTCTGTCTTAACAGCCAACAGTTTACTGCTGGGGAGAACATAAAGGTGGCTGTGTCCATTCAACGCTGTTTGCATGCACGTGCACCCAACCACACAAACACACACATACACAAACACACCAGTTTGGTTTATGGCATGTGCGACGCAAACACATATTTTTCATAGGTGTGTGCGGGGTTAAATGCCACCTCAGAATTAATAAAAGAGTCATTGCCGCAATGGAAAAACCATGCACTTTCTTTTTTTTCCTGGTTTGCTCGTGAGACATTTTACTCAGTCATGTCTGGAGCAGACATTTGCAAAGTCCAGTTTTGAATATGAGAAATGTCTCAAACACAGAAATGCATCCGCTGTGAGGGAGAATATCCGATTTCTAATCTACCTCAGGAACATTAGAATGCTAAACAGGAAACAAGATAATCTACCTCTGTGTGTGTATGGGTGTCAACTATGTAAACTGGAGGAAAGTTTTTATCAGTGCTACACCTACCATTGACAGACGCCATGTCACATGCGCTGCAGTGAATGTACACTCTGTGTGTGTTACATCAGTATGTGCTCAATCAAATCCACAGCCTTTCTTTTGAATTAAGAGAGCAATTACTCAAATGAGGTAACGCGATGACATTAGGGGAAAAAAGGTGCACACAATACAGCATTTGAAAAAACGCAGGAGCGGTGTTCTTGGAGCACACAGAGCTGAGTCTTTGACTGGAAGCAGAATTGAACCAGCAGGCAGACGGATTTGACATCAGTTTATTTCCTGTCTTCGACTGTGGGTCACATGGCGAGTGCGTGGGCGCAAGATAGTGGAATGCGTTAAAGGGGTGAGGCTCTTGCCACCAGACACATGCACACGCACACACACATACACACACACACACACACACACACACACACACACACACACACACACACACACACACACACACACACACACACACACACACATACATCTGTACTTGCAGCTGGTTACATGCTAGGAAGATGTAATAATGTGCATTTACATGTTTACTTTGGGACACACATAGACAGAGGTCAGGCGTCTTTAATGCAGCACACACACACACACACACACACACACACACACACACACACACACAAACATACATCTGTACTTGCAGCTGGTTACATGCTAGGAAGATGTAATAATGTGCAGAGCATGTAGAAGCATGTTTACATGTTTACTTGGGGACACACATAGACAGAGGTCAGGCGTGTTTAATGCAGCAAACACACACACACACACACACACGTACACACACGCACACACACGCACACACATGCACACTTTCCCACACTGTTATGACTGCTGGGTGGAGAGAGCTGAGGCACTGACTCAACCTCCACACTCTGGGTCACATTTATGAAGTCAAGGTGCTACTTAGGCAACTAAAGTCAGATCCATACAGAGATACTCGGGTTCAACAATGCAGCTGTAAAAATGCTCACATGCAATCATGGGGGGGAAACATGCGCCTGCATACACCCACACACATGTGCTCACAGACACACAAACTGTGCAGCAGCATGTGTGTCCAACATTCTATGTTTCCCACTGTTATAAATCTTTGTGTGTGAATGAAACTTTTTCGTCCAATCAAATCACTCACAGACCAGGCAGAGGTCCCCACCCCTTTTTTTGTGTGCTCTCTCTCTGCATCGCTTACCCTTACCTCTCTCTCTCTCTCTCTCTCTCTCTCTCTCTCTCTCTCTCTCTCTCTCTCTCTCTCTCTCTCTCTCTCTCTCTCGTTCTCTTTCTCAGCTATAGGATAACATTTCTATGTCAAGGTTTGACATCCTCTTATCAGTAATGTAAAAGGCTCAACGTCACACGCCCACTTCTCCTTTTGGTTGCACAGTCATTTATTGTGTGCGTGAGAGCCTGCCTTTTGGTTTAGCCTATTACTTATTCTTAATATGACCTGAACTGCTTTCTCTATTGGTGAGATTCTCTGATGTCATTCATGAGCTCATCCTGCACTTGAGCATCCTCCAAGAGGCCCTTCAACAAAGCTACATGTCTGTTTTTAACCACAGGAACTGTGTGTTGAAAAAGGAATATATATGGGAGCCTACAGTATATCACAGTAGGCCACTCACACCCTATGTGGCCCCACTGTAACGACTGTGCCAGACACACACACACACACACATGCACACACGTGTGCCAATAGTGTGGCCTTGATGTGGGCTGGTGTGCTGTGTCTGCTTTGAGTGTCTGCAGCTGGAGGCCAAGGCTGCTGGGGGAGACGAAGAATGAAAGAGGTGGAAAGGAAGGGTCAAAAAAAGGAAAAGAAGAGGACACTAAGAAAAAGACAGATATAAGTTTTGTGGAGGAAAGGAAAGTGATCCTAAATGAGTGAAAAGAGTGAGGAGGAGTTGGGGGGGTGTAGTTCATCGAACTGAACTTCATGGAAAAGCAAAGAGAACGAGATAATGTGGGATGACAATGAGGTGGAGGAGCAAGAGGCAGCAGGAGGTAGAAAGACTCTAGAGGGGCTGAGTTGTGGCGAAATGTGGCAACAGCTCGGCTGGGAGGCTGAAAATGGAAAATGTGACATGTTTAAGAACAGCAAGAGGGCCCCCATTTGAGGTTGTGTGTGTGTGAGGGTATGTGTGGGTGTGTGGGTGTGTCACTCAGCTGCTGTGTCCTGGTTTTCGAACGTCAGTCCCACAAAGAAAGGCCATACCAGGCCGTACCGTGCTGCACCACAACTAATCAGACCAGACAAGCTCAATAATATCTGTTTGATTTCCCACAGACCTAAAGCCTCTGTCTGAGCAGAAATGTGAAATTGTCTGTTATAACCAAACGTCAACAACACCAGGAAACTCAGGAATGAGATATATGTGCTTGGTCATGTGTGTGTGTTTGTGTGTGTGTGTGTGTGTGTTTGTTTGTCTGTGTGTGTGTTTGTGTGTGTGTGTGTTTGTTTGTCTGCATGGTGTGTGTGTGTGTGCTGCACTAAACACGCCTGACCTCTGTCTAGGTGTGTACCAAAGTAAACAGGTACATGCTTCTACATGCTCTGCACATTTCTAGGTCGTCAACTCAAAAGGTCAGGATATTATTCAAAGCATCCACACCCAGGGAATTAGGCAACATTGATGTGTCTCAATAGATTCTTGCTTTGAATAAAAATACATAACACGTCACAAGCTCCGCTGTAAGCTGCTGGTTTTGGTTGGTGCTTTTTAAATGGAGCCACAAAACCTGAAAGAATGATATAAAATCGCTTAATCATCTATAGAATAATTAAATCGAACCGCAATGTACACTATGAATAGAAAAGCACCACAAAGTAGGGACATTTTTAACACGTTTAACAGGTCAGGGCTACAACAGTCAAATAAAGTTAAGTAATAACATGTACCGTAGGATGCATTAATGGTTGTATAGCATGGTGGTCCAGGGGTTAGCACTGGGTTTTCTCCAGAGTTCTGGCTTCCATGACATGCAGGTTAAGGTAACTGGTGACTCTATATGGCTGGAGGTTTGGTGTGTGTGTGTGAATGATTGTTGTTGTCTGTATTTTGTCCGTCTGATGGATTGGCGACCTGTCCATGGTGGAGCAAACCACTCTCGCCCAACGTCAGCTGGGATTGGCACCCGGCTCCCCTATGACCTTTTTAGGATAAGCTGTATAGCAAAGGTAGGGAGGCAGACAGGTGCGTGCGTGGGTGGATGGATTCCAGGCAACTTGATTGTGTGATCAATAAATCATCCTGATTCTGATGGAATGGCAACGTCAATAAAAAAAATTGAAAAAACAAATCTCAATGTGTCACCCTATGTTGTGTCTTTTGTTTGGTGCCACAGAGCTGCAGCATGGCTGACTCTGTCTAATAGATGATGCACTTGCCCCATCTAATGGTGAAATAGGAAACCTGCAGGTTCAATGGAGAAATATTGTCTTTATAAAGTAAAGAAGGAATAGCTAAATTCAACAAGTACAAAAACAGTATATTTGCATCATAGCTTTGTGAGATAAATCAATAAGTGACAAGAGGAAAACTAATTTTGTTTCCCACAACCCGACCAGATGATTCTGTAACACATCCTCTCCATCATGTGTTCTGACCAACAAACAATGTGTTGATGTGATACAAAACCCATTAAACATTGTTCTCTGGTTCTCTCAGTAAATAGGCCCCCCCATGATGTAGGGAGTGCTTGACCGCATAGAAAATAATCACTTTATTTAACGGTGCCATCACCAAACTAGGCACTCATTAACACGGCCTACAATGGTCTAATTCATTCACTCTGCAGTCCAGAGCTCCACCACATCCTTTCAGAGAATGACCATGCTGGGAGAAAAAACTATTTTGCACGGAGGGTCTTTGGGGGATGTTTGAATGTTTGACATGGGACTCTTTTGCGAGTGTTGTTTTCTGTTAAATGATCAGGACGGATGCTGCATATCATCTCATGCACTCAGAAACAAAGAAAGCCTGCAGTCTCTTCTCGGAAAAGGAATTGAAAAATCCTATGTCTAAGAATAAAACCCACGCTGCCTGTGGCACAAACAAGTGTTCGTCAGGGTGAATTAAATCTAATTTTCAAATCCACACTGTCTCCTCGAGGGTGGGAAAACAATACAAAAATTAAAACACAAACAACATAACAATAATAGAAACCAGAGCTCATATATCACCATAGTTTGTGCATCCTAACCATTCAGCTATCACGTCATCACCTAACCAAATTCATTTAAGATCATATAAAGCTTCAAAGTAACAGGAGCTGAGCACAGAACATCACCAAACCTTAATTTAGTAAAAGGATAAGTTATTCAACTAATAATACAAGTTACGGTAGCAAAACAAAATTCAGTAGCAAAACAAAAGAGTCCTTTAATTAAGGCTAAGGTTCCAACAAAACAAAACAAACGTGCAAAATACAGGAAACTAGACAAGATTGCAAAAAGGCTAAACCGAAAAAACTGAGAAAACACTAGAAAATTTAAAACAAAAATAAATAATTGAATTAAATTAAATGAATCCTGCACAGTCCACTTCTGCGCATGAGGTAAATAAAATAAAAATGAAAAAATGAAATTAAAAACAGTTTTTTTTAATTTTTATGTTTACCTCAATTCATTTGCCTGAATAATAATAATAATCCTTACAATTTCAATAGGGCCTCACTCTCTGTCAGTGCCTCTCAGTGCTCGGGCCCTAATGACCTGATTGTCTCCATCTGTAAGGTCAAAGTGTGTCAGTGTCACAGCAGCATTCCTCACCCTGGTACCAGTCTCTTTGTTCTTGTTCACAAAATCCTCACAGACAGAATATCTAATTGCAAACCATCTTGCCCCCTGAAAACTCTGTAACTTAACCAAACTGCATGCTGTTCCCGGTTGAAGCTCTTCTCCGTCTGCTCAGCCCTTGTTCCGCTGCCTGAGGGACTGGAGCAGCAGACAGCTGGTGAGGGATGATCTAAAGAGACTGTTTCCATTCTGCTCTCCACTATCCTTTTACAGTTGTATATTTATGTCTCGGTGTCTCTTTGACAGGGCGAAACCCTCAGCCTCAGGGCGGCTCTCACTGTGTGTGTGTCTGTGTGTGAGTGTGAGTGTGTGTGTGAGAGAGAGAGGACCACACCGTGCTATCGCTTTGCCAGGTGGACCTCTTCGTCCTCCTGGTGTCACATGGGAGGGGCCTCTGTGCATGCAGGCTATGAGCTCAGTCCTCTAATTTCCCTTGTAAATGTTGTCACCACAACCAGTCATATTTCTCTCCTGCTCCTCCTCCTCCTCCTCATTCTCTTCCACTCCTCTCCTCCTTCCTCCATCCCTCCCACACTCCCTGGCCGCCTGTCACAGGTCCAACATATCCCCCAGAGGATAAGATGCCATGGAGGCCCCAGGAAGAACGGCACTCTACGCGTGCTCTGTGCTGCTCATCCTAACAGGTGAGGCGTCACGCTGCTGGGATGTTTCTGCTTGAGTTGTCAGTGTTGTGTTGGTGCAGTTTCTGTGGTTGTTGTGTTTGCCTGGTTGGCAGGCTAAAACCCACAGGGGCGGGCGGAGGAAGTTTCTGTTTTCTGGTTTACATTTAGAAAATGTCCATTGATACCCTGTGAAATTTTTGGTCTTTAAAACGTTCAGGTCAGGTTGCAACATTTATAAAACACAGACATAGATCAGATGGCATTGAAAATTTATTTAAGTTAAACTTTCCTTTTTGGATTTTGAATAATTCAGGCAAAATTCTAAGCTGAACAACCTTTCCAACATCTCCACAGCCTCTTTCAAAGCGAATGAGAAGCCTTCATGAGAGTCTGTCTTGGTTTCTCCTGCAAGTAAATACCGTCGTCAGCACCATGTGACTTTATAGAATTAGCCTTTGTGCTATTTTTGTGTGGAGACGGACGGGGTCATCGGAAAAGAGAAGTGACCTGGGCCGCAGCTGTGTGACTCAGTGATAACAGATACAGCAGCTTCTCTCACATGACATGATGGATCAAACAGGAAAGTCCCTCAAACACAGAACCCCCCCCCCCCCCCCCCCCGGTACCTTGATGTTTGTATGATCAACCTTCCTTGAGGAGCATTATTTGTCTTATCTGAAGGAGGTCAGATGATGGGGGAGCTCGGACACGCACCGGGTGACTTTATTTAGTATCCAAACAGCTTGGATGTGTGTGAGGGTGTTAAGAGGCAGGTGCTGGTGGGTCTCAGCATGTAGTGTTGTTTGAGTGTGTGTGTGCGCGTGTGTCTGCATGTGTGTGTATCCTCTCACCTCAAAGACCATTGTCACCATAGTCTTAATTGTTTGGGGAAAACAGTGGAGGAGCGGGCTCGGCACACTCCCTCCCATTCTTCTTTTCACCGGATCTCAGCTGTTGTAAACACAGGCACACTCCTGCTAGGGACACACACACACACACAAACACACACACAGACACACACACACACACACACAAACACACACACACACACACACACACACACACACACACACACACACACACACACACACACACACACAGAAACTGGCCCTCGGGCCAGGGAGAGGGGAACGTGCCATGGGGGCGTTTTCGCTTCATGCACTGGAGAGAGAAAGAAAATCCAGTTTTCTGAGTTTGCCCCCAGTTATTTACAATCATAAAGCAACCGAACACTGTTTCATCACTAATTTGCACTCACTTCTACAATGCTGAAACAGAGATAGACAGGAGTGAAATTAAGAGAAAGGGGAAGTTATAAGAGAACAAAAAGTGAGAGGCTCTAGTGAGTTGGTTTCACAGTAGCACTGCCTACTCACAGGCTGCTGCTTCACTCAACTTGGCGTCCAAAGGCACAGTCAGCTAATTCACCTCACACCTCACACTTCAACTTGAAAATGAAGTTATTGTCAGATACATGACATAATTCAAGTGGAATATTAACAACACCCCGGTTTTGTTTTCAGCCTGTTACCAGAGAACAAACTGCCCTGGCAACCACCAGACACAACTTAAATCAGACAGCGAGGGGCAATAAATCAGCAGATATGTGGTTTCTTCAGAGACCTGGTGTTTGTTTTGTGAAGAGAGAGACAGGCCTCGTCTTGCCTGACAACTATGACACCCTGCAGTGAACTGGGTCAATATTAACTCATCACAGTTTCAGGATATACAGTAGGTCACAGGATTATACAGTCAAAACAGATCTGGGCTCCCTCTCACGCCATCTAATCAATAGCCCAATGCTTTTCCAATATATTTCCCATTATGGATGGTATTAAAGATGTGCATGAGATGTTTGTAGCAAAGTTTTTAAAAAAATGTCTTTAATTCATACACTTCTCATACTACTTAAATCGTTTAAGTCAATTTAATTTGCACTTGATATTGCCTTTAAAGGTTTATTCCTAAATTATCAGACCTATAATGTGATGACTCTCTTTCCTTCCCTTCCTCTCACCTCCATCCCACATCTTCTCCTCCCGCACAGAGGTCAGCTCTGACTTTATCTACATGCCGTCACTCGTCCATCATGGCATCGAAGGGAGGCCCCTGTTTCTGTCAGTGGAGACTCGTTTTCCGTTGGACAAGGCTGAGATCCAGGGAACATGGTTCCACACCAGCCCGAGTGGCACCAGGACCTTGGTGGTGACGTTTAACAAAGAGAAGAATATCCCTGACATGATGTACGGCAAACGCCTCATCTTCAAGGAACCCAATGCCTCTTTGCGGATCGAGGAATTAAACCAGGGCGACAAAGGGGATTATCATCTGACTCTCAACATTGCGTTTCACAACAAGACGGGACCGGTCATCAAGGAGGAGAGAACTGTGCATGTGACAGTGGATGGTGAGTGTTTCAATGACCCTCAGCTCTGATCTGTCCTGTCATGATGACATTTATCGGAACATTTCTAAATTGACCAACATTTCTTGTTTTAATCCTCAGTCCCTGTGTCCAGTCCAGTCATTGAGAAGAATCCAAACTATGCAGTCATCGAGGACAAGGCGAACGTAACCTGGACCTGCTCTGTTGAGAATGGAACAAGCGTTGTGTTCCAGTGGCTGAGGGACAACATCCCGCTGGGCCCCACGGACAGACACCACTTCTCCCAAGACAACTCTACATTGTTAATAAGTCCTGTGAGGAAAGAGGACAAGGGAATTTACTGCTGTGTGGCCAGCAACCCAATCAGCCATGGTCGACACAGCAGAGGCCTGGAACTTGATGTTTACTGTGAGTCGTTTTTCATCTATATTCTCCTTCCTTCCCTGCTTCTCCTTCCTTTTCTCTGCAAAGAGGTATGTGTTTCATGATATAGAGCAGGGGTATTCAACTAAAATTTAAAGAGGTCCAGTTAGAGAAAATTTCTCAAAGCAAAGGTCTGGAAGATCATAATGTCTTACTATTTAGTGTGATATAAATTTAAGTAGCCTAGTAGTTGTATCACCATCTGCATGTACTCACTACCTGACTGTCAAATCAAATGAATTCCGTACGATTCAAAAACTTTTTGATAATATTTATTGTCACATAACATAGAATTGAACATATATGTATGATTGCAGATATGAACAATGTTCTCTCATTAACCAAATCAAGGTAGGGTTGCATTTCAAAATAAGAGAAAATAAATAAAATGTGTGGCTCTTCATTAACTGTTTCATTACCCAAAGTAGATGTAAATTGACACAAAGGGGATTGAGGCTCAAAATATACAAGTGAAGATATAACAGAGTAGATAAAGCCAACAATAGCTAAGTTTGTCAGGCACAACAATTTACTGGAATATCCTCTCATCTGTGGAAGAAAAAAGAAACTATTGTCACCTCTTTGATAACAACATCATGACTTGTAATACTTCAATGGACCATTTGCCAATATAGTCAGCTTTGCACCTGTGTCTAGGCACGACAGGCCTGATAAGCTTCACATTTTCCAGCTTTACATTTAAGTAACGTGCGTAGTAGGGGCTGAATTAAAAAGCATATATTGCCAGCCAATTACGTCACAGTGACGGATGCAAGGTCTGCACGTAGCAGCTTCACTAGGTGGTATTTTCTACTGCAAGCCAATGCGCCTAAGGAGAATGGCCACACCTTGGTGGTGAGGCGCACGAATAGGAGATACTGATCCATAACGTCAGGCTCCGAATTTGTGCGGTTCTCATAGTATTCTCTCCTCACTTCCATCATATCTATGTAATCATATGGGGGGGAATGACTAAGTCGGAGCCTAGATGCAAAACACTAACCTGTTCTACTGTTGCAACAAACATTTAAACGTGAAACCGACAAACTTTACTCCATAGTAATGTCTCAAAATGTGGCCAGTGACTCAACCCCCCACCCTCTCTCTTAAACAACCGATGGAGTACTCGCAATGACTTTTCAGTAGGAAACATCCCTTGTACACATGTTAAATAGTGGCACGTACTAAGAACAATTGATGTATTTCCATGTGTCCATTCTTGCTTTAAAACAGAACTGCAAACACACCGAGGAGAGTTTATTATCCTAAATAAATACACATTACTACGATCTCCTAATTTAATTAAATAATATCTTTGATTTCCGACAGGATTCCTCACAGCTCATGATTACATTAACTGACTGTGGCTATTTATAAAATAAATGGAAGTGAAAAACGAAACATTCCGATGTTCTTTATAAGAAAAATTATCAAAACATGTTCTTACCTTTCCTGTGTTAGTGCTCGATTTGCTACTGGCAGGCTTTTGTGACTTGATCATACACCCTGGTCTGATTTAATAGTCCCTGCCTACTGACCCAACAAGTAAACCATATATATTAAGTGTCAACCTGGTGACCTGCCATTTCAGTGGCGGCATTGTCATACCTCGATAATATGATATGACCCTTTACAACAGGGGTATTAAACTAAAATTTAAAGAGGTCCAATAAGAGAACATTTCTCGAAGCAAAGGTCCGGAAGATCATAATGTCTAACTATTTAGTGTGATATACATTTAAGTAGCTTAGTAGTTGTATCACCATCTGCATGTACTCACTACCTGACTGTCAAATCAAATGAATTCAGTACGATTCAAAAACGTTTTGATAATATTTATTGTCACGTAACATAGAATTGAACATATATGTATGATTGCAGATATGTATAATGTTCTCTCATTAACCAAATAAAGGTAGGGTTGCATTTCAAAATAAGAGAAAACAAATAAAATGTGATAATTGTGCATGATCAAGTAAAGGGTTTAACTTCAGAAAAATAAAATAAAGAGAGCAAAAGCATTAATTTCAATTTTTCTGTTTCACATCTTGACTCAAAAGTCTCAAAGAATTTTACAGATAATGAATCTAAACACATCTTAACAATTGAACAGTTTTAGAATCACTTTCTTCCCCTCTTATATCCAACCCCCCCACTTTTTTCTTCGTCTGTTTCTCTCCCTTCCTCCGGCTCATTCCTCTGTTTCTCAACTTTCTCCGGCTCAGTCGTCTGTCTCTCTCCCTTTGTTTTCTCTACCTGTATCGCTAATTTTTTCTATTCTTTCTACCGTCTTTTCATATGTTACTTGCCTCTAACAGACTGGAATTCACAGACTTGATTGGCTGAGTAGTATCACATGGGATGGCTTAACTCGCATGCAATTGGTCTGTGCGTTTCCTCATCCGCTAAACCACTACCGTAAAGACTACAAAAGACTACAAATAGAAGCGCCCCGTCAGGTTTTAAATCCCGACCTTCTGTTCTGGCTGTAGGTCCGGGTCGGTACGGGACGGCTTCTGGGTCCGGAATCTGACCGCGGTCCGCCTGTTAGTGACCCCTGGTCTAGATGTATTCAAAACAACTCAAAGTGACTCAAAAAGAGAGAACATTTGCAACACTATTTTCATCAGCTCCAGTTTGATTATATCAACTGTTAACATGTGAATTATATTGATTAATTAAATCATTACTCTAGCAAGGGTCAAAGCATCACACACATTTAAAGTATATGTTTTAGTTTATAGTCTGTCAAATGATGTTCTCACTGTAGATATCATGAAAGTACCACCCATAAAGATCATTGACAACATGGTATTCTTTGTACTTTGAGATGTGGTCACAGGCGAGGCAGACAGGATGAATGAATTCATTGCTCATTGACAAAAGATGAGCAGTGACTTCATAGTACTTTCTCCACTCAAAGTAATTCATGTATGCTTCATGGTCCTTGTCCAGGCGTTGCAGAAACTCTGCCAGACCTTTAGCATCAGGGAAATCATTTACGTGAATGAAGGAACCATCGGGAAGGAACTGCTCGTAGTTTTCCCTTGGTGGACCCATAACTACAGGGACAGTCCCTGCTACAAGGGGCCCGTTGACCTTCTCTGTTATGTAGTCCACGTGGAGCGAGTTCTCAAATGAGAGATAAAACTTACAACTCGCAAGGGTGGGGTAATAGTCTTCATCTTTCAACCGCTGCCCCGTAAAAGCACCAAATACATCAACCTTTATGTGTTGGGACAGTTCTGCATAATATGTCTCTCTCACAGATGTTCCAGTAGCTGGGTCGGTGTTACTGACAATCCAACAAACCAGTTTGTCCTTTTTGGGCAGAACTACTTCTTCCTTTGTCTCTGTTTGCTTGATCGTCACCTCATTCCTCACTGTGATGTCAGCATCTCGTCTGTAGCTCAATGTTAAGTTGAACAGATTTTCCAGACCTGGTATCTTCTGCGTGTTCGTGGGAGATTCTGTATGGTACCAAATCCACTTCTGAAAATATGGACGCGGCTCCTTGGGCAGGTTTTCCAAATTCTAGTTTATGCTTCTGTGGAAGATGATGACTCCCTCGGCTTGGCTGTACAATGATCTGTCATCAGTCAGAATGCAGCCATCAATGTTGAAGTAGCTTGAGCAGATTTGGAAATCAAACCTCACACCAAGAGTCCAGAACCACAGCAGAACGATGGGCTTTTCAGCTGGTGGCTCTTCATTTACTGTTTCATTACCCAAAGTAGATGTAAATTGACACAAAGGGGATTGAGGCTCAAAATATACAAGTGAAGAAATAACACAGTAGATAAGGCCAACAATAGCTAAGTTTGTCAGGCACAACAATTTACTGGAATATCCGCTCATCTGTGGAAGAAAAAAGAAACTATTGTCACCTCTTTGATAACAACATCATGACTTGTAATACTTCAATGGACCATTTGCCAATATAGTCAGCTTTGCACCTGTGTCTAGGCACGACAGGCCTGATAAGCTTCACATTTTCCAGCTTTACATTTAAGTAACGTGCGTAGTAGGGGCTGAATTAAAAAGCATATATTGCCAGCCAATTACGTCACAGTGACGGATGCAAGGTCTGCACGTAGCAGCTTCACTAGGTGGTATTTTCTACTGCAAGCCAATGCGCCTAAGGAGAATGGCCACACCTTGGTGGTGAGGCGCACGAATAGGAGATACTGATCCATAACGTCAGGCTCCGAATTTGTGCGGTTCTCATAGTATTCTCTCCTCACTTCCATCATATCTATGTAATCATAGGGGGGGGAATGACTAAGTCGGAGCCTAGATGCAAAACACTAACCTGTTCTACTGTTGCAACAAACATTTAAACGTGAAACCGACAAACTTTACTCCATAGTAATGTCTCAAAATGTGGCCAGTGACTCAACCCCCCACCCTCTCTCTTAAACAACCGATGGAGTACTCGCAATGACTTTTCAGTAGGAAACATCCCTTGTACACATGTTAAATAGTGGCACGTACTAAGAACAATTGATGTATTTCCATGTGTCCATTCTTGCTTTAAAACAGAGCTACAAACACAACAAGAAGAGTTTATTATCCTAAATAAATACACATTACTACGATCCCCTAATTTAATTAAATAATATCTTTGATTTCAGACAGGATTCCTCACAGCTCATGATTACATTAACTGACTGCGGCTATTTATAAAATAAATGGAAGTGAAAAACGAAACATTCCGATGTTCTTTATAAGAAAAATTATCAAAACATGTTCTTACCTTTCCTGTGTTAGTGCTCAATTTGCTACTGGCAGGCTTTTGTGACTTGAACATACACCCTGGTCTGATTTAATAGTCCCTGCCTACTGACCCAACAAGTAAACCATATATATTAAGTGTCAACCTGGCGACCTGCCATTTCGGTGGCGGCATTGTCATACCTCGATAATATGATATGACCCTTTACAACAGGGGTATTAAACTAAAATTTAAGGAGGTCCAGTAAGAGAACATTTCTCGAAGCAAATTGGTCCGGAAGATCATAATGTCTAACTATTTAGTGTGATATAAATTTAAGTAGCTTAGTAGTTGTATCACCATCTGCATGTACTCACTACCTGACTGTCAAATCAAATGAATTCAGTACGATTCAAAAACGTTTTGATAATATTTATTGTCACGTAACATAGAATTGAACATATATGTATGATTGCAGATATGTATAATGTTCTCTCATTAACCAAATAAAGGTAGGGTTGCATTTCAAAATAAGAGAAAACAAATAAAATGCGATAATTGTGCATGTTCAAGTAAAGGGTTTAACTTCAGAAAAATAAAATAAAGAGAGCAAAAGCATTAATTTCAATTTTTCTGTTTCACATCTTGACTCAAAAGTCTCAAAGAATTTTACAGATAATGAATCTAAACACATCTTAACAATTGAACAGTTTTAGAATCACTTTCTTCCCCTCTTATATCCAACCCCCCCACTTTTTTCTTCGTCTGTTTCTCTCCCCTCCTCCGGCTCATTCCTGTGTTTCTCAACTTTCTCCGGCTCAGTCATCTGTCTCTCTCCCTTTGTTTTCTCTACCTGTATCACTATCTTTTTTTTTCTTTCTACCGTCTTTTCATGTGTTACTTGCCTCTAACAGCCTGGAATGAACAGACTTGATTGGCTGAGTAGCAGGGGCGTTTCTAGGATTGAAAGAAAGGGGGGGCTTAGCCCCTAAGGAAGCTGAATGTTTGCGCGCGCAGCGCGCGCCAATTTTATTTGGGTTAGGGTTATTTGGGGCTGAGGATATCCATTGTTTCAGACAGTTCATAGATTGGTTCAATCAGAAAGAGTGTGATTTTTCTGTGTATCTTTGCTTGCATTCATTCAGTATAAGATAACATAAGAGACAGAATTCTAGGGTCATTGTGAAATTTGACAACACAAATATGAACTTTTATCAAATAGAGAGAAATATTTTTCCTGCTTGTAAAGGAAAGACGAATATACTTGTTTTGACTAGGGCGGAGCTGTCACCTCTGCTAAAGAATCTTCTTATATCCATCTGGTCAATGAATTGGATGATATACCGGTACAATAGCGTTATGAGGGACACTATGACATTTAGTTTCCACTAGCATTAACTGATTATAAACAACAACATTCTAAAGGCACTGATATTATTGTTTTAAAATACTAGAGATAGATATTAATGCAAAGAATAGAAAGCTGTTGATAGTTATTTCTTACATTTCAAATTTGCTCGTTCACACTCTTGCTCACTGGAGACCTTTTCTAACAAAATAGCTAGCTAGTTAGCTTAATGTTAACATAGCTCATTACAATATTCCCTTTCATTTGCCTCAAGTAAACCTAAATTTAAGCAGGTATCAATCATTAACAACTACAGATAGCCACATTCTGTAACTACCTGTACTTACAATTTCACTCCATGCATCATTTACTATGAGCTAAACTCGTTGGCTGTAATCCTGCTGTCTTGATGAGAGACGTTACTTGGCAGAGTGAGAAAGCCAGCGCAGCAGCGATGCAGAGTCCCCAAGGTCCTAGTGCCCTGTCTTTTATTGTTAAGTATGATGAGAGGCTATTGGATTGTAATTTGAAGGGGGAGAAAACATACAAACCAGAAACGCACTCACATATGTATCATGTTAGAGTTATAAATAACTTGTCCATGTGTAAAAAAATAGTTAAATTTCCAAAAAAAAATAAAGAATAAAAAAAAAAAAAAAAAAAAATCCCAATAATTATTTGGGGGGGCTGAAGAACATTTTAGGGGGGCTTCAGCCCCCCTAAAACAGGCCTAACGACACCCCTGCTGAGTAGTATCACATGGGATGGCTTAACTCGCATGCAATTGGTCTGTGCGTTTCCTCATCCGCTAAACCACTACCGTAAAGACTACAAAAGACTACAAATAGAAGCGCCCCGTCAGGTTTTAAATCATGACCTTCTGTTCTGGCTGTAGGTCCGGGTCGGTACGGGACGGCTTCTGGGTCCGGACTCTGACCGCGGTCCGCCTGTTAGTGACCCCTGGTCTAGATGTATTCAAAACAACTCAAAGTGACTCAAAAAGAGAGAACATTTTTAACACTATTTTCATCAGCTCCAGTTTGATAATATCAACTGTTAACATGTGAATTATATTGATTAATTAAATCATTACTCTAGAAAGGGTCAAAGCATCACACAAGTATATGTTCTAGTTTATAATCAGTCAAATGATGTTCTCACTGTAGTTTTCATGAAAGTACCACCCATAAAGATCATTGACAACATGGTAATCTTTGTACTTTGAGATGTGGTCACAGGCGAGGCAGACAGGATGAATGAATTCATTGCTCAATGACAAAAGATGAGCAGTGACTTCATAGTACTTTCTCCACTCAAAGTAATTCATGTATGCTTCATGGTCCTTGTCCAGGCGTTGCAGAAACTCTGCCAGACCTTTAGCATCAGGGAAATCATTTACGTGAATGAAGGAACCATTGGGAAGGAACTGCTCGTAGTTTTCCCTTGGTGGACCCATAACTACAGGGACAGTCCCTGCTACAAGGGGCCCGTTGACCTTCTCTGTTATGTAGTCCACGTGGAGCGAGTTCTCAAATGAGAGATAAAACTTACAACTCGCAAGGGTGGGGTAATAGTCTTCATCTTTCAACCGCTGCCCCGTAAAAGCACCAAATACATCAACCTTTATGTGTTGGGACAGTTCTGCATAATATTTCTCTCTCACAGATGTTCCAGTAGCCGGGTCGGTGTTACTGACAATCCAACAAACCAGTTTGTCCTTTTTGGGCAGAACTACTTCTTCCTTTGTCTCTGTTTGCTTGATCGTCACCTCATTCCTCACTGTGATGTCAGCATCTCGTCTGTAGTTCAATGTTAAGTTGAACAGATTTTCCAGACCTGGTATCTTCACCGTGTTCGTGGGAGATTCCACATGGAACCAAATCCACTTCTGAAAATATGGACGTGGCTCCTTGGGCAGGTTTTCCAAATGCCAGTTTATTTCTTTATGGAAGATGATGACTCCCTCGGCTTGGCTGTACAATGACCTGTCATCAGTCAGAATGCAGCCATCAATGTTGAAGTAGCTTGAGCAGATTTGGAAATCAAACCTCACACCAAAAGGCCAGAACCACAGCAGAACGATGGGCTTTTCAGCTAGTGGCTCTTCATTAACTGTTTCATTACCCAAAGTAGATGTAAATTGACACAAAGGGGATTGAGGCTCAAAATATACAAGTGAAGAAATAACACAGTAGATAAGGCCAACAATAGCTAAGTTTGCCAGGCACAACAATTTACTGGAATATCCTCTCATCTGTGGAAGAAAAAAGAAACTATTGTCACCTCTTTGATAACAACATCATGACTTGTAATACTTCAATGGACCATTTGCCAATATAGTCAGCTTTGCACCTGTGTCTAGGCACGACAGGCCTGATAAGCTTCACATTTTCCAGCTTTACATTTAAGTAATGTGCGTAGTAGGGGCTGAATTAAAAAGCATATATTGCCAGCCAATTACGTCACAGTGACGGATGCAAGGTCTGCACGTAGCAGCTTCACTAGGTGGTATTTTCTACTGCAAGCCAATGCGCCTAAGGAGAATGGCCACACCTTGGTGGTGAGGCGCACGAATAGGAGATACTGATCCATAACGTCAGGCTCCGAATTTGTGCGGTTCTCATAGTATTCTCTCCTCACTTCCATCATATCTATGTAATCATATGGGGGGGAATGACTAAGTCGGAGCCTAGATGCAAAACACTAACCTGTTCTACTGTTGCAACAAACATTTAAACGTGAAACCGACAAACTTTACTCCATAGTAATGTCTCAAAATGTGGCCAGTGACTCAACCCCCCACCCTCTCTCTTAAACAACCGATGGAGTACTCGCAATGACTTTTCAGTAGGAAACATCCCTTGTACACATGTTAAATAGTGGCACGTACTAAGAACAATTGATGTATTTCCATGTGTCCATTCTTGCTTTAAAACAGAGCTACAAACACAACAAGAAGATTTTATTATCCTAAATAAATACACATTACTACGATCCCCTAATTTAATTAAATAATATCTTTGATTTCAGACAGGATTCCTCACAGCTCATGATTACATTAACTGACTGCGGCTATTTATAAAATAAATGGAAGTGAAAAACGAAACATTCCGATGTTCTTTATAAGAAAAATTATCAAAACATGTTCTTACCTTTCCTGTGTTAGTGCTCAATTTGCTACTGGCAGGCTTTTGTGACTTGAACATACACCTTGGTCTGATTTAATAGTCCCTGCCTACTGACCCAACAAGTAAACCATATATATTAAGTGTCAACCTGGCGACCTGCCATTTCGGTGGCGGCATTGTCATACCTCGATAATATGATATGACCCTTTACAACAGGGGTATTAAACTAAAATTTAAGGAGGTCCAGTAAGAGAACATTTCTTGAAGCAAATTGGTCCGGAAGATCATAATGTCTTACTATTTAGTGTGATATAAATTTAAGTAGCTTAGTAGTTGTATCACCATCTGCATGTACTCACTACCTGACTGTCAAATCAAATGAATTCAGTACGATTCAAAAACTTTTTGATAATAATTATTGTCACGTAACATAGAATTGAACATATATGTATGATTGCAGATATGTATAATGTTCTCTCATTAACCAAATAAAGGTAGGGTTGCATTTCAAAATAAGAGAAAACAAATAAAATGTGATAATTGTGCATGTTCAAGTAAAGGGTTTAACTTCAGAAAAATAAAATGAGGAGAGCAAAAGCATTAATTTCAATTTTTCTGTTTCACATCTTGACTCAAAAGTCTCAAAGAATTTTACAGATAATGAATCTAAACACATCTTAACAATTGAACAGTTTTAGAATCACTTTCTTCCCCTCTTATATCCAACCCCCCCACTTTTTTCTTCGTCTGTTTCTCTCCCTTCCTCCGGCTCATTCCTCTGTTTCTCAACTTTCTCCGGCTCAGTCGTCTGTCTCTCTCCCTTTGTTTTCTCTACCTGTATCGCTAATTTTTTTTATTCTTTCTACCGTCTTCTCATGTGTTACTTGCCTCTAACAGACTGGAAGGCACAGACTTGATTGGCTGATTAGTATCACATGGGATGGCTTCACTCGCATGCAATTGGTCTGTGCGTTTCCTCATACGCTAAACCACTACCGTAAAGACTACAAAAGACTACAAATAGAAGCGCCCCGTCAGGTTTTAAATCCCGACCTTCTGTTCTGGCTGTAGGTCCGGGTCGGTACGGGACGGCTTCTGGGTCCGGACTCTGACCGCGGTCCGCCTGTTAGTGACCCCTGGTCTAGATGTATTCAAAACAACTCAAAGTGACTCAAAAAGAGAGAACATTTGCAACACTATTTTCATCAGCTCCAGTTTGATTATATCAACTGTTAACATGTGAATTATATTGATTAATTAAATCATTACTCTAGAAAGGGTCAAAGCATCACACACATTTAAAGTATATGTTTTAGTTTATAGTCTGTCAAATGATGTTCTCACTGTAGATATCATGAAAGTACCACCCATAAAGATCATTGACAACATGATATTCTTTGTACTTTGAGATGTGGTCACAGGCGAGGCAGACAGGATGAATGAATTCATTGCTCATTGACAAAAGATGAGCAGTGACTTCATAGTACTTTCTCCACTCAAAGTAATTCATGTATGCTTCATGGTCCTTGTCCAGGCGTTGCAGAAACTCTGCCAGACCTTTAGCATCAGGGAAATCATTTACGTGAATGAAGGAACCATTGGGAAGGAACTGCTCGTAGTTTTCCCTTGGTGGACCCATAACTACAGGGACGGTCCCTGCTACAAGGGGCCCGTTGACCTTCTCTGTTATGTAGTCCACGTGGAGCGAGTTCTCAAATGAGAGATAAAACTTACAACTCGCAAGGGTGGAGTAATAGTCTTCATCTTTCAACCGCTGCCCCGTAAAAGCACCAAATACATCAACCTTTATGTGTTGGGACAGTTCTGCATAATATGTCTCTCTCACAGATGTTCCAGTAGCCGGGTCGGTGTTACTGACAACCCAACAAACCAGTTTGTCCTTTTTGGGCAGAACTACTTCTTCCTTTGTCTCTGTTTGCTTGATCGTCACCTCATTCCTCACTGTGATGTCAGCATCTCGTCTGTAGTTCAATGTTAAGTTGAACAGATTTTCCAGACCTGGTGTCTTCACCGTGTTCCTGGGAGATTCCACATGGAACCAAATCCACTTCTGAAAATATGGACGTGGCTCCTTGGGCAGGTTTTCCAAATGCCAGTTTATTTCTTTATGGAAGATGATGACTCCCTCGGCTTGGCTGTACAATGACCTGTCATCAGTCAGAATGCAGCCATCAATGTTGAAGTAGCTTGAGCAGATTTGGAAATCAAACCTCACACCAAAAGGCCAGAACCACAGCAGAACGATGGGCTTTTCAGCTAGTGGCTCTTCATTAACTGTTTCATTACCCAAAGTAGATGTAAATTGACACAAAGGGGATTGAGGCTCAAAATATACAAGTGAAGAAATAACACAGTAGAAAAGGCCAACAATAGCTAAGTTTGCCAGGCACAACAATTTACTGGAATATCCTCTCATCTGTGGAAAAAAAAAGAAACTATTGTCACCTCTTTGATAACAACATCATGACTTGTAATACTTCAATGGACCATTTGCCAATATAGTCAGCTTTGCACCTGTGTCTAGGCACAACAGGCCTGATAAGCTTCACATTTTCCAGCTTCACATTTAAGTAACGTGCGTAGTAGGGGCTGAATTAAAAAGCATATATTGCCAGCCAATTACGTCACAGTGACGGATGCAAGGTCTGCACGTAGCAGCTTCACTAGGTGGTATTTTCTCCTGCAGGCCAATGCGCCTAAGGAGAATGGCCACACCTTGGTGGTGAGGCGCACGAATAGGAGATACTGATCCATAACGTCAGGCTCCGAATTGGTGTGGTTCTCATAGTATTCTCTCCTCACTTCCATCATATCTATGTAATCATATGGGGGGGGGGGGGGGGGGGTGACTAAGTCGGAGCCTAGATGCAAAACACTAACCTGTTCTACTGTTGCAACAAACATTTGAGCGTGAAACCGACAAACTTTACTCCATAGCAATGTCTCACAATGTTGCCAGTGACTCAACCCCCCACCCTCTCTCTTAAACAACCGATGGAGTACTCGCAATGACTTTTCAGTAGGAACAGGGGTGGACTGGCCATCGGGCATACCGGGCATAATCCCGGTGGGCCGTTGACCCAATGTGGGCCGGTCTGGTCCGCTATGTTGTTGTTTTGTTTTTTTTCTCTTCTTCCTCTCTAAATTCCCTCCAATTGGGCCGGCCAATTGGCTACAGAGGGCTAGCAGTGTGTTGCCAGCATCGACACATATTATTGGTCTATTGTTTGTCATTGTCAATCAATCATGGGCTGACAGGCTCAGAGAGCCCTGACAGTGCTGTCAATCACAACACAAACCAGGGTGGGGCGGGACCTCATTGCATTGGCGGTGGGAGTCGCGGGACGGGCTGCTGCTGAAACAGAAACTTAAAATGGATAATAAGAGTAAAAAACGCATCGGGGAAAAAAAGCAGAAGTCTCTGGAGGTGGAGGCTGCTAAATGTGCCAAACTGACGGACCTATGTGGTGCCGGGTTCACCAGCCCAGCAGCAGCAGGTGCGCCGGGAGACGAGCGAGGAGGACTCGACAATGATGAGCGAGTGGAGGCAGACATGTGAGCGCGCATTTTCAATTTTCAATACATTCTCCAAACTGGCTCGTTACTTGAGCAGCGGAGGTTGGCGTCGCACGCCTCTACCGACGGCGCACCTCTCTCTCTCTCACTCGCTGCCCCCTCCCTCCTGAGATGTGCAGGTCCCGGTGGCGTGTTTGCCGTCGGGGGGGGGGCAGCGCGAGAGGTTGGTCTATCCCTCCGCAGGTTCACCTTCAGAAATCTTGTTACGACTTTTACTTCCTCTAGAATAGGATAAGAGATAGTGTCTTATTTTTTGTGCCTATAGTATAGTGGTTATACTGTGGTTTATTAATGTTCTTGGGCAGACACAAGAGGCACTTGTTTATAGTTAAATAGAAGTTCAGATGCACTGGTCCATTACTATTTGAACCTCAGCATCTAGGGTTCAAAATTGGTAAAATTATACATTATATGCATATTGTTGTTGTAATTTTTCAGTCAGTTGAGATAAATCTTGAGGAGAAACATTTTGGGTTGTTTTGTGTCTGTATAGACCTACTATAAAAAGCAATTTGCATTTTTAATTTTAGTTCTTGTACTTTTGATACTTAAGTACATTTCAACACCAGATACTTTTGATACTTAAGTACTTTTAATATGAGCTACTTTAAATTGACGTAACTTATGTCTTCTAAATGTCTTAATGGCAGATGTGCTCGGCTAATTATGTGGGCCGGTCTGAGCCAAAAAATGCCCGGGCCGTTTTGTTCTCCCAGTCCAGCCCTGAGTAGGAAACATCCCGTGCACACATGTTAAATAGTGGCACGTACTAAGAACAATTGATGTATTTCCATGTGTCCATTCTTGCTTTAAAACAGAACTGCAAACACATCGAGGAGAGTTTATTATCCTTAATAAATACACATTACTACGTTCCCCTAATTTAACAGGATTCCTCACAGCTCATGATTACATTAACTGACTGTGGCTATTTATAAAATAAATGGAAGTGAAAAACTAAATATTCCGATGTTCTTCATAAGAAAAATTATCAAAACATGTTCTTACCTTTCCTGTGTTAGTGCTCGATTTGCTACTGGCAGGCTTTTGTGACTTGATCATATTTAATAGTCCCTGCCTACTGACCCAACAATTAAACCATAGATATTAAGTGTCAACCTGGCGACCTGCCATTTCGGTGGCGGCATTGTCATACCTCGATAATATGATATGACCCTTTAGAATAATGAGCTGCAATGTGAATATTAGAGTAAAGCTCGACGGATTTAACAGTCGACAAAAATTGGCTAATAAGTGAATAAACAAAAAAGAAAAGTAATGAATTCATTAAAAAATTGCATATATGTCTGTAAAATATCAAGCCTCAAATAACAAAATCTGAGGAATCATTGTCACTTTTCTAGGTTGTAAGTAAATTTCAAGCTGGCAAAAAAAAAAAAAACATGGCCGTCAGAGGATCATATTTGCATTGGAGCAGACTTATCTCACAGACATCCTCTGTTCTCCTGTGACCTGAAATTACAAATACACTGATCAACTCTACCTGTGTGAGTTTGAGCTTGAACCCAGGAGAATATATGTATAATAATTAATTTAATTAATTAATAATTAATTAAGACTTTTTTCCAGTCTTTTGAGCAAGTGTATTCAAACAGTGGGTGTGTGAATATTGTTACTTGGCACTGAGAACTGCGCAGCTTATACATTCAGCACAGTCATTATGTCTGTTTGCACAGGCAAAGCATGCCTGTGTTAGTATTCAGTAGCATCCTGCAGCAAGAAGGATGCACCACCAACAGTTAAAATACCTTCTTTGTATTTAATCCTGGTCAGTTTCGGTCCCAGTCAGTCTTAATTAATGTTGGTGTACGTATGACAATGTGTTATTGATTTTCTAAATGTATAGTTCAAATATAAAAATGTAGAAAGTGGCTAAAGCCAAAAACCATGGACAAATTTAATTAGTGCTTATGAAAAAGTCTTACATAGAAGAGAAAGAAGAAGTCTTATATATTTAAACTTAATTGACACAATGAGGCTTCAAAGGTGAAGTAGTGAGTAGATTTTTTTTGTTGTGTTTTTTGATGTGTTGACATTTAATGTCCAACCTACATCTGTGATCTCATTCAGCCACCTGTTAGCAACAACCTCCTAGAAAAGTTAAAAAAGTGTGGCACTGATCTATTTCATTAAATTGGATTAAATATCAAAAATGTATTGACCTTTTGTCAGCCATCTAACAAGAACCACATTCAAAAACCCATCGACTTCCTGATGAGCGAAACAGAAGCGCAAATATGCTAATTTACTCATTGCTGTGGTTGTCATGTTTGGGAAAAGATAACGTGCCATTCTGCTGATGTTGAACATGACCAGCAGAAGGTCCTTAGTCAAATTTGATATGTACGGGGATGGACAAGATTCTTACTGATATTAAATGTAATATCTTTGCCCATTGATCATTTGTACAAACTTGGCTGCATTGATACAGGCAAAAAACAAACACTTTAATTCCCTCTCTACCAGAGCTATTTTGTAGGTTCAGTGCCTTGTTCAAGGACAACCCGACTCTAATTCAGAGCAGTACGTGCAGCTCTTAAACCTGGGAATTTGTCTGACCCTTAACCCAAGTGTCCCATCAGGAATAAGAATGAGAAAGTTCGTAGTAAATTGTTTGGTATAATAAATCACCATCTCAGCAGCAAACTGTCATGTTTCTCTGAACCCACTGTCTACCCCCTATCCCCCAACCCCTGCAGATGGCCCCTACAATCTGGAGGTGAACTCGGGCCAAGGCCGGCGGACAGGGGAGCTGTTTACCATCAACCCGGGAGAGCTGGCCTTCTTCGAATGCCAGGCGGATTCCAACCCACCCAACAGCTACGTCTGGATCTCCAAGAGCCACAACTCAACCAAGGTCATCACTGAGGGCCCGCGGCTGGAGGTGCTGTCCTACAGATTGGCCGAGGCTGAAGAGTACCTGTGCCGCGCTTTCAACAACGTGACACAGAAGCAGGACGAGGCCCAGTTCACCCTGTTGGTGGTAGGAACAGGTAGGTTGAGGATGGATCATTGCATGAGGGAGCAGAGCGTGGGCAGGTAATGGGAATCCTCTGAGATAAACACTCTGTAAACAGTGTGTCGTGACTACAGCAGGAGAGGTTGATGAGCAATGAGAGATTTATCTTGACGATGACAGGGTGCCCAGCTTCAAACAGCGAGATGAAATATTGAATATGAGGCTGTGTGTGCGTAGTGGGTGAGAAATGAAAGCAGGTTAGAGCACTATTCCTGTTGCCAGGTTCTAGTGCCTGCCGCCTGTATTAAAGTCCAGTGGCTGGGATAGTAAACAGAGCATGACAGCTGTTGTATTTGTTGACAAAGTTTTATGGCGAGTGGACTTTCTGTATGCCGAACGCGACATTGATATGTTGTCTCGGTGATACTGAGAGAGGCTTGCTGATGACTGCTGCTGATACGGGCCATGATTGAAAATACTGTGTATTGAGTAAACACAAGTCATGACAGCATTCATTTTTATTGACATCAGAATTGTTTACTCACCTTACCAAGGGATATTCTGATTGCTAACCTTTCAATAACAGTCATGAGAAAGCTAACATGCTCAAAGAGACAATGCTAATCTTTATCTATGGGATATTTTGGTTATTCCGGTAAATTTTAAATTAAAAGTGTTAGCCTGTCAGCATTTCCTAATTAGCCCTATACACCTACACAGTTGTAATTTCGACCTGATAATGACAACGGTAGAAAAGTCAGGGGATCACCCAGCCTATTACAATGTATCCTTTATTTAACTTGGCTCAAATGAGTGTTAATATCTGTGTTTTGTGTTTACTTACAGAGAAACACACCCAGGAGGGTAGCTCTGTATCTCCGCTGGCCGCCATTGCGGTCTGCTCTTTGTTCACGATCGGCTGTTTTTTGTTTCTGCTGTTCTTCCTCAGGCGAAACTGCAATCCTAAGAGAGGCAAGATAATGTGTTCTGCTGCTTTGTGTTTTTCTAGCAGTCATATGCTACTTGTTAACCCCCACGAGTTCAGCCCTCTGTTTGATTGGCTCCATGCTTAAAAATCTAAATTGAAATATATTATAGCCTTTTCCTGGTTAGATACAAATGTCCCCACTTGCTGACTTCTGTCATTCATACCATGTTTGCAAGGCACAATGATGAACACAATGATCGCTCTTATTCTTCTTTGTCATTACACTTCATGGCTTTTATAGACTACCATCAGATACAATGATGAAAAAGTATTTTGATTACCTCCATTACCAATAGTTTGACATATTTCTGTATCATGATGTGGTTTAGTATATTCACTGGCTTCCAACTGGCCTGTTACTGATGGATTTAAGTATCGCTAAATAAATGAACTGTTTGACACATTCATAATATTATTATTTTAGTGTCTATAGTCAGCAAATTGTCACAAAAACACCAGCCGCATGTTCTCATGTAGCATTCTCCTCCCCTTTCACCTACAGCCATCTTAGAACTCCTCTTTCCTATGGGAAAACACAACAACCTCTGCAAAGCGACCTACAAGTGGAAAATTACTAATTTTAGATTTAAAGATTTTAATCATACAATTAAACACCGTCTCTAAAACTGATTTTATTTGCGGGGAAGTTGACATTTTTATGATAGTGATCACCCCACAGGCAAATGTTCCACCAAGTTCCCCCTCTGATACAATCTTTTAAGGACACTGTCACAGCACTCTGTGATTGGTTTAAAGGAATACAAACAAGCCAGAGCATTTTTTTTGCCCTATGTCTGAAAGCTTTTCCAAACTGAAGGTAGCCAGTACAAAGTAACTGATACATTTGAATAAGTTATACTGATATTTAAAAAGGTTTTTTCTATATTTGTGAATAATTTCCTTCTTCTCTCTCCCTCCTTTACAACAGTGCTAGTGAGCATTTACAACAGGTAAGAGCCTGGAATCTGAAATGAATAAACACAGTGTGTCTTTGATCTACATTCATGCCTAGGTTTTACTTAACTGTGTTGTTTCCCGGTTTTCTGACAGACCGCTGTGCGAGCAGAAAAAACCTCATCGTTCAGGTAAGCTGCTGCTTGTTAACAAACATTTTTACCTGCTTTCAAGGGCATCCACATATATCATCTTTATATACACATCCTCTGTAAGTAGGAAGGATGGATGAATAGGGCTGTGAAAAAAATGGAAGTAATTCCTAAATACGTTTCAGATCTAAGGCAGGTCTTGGTGTTATGACGTCATTACATGTCACTTTAGATATAGTAGACAGAGTACGTGTGAATGCGGGTGTGTGCGTTAGCTATGACCCAACTGTTGGTTTGATACTAAAACCTGTGTATCAACAGGTCATGAGGATGCAACAGAAGACTTTGGCATCTATGAGTTTGTCTCCATACCCGGGAAAATTGAGTCTACACAGGTATGAAACACCTTTACATCAATATAGATTCACAGGTGACACAGCAAACCTCCTTTTGTCTAAATGCGTTTGTTTTACAAAATGTTCCGATGCAACTGTCCTCCAGGTGTCATGCAGATCTCTGGCCCGCCTCGAGTCAGTCCAGGACATGCACACCACCATCTACGATGTGATCAGACACGTCCCAGCAGATTGTTGGGACGTGACAACCCCGACAGATTGTTGAACTAACATCTGGCCAGAGAGTTGACATGTAACATACAGTCATTTCCCTAAAAATACTCTTGGCCTTGTGTCATTAAGTGTCTGTTATCAAAGACTGAGTCGCTGGTTATGTGGCCCACTTGTTTGAACAAGGGATGAAGGAAACAAGGGGGATTAACCTGATCGTGCACTGTTATTGTCCAGAGTTTGGAACAGATGTAAAAATCATCATTGTTTTGAGTTTAAAATGTACGAATGACTTATCTTTAATGTGATATTGAATGTATTTTTCTTTTTCCATTGAATAATGTAGATCACATTACACCATGCAAATGTGGTAGTACTTCATACAATACAATATTTAGATATACAAGGCAACTAAACTCCAACACTTTGGTAACTATTTAAAACCAATGTTTAATTTAAAAAATACTAATGTTTGTTTTATATCTTTCTGATTCAAAATTCCCCCCAGAGAATCTATTCTATGATAAGTGTTGTAATTAATGGATTTTCTTGTATCAAATATATTTAGGTTAAATGTGCTGTATATATTGTAGTTGGTCTATAGTGCAGAGTCTTTATACATATTATTCTATCTCTATGTTTTTGCTGAAATCTATTTATTCCTAAAGACACTCTTTAACCTAATTTCATCAAAAGTAGCATTTTTCCGCTCGACATGGAAAATACTGTAATGAAATGCGGAAAAAAAGAAAATTCTTAAATTAATTCTTAAATTATTGTACAGTTTGTATTCTGCATTCACACGTCTGTTTTGTACTTTATTAAAGATATAACTGTTTACTATTCTGTTTCACTTTGTTGCCTCATACTTCCTTTTTGTATTTTTCACCGGATGGCAGTGGCAGTCATGGACTTAAAATGAACAGTCGCTCTATCACAGATCTTGGCTAAGGCTGGAAAAGATGTCAGTTGCTCTGCCTCTTCACAGTCAGTCTTTGTTGGACGCCCTGGCTGTGATAGCTCAACATTTGTTGAGTGTACGAGTTGTACTTGTTGTCTTGAAATTACAGCAGAGAGCTCTTTTCTTTCAGCCTGGCCCGGCCTTACTGGTTGCTGTGTGGACCTAGTGGGATCTGGAGACAGGCAGCAACAGAAGGATGGTTCAGCATGTGGCAGAGGCCCTCCACCTGCTCACGCTGACACCTTGTCACGAGTTGATACAATCGTGTGTTGTGTGTGTGGGTGTGTGTGTGTGTGAGAAATGAGGAAGTAGAAGGATGAGGAAATCTAGAGATGCAGATGAGCATGGAAAGAACCCAACACAAAGAAAGACCAGAAAGGTCAATATATCTTTATCTGTAATTTACCAAAGGTATTATGGAAGGCAGCAGTTAGGTCTCTGTTATTCAGTCTCACCTTGAACAGTGGATCTCACAGAGCAGCATTAGTCTGCTTTCTGAAAAGATTCAGCTTATTAACAAAAAATTGAGTTGCCCTCATTATGTGACTCCAATACTATGGCATTCTAGAGAAAATTCATAAATGCTGCCACTCAAATGTGTCAAAATTCAACGTCTTCTTGATCTAAGTATTTTGGTCATTGCAGAGTTTTTAAAGATGTTTCACAACTAAATTAAATTGTAACAATTGCGACATGCTTTATTTGAGATATTGTCACATATGTCACATTTTTACTTCTTCACCGATGAAGGAAAATCAATTGTCTTGACCTGACCCTCATCCTGAGCCATCAATTGATGCTCATCATGATTCTCCCTGGCTTAACAGCACAGTTTATTGAATCAAGCTCTAATTATAGCTTGTGAACTGACCGACCGAGTGCTCGGTGTCTCTGTGGAGGCATCTCCGGGTAGTGGCTGCCATCTGTTCCGTCTCAGTGTATGCTTTAAGGGAGAGGCTCAGTACTGTGGATGATATGCCTGACAAACAACAGTGGAGTAAACTCACCTTAGGAGACTGACCTCACCTTCATTTGACTTGGAAATAGCCTGAGGCTTCATTAACTAGGAACTAGCTCAACACAGCTCCTGCCCTCTGTCTGTCTGTCTGTCGGCACGCTGCTTGTTTTTAACCAGGCTCCGCTCAGTGTAACACCTCAGGGAGCAATTACAAAGCAGGCTGAGCGGCTCTGTGTTTGTCTGTTTTAACCACATCATTTAGTAATTGTGTGGGACAGTTTACAATTAAGAGCCAGTTCTATATGCTTGGCAGTCATGGATGGTACGACACAATGACACAATTACTTCTGGTCATAAGACACATTGTGGATTGCTAAACAATGCAGAAACACAAAATAAAATAATACAAAGTTATATAGAGTTGATGGCATGCTGCACATATACAGACAGATATTAGCGCCAGAAGATATATTCAAAGAAGCAGTCATTCTGCAATCTAAAAGTACTCCATCAAAGAAATAAAGGGCTTAAAATCTTAAAAGTATAGCCAACAGCAGTATAATAAGATAAATGTTCTTTAAGTATCAAAACTTAAACTATGCAGGAAATGGCTTCTATCATTATTATATTATTTCATACAGTAAAATATGGGATTGGATTATGAATGTTATTTCATTATCAAGTACTCAGGACTTTAATGGTGTAACTAGAAGAGATTAAGCTCATTTGAAGAACATTAATTAACAAAATCTTACCAGTTACATTTCCTTACTGGTGAAGCTTTGTTATTAGAAAAGTCAAAGTAACTTATATAACTGTTGTTATTCAAATTGTCTCATTCAATTGAACAACGATTATTTAATAATAATAATTGTTTAATAATAATAATAATGATAACATCTCTCATAAGCACAATAATCATTGCTGACTAGTATTCATGTCATTTCTATTTCTATTTAATGCTGTTAAATTACCACCATCCAGTGGTGTGTTATAGAAATACATGTACAGTGTTGATATTTACTCTACCTTTAAAAATATACATGTATCTATATATATATATATATATCTATATATATATGGATATATATATTTTAGCTTACAATATAAAGCACATTTTCTTTAACTTATTTAATGCAAACAATTTCCAGTATTTTCCACAGCGGACAGTTGAGGTGTCGATCATTCCCATGATCACGCCTCATACCATAAACACAAAAAACTACATTTCCCAAGATGCTCTGGCTTTCCTTTTCCTGGTCCCTTGCTTGCCGTGCCGGTCACGTGACGGTTCAACTATGGCTTCCCCCTCGCAGTGATGGAGGCTCGTCGGTAACAACAACACGAACCTCAGGCTCCCCCCCCCCCCACCGTGTGTTGTTCCGCGGACACTGGCTGGAGCCACGATGCAGAAGATCAAGTCTCTCATGGCCCGGCAGGTGAGCGGAGGAGCCGGACACAGGCGGAGCCGCCGGGGCCCCTGGAGCTCTGACAGCTGCGGCTAAGCTAAGCTAACCGGCTAACTTGACAGCTCGCTCGTGTGGCAGCCGCAGTTTTAAACTACTACAACACAGAGAGGAGTTATTCAGCCCACATGAGGAACACACGGGTTCACCAGCCGAGACACACACGCACACACACGCACAGACACACACACAGTTGTACAAGTTTAGCAACACACAAGCACGACAACAGTGGAGACAGAGGGCGGGGAGGGAGGCTCGGTAACGGTAGACACAGCTGATCACCTCCAGGAAGCTGCCTGGCTGTTCCACTCTCTGCTCTGTGACAGGTAATAACACATAAATATGTTTAAGTGGGTTTTTATTTTGACAGGGCCTGAAGAGCCCCCAGGAGAGCATGGCTGACCTCAGTCCTGTGGAGAACCTGAGGATCCCCAGCAAGGTAAACGCCATGACAACCGTCGCCATCACTCTGATGTCTGTTAGCTTTAGGCTGCACAGTCTATAAACACAACCCCTGATGGGTAATAGCTACCTGCCCTATATCATTCTGTTATCTGGATCAGTGTGTGGCTAGTGGTCAGAGTAGCTGGATGCTTCCTGTTACAGTTCAGTCATATTGCTGTTCCTTTATTCTTCTCTTATAAATGTGCTTTTGAGCTGCCATCTTCTACGCTGCACATTTGTTGGGTTTAGTAACTATTTTAAATAGAATAGACCTGAAGAGAATAGAACACAATTGAAAGCCCTTATTGCCATTGTACAAGAGAAAGCAGAAAATAGAGGTGCTCCTTCTGAAAACCGTGCAGAATTATTAGAAAGATACGTTAAAAACCGACATGAGACACCAATAAACGTGGGACTAATAAATGCTTTAGAATAGTATAGCTATCTGTAATTTCACAGAATTGATATTACACGTATACTGATGTGAATGTATCAGTCAGTACATCCTATGAATGGGTAGTTTAGCGTTCTGAGACGTTTGATGTTCCTGTTCCGTCTCCCAGGGGGCAGCAAAGTCAAGAGTTTGTGACCAAGAAGGGGAAGGGTCTTTTGTTGTTTTCCTGCCTCTGCAGAGGCACTGTGAGCTGGAGATGTTTTCACATACCACACTGTAATGCAGTATGATTATCACTCTCGATGGATGAGTGGTAGAAGGTCCCCATGTTCTGCAGGACTTCACAATGCAAGTCATTCAACGACGTCCACGAGGTTGAATGTGTCATCGTGGCTTCACAACGATTGCAGACTTGTTGTGTAGATGTATGTCTACCATGCATTTGTGTTACATTGACTTGCATCAGTAACATCACAGCTACAGGTTTTCCTACACAGTCAGTGTGAAGGCTCCCATTTATATCACTTATGGACCCGCTCCACATCAATCCCAGCACCAGCCGTGTGAAATGTGGTCTGCGGTAACAGAATTTGGACAGTTTCGCATGGGCGGTATTTGGAAGACGTGATCAGTCATGTTTAGTCTCAGGAAGCATTTGTCATTACACACTTGTACAAACTCAATTTGTCGAGTGCTGACGGAGTGAAGCAGCAGAGTGGGTCTATATAACGTGTAGTCACTCACTGACGCACAGCTCCCCTTGCCTTGGCTTTGCTTCATAGTGATGACCTTCTACTAACGCTGCTGCGTGGAGTTTATTCACAGTGCAGGTGATTCAACCAGACTTTTAACTTCTCTGTGTCTGAAGATCTCTCTCTTTTTCTTTAACACTGAACACTTTCTTTCCTTAACATTCAAGTGAGTGGAATTTTCTCCTTGGCATCATCTGCTTGGCGTTATGTTATCACCCCTTTGTTGAACACAAGAAGCTCATACATTACAATAATGTTTTCCTGTCAGAGCTGGAGCTCGGTATCTGACGGTCATATAACAGCAAAGTCAGACCTTCTGGGTGGTAACAGGGATACTATATAATAATGTGTTTGAGGTTATTGGATCATATTGGTGTCATAAATTCTCGACAGCTTTGCTGCTGCTGTATTTGTTGTTGCAAAAAAACTGAACGGTGACACAGAGCTCAGATAAGATAAGCAGCTAATTACCCTAGAAGTGTAATTAGAGCCTGAATGGGAGCAGATGGGAGCGCCTCAGGAAAGATTTGTTTCTTTTCACATTACGCATGTCCCCGTCCCCGTCCCGTCCCCCCCCCCGGCTCTGGGATTGATATCAGTCAATGTGGCCAAACTGGAAATGCAGTAATCAAACACCCTTTTGTGTTTTAGACTTAAAATATTCACCTTTGTTCATTCTGAACATATAGTCCTGAAGATGGACTGTGCATCTAAACGTGTGTATGCTTTGTTTGGTTTCTGTGATATGAGGCAGCGTGGTGCAGTGAGGCCGAAAGACTGGGCAAGAGTTTGTGTAAATGTGAAGGTTACATTCATTTCCCCCCTATTTCTCTCTCCTGTGGGCACTGCAAACATGTACTTATTATGTGTTCAATCCAAACACACGCTTTAGTATTTGATGATATTATGCTTTGAGTTTATTGCCGCCGGGTGTTTCAGCTTTCAGGAAAACAAGATAAGAACCACTCAAAGGGCTTTTCATATAATACTGTATCTTAATACTGTATTTATACAATATTAAGAACAAACTAAGTCGTAGACATGAGCTGAACTTATTTAAACATTTGTTTTACCTATATCATAATTTAATCAGGTACATAATCAGTTACAGTTTCACAATGAAAAAAACATATTTTTTCTATTTTCAGTGCCATGTTATCACATACATAGCTGAACACTTGTAATCGGATATCTGAGGACGGATTTTAATACCAGATCCAAACAAGCCTTAAGTCTTAAAGGCATCACTGGAGCTGGTTCACATGTCTGTTCACAGGTCTATCATGAGTAAATCCTGCTGGATTGTTGCATGGAGCCTAGTGTCCATGGCAGCACAGAGCTGAGGAAGCTGCTGCTCTTCAAAAAAAAAAAAAGGGGAGGGAAATTAATGATGCAGTAAGACTAGTTTAACTCTACTACACAATATCAGACAAAGAAAAGCAGGTAGCCCATTCGTTTACCCAACAGAGTTGCTGTGGAAAGACCTCAAGAATGTGTGTTGTTCACACCCGACGTCCTGAGAAAAGGTCTGAGCTGAACCTGCTCTCCAGGAAGAATAGTTCCTCCTGAACTTCGTGCACGTCTGATGTGCAGCTCCTGCAAGAGTCTGTTTCAGGTTACAGCAGAGAGGTTTTGGACCAGTCATTTAATCCAAGGGTTCACTTACTTCCTGCACTGTCCATTTTTAATGGGTGTGTTCATGAAAGATTAAAATATGTAGGTTATTAATTTACACATATAGTGATTATGTTTACATGCCCGATTAAGACAATCGCCTGAATAAGACACTGCCATGTAAACAACTTTCTGAGTAACTTCACCTACTCTAAGTGTAACGGCCCCCCCGCTTCTCCATACAAACTTCTGAGTCTCTTGAACTGATGTACACGGCTCTTTATTTTTGCATCTGGCTTGCCGTAGTAGCACCGTAAAACTGTAATGACAGTTGCAAGTTACAAAGATTTTAATCATTAAAACCAAACACGAACGTTAAAATACAATGAACAAACAAATCGCCACGTGAGACACATCTGACTCGTTAGAGTGACAGCGACTCCCTTCCGCACTACCCGCAGCAAAGTGAATGGGACCAGCTTCCTTACCTCGTTCCGCTTGGCGAGGTAAGGAAGCTATTGGTGTTAAGCTATTGGTGTTTGGATGGTTCTTAGGTCCGAGAAGTTCCACGAAGCTGGCGTCCGGTTTGGTTTCCGCTCCTATCTGTTCCGGGCTCACGGCAGGTATTTTATTGCACTGGGGCGGAAACGAGGGATCAGGTGTGTCGAATAAAACCGTCCGCTCCTTTGCTGCAGGTAATTATGCGAGGGGAATCGCTACGTGTAAAAGACGACGAAATAAAACTGAAAATAACCCAAACTGTAGTTGAACATAAGAACAATATATATCCCAACCCTAAAATAAAAGAATAAAACAGTCTGCATAAACTGGCCGGTTTTGCTGACAGTTACACTAAGTAAGCAACTATCCAATTAAAACGTGGAGTTTTATAATATAAGTTATTATGTTAACATGTCTTTATCACATTATAACAACCTATTGGGGTTTTCACATCATTTTATGACCTTGATATGTACGGCAGACATATTCAGATTATGCTCTGTAACATGTTAACGTAATGATGAATGAAATATTCTATTAGCTGTTCACGCTAAGAGAAATAATGTCTAATTCAGAATAGGGGGAGTAGTCGTATTGATGGTGTCTCTTTAAACGTAGTCCGTGTTTCTCTTTACTTGTGAGTTGGAGCAGATCATATTCATTTGATCATATTCATCCAAAGGAATCACATACTTTGTTTTGCCACTGTTCCCCAAACCCCACAAAGTCCCCTCAGTGAGTAATCATGTTGACCACTGTGGGCAATCCTGCACGAGTGAACACCACGCCCTCGGATGGAGAACGAGACCAAGATTCTTCATTACGTGCATGATCCTTAATATAAATCCATACGGCCTGGAGCCAGTTATGTGTTTCCAAGCAGTTTAGCATTGATTCACATCGTTTCTCATCCCCGAGGAGCAACATGACGGCAACATCTGGCTCACTGCAGGGGGGCACTGATGCAGAGGATGATTGATAAATTATGCTGTCGAGTCATTGTTACTCAAGTGTGTGAGACAGTGGGAGTAATTGGTAAATGAAGGAGTTTGGCCATAGCTCTGGCTGATGATGCATGTGAGAATGCAGATGTCCGAGTCAGTTCCTGCGGACAACCCAGAGTTGCTCCCGGGTGATTAATGTCCACAAAATGTGAATCCATTTAGGAATTGGAAAATGTTCTGAGAATTTCAAAGTGAACAAGTGGGCCTGTGGACAAACACTTGATGTTCAACAAACAAAAAGTATTGTAGAAGCTGCACAGGAAGTTGTCCATCTGGAAACACAATGAGATTCGACAGCGTTTGGTGGACCCGGCCAATGCCAGCGTTGATGTGCTGATTTCTGCAGCAGAATTTACAAGTCAATGTCCTGCTGCGTCCCTTATATGTAAGAGAAAACTCTGGAAAGTGTCCGAATCAAATTTTCTGGAGATTACCCGGAGTTCATGAATAAAACGGCTGTCGATAACATCACTTATTTTGCTGTGGTCATTAAATCGAAGTACAGACTGGTGTTTTCCCCAGGCATCAGATGATGGCTTGAAATCCTTTTTGAGTATACTTTTCTTTGTGTTGCTGAGAAATCTTTTTTTTACATCTTTGTCGGGTCGTTGACTAGTTTTAACATCTAAACCAGTCGTAGAGGCAAGTTTTCCCACTGATCTCCCCCTTTTATTTGGCCGATTACAGACGTCAATGGAATTCAGATGACTAGTACAAAATGCTTAAGGCAGTTTTTTTTAATGCAGTGTTTCTGCTGAAGTAGAATATTTGATTTCGTTGCTTCCACCGATGTCGGGTTTTGTGTACATCTGCATAAAGAAGTCAGACTTAAAGCTATTTTTGACCACTTTGATATTTGTTACGCCTTATGTTAATCTCCCTGGCTTCTTGAGAATGTATAAGCTGCTTTGTGGGTTCACACTAAAAGCAAAAAAACCAGCAAACCCTTTATCTGCAGCTCCAAACATTTCTGTTCAAAGAGTTCGGAAAGGATTTCTGCAGGTGTTGTGGTGTGTTATCTCTCTGAACCTCCTCAACCCTGTGCAGCCTGGGACCTTTTCTGTCATTTACAGTCTCACATTGTGTGGTGAAGCAGGAATTAAATTAACTTTTAATAGTTGATTATGAAGTGTTTTAAAAGGGGTCTCACTTCAGAAAGTTCTGAAGAAGATATTGGCTGTTTTAGCCACACGTAGAGTTGACAAAAGAATGAGGTGATGACAGTAAATAATGTCAGATTTATAATTGATTAATTGTTTCAGGTCAGCACAAATACCGATTCGAATCCCGGGTTCGAATCCTGGTTCGGCCTGGGTCTGCCTGTGGAGTTTCTCCTTGTGTTTGCATGTAATTTCTCTGGGTACTTCTCTGGGTAACACATGGAGATTGGGGCTAGTTTAATTAGAGACTGATGGCATTGACAAAGTGGTATTGATGATGGATGGATGGATGGATGGATTAATTTGTTACTGTCATACTTAGAGCTACATTAAAACATGGTTTGGTTCTGGCTTCTCAAAAATGAAAATGTACAATTTATCTTAAATTTTCGTCCACAAGGTTGAAAATTGTCTTAACAACCTGCTAAATAATGTTCTATCTGTTACATCTTTGTAAATGTTGAGAACAAGACATAATACTAAACCTGCTGCAGTTTAATGCAGTTACCATTTCCTACCAGCAGGGGTCACTATCAGCTTACTCATTTCACTGTATTTTTTAAAACTCTGAGTTAAATTCCTCTCTTCACAAATAACGTTAATTTACAAGTACAGAATGCATTGCCTTATCGCTTATGTACTGTACCCTGAGAGTCTGAGGTCCTCCAGCGAGCAGATAGGGACTGAGGCTAAAGCTGGCAGAGGGGGGGGCTTGTTTGATAACCTGACAGTAGCTCTCATGGCGGGGGTCTCCTCGAAGGGGAACATGGCTCAGCTTAACACTTCACATGTGTTACAGCCTGAGGGTTTGTTTCTGAGATAAGCTGTTGTATAAATTTGCTTCCAATGACGTGGGCTCATTACAAAATCACAAGAACACTCAACAAAAGACCGAGCTGAATAAAAGGGATAATAGTCGCTCGCCTACTTTTTAAGTGGAAATACAGTAATGTTATGATGACAGCACTGATGGAGCCTGGATGTTACTGTTGGCTGTCATTTGTACCTAATGTCCCAGAGGACAGCTGTGTAAAACCACTGTTTGGGAGCAGATGAGGGTAAACACCCGGTTAGCATACATATTCAGCTCTGATTACAATGAGCAGCGTTTTTTATTTGCTCATCTCATGAATGATACCATGCTGGAAATAATTGGCCCTCGTCTCGCCCTCCGCATCCCATCATCTTTTTTCCACCGAACCTCCTCCTGTTGTGTATTCAGTCTTTTGTTTTATCAGCGTCCCGTGTTGTTCAGCACCTTTTTTTTCTCTCTATCCCATGCTTGATTTTACCACGTTCAATGAGCACTCCACACGAATATCTGCTTTGATTCTCCGATAGAGGTTGTTAAACACGCCGCACTTCGGATGCAAATAGATTTCTAACTTCCGCAAACAGATGAGAATTTCATTAATTTCTGGAGGGGGGTAGAGTTGGGGGGGTGATGGAGAGGTGAGGGTGGTTTGTTTGTCCCTCATCCTTCAAAGTAAAATTGGATCAAAGCCTCACAGCAGCAGCTGATGTTGGGTTTCATGCGTGGGGGGGGGGCACAGGGGCGACTGTTGCTTTCCCTCTTTCTTTTTTTTTGCTTTCGGCTTCTTCTCCGTTCGCTCACTGCCTGTGCAGTGGCTGGTGGGGAAGGGAATTATTTTCCCAAGGTGGCCTCTCAATGAGTCACTCGCTTAAAGATGTTTAGACTTCTTCACGTCACTGCAGGTGGGCGAGGGAGGCAGAGAGAGGCGGAGGGAGAGAGGGAGAGAGAGAGAGAGACGGTGCGACGGTGCCCAAACCACACTGGAGAGACTCTTCATCATCTTATTGTTTCCCTCGCTCCTCTGTATTTTTCTTCCTGCGTTAACTTTTGCTACCAATGACTCAACCGCCTCCCCCTCCTTCCTCCCTTTCCCCCCCGCTTTGCCTCTCATTTGAGCTGATTTCCCACCCACCCTTTTGATTCCAGAGCGTGATCTCCTTCCTCCTACCTCTACTCCCTCCTTTTCGATCTCACACGCTCACCCACACATCCCCCCCCCCACCACGGCTCCTGCTCCCTCCTTTACTTGATTCTAACATAACAAAAAAAACACCCACACACTTACCTGTAGGTGTGTGCATTGCAGCACGTGCAAACTCGCACTTTTTTGTGACACTTTTAATTCATTTTCATCGTCTCAATCGCAGAGTGTCAATTATAAATGTGGCATAGAAGGGGATTCTGTTTGTGTAATTGAATTAAATGAGGCTCGATGCCACAGCAAACATCAGAGTTACTCACGGCAGCGTTGGCTCGTGTAAATGTCACTCAGCAAGACACTCAGCCACGAGCTTGGGTTGCATGGGTGGCTCCCTCGGTCGCCTCCCTGCACGCCTCATGCTGATAGTGGCTGGGAGAATATTTGTGCCTAGGCAGGTGTGTAACAAGGTTTTTTTGATCAGAGCCTGCTATCGTATGACGTCAGTAAGATGAAGCGTGGAGACTGGAGATGAAAGAGTTCTATATGTGTGTTTGGATGCATATAGGGATGCATCTAGGGATGTATAGATTGCATTCATCCACATCCATCCTGGTCCCTAAGCTTATGGTCTATTTCCAGTGCCATTATGATTCATTATGCCGAAACCTCAATGTATTGATCCCACAAAAGTTAGACTCAGTAGTAACTTGAATAAAGCATTTTCAGTGAGAGTGCAAACTGAGGCCACTGAGCATAGAATTGTTTTTTATTTTATATGAAATATAGTATTAAGCTATATTTTTGGTATTTATACATACTGGCTATGAGGTGTCAAGCGTTGACACAGGTTCTTGATCTGTGCAAAACTTTTCTCCAAACTGAAATCTATTAACAACTTTTGGCTGGATTGCTATGAAAATTTTGTGTGACTCAAGACAAGGGGGGAAATCTTTGGGCTTCGACTGCACTTTCTGCTAATTCTAATTAGAAAAGGTTTGCATGCTAATTTGCTAAGCTAAGATAGTGAGCGAGCATGTTAAAGGCCTGATGTTGATGTTTAGTTCAAGTACAACCTCAAGGAGCTGACTAGAATGACTCTCGAGACTATAGAGAGCTGTAGAGTAAGATACTTACATCATTTTGTGTCGTCACCAAGCGGCTCCCACCTTGAAGTCAGCCATTGGTTTGTAAACTGCATTGAAGCCTTGAGTTTGGCCTTTTGGTCTGTGCCACCTTGGTTCTTTTGTAACCAGATGAAACCATATTTCAAGGAGTGGTGGGGGGGGGGTGAAGCCTGAGAGATCGAGGACACTGCACATCCACCTGCCACCTGCACCCATTGGCTGTAGCCATCAATCACTCGGTATCACTGTCCCTATGAACACCGTGCTTCGTCGTCTATTCTACAAATGGGACTATCATTTTTTAGTCGACATCCATTTATTATTACAGTCTATGGTCATCACTGCCAGGCACAGGGCTACATGGAAACATGATGCATTGTTAACATTGAGGTATTGTTGACATAGAATGTAAATATCACACTTAAATATAGTGTGGGAGGGTAGATGTACTGCACTAGCAGCTTTAACCTTGCTCTACTTGAACTCGGTGTTCAGCATCTACTCCTTGTTGTACGCTGCTAACACAGTCACCACTTTCTTAATCACCTGTTACCGTATATCTGCGCTCATTAACGCAGCCAGGAGGGGATGTGGATTTATAACCTTTTATCTAAAAGACTCATTCCAGCACAAAAGCTTGATGGATGCACAGCATGTTAATCAATGAGGCTGTAATGTTTCTCAGAGAAGCTTTGAAGGGGGAATCCCGGGTGGAATTCTTTTGGTCATTCCTTTTTTTTTTCTCTCTGAAGGCTGCGTGTTATCCCCCATGAAACGAGCTGCAATCTTCTCCCCAAACCCCCACGATTAATGCTTTCTCCTCCACTTCTTTCCCACTGCACTTCTCTTCTTGCACTTTGTTCTCCGACTCATTGATTCTGCTCTCACCTTCCCGCTCTCCTTTGCTCTTAAACTCCTCTGTACCCCTTGTTCCTCTCTTTCTTAATGTTCTTTTCCCCCACATCCCTTTTTCTTCGTTATCCCTCTTTCTCTGTTTTTTATGTATTTTTGTTTGTTGTTTTCATTTGCTGGGAAGTGATGTCATTCTCTGTTTTGGCACATTTTCTCTTTGCGTGTCAGCCTGTGTGGAACTTTCTAAAGTGCACACATGAGGAACCTTTTTTAATTCTCTTCTGTCACCCTCTTTCAGGAGGAGCTGCGTGAGATGAGGGAACAGTCCATCGACCCCCAGGCGGAGCAGGAGATCATCAACAGCGTAGAGGAGGTCTACTTCTCCAACGACTCCTTCGACATGGTGCAGCACGAGCTGGAGGTCAGATATTCGCCGTACGAACGAGCGAGCACTTGCTTTATTGACTGAACGAGCACCACTCACCTGTCAAATGATGACTCACTACCCCGGTTAACACGCCCACCCCTCAGAGAAATATTAATAATTCCTGCTAACCCACCACATTTCAGTAATTCTGATAAGGACAATATTGAATTCCTAATGTGAATAAACGTGGCTTCCTGTGCTCTGAACCCCATCTGACTGGCAGAGTTAAAGCTCTTTCTCACCTGAGCTGCTGCCTCTTACGCTTCTGCTGAGCCGCATGCACACTGTTGACGTCCGGATTGATGGATTGCATCCGCTCAACAGAAGAAGGGTGTGAAATCTCATTAGATTTATCTTGGTTTTGCTACACCATCTGAAATGAGACTCTCAGTCAAGGGGAAAGTAATTACCTATCATCCTTTGGGCCGTGGATTTGTAATATCTTCTTTTTTCGAGCGGAGTTTGTTTGCTGTTTACTAAATAATAACCTCCACCTTCTCGACTAATTTGACTTAAGATCTAGCTTTGTATTTACTGAGCGAAGAGAAAAATGAAGATGCTGTCGAAGAATTGCTCTCTCAAGATGAAGGAAATCCCTGCTGTGGCCCTAAGCACTTTAACTTGGTACTGTCGGACACACACCTAGTAGGGGCTTTTACCATGCTCAGTGGTAGGCATGCAAGTACAAGTGTCTCGCAGACTGTATTTGTGGATGTGTCTGCGGAAGTCCCAGGTGCTTTCATGTGTGTAGGCGGATGCATCGCAAACAAAAAAATAAGTTTGTGTGTTTTTTATCTGTCTGTGTGATTATAGAAGCTCCCACCTGAGCTGAACCTGCAGGAGCTGGAGGAGCACCGAGACAAGCTGAAGAGACAACAGGCAGCAGTACGTACCGCTCTCTATCACACACACACACACACACACACAAACACACACACACACACACACACACACACACACACACACACACACACACTCACACTCACACTCACACTCACACTCACACACACACACACAGATACACTCACACACTCACACACACACACATCAACACACACAGTGATATCAGACAGTGTACTTTGACGTCAGTTATGACACATGTAATCAAGAAGTCGTTTTTTTTCTGAATATAAATTTTATTTTTTACCTTAGATATAAAAGGATTTGTTAACTGATAACAAATCAAGGTCCAGTGACAGTGTCACACTGTTTTAATCTTTATGGAGTTGTCATGGAGATTCATCTGCTGATATTTAAGCTGTTATAATTTCATCTACAACACTTTTCATTTAATTCATTCATGTTCTGCTGCTGTGTTGACACTGTGTGCACTGTGTGTGAGAATTACAGGAAGCATGCTAGTATTCTTAAGGTGCAGTATTTTATTGCTCATGAGCAAAGTAATGTGATTGAAATTCAAAAGTCAACTCAAGTGTAAAATGACCCATGTTAGTTTGAAAGTTGGACATAAAACTAAAATAACTCATTTGTAAATCTATCAGGAGGAGAGAGTCGAAACTGGATAGACAAAACTTAAGATCCAAAGTTTGTTTTTGACCGTGGTAGCCTCAGTTGATGAAAACAATTTACCCACAAGGAGATTTAGCCTCAATCTTACACTGGCTTACACTATGGACATAACTCCGAAAGATAATACAGAAAAAGCACTTTCTCATTTTGATAAAAGCTCTGGTTCATTATCTTATAGCAATATGTCACAGGCCGTCCAATTTTCTAGGCAGCCCAAATATCCTGTATGTTGACAACTGTCTTTGATCCACCCCAAGCACATAGCACTATGATGATTGTACGTGAGACTCAGCAGTACCATCAACAGCCCAACATCATTGTTCTGTGCTGATTTGCAATTTGGCGACTGAGCCTGACCAGCACCCAGCAGCTGAAGTTTTTGCCTTGTCCCTGAACTTTGAAAACAGACTCTTGTTGTGCAGTGAATCAGAATCACAAAATTACTTAACTGATCCACACTGAGAAATTACTTTGCTATAATTGCTCAACACTCAACTAGGAAAGAGGAAGTAATTAAGTAAAATTGTACAAACCAACTCTCAGCTAATGTCCTATCGCTTATGTCAAAGCCCCTCTTAATATTCTAGAGGGTGGTGGACCTCCATATTCTAATTTGTCCTGACACAGTCTTTCATAATGAACCAAACATTTTTTTCACATTTCTCATAATAACATCAGCGATCTCTCTGGTGTCTTACTCCGTTGCTGCATTATTACTTTGTGTGAAGGGCCATTTGCAGTTTCCATACATTTATTGTGTGTGTACCTGCAACTGGTGTGCAATGCAATTCTCTCTCTGACCTGAGAACTTGTGGTTCACTCCTTAGTCTGTGTGCCTGTCACTCAGAATCTGTTGAGAAATAGAAACATTTGCAAAAAAGTAAGGTGGAATCATAGTACAGACAAAAATGGAAATGTGCAAAGTACATGGATTGGACTGTAATGGTCAATGTGCAAAAGTAAAGTGAATGAAAAGTGTAATGTGGGTCAACAGTGAATTATCAGCAGCTCAGCAGTAAAAAACAGATGGAGATGTGCATGAAGGGGAGGAATTTTATAGCTGAATGGCCACAGGAAGGAATGACCTCCCGTGGCGTTCGGCAGAGCACTTAGTCTTCCTGAGTCACGACCTGAACCTGGCCCTCTGGCCAAACAGAACACCGGGGTTGAGAGATGTTGTTCATGAGGAAGAGGAGTTTTGACAACCTCCTCCTCTCTGTGATTCTTTTCCTGTGGCCACAGCAGGAGCATTTCTACAGTGGCCATCATTCTGCGGTCAGTCAGGTTCTCGCTGTTTCAAACTGGAGAGGCAGCCTGTCAACAGTTTCTATTTATAGATACCGTCTGTTTCCCCCTCTCTGCCCCCTTAATCCACAAAGTCCAGTGCAGATTTTGCCCCAATTACCCTTCTTCCTGACAGGCCTCTGTACTTTCACCTACCTGCTTGTCTCCATCGCTCCCCCAGCTCGAATTTGATATATATTTTTGTATTTTGCCACATCTGCCTCCTCGACACCTCCTTTAATCCCTCTTCGTTTTCTATAAATGCTCCTCTTCCTACACATCCCTTCATTTAAATGTTTGGCAGTTTCCCACAGAGCTGTCTGCTGAGTTGAAAAGGAGACCTACAACTTGCAGGAAGCCTAAGAGCACACAAGCGTCCTCTCGCACATCCCCTCTCTCCGTCTCTCTCTCTCTCTCTCTCTCTTTTTCTTCTCTCTCTGGCTGCGAGCCTGCAGGCACATAGTGGGAATAGCCATTGTAATTGGTCCAGTACGCTGTCAGGCAGAAAATCTCCAGCCATGTTTCTCAGCATGCTTATCAATGCGAACCGGCGATCTTAAATCAATATGAGCAAACCGTCTACCTGTTTGTCTACCTCATTGCCCTGAGGCTTTTGTTTAAAAGCCTTTGTACAGAGCTCTGTTGATACGTTTGTATTTATTTTTTTCAAACTTATTTCTCTCGCTTGTTGTGCATCTGTGCTGGCGACAGTGGAGGTCGGAGGAATTATGCTTTTCAAGATGTCTGTCGGGCCGTCCATCTGTTCCATTCTCGTGAACGCCATATCTCAGAAACGTTGACTTGGACTAAAGGAGGAGCTGGTTAGCTGGTGCAGGTCAAAGGTCAAGGAAACGATGACCTCAAAACAGTTTGCTGGCTTTTTGAATGGGATATTTAAAGACCACCCTGAGAGATTTTCATCATACGTATTGGTCAGAAACGTTCACTTGGACTCAGAGATGAACAAATTACATTTCAAAAACACACTCACGACATCATAATGTTCTGTTTTTTGTCCGTTAATTAACACCAGAGCTCAGGAACATAAATGGAGATTGTATTTTTTCCAACTTCACTGGTTGGCAGAGGCTTACAACTGTGGGAAGGAGATTCTAGTCTCGGGTTTTCATAATTTGTGAAATCACACATGAAAAAGGCATATACATTACATTTTACATGGGGTTATTTACCAAAGCACAGTATGCACAATGAGATTACACATGCAACAGTTGTAAATATATTTATATATATACACACATATGCAAACATTCGGAGAAATACCAGACACCCCCAAGGCAAAACAAAAGAAAAATAGGCTTTGTTTTTTCCACTTTCTGTCCAAAAGTGTCACCATCTCATCCATCAGCTGGAAAGGTTCTGAATAATTACCAGAAGCGGGAGACTGTGGCTGTAGTCAGTAATGATTAATAGCTTTCTGTTTTACAAAGTTCACATTTTTAACAGACACTCTAACTATTTCTTCCATTTCCCCAAGACATGCTAGATGGGTATTTTACATTGCTCCACATTGAGCCATATACCTGACGTGGAATAAAATGAAAATTACACTTTTTCATTGATTAAACCTTATTAAGAAAAATCCTAACTGTTGTGAATAAGCGAAACAACCCTGTAACCATAACAGAGTCTGTGTGACTGAGTTTATTTGAACGAATATCAGTTATTTTATTCATCACATGAACACAAATTTTGAAATATGATAATATACAGCACATCTTGAAGCGGTAAACAAAAAACCTTTCACTAATTCTTGTTGGACATGATGATTGTGTACATGTTGTGGGTCACCAAACTGGTTCCAATCTCCTGCTGCTACTGATGGAAGGTCCGTCTCTCCAGGTGGACAATAATACAAACACACACGCAGGCACACATGCACGCACACACACACACTACAAATACACATAGTCCCCCGTCTGTGAAACGGAGTGTAGCCCTTTGAAGAGGCGATAATAGTGCTCTCGTTTCCTCACCAAGAAGCTGTCTCCTGCCAGATATCATGACACTATTAAATAAGGTATAAAGCAGCTCAATGCAGGGGTGTGTGTGGCTGTCTGTATCCTCGCGGAGGCGTGCATACGTTGGATGAAAACACGATCGATGCAGTACTGTACTATATGTACTGCATGTACTTATTCCCTTGTTTTTCCTCTTTATTTCACTGCTGTGTGGAGGTTTATGTGTGTTTGTGAGCCGTTGCATTCCTTAAAGTGATAATTAAATATCCTGCTTCGTTTTTTTTCCTTCCTCTCCTCTGTTCCTGAGTCATCTGCTGTAGGGTAGCCCAGACTTTCTATGGTATAAGGGAAAGAGAACAACCTTCCTGTTTCACCGCTGAGTTTAATTGGCATCTCAGACACACGCCTGGCACCGGCTCGTCTCAGGGCTAATTGCCTTTTTCGCACTCAGACTTTGGCCCGTACGGAATAAAAAAAGTCAGGGTTCGGAGACTGACTGGTTGTGTGTGGTTTCAATAATTCCCACAACACACAAATGCTAGGATGCCTTAATCAATATGAACACACATGCTTGTATATTTCACTTCTGGTTGCATTTATCAGCTGTATCTGTATCTCATGCAATGGCTAAGCCACTGCTATCATTTACATTCAACCCATGAATTCTAATTATACTTTTAACTCAAGACCTTGAAATCTTTAAATCCCCCCCTTAAAAAGATGAAGACCAATAATGTACCAACACATGAGCATATCATTTTTTTTATCAAGGACGCTTCTTCAATTGACTTTCTATGCATGAACGTAGGATGCAGAGATTCCGGGGGAAGTGATATTAATAACCTGGATGAACATATTCAATTTTTAATGAAACTTGAAAGCTTTGACTATCCATCTTGCAGCAGTAATGAAAGTTAGCAGCGCTTATGCAACCTTTGCCTAAGCCTGGCTTGATTGCCAAATTCCTCTCAGGCTGCAGCGACGTCCCACCGTGCAGGGCGAAGTTTATCGTCGTGTATGTGAGCGAAATTCAAACATGAGAGGTCGCATCGTTTTATGATGAAATGCTTCAAAGCCGGTGCAAAGACGTGTTTTGAGAAACGGGGGGCTGCCCCAAAGCCCCACGTGGTGCCCAATCTGACGGAATGTGACACCACCATACCAAACATTTGAAATATTGTTTTCGTTTTCATTTGGTCATGTGAATTTTGTTCTCCTCCAATACAGACAAAATGTCCTGCATTACACTACTGCTTTGGGTTATGCGTAACATGCCGAAACCAAGGAAACTTACTGTTGACTTTAATCTGTCTCAGTCCTGAGGTTCTTCAATCAGAACGACTAACCTCTGTTTTTTAGCTGCTTGATACATTTTACTTCTCCAACCCCTAATTAAAATGAGCTAATTTAGCTGTAATGGCCTCGTACATCTCGGTGAACACTTGCATAAAATAGTGAACTTGTTCTGGCTCGATACATCGATTATAAACCTAATGTATGCAGCCTATCTTTAGTCTTTTTGCTAATGAGCGAATGCAACGTAGACTGTACAAACATCTTCTGTCTCTGTCAGCATTCGTCATCGTCTTCCTCCTGATGGTAGTCGGCGTCTGTCTTCTCCTGTGACTCCCCTCATGTTTGCTCATCTTTTTCTCTCCTTGATGGCACATTTTTCATATCCCTGTACAGAAAAACATGCATTTGTTGTCTTTCTGTCACTAGTTTTACTCCATCTGCCATAGTTTTGACTGGCCACCGGGAATCCTCCCATTGGACTCTTCGCTCTGTGGTTCGCTTGAGCATCCTTTAAAATAAATTTGTTGAGCAGCCCTCAGATGCATCTTTGGGCCACTTTGATTATTCACCAGCCTGGGTCGTCTGGGTGAGAAAGTCCAGGGCCTTTTTTTTAATCCCAGTTCGTCCCGGCCATCTGCTAAATAATACATGCACTGTGCTTGGTTTGCAACCCATTATTGCAAATTTGACTCTATTTTTGTTTGTGAGGGTGAACTTAGAACAAAGCTGCTTTCCGACATGAACTGAACTCCGGACGTTTTCCAGACGTTTTCCAGAGGGCCTGTATGTGAGAACGCAAATGTCTGAGTCCGTTGTTCTGGAACTTTATTCCCCTTGTACAAATGTGTGACTCAGCCCACATGAGAATACAGCAGAAACATCTCCAGAAAATTCACAGCGAGTCAATTGATGACTCAAAACTGGAAGATTACAAACATCTCACAATGAAAAATAGGTGAAGAAGATGTGGAAGATTTCAAATTGGAAAGACAAGATTTGAGAGCTTTTCTAGATATGGGCCGAATCCAGTGTTAATGTGCTGTAAACAAAAGAGCCTGCGTGCTCTACCCAGGCGTCACCCCTCGTCTGAATGTCCAGAAAAAATTTCTCCAGACATTTTCTGTAGTTCACGTCTGAAAACAGCTCTAGTGACTTGGTTCTTGTGGCTCAGGTTGGAGTGTTTCAATACTAATAGCTGGGTTTTCATCATATGCTAAGACTCTAACACTCCTTGAAAAGTTTATTGTTTTGTGCTTAGATCAGTGGATTTCCATTACGTGGCTCAGTGGGTCAGTCTTTGAATTTCTTTAACGTGACTTCTCATTGTCTTTCTGTTTCTCCACCATTTACTTGTTCAATTTCTTTCACTTCTTCCATGTACTGAATATTTCTTCACTGTGACCATCCTTCTCACACGATTGGATTTGAGAAGAACAGGGTTTCCCCCAGAAAACTTCTGGGGGGGGGGGGGGGGGGGGGGGGGGGTGTTGAGTCGGATTTTGAGCTGGACACCATTGTTTCTTATACTCTAAACATGTTGCACTTTGTTTAATATGCACACCTAACTTTTTTATTTTGATAAGGGGTTAAATAGATACTTTGATATCTTTTTGAGTTGCACTGCTGACTTAACTTATAAGCCCTCTTTTTTATTTATTTTTATCACGTTGGAGTTGCTAGTTTAAACCTACAGTTTTGCCTACAGTTTTGCCTACAGTTTAGCCTTTGTTTACATTTTGTTTTGTGCTGCATTATATGGTGACATACAGTTTGTTATCAAAATAAAATTAACTGAATTGAAATGGTCAATTTGATTTTTTCGGAGAAAAAATAAATCGTTTAGATTAATCGACTAATCGATAAAATAATCGTCAGACTAATCGATAGAAAAATAGTCGTTAGTGGCAGCCCTACTTAATATTAAAAAAAATTCAAGTTTGCTGTGAACATAGCAGTCAGGCCTCTTATTTCAGAAACAATGAACCGTAACAGTTTGGTTACCAATAAAAGATAAGCGTACTACTTCTTTGCTTTCAGCCAGCTACTCAGACAAGCAACAAAATAACAAACAAACAAAATACACAGGCAAGTGTCGGCCTACTTTGAAATAAATTAAACACAGAACTTTGTAGGGCTATTTGAGTCCTCATATTTGTGGAAAATGTATGAAATAAGAAGTACCCTATTTTTAAATAAATAAAACCAAATAACTGCAGCCTAATCGTGTAACGAACTAGGTTTATGTTTATGTTCGGTTTTGACTTATGTTCAGTAAAACACTGTGTTGAAGGAGCGTTCTGATGTCTGAGGGTCAGTGAAGGCGACGTATGTTCAGTAAAACACTGTGTTGAATGAGCGTTCTGATGTCCGAGGGTCAGTGAAGGCGTCTGGGTGGGACATGTGACTGTTTGGACCAATAGGATGGTTGCTTGGGGATCGGGGCTCAATGAGGAAGTGAAGTGTTGTGGATGTGCGCGAGTGATGGATTTTTTATTTTTTTTTTAAATAAAAAAAACATGCGACGCTTAGCCTGGCGGGGGGGGGAGTAAAGCCTGGCGGCCCGCCAGGCCTATACAGCACTGGGGGAAACCCTGGAAGAAACTCAGGTGCTAACTAGGGCTGCAACTAACGACTATTCTGATAGTCGATTAGTCACCGATTATTGAAACGATTAATCGACTAATCGGATTATGAATGACACAAATTCTCAATTGCTCTTATTTAGCAAACAGCCTTTAAATTTAGCTTGAGGTTGTTCGAGGCATGTGATGACTGAAAATAAAGGCCATAAAGATTGATATTTCATACCAAAAAAATTTCCTTTAATAAACTTTGTTGCATATAAGGGTACTGTAAGAGCCAATACGCAGTATGTGTGTGTATAGTTAAATATTTATGTTGGTTTATAATTTCTTATATTATCCAGGTTTGTAGTTTAAGTTTTGTACAGTTGAGCACTGTTTTGTTTTTTGCAACAGTTTCATGAAGCCGTAAGGCGGTTCTTGATATCAGGTGGGTGGTGAGCCAGCGGGGCTGGTTAAGTGACGCGCTAGAAGATTGGTGAGTTTAAGGAGTCTGCAGGAGTTGACTCCAACAAGTTTTGAGCGTGAATTTAACGTGAAACATGCGTGCAATCTTGAGTGACATTGACGTGAAGACTGCCTGGGAATATCAGGTGCTGTAAGGCTTACAGCCACACCAACTTGAATAAAATACCTCACTTCAAGATTAACCCGCCTCATGTGTTCGTGGAACACTGGTTGTCACGCAGGGTCGGGCCTGGCTAGTATGTGGACACGAGTCAGCTGTTACAAATACTCCCTCAGACAAAATCAAGTGGCCGTCATATTGGAACGGAGTGGAACGGCCACTACAGGTACTGTTGACACGAAAGCAAAGAAATCAAGTTTTTGTCCATTTAAAAGCAAGGAAAGGCAAAGTGCTAATAAAAAAAATTTAAATTTAAATTCAAGTTTCCTTTTTTCCTGTCAACTAAGAACAGGCCAAGAGCTGATACTAAAAATAAATTAAAAATCAAGTATAACTTTTTCCTGTTAACAAAAATGACAGGGAAAGTAACAGCAATAAAAACATCAACAAACGAAACTACAGTCTTCTTCGGACTAAATAATTGTGATTAAAAAAGACGTTTGTCAGGCAATAGGATAACATTTCGCTTTTAAACTCGTTAATAAAAAGTTTAAACCATATTTTTGTAATGGATGCTAGAATCCTGCATGTAGGTATATACGTGTATATATAACGTCTGACAGAGGCGAGTCCGTCTGTTACTATGTCACACGTCCCTCCTCCTCACATGCGCGTGTCATGCTTCCATGAAGAGCAGGTCCGCTGCACAGATACTGCAGGTAGTTTTTTTCGGGCTGTTAAGAGTGAAGTTCTCCGGAACTTTTTACTTTCTGAACGCGATGCTGCTGCAGCGGAGGCCGCCATTGGACCATGTTTAGACGCTATTGCACATGCGCGACTTTCCGAGATAGGAAGGAAGCGAGATGGCTCACTCCTCAGCTGCTTTCATCAGCACCTCCGGTAAGACGTTTAGTTCAACTGCACCGCACGAAAAACACGTGCTATGACGTTACCAACGAATCATCGACGAGTTAATTCGTCGGCGACTATTCTTGTCATCGATTTTTGTCGACGACGTCGACTAATCGTTGCACCCCTAGTGCTAACACCCTGTGGAATGAATGATCAACTTCAACTGAGCTGCATTCGCCATCTGTTCCGGTCTCCAGTTGGCTCCCGTGCATACGCAACACATTTCAAAATGTCATCCCACACTCTTATTCTGCTACTACGGCAGACAAGGCTGCTGCATAGTAGCAGATATAAACGCCTCCTCACAACTTGGAATAAACTCGTGCTTATCTTAAAACTGCACTTGGTGAATGTGTGTGTTGGTGTGGATAGTTGCAAATTATTAATAAATATGAAAGGAAAGTAGTTGCTCTTTGTGTCAGAGAGAGGAAGACGTAACTGGAGTTTTTGTCATGGTAATGAGCAGCTCATTCCAACCTTGTTTATAAATGGCCCTTCATTGAGGCTCATTCAATCTCCATTGACCCTCACTGTTCTTCAGCTTTCTCTCTCTCCTCTAAAAGCAGCTGTGGGCAGCATTCGTAGCTGGAGAGGTCAGACTGATCTCATGACTGTGCTTAATACTGTGCTTCATGAACATGCTCTTTAAATAATTACACTTCAACCTCGGTTGTGAGTCTAGTTGGCTAAAGACAGAAAGGAGTGGAGGGAACTTTGGAAACAACAACAGACAGAAACAAGAGTAAAGCTGTCGAAATGGTTTGGCGCTCCTGCTTCATCCTCAACAGCGAGATTAAACTGTCCAACAGTTTTTTGTTGGCTGACATTTGGGAAGAACATCAAAATATCTTTTCACTCTCTTTGTGTCTCTGCGCTGTGGCCAGAGCCATTATGAGTTGTCTGTCTGCCTGTCCCAGTGTTGTGAATGTGAAACCTTTCAGGACGGCCTTGTGGGGATTTCCTCACATTTGGAGCAAATGTTCATTTGGACTCGAGGACCAACAAATTAGATTTTGGTGGTCAAAGGTCAAGGTCACAATGACCTCATGTTTATCCCATTCTTGTGACTGTAACACAGCAGGAACCTCTTGAGGGGATTTCATTACTTATGACACAAATATTTACTCCGTCTTCAGAATGAACTGTTTTTGAATTGAATTTGCTGCTTAAAGGTCCAAGGTCACTGTGACTCTACAAAACACGCTTGTGTACAAAACTCAATTTTTCACACATTTAAAAGGATGGAAGTGATGACGTTTTCAATGCAAAAGGTCAACTTCCCTGTGACAAAACAATGTTCAACAAAGAGCCGTTACTCAGGAACAGAAAGAAAGATTGTGACAATATTTCACATTTGCCCCTGAATCGATGCCATTAATCTTGAGTGGCAACCTTGAAACAGATTTTTACTACATATTTCTTATAAGTCTAGATAAGAGGGATGTAAACTGCAGCTTGACTTTCTAGCGTAAGCATGCAACTGCACCCTAGTAATTTTAGTTTTCTTTTATATTCTGCTTCCGTGCTCAACTGTCACTCTCCCTTCTCTTCCTCTCTGTAGGTTTCTAAAAAGGTCGCAGATCTCATCCTGGAGAAACAGCCCTCTTATGTCAAGGTAAGCTTTCAGAGTCAATTCACCATCAGATGATATAGCATTTCTGCACATTACATTGTATTATTGGCCATCAGGTTATCTCATTTGCCGTCAATGTCTCAGTGGATGTGATGACTCAGTCGCCAGCCGTCAACCAGATGAGGTAGAATTTTCGTAACCATGGCAATATGAAATTTCACTCCCCCATGTGTAAGATACTGGGGCAGCAATCTAGTTTTTTTTATTCACACCATGAACATGTTGTGAATTCAAACTAATTCAATAAAATCCTTTGATCAGCAAGTGATGCTGCAATGAACAGAAATGAACCAGCTTTTTATTAAATGAATTAACTTTTTATTATAGAAGGCATTATTCAGCAACTTTCTTGTCAGTTCAAAGCTTAAAACATGGGATTCAAGTAGTTTGCTGAACACACTCCCACATAGAAAAGGAAGGAACCTACTCAAGCAGTTTTCAGACATGACCTCCGGGTCAAATCCAGAGAATTGGGTACGGAGTTTATCCGTAGTTTGGCTTTCACACATGCACCGGGAGACATTTGTCTTTTTTTTGTGTCTGGCGCGTAATATTAGCATCATCAGCTGGAGCCAGCATTAGTATCTCCAACCAGATATAAAAGATGTGTGTTTTGATTTGTTTGAATTAGCATTCAGACCTCATGACTGTTGAAGCTTACCAGAGTGCATTACATTTTGAATTTAGTCATTAAAGCTTTGATCCTGGCAGACAACCGGCAGCTTTCAACAAATTTGCCATGTTGTGAAACTGTGGTGATATTACTTCAATTGTTGAGGCATCTGAAGGTCAGTCTATGAAGAGTGGTTTGATCATTATTTCTATGACCCTCCACTGTGACTTTGCAATTTAGAAATGACTGCAGGACTTTATTGGATTTCAGGGGCATTTCCATTCACACATCTCCGCCCACGTTCAGGCCAGTGTTTCCTCTACATGCGCCTAATGGCGGTGGGAGAGGAGAAAAGAACTTTGCTTAATCTCTTTAGGTCTATTGTTATATTTTTTGCTAAAGATGTTTCATATCCAGGTCAATTCACACGCCTTTCAGAAAATTGTATGAATGAGAAACCTTACACATGATGAAAGTACAACAATTATAGCAACAAGCAGTGGGAACCTGTCAACAATGAAGGAATCAATCTAAATCATTCACCAAAGGAGAAACCGTGGTGCATCTTTATGACTTTCACACACTCACGTTACAGCAGACACACTCATTTGATTGGATTATGCAATGAAACACATAGGTGTGAAATAAACAAAATTATGGAAGATTCATCTTGATACAAAGATGGTTGGTATTCCACATGCACTGTTTTTCTTTTTCCTGGAGCCCGGCCTCTCTATGCCTCTCTATGCACAGAGGTGTCAATCTCAGAGACATCCGATTCCCTCCAGAGACATGGGCAATATGTATATTCTTTGGATAGGAATCCCTTAAAGAAACATTGTAAATGTTAGGTTAATTTTTTCATTGAATATGCGGTAAATTCATGTTTATTAACACATAAGTGTTTGATAATACAGTTTGATGACTCAAGTTATATCTGGAAAAAAGACAGTAAGCTATGAATATTTGTAGAATGAATGACTGCTCTCTAGCTTCTAGTTGATATATTATGTAATTAAAATAATATAGGTTAATCAACATATGTCAATAAGCACATATATGAAAGCTAGAAAAGATTATACATTTATAACAGTATATAAACATGCAGTTTACATAATCTTGAAACACATCATATATAAGCTTGGCAGACATACCCCTGCTCCTCACTGTGCAGAGATGTACTCAGGTCTCAAGAGCCCTTCTGGTGCCAGCAGATTCACAGACACCTCCTGGCAGTATGCGCTTTGTGCGAGAACAAAAGAACGTTCGCTCTCATGTGAATAAAAACGCATTTTTGATTCCACCTTTGATGCTTCCACTGTCCTGGGGAAACTCTGCACTCCCCTGCCGAGTTCAGAGGGCAGAATAATGTCACAATGAGACGGAAGAGTTTTACCACTTAATTTCCTATCATTCGGAAAGACTCTCAGACTGAAGGAGGCCAACAATGCACTTTCTGCTTGCCCCTTGATTTGCAGATTGATTTAGCATACAGCCTTTAAACATGAAATCGACTGAAAAATTTACATATTTGACCCAAACATGAAGGAACAATGTGAGTCTTTTAAAATCTCTTACAACTATTGACACCAAGGTGTGGATGTAGCCCAAGGGTCCTCCTGCTCCTCTGTGTTTTCAACTCTTTACCTTCCTCTTTTTAAGGTGTACCTTTCGCTTCCCGTCTGCTATTTATTCTGGCGATGTTTATTTCCCAAGTCTCTGTGTCTCCTCTTTGTGAAATTTTATCAAACATATATTTTCAGAGACAGAAAACTGCAGTAGAGACCAAAACGCCTCAGGGCACAATGCCACTTCTCCCCCAGTGCTCAGTGCTGTTTACAACACGTCGGGGGACATATGCGTTAGCACTTGGAAGTGAGGGCCCACTAAGTGTCTGATGTGATTCGTAGCTCTGCTGTGACAACACACCTGCGTCTACCCACTAGCGACACATGGCCACTGCTTGTGTCTTGTTTATGATCTGGTTTTCCTCATGTGGAGGGTTACATTTAGTTTAAGATTTATTCTTTTACAACTGCTTTTGCCTTGTTTATTTTTATCTGCGTCAAAAATGGTAGTTTTAAGGTAACACATGTACAGTTGTTTTCTGTGAGTTCAAGGTGTTAACCTGGCTCAATACACAGGTAATAGGCTATTCAAAATAAATGCAACTCTATTATTTCCACAGTTAAAAAGAGATGGTTTGGAACAAAGTGGCCCTTAGACTTGTCAGGAGAGAAAGAGATTGCCTTGTAGGAGACCAACTTGTAATGCATTAGCACCGGCTAGCCCTGACCAGGTCACTCAGAAGAATGGATTTGGACTGGTATTTAATTATATCCAACTGGAAACACTTATTCGTCACAGTTACACCCGGCGACTTTGTTTTCGTTCCCCAGTTACCTTCTTTAAGAGACATTAGTAATTTGTCTGACCTTGGTGGTCATAACTGCCAATTACACGGCGATCTGAAGGCTGTTTCATCGGGGGAAATTAGAAATTTGAAAAGAAATAGATGTCACAGGGTGGTTACTGTGTGTAAAGGCTTAGAGTCTCATACCCTTCAGGTAAATGTGTGTGAATTTTTATTTATGTGATCTGATTTCAATTGAAGATTTTGCCTTATCTTGATAAGGGACTTTCTGTGTCAACAAATGACAATATGGTGTTACCCCACATGATGCACAGTTGCAGAAATCTGCCAGTGAAAGGGATCAAGTGAAAGACAAATTGGACTGTGCCTCGTGTCCAGTGCAGTTAGTGTTAGCAGCACTGAGTTTGTGTCCTTGACATGCATGGCCATTGCTTGTTTTCTTGCCAATTACAGACACGTGCAGTGTAAAAAATTAAGCAGATATCTCAGCAAACCTGACTTGAACCCAAATATATTTTCTACGTTTTTGGCCCAGCCCGGCCTGCGGGGTCTTGATGTGTTGGGTATCCACATTCATACCAAATTAAAAAAAAGAAACTAATAAATGAATCCGCTTGAAGATTAGATTCAACTTTATTGTCATAGCAGACAACGAAATGCAGTACAGCATCTAACCAGAAGTGCAAAAAAAGCAGTAAAAGTGCAGAGTATGTGCATATGTAAAGTGGAAGTGAGCTAGATAGATACATATATAAATAGATATAAATATGAATACACTATAGGTGGGATGAAGATGGTGACCCCATTGTGCTCGTTCCAAAAAAAAATGCTTCCCATTCCAAAAACATTGCAAGTAGTGCTTTGCTATAGTAGCCACACCACAAAGTAATACCACAATCACTTTAAATGTCACCGCAAGGTACAATAATTGTAAGCTTGAAAAGGCCACGAAAACGTAAGGGGAAAATCTGCCACACGACAACACAGGCATCAATAACAGATCGGGCCCAACCATATATTTTGTCTTGTTTCCCTTATGCTGGTAAATGCTTGATTCAACATGTACACTGAAAAAATTGTGAGAGAGAATCGTAATAATTTTTTGTAGAATCGTGCACCCCCCCAGCACTGCTCCTGTACGTTCTGAGTGCCATTCAACTCTGTCTTCATTCACCTCACTCCTTAAAGGCAACTAGGGCAGAACCCCAACTGAAGCATCGTGAGGATGTGTAGGCAGGGGGGTGAAGTTGGAGCCAGTGCATACTCAATGTGCTGGAGGGTCACTAGAAGGACCTCTCATAAAAATTTCAATAGAAAAGCTTGGAAAAATATTTTCCTTTGGGACTGAACCTCTCCTCCTCCTTGACCTTCACTTTCCACACCAGAGCTGTGCATGTGGACATTGTAGGAGTGGGGTTGTATAGTTTAATTGTGCGTGAGTAAGTTCACCTTCTCTGTGTGTGTACAGTACATAAATACCTACTTTGAGGGAATATCTGTTTGCTGTTCGATAATGGAACTCAGCGTTTCTTTACTTCATCCCACATCCCTCTCATTCCTGCCGTTTAACCTTTTTTCTTCCACTGGACTCTGACTGACCAACTGCCCCACTGTGCACAGTTACTGTATCTGCTCTGTCGTCTGTCAGGTTAAGTGACGCCTACATACACGACAGAGCTGAGGTTTAACAACAAATTGGAGCCTCAGGCTACAAACTGAGCTCTCAGCATGTTGAGCATGTGTGTGTGTCTCTGTTTGAAGCTGCTTGTGACCGTATGTGTGTGTATTCAGGTTGTCTTTGTCTTGGTTTGCTGAGTAGATTTGTGCTCCCAATTGAATGCGCACAGTATTTCCATATGATTTATGGGCTAAGTCCACAACCGCTGTGCACAGTAATACTTGTGCATTGATAATGAGTGGTCTATGTGTATTTAGAGTGCAACACAAGTTGTGTGTGTTTGACTGGTGAAGTGAAAGATGAATTTACGTTTCATTACCACATGCTGGGTTAATCTAACACAGCAAGATGAGTTGCTTGTTTAACCCTGTCCAATGTTTTAAATATTCTACATATTTGGTTCATGGTAACTTGAATGTTGGATTAATTTTGTACTTAATAAACATAATAAATAATAAATATTTTTTTATATAAAAGCTTTACAAGTCAGCAGTCACACATGGTACAGCTGTCAGGTGTCCAGTGTCTTACCCAAGGACACTGGTGGAGGCAGGGATTGAACCAATGTTCATGGACGACCCTCTGTACCTTCTGAGCCACAGACATCAATTTTATTCCATAATTATAAACACACTAGAGAGGAGTGAAAAAGGAATAACCGACGATGCACTGATCTATTTCAAATGTATCTTACAAGCAACAAATAACACCCTTTTAAACATGATGTTACATATAGAGTTGACACAGTGGCTGGGTGGATTGGGGAATTGCAATGACAAACATGGCCCAACCAGCTCAACCCCGCAGTCAGGTCAGTAAAATTACAGACACAGAAAAGAAACTGATCTATATTCGACCTTGAATTCTCTTTGGTGAACGTCTTGACTCTCCTGACTTCACTAACTTATTAAAGCAGCCTCTACCACTCACTGATAAGTTCATCTCACAACTTTGACTTTTCATCCCTATCACGATACTGGTGGAGGCAGGAGGAGGTTTACGGTTGTAAATGGTGCAGGAGTTAAAGACATGGCTGCACTGTTCCAAGCGTGGGAATCAGCCTCTAAATTATTCCTCAGCTGGACTTGGTGAGTCAGCTCAGATCCAGATCGTGCCTGCTCCTTCGGGAGCAAGAGCCTTTTCTGACGACACATTTAAATGCACGTCCAACGTGATACCCTCAGGTATTAAGAAACTGTTCTGGCCAGGATCTATGATTTATAATTCAAGAAGCCCTCTGGCTTTCACAAATGTAGCAACTTTGCAGATGATTGCTTATTGATGTTTGCGTCGTGTTTGATTTGTAACAGTCCCCTTATGAAACCAAACAAATCTAAACAAGGCCGAACCCGACAGTAAATATTTTTTTGTGTCCAAGCCTGATGTTTTTTCTGATTACGGACATGTACACTGTAAGACATCAAGTAAAGAGCCCAGCCAGCGTGAACAATCCCGAGCAGAAACCCAATGTCGTTTTAAAAGTTTTGTCCCGTCGAGAACCCACGCTTTATTTGCACTTAGTGTCATGTGAGGGTAATGTTGTGTTCACAGTTTTAATCACCCCCCCGAGCAAAAAAGTATGACTCTTGTGGTGCATGTCCCCTCAGAGAAAACGACAATGTCTCTTGAAACGACCCTCGCACCCTCTTCTGAGGCCAAGGTCTTTGTCAATGGGGGCACATTCGTTTGAATGGGTCTATTGAATTGGTAACAACAGCAGAAGTGCCACTTTGAGGCTGTTGTTGTTGTTTATCACCTTTGAAAATTACTCCGACCATAGTTTGTTGGTAAATTCTTGTTTTGTCTGACAGTAAACGTTTTTTTTATGTGGTACAACATAAAAAAAACAAGATCGAACAACCAGCATCTCCCACCTTAGGGATGAAATCTGGCAGATCAAGCAAATAAAAATGCAAAAGCAAACGAGGAACGTCGAAAATAAAACGACGATGTAGTTTGCTCTTGGTCCTACTTCGCTCAAGGTCGCGCTTGTTCTCTCCAGAGGTCATTGACGTGGCTTTTATAACCGAATCTGCAGAGCGCTGATTGATCCGTTTCCAAACGTCAGCGTGCTGTAGAAAGAAAGGCTCTGTCTGATTGTCTGTTTGGAAAGTTGTTCACATTTTGGCGCTGACATTACATGCCCTGAGGTAACAGCATCATCTTTAATATCTATCTGAATAGCATCTATCTTCATAAATTGCTCACAGCAGGATGCATCTCACAGAAGATTGCGTTGCTATGTGTGAAAGCAAGCACTGCTCTTCATGTCTGTACATGGAGGAGCACGTGGTGATATGCTTGGAAGTTGGCATTATTAGAAACATATCTCACTGCCGGGTCCGCAAATGAATCAACGTAACAATATCAAGGTGTTCTACGTAGATTACAAGAACAGTGTATATTGTTAAAACAGGGATTTTGAAATGTCCCAGTGTTTTAACACAGCATGTTGTGTTTTGATTTTAAAAACTGTCCTGGTCCCCGTTCACAGGAGCTGGAGAGAGTAACCGCGTTGCAGTCCAACCTGCAGCTGGCAGCAGTCATTTGCACTAACGCAAGGAGGTAATGGCGCTCAATTACATTCACTAAAAGAAATGGCTCTTCGAAGAGCCCATTCAAATCACATCTGCATACTCATACATGCATGCTCACTTTTCACACACAGCAACTGAGGTAACTGTCCTTTCCCCTCATATATTGTCATTCTGTTGTCACACATGACAGGTGATTCTGTCTTGTCTCCCCTAGAAATATTTTATTTGTCTTTATTAGGCTTGTTATTTTCTTGTGGGTTATGAGAGTTTGTCTTTGTGTTACTAAAACTTTTGGTGTTGTCACTGCACTGGGTAGTGTTCGAATAGTGACCATAAACTGTTTATAAAGATGGACGACATGGCAACAACTTTTTGTGACCAGTTTAAAGTTCCATGTGTTTTCCTCTGGTGTTGCCACTACGTTAAAGGCAAAAATGATCGCTGTAAAAAGACAAAGGTCTTGTAATTGTTTGTGAGTACATTTCTAGATATACAGCACCATTCCCTACATAGTACAAAGCTGTACTGGTTTATTATTTTTCCTGTGCTGCAAACTTAGCAATCTGAACATGTGTTGTTTCTGTACTTTACCATCTTGTGTGTAGACAACTGAGCGTGTCGAAGGAAGGATTCACAGAGGCCAGCCTGGGTCTACTTGCCAATCAGAGACGACGACAACTGCTGACAGGCTTGCTCAAGTCTCTGAGGACCATCAAGACACTGGTAAAATGTGCACATCACAAAGTCACATGCGATGCAACATGCATTGTTGTACACTGCATATTGATGTAAATGCGTTTTGGTCGCAAAGACCTAGGAAACATCCATCAGCTTATATATCCTATTGAATTAATTGTGTAAAACTCAGCTTCTTAAGCTAATTAACATACCTTTCTATAGTAAATGTCACAGTTCTTTTTTTGTTCCAGTTGATTAATGCTCATGTGTCATTTCTGACCTGCAACATAAATCATATACACTATCATCCTGAGGAAGGCTTTTAATTTCCATCTCAGTGTTTTTGTTTGGGAATCTGACTGAGTTGTTGTGAGACTCTACCCTGAGCTGTAGTTTATATCATGTCATTCACACTGTGTAACATGTTACAGATCCATGTTATTCACAACCATCATCATCACAACTCTTCCTTATTTAGGTTTAAATAAATGAAAAATGTAGACTGAAACTGCACTGGTTGGCAGAGACATACAGCCACAGGGAAGTAATTGTAGTTTTTAAATATTTAGGCCTGTTAGGGATTTTATGCTGCACTCACGTCTTCTTCTTGTCATTCTTCCCCTCACAGCAAAGAACAGATGTAAGACTCAGCGAGATGCTTGAGGTATTGTAACCCACTCTGTACACACACACACGCACGCACACAAGCACTTACAGATATATGTCTATAATTGACTTGAAAGGTTAAAAATCAGGAGGGATTCCACATGGAAAACCAAACCCACACAAACACTAGATGCTCTGACAAATGCTGATCTTTTGTGAAGGTCAGCTTTAGCCCACTGATTGGATCTGACCGCCACTGTGTGATCATTTTATTGATTAATGTATGGTATATGTCTATAGGGTACTGTACATTAAAGCCTGTGCTTTTTTAAAAACATATAAACAATAAAAGACCTGATATCGTTTCTTAGGAGGAAGACTACCCAGGTGCAATCCAGCTCTGTCTGGAATGTCAGAAAGCTGCCAGCACCTTTAAACACTACAGCTGCATCAGGTACAGTATGAACAGACTGATTAAGAAATGTTTTTGTTGTATCCAACTGAAAATAGCGTGGACTTTATCTATTTATGGCTGTCTGAAAAGCATTTTCTGATCTACCTGATAGTTATGAATCAGAATATGACATAAATATCTTTCTGAGTCCTATGTCAACTCTTGAAAACCAGGAAATCGCTCCCCTTTAAATCATGACCCGATGTTTTCTTTAAAATGCAGGTCTGTCTCTATATCTCTTTTTTTCTCACAAGGTCGAAAGTTTAAAAAGTCTAATTAAAGGGGCTTTTTACTTCCTTTTACTTTACTCATTGTCATTCCCCTCTGTTAATTCGATTGCATTGACTACAACGTCAGATCGGTTTTCTTGAGTTTTACTATCTGGCTTTCGGCCCAATGAAAAGTGTCTAAGCAGGACATTCTCAGTGAATATACCCTGACTGCTAACTCCGTGTCTTTGAGGAGTTTGAGGGGGATACGTTTTTTATATTTTGAATGCAGACGATCAGCTTTAAGCATATTGCTTATCTCTCTTGTTGAGTGCTTTCAGTTCTTGAGTAGTCGTTGCACTGAATAGTATCAGCTGATAAGATGGAGAGAGACAGGCAGACAGCTGGAACCATTAGGAAAATAAAAATATCTTTTTAGTGTCCCCACATGACGTAACAAACCTCTTCTCCTCTCTTTTAAGAAGTCTGATTTGAAAGAAGAGATAAGTGTGTGTTGGACATTTACTGTGTTTAAGCATGCTTGTAAGATTTCTCTCCTGAGCTCACTAGAAAAGATGTTGAATACCAGAGGGAGAATTGTCTCTGTCCTTTGGATTTCCTGTGTAATTTTGCTCAATTTGTGGCAGTGGGTGGGCGCCTCAGTGCTGCTTTCTCGTGTATTGATTACAAATCAATCAGGGATGCACGTCATCGATGGATTCTTCCCTCCTACTGCTTTACCTTTCACACACATAGACAAAGAGTTATAAAAAGAGATGTGGGGACTCTAACTTCCATAAAGCAACTCTATATAAGTTTTACTAAGCATCGCGCCCTCTGGAGCCACACACGATGATTGATTCTGTTGGGCTCTGTGTCCAAGGCTCTGTGAACGGAGGATAACCTTGATACTTTGCAAGTTTCCTCGCTGAATATTGGAGATAAACGCTGGTATTTAAGTCTTTTTAACTGCTCTACAGTTCAGCATTACTCTTGAATTAGCTGGGCCTGATTCTGAGACTTTAACCCACTCACCAAAAGATCAAGGACAGAGTGAGGAGTGAGGAGTGGGAACGAAAGCGTCTCCATTCTCCTTATTCCAAGTCAGTGAACCATTAAACTAATTTAATAATTTAATAAAAATGAAAACTGCAGACATTGTCAACACTTCCTTGCCAGTGTCAACAGTAGCAACAACAACATTCACTTACCACAGTGTATTGACAGTGGAGCAGAAGACGCAGGGTTTTTGCCGCGATGTTGCCATGTCAGACACAGAGTGAGTACTGTGAAATTGTAATCAATAAGACAATATTATGCACAGAGGATTGTTGTGGTGCGGAAAATTGCTCCAACAGCTCCCTCCAAACTGCAGCTGCTGTGTATTTGTGTGGATACCACTTTTGTTCACACAGTGTCATTAAATAAACATTAATTCAAAACAATTAATCGTGTTCCGTATCCATGATGATGAGAATCTGCGGAATATATTGGTGTGGAGGTGTGTAGAATAAACCTCTGCACGATTTGCCAACAATGACAACACCCTCTGCAGTCGGCCTATTCGTGTATGTCCTGAAAAGACATTTTTCAAATCTGCATTGTCACTGTATTCACATGCAGTTTGAACGTGTGATCAAATGTGTCTATGATTGTCATCCACACCCGTTCTTTGTTTTGTACAATGCATGTAGTATAGTTTTAAGCATTAGTGCCCTGATCACACATCTGCCATCTTTGCTCTCTGCCCAGTGTTGCTGGAATCGTGTTTGCAGCGCCGCCGTCCATAAGCAGCTACTTGTCGGTCTGCTGCACTTTGATTTAACCTTGTAGTCGTGGTTCCCCGTGTACGGTCGAATGCTCTTATTGGAGGCTTTCTCTCATATCCGCCTTTCCTTTGTCGCTGCCCCAAACCTTTTAAAAGTCACAATTTCCTCAACAAGGCGCTTATACAGCCTCACACCCCATCTTAGGCCAATTTCATCAGGCGGTCCACAGGGTCTGCCTTTAGGCAGGTTAAGACCCCTGCATGTGAGCATAGTGTTGGAAAGACTCTGAGCTCTGTTGTTGCTTTAAAACAATGAAGTGTAATGTAGCTTGGAGCACCTCTGTCCTTATGTGACCCAATCATTAATTATCCTAACAATAAATAGGATTTTCTGTTTAGATCATGCACATGATTAGTGATAAGTTTTGTATTAAATCTTCATTTCTAAATGTATGGCAGCCGTTTCATTCCATTGTTTGTTGAATCTGGAATATGAAATAAGAGGTCTTTATGCCTGTTTGCAACGAATAAGGATGCTAACAATGTTTAAAACCATTTGGGCACATCTGTGAATATCTGTTTATAATCATGTTCTTCAAAAATTTAGGGGGGTTATGCACAAAGTATTGTTTCTTATAAACCACTGTCATAAATGAAAATAATAATCTCAATTCTTTGCCACAGAGAATGCAGGATTTCATACTAATTTACACCTTCCTTCAATTTTTAAGTATTTCTTTTCACATCTAAAATAGGAATCTCCATTCTCCTCGAACAGGTTATTCTGGGTGAATCTGCCCCAGAACTCCACTTTAGCTAATAGCCGTTTGAGTATTTAAGCAGTTGCTCCGTTCGGGTTTTCTAATCTATTTGAAGTACAGGGTGGATCAGCTATAAACACGTGTATAATGGATGTTTGTGTTCTCTCAGACACACAAACCGTTTTGTGCAGGCTCAATGACACTGCAGACACTGCACCAGCTCACATATGAATTCAGAGTCACGGTGCTTTCCTCCTCGTCCTTGTCTTTAAAGTATACGTTCTTTTGGAGGCTGCTGGTGGTTGTATCCCTGAGCAGATTGTTAAAAAGATCTCCAGATGCGTTGTCGTGGTGTGTGGCTCGTGTTTGTGTTTACCTGCAGCTCTTTCATGAATATAGTCTTCCCTCCCTCACGATACCAGGAGGATCTCAGGAATATTTTCAAAGTCAGTCTTTATCATTTCGTCTGAACGTGTCGCTTCGGAGCTGTTGTTTTTCCTCTCTGGCAGATTTGATTGCACACATAAAAAATAGGCGGAATGACAGGATGTTTGTCTGCCTCTATAGTCAACATTATCTTTTCTGTTACACATGTATGCAAAGGTGGAAGAAGATGATCAAAGGTTGTATAAACACATGATTGGAGGTGTAGCCAAGGAAATTTGTTCAGGTCCAAGATCAAGTGGTATTGAATATTGTGTATATAACATTTTCATCTTTGTGTATTTGACGCGTAACTTCTTCTTGTGATGAGCAGCAAATATTATGGGGTATTTTGATTCAGACTTAATCACCTTATGAAATGTTAGTATTTAATTGGATTTTTTCACAGGTTACTGGATTGAGTATTCAGAATAACAGACAGTTTGTCCTATTAGTGAGTTTCCACATTTTTAATAAAAACTGTGCAGTGGTCTGCCTGAAATTAATAACTGAGTCAGACTGCACAATATCCGTCCAATTATTGCCCAACCTGACACTTTTGTAGTGAGTTTTAATGGACAACAGGCGATTCAACATCTGGGCGATTCACTACATCCTAACTGAAAGATGATTTTTTTAATCTTGCATGATGGGTTTCATCATCTCATTGACGTTTACCAACAGTGCTCCGCCAGGAGAGATGAACCCGCACAAATGTGAACATGCTTGAGGAATGTTGTGGTTTTTTAAAGGTGGAACTGTGAAACAGAGGAAAGGTTCCTCAAGGCTTTAACTACCATGAGACAGCCAGTATCACACACAGCAAAACTTGTCTACGGTGAAATTAGCTGAAATATTTTATTTTTATCAATTGTTTCGAGCTGTTTGTTTTCACATCTGGTGTAAATCTCAATGGAGTTTGGCATCAAGCAGGCAGCAGATGTGCATTGTCATGTGAAACGGACTCGAGGTCCTTGGACCCTATCCGAGTTTTACACGGAGGCTCATCCAGAAAACAAACGAACAAATAGACAAATAAAACATTTTTTTATGATTTTATTTATTTAGCCAAATATCGGTTATAGTGTCACTGCCCAGGTCAGCATGGGATCCACAGCTCTAAACTTGCACCCACCCAACTTATCTAGAGATACCAGAGATCTGTGTTACATTCTGCACTTGAGGAAAACAAAAAATGAAAAAAATTCCTTCCACTGATACGATTATTTTTTCACAGTCTTATTCCTGCTGACTCCCCCAGATTCCTCACTTGCATAATTGTGGTTGCTGTTGACCCTCCTGACTGCATTTCACTCTTTAAAGCCCTTCCCCTGCAACTTTATTGCCTCTCCTCCTTGCAACACGGCTACAGCAAAAATGGTCGTCTTGCAATATCTTTGCATCCGGCTGACCCTTGAAGCGAACCCCACAATGATTCTTTAGCAAGTCAGCAAGTCACTGCTGAGAGACTCGCCTCCGGGCCCTGTGGACACCTATTGCCTGTGATAATTGAAAATGCGATGCAAAATAACCTCCGCGATTTCCACCTAACTCTATTTCAAATCCTCTTGTTCCCTGAGGGGAACAGATTGTTAATTAAGTTTTTCCTCCTCATCTGTTATTTATGCATTCTATCTGATCACGGAAGAGTGTCAGTGTGCGGGGGGGCGCTGCAGCTGTACTCACACTGGAGTCAGGACAGTGTCTTTAGGTAATATATACAGCATGTGGACACAATAACAGCAGGTCACCTGGGCTGTTGGATTTCACTTGACCTCTCAACATCAAGATTCTCAGATGTGCTTGAAATCTTTTCAACTTTGAAAAGATTTCGGTTTTTCCCTGCTTGTAGTCTAAGCAAAGTTAACCGACTGCCGCCCGTAGCTTCACATGTAACCTACAGACATTAGAGTTGTGTCAGTCATCTCATCCACTGTAGTTCTTGGCAAGAAAGCAGTTACACATATTTCACTACTACCCAAGCTGTTCCAGGTTCGGCCCTGTGTTGTTGGGAGTCGGCCATGTGGTGATAGTGATAGGTTTCTGTTCTGGGAAACTGTGGTTGGTCCACTTTGCTCTCAGGTGTGTTCGTCTCTGAGCGCTGGTTTTGTGGGATGATATATTCCCTCTAATGTGCTTTTCCAAAACTGTTCAGTTTGTGGTTTTGCCTCCTCTTACTTCACCACTCTGCTGTGTGGGAGTTCACTAGAACATTCTCTGATGAACAGGGCATTTATCCTGTTGGCCTCTGCTCCTCGGCAGTATCTCTACGGTCTGGCTGCAAGAACTGTGAGCCTTTGTTCGGCCTCTCCTGGGCCTTGCATATGGACATTGAGATGTATTTCTGAGGAAACCAGGATCTGACATTGATCATTTCACATCTCTGTAGCGGTGCCAGCCCTCTCACTTCGTTGTGTTGTCTTTGTCTTGGCTGTAGGTCGTACTTTCCATTGAGGATACTGGCAATGACGTGCTGTGCTGATCTTGTAGCAGGGAGTTTCTGGTGTTATCATTGCTACGGCAAATACCTGCTTATTCAAATTCAGTTAAACTAAGCAACATGTAACATGTGCGTTTTGTATCACCTTGATTTCTGGACATCAGTGTTGTGGTTATTGCTCCGGAGACCGAACCTATAAAGACACATGACATGACGGCAACAACAACATATTTCTGTCATTTAAATTAGTTCTTAACACACTAATGTTAGTCGATGTGAAACATAACGATTGATAGCCGAGGCTGATTTGCGATTGGTCAGGCATGTGTATGGCCGGGACTTCACCCCACTATCACTATACTGGGGGATGACACGCAGCAAAAGGCCGGGTCGCGAACCCACGGCAGTCGCAGGAGGACTCGAGTGGTTGCGTCTACTGTATTTATTTACTGTTTAATCTATGGCGGAAACTGGTCAATGTTCACTGGTGACTGCGTTGATTCCTTCACTTTCCTCTGTGTCACACTCCTAAACACTCGTGCAAGCAGATAAAAGCCGGGTGAGAGTGCATCGAGTTTTGAGATGGCGTGCTCATTTTGTTACCTGCTTTCCAAATGACCTGTGGGACTCACTCTTCAGTCTCCTCTCAGTTCCTCCCTCCTCCTCCTCCTCCTCCTCCGCACTCTCTGTCCCCAACTGCAGCGAAGATGCTTAATTAGCAATTCGTTAAGGACACTCTCTCCCTTGGGCGACATGCAGTCTCACAAGGCACAACATAAGATTAGGCTGACCTGAAAAAGACCCCCAGAAACTGGGGGACAGGGCATGATTATGAATGGGCGCAGTGCAGGGGGAGTAACGGGGGAATAGAATCGGCGTCTTGGGGATGAGCCGAGCAGTCGTGATTTCTGCTGCTGCTTCTCAACTCTGGAGTTGAAAGCATTTTCCCAGGATGAGGCAGAATCTGAGGACGCCTTGAGGATGCGTAGGCGTTTTGTGTCTTGACTAGCGTGGTACATGCACAGACACACATACACATACACCCATTCAGGCTAACACCAGATTCCACTGCAGACATTGAAATAGAACAAGAGTCGAGACCAAAAATAATTGTGTTCTCAGAGAAATCGTCAGGAAACATTTTATTTTCTCATCTCTTGTTGTATTGTTTGTATGATGAAGCAGAATGGTGTGTGTTATCGTCTGATTACTTTTAAACTCATTAGTATCTCGCGTTATTGACTGGAATTGACAATAACCATGATATTTAACATTTTTAATACTTGATGTTAATATTGTCTGCACATATGGTAACATTATTTAAATAATGATGCAACTATGTATACTTAATTTTAATGTATTTCTGCTGTGATATATTAAATATCTGGTTCATACTCCAACATAATAGTATTTTAAGTGTAAATCATTTTTTAAGTTTTCTTTAAAGTTTAAGATGAATTCGACACTCAGCAATATAGTTTTTTTCACAAATGTCTTTTTGAGAAGATCTATTTGGCCACAATGTAAAGAAAATACAAGTTTCTGACAGGCCTTAATTCATGTTGAATATAACTACAGTTGATAGAGCACATTCTGGTCCAAAGCTGATCAACTAATCCTTAATAATCGACTTTTTCTCCCCACAGTGAATTGAATTCCAAACTACAAGACACCCTGGAGCAAATAGAGGTCTGTGCTACTCTCTAATTCCATTATCTGCGAGCACAGTAAATTATATCTGCTCAATCTCTAGCTGTGCTCCAATACTTGCGTGTGATAAATGGTATGCAAAGCAATTTTCTCTGCATGGCTGCTGCGGTGCTTGAGTAGATTAATTACTTACAGTTTTGTAGGCGTGCACGTGCGTACACATTCGTAGCCGTGCACCAAGACGGTTGTTTGTTTACCTGTCGGCTCCGGTCTGAAAAAGCTAAAAAAACATCTTTTGTTGTTACGCTTTGTGAGTGACATCCCCTTATTTCAAACTGCTGTCGATAACATTAAACACACACCACACACACGCACGCACGCACGCACGCACGCACGCACGCACACGCACACACACACACGAATAAACAGAGATACAGGGGGATAGATATATACATGCCAAAGAAGAAATACAATATTCTGATATTAACCTGAGTACCATTAAAATCCCATACTCTCATTATAATACTGAAATAGCTCTCAAGTAAGAGCTCATACCTCTGCCATGGCCCAGCAGTCCCCTTAAATTCAATCAAGCTGCACCAAATACTCATCGATATCAGATCCCTAAACATTTCAGATTTTTTTCATTACGATCCATGAATTACTTCCTAGGAAATTGGTAAAAACATTGAAAAATACAATGTTTAAAAGGAAAATTCCTGAATCTGCCTCTACATTACATCACTGACTAGTTGCTATGTAGTTTGTCACATCCGCCGTCATCATTGTCTTCATTATGCTTATGTGCAGGCGTGAGAAATCACTCACTGATTCAAGATGTTTGATCACTTGGCCTTTGTCAGCGCTTTGCTCTCTGAGCTCAGATTAATGTGTCAAGGTTTTCACATATCCTTCTACTTCCTAACTCCTACAAACCTGTCTTTCTTACCTCTCTCCGACCTTTGTAAAACACACACACACACACACACACACACACGCACACACGCACACACCACACACTCAATTCCCTTCCCTTGGCCTTGTGTGGTAGCTATACATATGTGTATAAATCCCTGGTCTTAACGTTAATAATCCCTCTCTCTTATTTCCTCCCTCTGTCATCTTCCTGTTTCTGTCTCCAGGAGCAGCTTGATGTCGCCCTGTCGAAGACGTGTAAGCACTTTGATGTTTCCCACTACACCAAGGTCCAGCTGGCCTACACGCTCCTGGGCAAGACACAGGTCAGTGGTTTGACTCGGCTCCGGGGTCACGGCGAACGACTTAACACAACAGAATGTGATGGGTCTGCTTGTTGTCTTCACTCGCTGCGTATGTCCTGTTGTTTGACTTTCTCTTATTTAAGGCGGTTTCTCTCCTGCCGTAAAAAAACTGTGGTTATAGTGGAAACGGCAAATCAAGATGTAGTCGTTAACTTGTTAAATCAACGTGTCACTGCCCTTGTTCACATCCTGGCAACCGCACAACAGTCAACAGTGTACGTTATACTCGTCCACAACTTCACAGCCAGCATTGATGGTAAATAATGCGCCATGTGCCTCTCGACATTAACCTTGACGTGGAGAATCATCAAGCTTACTGAAAGGCATAATGTTTTTGTTATTGCTGTGATAATGAGCATTTTCAGACTCAAACGCGAAAGAGGGAGCTGTTGCTGCCCGGCTGTTGCCATCGCCCCTTAAGTGCTTTGTTTTTCCTCTCATCTTACTCTCTCTTTTTTTGTTCTTTTCTGTTCGCTGTGCATCTGTGTTTCCCTCATTTAGCCAAGTTCTGTCTCTTTATCGTAGCTTTCACTGCAGCTTGTCTTTGGTGCCATGCACACACACACAAATGGATACTTGAATGAACTGTGTCATCCAAGGCGTAATCAGCAACCCCAGAATCATTCCAACTCGGATAATTGGTTTTTATTTTTCTCCTCAATGGTCTCTAGCCCCGCACACCCTGTCCACACTAATTCGTACATTTAGCAAAACAAACCTTTTTCTTGCATTTGAGCCTTTCATCCACACGTAAACTGCCTTTTGAGTCACTCAAATGGTGATTCTTACAAAAGCCTTCGGGTTAGGAAGTGTAGAACTTAGTTTACTGAGCTTCTGGATGGAACTTTTTACAAAAAATACGGCGAAGTATCTGTTAAAAATATCAGCACTAGTATAGACTTATTACCTGCTTATATCCTAATCAGCTGGACACATTACTTAAATCATTTATATTATAAATATGAACTATTATTGATATTATTAGAGTAGCCATTATTACCTCTTATTCTTGTCTACTTTGGGGTTTTCATGGTGTTTTTTGGACAGGTTTAGTGAAACTCTCAGAAAGGAGAGAAACATTTTTTTATTTGCCTTTTTGGCAGTATAGATGGGGGTGGGGGGGCATGAGTTTGAGCTTTTAGTGAGAAAATCTAATTGCAATACAACATCCATTACCTGCAGGGCTTTTCTTAATACTGTCCTCAATTCACCAGCGTCCCCAAAGCAAGACTGTGGGTGGGAGCTGCAAAACAGAAGTGATGGTAAATGCAACTTGACTTTAAAAGAGAATAAGTGATAACAGAATCAAGTTGGGAACACACACAGAGCACAGTGAGTGGAGCAAGATTGTACTGTGGATGTTTTTTGGGGAAATGGTGGTTAAGAGCAATTCTTGAGGTTACGGAAATCCCAGATTTTTAATGATTTATAAAAAAGTTAGAATCATTTAAATTCCTACTGTAGAGATGGAAGAAAGTCGGTCATGCTTTTGATAAGTTGGAATATTTTAGGCTGCTCTTATCAGAGTTGTTATGGGTAAAACGGCAACGTGTTACGTGATGAGGGTCCTTTTTGGTAAGGAGTTGGTTTCTGTCAGTTGAATTTTAGCCTCTTTCAGCTTATTGTTTTGGTCCTCAATAAAGAGAGAGAGAGAAAATAACGGGTGAACACAATGTCTAGCGGTCATAAATTTGTTTATTTGGGACAAGTGTATTGTCACTTTAGTTGTGTATTTCCATCACAAGTTTGCGCTTACATTTTAATTCAAGTGGTATTAAAAAGGTCTTAAAAGACATTACCATTAATTAATTTCTCAATAATCCGTTGCTTACACTCAGCTTGACACATTCTCATTCGTCGCAGCACACCAAAAAAAACATACATGTCACTCTTATCACTGTGACATTTCTGCCTTGTCCTCATTACCTCATTAGTGACAGTTTCCACATCGAACTGAGCTGTGATGTGAATCATGGAAACCTTTTCCTTGGATGTGAACTCTGCAGTTCCCAGGGCAAACAGCTATTCTCGTTTCCAATCATCCCATCTTGTGTAGCTAACAAAATATGTCTGCGTGTAATTCAAAAATACCAAGTGCACAGTGTGTGTCTCGGAGACGTCTGATTTGCAATTTCCCTGCTGGTTCCCTTTTCCACAGATCCTCGTTGGCTGATGGCAGTGACATCTTGATGTAATGGTTTTCACAACAGTATGTTTGGCTCTCTCTCTCTCTCTCTCTCTCTGCAGACCGCTATGGACCAGCTGCACATGCACTTCACCCAGGCCATCCACAACACTGTGTTCCAAGTGGTGCTGGGATACGTGGAGCTGTGTGCTGGCAACGCTGACACCAAGTTCCAGAAGATGCAGTACAAGGACCTGTGCACGGTGAGGAGATGAGTGTGTGTGTGTGTGTGTGTGTGTGTATGTGTGTGTGTGTTTGTGTCTTCCAGAAAAGATTCACTTCACACTTGGATGGATTCCAGTGTGAAGACGAAACCCTTCTTTAGTCAGTGCAGTGAAAACCACAAAATTCACCACCTTCATATTGATGTATAAGGACAAGTATTTTTGACCACAACTGAGCATTTGCCGAAAAAACCCCAATATATTTTAATAATTAGGCTTTTGATTTATCACAGGGATGAAGGTTTTGCACATTACATGTCGTGCATTGTCACCCCAGTGATGACTACGACCACACGGTACATTCTCTGGGAAAGAAGCACAAACCGCTCCACGCTGTCGTCTGTTTACATTTCCCTGTCACTCTGGACGCAGTCACGTTTTTTTCCTCTTGGGAACCAAAAAATATGTTTGGGACTTTCTAGTAATGTCTGGCGAGTGCATGAGCAGTGGAGAGCGTGATTGCGACAAAGGAAAGTGAGAACTGGATTGTAGCTCCTGCCAGAGGTATTATATAAATCAGATTTGCATATGAGCCATAACTTGGTCCACTCATCACGGACTTGCTGGGAGTGGATTGTCCTTCCTCAGTGACTGTGTTACAATCTGACCCACAGTGTGGAAGTGTATATAGAATTACAGGTAAAGGTTATTTTACACTCTCTCCTTATATGTCAGCTGTTGTATAGTTTTTTCCCTCCCTACCCTCAGTTATACATTTCCCTGACTGTTGTGACCTCAGTGCTTTTAACAGGGACATTGCCTGCTGTGCTCATATCCACAGTGCCCTGCTCTTTACCTCTCACCTTTATGCTACAGTACATACCCTCACTTCATTCCTCATCCCGTCTCCCCCCCCTGTGCCTTTTTCTTTTTATGCATGTTGTTCTACCCCAGTAGAAAGTTAGTCTTGTAGGAAATGCTGATTCTTTCCAACTTGCTACTTTATAGAAGATTTGTCCACACAGCAATTTACTGCAGAGCACAGTGTGGCTATAAATGAGTCCAAACAGTGGCACCTACAGAACATATTGCCCTACAGGAGTCTTGACAGTGAAATCAGTTTGCTCTTGAAAGCTTATGACCAAAGCTATAGGTGTCAAGCTATTCATGCCAGTATTGTGTAATTCTTTATTTATATTTCTGTGGTATATAAATAATATTTGAGTCACAATAATAAAGGAGTCTGACAGCACTATATATATTATAGAATTATTGCTGTTCCTTCACATAGAAATTAATGTTTACAACGACTGTGACTGTGCAAACAAAGCCAAAGACCAACAATTAGGAACTTTATCAAACAACCCGATCAAAAAAGGTTTTTAAAAACAATGTTTGCAAAAGTTCTGTCCAAAGAGTCCCAGCAGCTGTTGCAGTCCATAGTAGCAAATTGTGATGGAGAATCTTAAACGAAAGCTGTCTCTCTGTAGTCTGAGTAATTATCTAAGGTAGCGAAGTGGAAATCTGTCCCATAGATCCTCTGAATTACTCCGTGCATGCATCTGTGCATCAGTGACAGACGCATCCTAATGTTTGCGTGTGGTTGATGGATCCGCTGTCAGCCCAACTTGTTGCCTGGATGAACCCATTCGTACCACAAATTCAAACATCTTGTACAAACACTCGCACATACTTAAGATAGATGGATTATGTCGTGCAACTCTTGGCAGATGATGGAGATTGATGGGACAAAACGCACAACACATGCACGCAAACACACACATATGAAAGTTGTACCAGTCAGAACACCCACATGCAGTGGATCTGTATCTTTTATGTGGAGATCAAGTGTTGTGGTTATTTTTTCTTCATGTGCCTCCCTTTAAATTGCCACTATGAGAGCTCTCTGAAGTACCAACGTGATGTAAATGTCTTTGTAGCTTATGTGGTACATACGCTGGACTGGAGTGGATTTGAGGAGCTGCTAAAAATATGGAGATGAGCTTGAAAAGTACTTCCTGTGATTCCTGAGGGTTTGAATCATCCTCCACTTTCCCCTCTCTGCGGTTGGTTGTGATTTTTGCAGCATGCATCACGGATTTGTTTCCGAGGTCTCCCTGTGTTGTGTTAAAAAAATGTACCTGTGACAAATTTCGGTTGTGCGTCAGTGGGCCAGCTGGGGAAATCAGCACGGCGATGCTCTCTGCTCTCTCCACAAATCGTGTTGATGTGAGCTCTATCTAGAACCCCTCACCTGCTCCGGGGGCAGCGGCAGACGATGTGTTAAAGCGCTGGGGCGCTAAACTGTGTTTGCGGAGAAGAGCAAACTTTCTGGGTTGTTGTTCCCCCCTGATAAATAAAGGTTATGCTAATTTTAGAGACACTTTTAAACCCTATGAACTTGCCTCTTAGTTACGCGACTTAAAATTCAAGAGTGTAGGGAACACTCGGAAAGGTCAGTGCGGATTGTGAAGGGGTCTTATTAATTTTACATCAACACCTCATCATTATTGGCGAGCCGCTCTCCGTATCAATCCCCTGGTCCGTCTGATTTCTCTCCTCGTGGAAAAAGAGGAGAGTTTGCTCCCAGAATCGCGGGAGAGGAAGTGACCGCGACCGAACACTGTGCTGCCGGCCGACACTTCACAAATTCATTTAATTGGGTCGTGATAAACTTTGTTGTCTGTAGAAAACTGTCAGTGGGACTTAACCTTTTTAGTTCTGATTTTTTTACAATGTTGTCAAAAGCCATTAGCTGTGGTGATAGGAGCAAAATCACCCTGATAATGATATCTAACAGCTGCTCATCAGTAACCCACACTGCTCCATCCCACTCGCCATTGTCCATTATTTTGATATAGGCTGACCTTTAGTGCCGCGGTGTATCTGAAGGATGGAGCATTTACTGAGGCTGTGGAGTATCACAGCCTCATCTTTAGTTTTTTTGTATTACTCTATACTCTTGCGAAACAGTATTTTTTTCACTCCAGAAGAATAATTAGATAACTGATAATATTTTTTTCGTGAAATCTGTGGTGTAAAATATCTGCAAAAACTGATTCATGTTTTCACACTATTTTCACTATTTCACCGAATGGTGTGAGTGCATGTGTCAGACTAGGAGAGAAATCCCTCTTCAGCAGAGTGTTCTGTACTTTGCTGGCACAGCTGGATAATAGTTTGGTGGCTGAGTTTTTGGGTCTCTTGCAGGTTAATCTGTGTATTTATGCTTTTGTTAAAGGAGGTAGGGGTGTGACTGTCTGTTCTGAGAGAAAGTGAATCAGCTAAATGAAGAGTGCCTGCAGTTTCTTACTCATCTCTTTTACGTGGGACATTTGTCTCATGCACACTTCTCCTCACGCCCACACACAACTGAAAAAAATGCACTCAGCGCTTTGTCGACTCAGAACCCACTGACACTTGCTCTATGTTATGTATAAAATGATCTTTAACTATAATCAGTAAAGCAAATGGCTGTAGTTCAACAGACCCTGAACTTGCCACCTGCAAGCTGCCATCACTGTACTGGTGGAGAAAGACTTGGTTGGTTGATGGTTGTTTATAGTAAAAAAGAAAAAGGTTTGCAGGTTTGACCTTGCACCCAGTTATGGCAGTTGTAGCATTTAACGTATGCTAGCATACTTACACACACATTAGACAGGTCTGTGTTGGTGTACCTGAGGTAACCTCTCGTCAAACCTACTTAAGATCTTTACCCACACACACACACACACTTTTTTACCCCCCCGCATTATCTCCCCTCACCCCAGTTGCCTGGCAACATGCGGCTGTGATATGGTTGGATGGTGGAGAACAGGGAATGTCGAATGTAAGCCTGGTGTTGTCAGAACCGGTTCATTAACTTACCTTTCTGACCTATGCAGTGCTGGAGCCCGTATTTACCTCAGCTATGTTTAGCTCTTTTCAGGTTGGAGCTTGTGTAAACTTCACGGGTTAATTATTATCTGCATGTGGACACGGAAATTATAACGACCACACAGTTCTGTCATGCTAGAGGTTGGACCTTTGGCACTGGTAGATTTACTAAACTAAGGCCATTCATACCTGACTAGGTTTCTGTACTTTGGCTGAAAGATAAACCTGATGATGCACCGCGACGAATCATCAAGATTATGTCCCTGGTGTCTTGAGTTAAACTTGATTTGATTTATTTGATGTCTTTGATTCATTTTGTTATAAAAATAAATTTTTAATATCCATGTACAAAGGATCCCTATATATTCGAACTCTACACAGTAACGTCTAAGTTGTCTTCTTAGGTCTGAACACAGTAAGTTGTGTCGAAACATTTTGAACCAACTGAGAGGGAAATAAAGGTGATTTTTCTTAGTGTGTTCCAGCGGCTCGGTTGTGGTGTTTCTTGCTGAGGTTTGTGGGGTTGATGGCTTTAATGGTGCTTCTACTCGCTGCCATTCTTAGGTAATGCAATCTTCCCTCAGTCAACACACACGTCTGAAACACTCCGCCCACCAGACTGCACATCCTGCGGTTGCCATCCATGCCACGGCCCTGCCTCTACCCGTAACTGAAGAGAATCCACCAGCTGTATAATCAGTCAAATCTTGTATTCACCACAGTTTGTTGTTTTGTTGTTGAATTCTTGTGATTACAGAAACATTCTTAGAAGGAAAGAAAACAGTGATTAATGTCCATTGCAGCAGCAAGATATAAACCTCTTAAGTTTGATTGTAACTAGCTAACGAAGGTGCTTGGAGAGAACAGACTTTGTTATTTTGTTCTGAATTTCCTTGGTGACTGATGGAATTAACATCGTTTCACTTGTAATGTACCAAATCATCTTTAACAATAGTGGATCCAAACCTATTGTGCAATTCCGAAGCCTCAGGCAGCAGCTCTGTCATCGACAGCGCCTCCTGGAGTCTCTTGAAGCGCCGGTTTGTCACTCAGGCTCAGTCGGATGTGCCAGAGGAAGCAGCCAGAAGGAGGAGTGGGACATAACTCACATCACTGTTTGCACAATCTCACAGCCCATCAGCGATCATCTGACAGCAAATTAGCCTCCGAGGGACACGGACAATATTTTAGGGCTTCCCGTTTAGACAGCGGATATTCAAGTTCAGGAACTAGTGGGACTACAATCCATTACTTTAATCTCAGGGGTTGAACATTTCTCCACACAAACACTATTTTAGGTCCAGATGACATTTTGACTAATCTCTACTAATAGCTGTCAGCATATGAATGCAGATAAATTATAAAGCGGAAGCATTTTGGTCCGATTCTGGATATACACACGCAGAATCTGTTTATTACAAGTTGGTTCTTTGCACAGTTGGACTCTTGCACCACTTTCTCTCCCAGCATCCTCCAGTGTACGAGGTCAGGGGTGTGCAATCCACAATGCTTTTTGTGAAAGGTAGCAGGGTTCGGCAAACACTCATCTGCAGTCTCATGTGGCAGTGATTAATTTGTCGGTGAACTTGCTGAGAAGACGAGTTGTTCTGTGGAGCCTTGAACCGCGGCAGTGGCCAGTATTGTGCCAGCTGCACTTCTCGTAGCTGGGCCAGATTCAAACTTAACACACACAAACATTTTTACAGGCTGGTCGTCCTCCTTACAGCTCAGAATCAGATGTCATGTGGTAGATGCAGGTGTGTTTTGCAGCCTGTGTTATTAGTGATTGAATAAAGCACCTCCATCTAGACTGCAATATAAAAAGCCATATATGAGTTTTCTGAACAAATGCTGTTACTATGGCAATCATGCATTGTATTAATGTTCTCTAGCGTAAATAGCTCCATGAGACCGTTGATTGCTCAGAATAGCCCACCCAATATGCACATCTGGGCTATTTTTAAATCTATGGTGTGTATTAGTGAGGCAGCAGCTTAATAACGTCCTCATTTTAATCTGTTCTTACATTAATTAGGTCTTACATGAGATGAAAGCCTTCCCTATGACAGAGAATTGATGTTTTCCAACTCAGTGTCCTTGGATGATGAGCTTTAATTAGATGTAATGTGGAGGACAGCTGATCGATTTAGAGAAAGTAGTCCAGCGCTGTGTCCATGATTCTGAAATGATCCATTTTTACTGTGGGCGAATAAAAGGACATGTAAGGGACATATGATACAGAAAAACTGTCATACAGATTATGTCAGGCTTTTTAAGAAGAACAGCAGTGACCCTTGTTTTCATCCCATCTTATTCGGCAGCACATCACCACGGACAGCTACATCCCCTGCCTGACGGACCTGTGCAAGGCATTGTGGGAGGTGATGCTGAGCTACCACCGCACCATGCAGTGGCACGAGGAGCAAGACAAGCAGGAGGCCGCACCAGCTCCAGGTATGACACTTGAATCGTATCCAATTATCTTGGTACTTTTTCTGGATTCATTTATGTTCGGCAGCATTTTATGTGGGTGCAACTTCAGATTCAGGACACAGACTTTAAGTTAGACGACATGACGGCTCCTCAAAGAGAAGCCAAATTGTCTTATTCGCCCCCTAGTTACTGGCCACAGTAGAGGTCATAAACCCCACCTCCTCCATGTTTGTGGATGGGACATGGACCAAAGTACATGTCAAATCAACTTTCTTAAAGATGGTTTCTGACAATATAGGTAGTTATTATAACAATGCTGTTTGCTAAAATATAATTTTTTGGGGGGTAAGTGATTTAAATAAGTAATTTGATAGAAAAAAAATAAAACAGTGTGAGACATCATGATTGACAGCCGAGAATGTCATGTCGCTGGCTCCAGATGGCCGACTCTGGCTCTAGATGTTTCAAAAGGGTTTGCTCTAACAAGGGAGGATCCCAGACCTTTAACCTGATCTGCACCAAAATTGTATGGGTGCTTCTGTAGCCCCTGCTCCCACTTTTAAATAAATTCTGGTGCAAATCAATTGTATACTTTCCTTTCCTTCTCTTTTTCATTTTCACTCTCCAAATCTCTTTCTCACCTATTTTCCCTCTCCCTTGTTTTTCATTTAATCTTACTCATAAAATCGCCAAATCTGCTCCTTATACCCTGAGCTGAAAAAAAAAAAAAAGTTATTCACAGTTTCAGTCGACAATAACTCGGTGAAAATGGGGTCAGCTTTCCCCACACACTCTGAGTGCCACTCTCGCCCGGCTGTTTGATTTCGATATACAGTGAGATAATCAGCTTTAAAGCTCACCTCGCTGTGTGGATAGAGAAGAGGGAATGGAATCTGTGCGGGTGCTTCAGCGCAGCGCTCGGTGTCGAGGTGCGGATTCTGAAGTGGCACATATTTGGGAGCGCTCGCTGTAAAGTTCTGTTCCAGCGTGCGGGTCGTGGAGCAGGTCACTAGCAGAATAATCCCTGAAAACAGCTGCAAGTGCACAGAGGGACGTGCATTGTCTGTTTACTGTTGCTGCTCGAGGGTACAACGCACTGATAACACAGCGTTGTGTATGTGTTGAATTTGTGCAGCGTTATCACATTTAGATTTGGTTAAACAGCCTGTCCTAATTACATGAATATAAATGATACGTACACATTATTGAATTAACATTGTTGGATTAGTGTGACCCTAGATAAATATATGCACATTTGATGAACCATGATTGATGTCTTTTTTTTCTTATGGAAATGTGTCCGTGTGACTTTGAGTTTCTTATGTTTCCATGGTAACAGACACAGGGCTGTAGCTTTTAATAATGAATAATTTGACACAAACAGACAACGCTGACATTAAAGTGATAATAGGTCCTTTCTCATTTATAATATTCAATTTATAGTGTCTTCAATGACCTTTTTCACTTTCCAATGTCAGCTCGACCTGTTGTTATCCCTTCAGTTATCCTTTGCTACATTTTGTGACGATAACTCTTCCAAATTACAGTCCATAAAAAACAGCACGCCACATCTGTCCAAAACCTGAAGCTTATGTGTGGATCCGTCTCGTGTTTGTCGCTGCCCCTCCAGTCTGCCGCCAGATGTGAAAAAATCAGTCGCAAGAAGCTCTGTTGTCAAGGCAATACATACTTTGTGGTTTAGCAGTAAGCTCTGCTCCAAGTTATATTTCTGACTGGTGTAAGAAAGGAGGCCATGGTGTATTTTTCACTTCCATCATTGTTTTTGGTAATTGGTCTTGCCAAACACCGTCATATGAGCTTGTGTCTTCCTGCAGCCTGTTGGAAGATGGTTAATTTAATTTTCCCGTACTGTACTGAATTCATTAGATGAGTGGAGGAGGTTTCAAGGAGGTCCTGCATGTTCAGTGACAGTACCCTCCTCACAGGGGAAAGGACACACACCACGTTTCCTATCACGAGGCCCATCTATTATCTCAGTATTTGATTGGCTGTCACCTTTGTGCAAAGGTGTCCCCGACCCTGGCTTTCACCTTTCTGTCTTTATTCTAATGTGTGTGTGTGTGTGTGTGTGTGTGTGTGTGTGTGTGTGTGTGTGTGTGTGTGTGTGTGTGTGTGTGTGTGTGTGTGTGTGTGTGTGTGTGTGTGTGTGTGTGTGTGTGTGTGTGTGTGTGTGTGTGTGTGTGTGTGTGTGGAGGGTCCATCAGAGTAGTGATTTACTGTACAAGCTTTGCCTTATTCGTGACTTATTTGTCTTATAGCTTTGTCTTATTTTGCAGCTACGGTGACCTCCATCTCACACCGGAGGCCATCGGGGTCTTAGCCGTCTCCCCTTCTGAAGATCACTCACTGCCCGTCTTTCTGCTGTCACACACATACACACATACACACACACACACACACCTCTCCTCATTAACGAGGAAAAAAAGGAGCATCCCCATTAAATTTAGGGCTGTGGCCTCTTGATATATTGAGCCGGTCAGTGTAACGTCTTACTAATTAATCTGGCCACTTGATGAAAGCAAAGGTTGTTTCGGGAGGTGAAACGGGCCGGGGTCATATCCCGAGCCGACAAAATGGATTTGCCGATGAAGCACACACCCCGTCATGTTGGATCAGCCCTGATGGCCGTCAGGTGCAGGGGTCGCTGTGTGTGTGTGCGTGTGAGCATTTGAGGGTAAATAACCATGACCAGTTGTGTATCTGTTACATGTTCATACGGGGGCATGAACCATGCAAATAGCACTGGAATTTGTGGAGCCTGTCTGCTCTGATATGATAAAGAAAACCATCAGTTTTCAAAGCTCAGGGTGAGAATTGGCCTTCACACATCATTAATGTTTACTAGTAACATATACAAACTAAACCAGGGGAACCTGCTATGTGGAGTAACCTATGCTTTACTGGCCTATCACTGAACATAATGTAATTGGTTTTATTTTTGATTGATTCATTTCATTATGTTTTTTATTCATGCATACCTCCCTACTGCTGAGTCAACATGGCATCTAATCTAATAGATTTCTCAGTATTTCCAACCTGCTTATAGGTCACATGTAGCTGAAATTGCCATTCCTTCAAATACATCTCTGTTAAAGGGCTTTCAGGTGGGACCTAAGATATACAGCTTAATGTACGTTTACAGCAACCAAATCATCAACAGACATTCATATTGTTTCAAAATATTTATATATGAATAAAACCACCTGTTTATATGCTCAGAATGCACCAAATCAGCCTTGAATAAACACGAATGAACTGAGCAGAGTGCATGCAGTTCTTCAACCAACGTCCAACAGTCCCCTTAAATTCAATCAAGCTGCAGCAGTTTCAATCACTCAGCTCATAGTTATCTCTTTCCTAAACATGTCAGATTTTTTCATGAATCCATGAATTAATCTCTGAGAAAATGTTGAAAAATTGCCTCGAAAAACCACCCTCGCACTGTTGGATCCGCCTCCGGATCGGAACCTAAATTTAAAGGGTTCTTCCGAGACCCATTTTACATGCTTCCACCAAGTTTTGTGGAAATCTGTTTGGTTGTTTTTCTGTTATGTTGCTAGATAAAAAACAAATTCCAAACAACAGACAGGGATGAAAACATCGCAAAAAATTAAAAATCGGCATTATGTCAGATGGGATGCGTTTAATCCTCTCTGATTAGAATCAGTGTTCCCCTAACTTTGTAGAGCAGGTTTCCAAAGAAAGTGTTTAAATTTATAAACTGTCAGTGTCATCATTGCTGCTTTATTACTGACAATCTCTTTTACTTTTATTTTTTTTTAATTCTTAATCTTCCCTTCATTGCTTCATCTGCTCTCATTTCAGAAACCAAAAGTTGTGTTCTCTGGATAAACTTTGACAGATTTATGCTAAATCATGCACGGGCTTCTGTTGTATGAGTCATAGTTTGATACCAGTGGGGAGCTCGGGCTCCTGTAGGCGTTTGTCGTGAGTCATTAAGAACTCCGTTACCCAAAATGCCACCAAGGGTCGAATACCGGCCACCACCTACGGGTTGGCAAAGGGGGCTCCCTATTATTTATCTTTTCCTCCCTCTGCAGTAGCACTTTTTAATTACCATTATAAATGCTTTCCAAGTAGTTAACCTGGGGAGGCCGTCGCCGCCCTCACTGGGTCAACGGTGGGAGACCGCACCGACACAAACTGCTCTGACAACAACTTTAGTTAATGAGGATGAAGTTGTTGATGTAAAAAGCAAGGAAAAAAATGTTAATTGACATGTTTTGAGAAAATACATTATAGTTTTTAATCGGTTTCATCCAACCTGTTCGTATGTTAGGACTCATCATCAAATGATTCAAATAGTTTTTTTTTTCATATATTTAAAATGTTTTCTAATTCGACCATGGAGACATTCTGCACATATTTTTAGATTCAGTGGTAGATCAACGTTCTAAAATTATTATTATGTCCAATGTATATAAACAATTAACACCCATATATACACTGAGAAATCATAGAAAAAGACACTTATCATAACTCCAGAACCTACCTGAGAATCAAGACCTTTAACATTTTTCGTGACTGTTTACTCCGTCTTACTTTACTTTACATTACATTTCGGCAACGTATGACATCACCGCATTGAAGGTGAATGAGCAGCGTTTCCATTGAAGCCTGCAACTGGTACACGTAATCTCTGTGTCACTCTCACTACTGTCCTTGTACTCAGGAAATGAAACCAACTTATGAAAGCTGCCGGGTCACCATCTCGCAACCTGTCTGTCCTTTTGTCTTTTAGTGAATGACACAACTGTTTTCACTTCTGTCCCGATTAATGACTCAAGTAACAAACCTATTACTCTTGAGGACGTTGAAATCTCCCAGCATATTCATTAAAATCCCATACACGTTTTATTAAACACTGCCCCAATGTCATCATTAAAAACCATGACTAGTCGTGTCTGTGCATTTAAAATGCATTACGTAAAAAGAGAATCTGAGGTGAATTTTAAAAAATACTTCATATCATGTATCACTGTCGCATCCACTGTTCATTCTGAGTGGGATGATCGCAATCATTTGGTGGCAGGAGAAGATAAACATCCCTAATAGCTCTCTGCAGATGTATTCTTGCACGCCAGCATGTTGGGAAATTGTTATCTTCGTGTTCACCAATAAACTCACTGGTCTAGTGGTCAAAACGGCTGTTATTTTATTATAATAATAATGTTTATTATTTTTTTCGTTACCCAAGAGATAAGACACTTGGCCATCTCAAGTCAATATGTGGCGTTAAATAGTTTGCAATATAATTCATGACAGGGTTTATGACTTGATTACGTTTTAATGGAGGTGTCCAACTGCTGGAGATGGCAACAGAGCTTGTATTCTGCCTTTAAGATGTACTTCTTGATATAGAAAATAGTGCCAGATTAGTAATTTGATTTGCAAGGAATGCAGATGATAAAGATCGATAGACAATGAAAGGGATGGTGTAATCTCTCTCTATGAGGGGAAACCCACTGGTCCAATTCACTGCAGTTTAACATGAATTCCCCCCTGAGGATTTTCCTCTCATTTGGTGGACTGGGTCTCCTGTCAGAATCCATAGTGAGGCTCAGTAGATCCTTTGTGCTGCTAATTGTATGCTTCAGCATATGATTAACACATGCCCAGTGGGTAAAGTGCTGGTGTTTATGCAGACTAATCAAAAAGGAAGAGTGGAAGAGGAAAACCTTTTATGGTCAGCACAGGACGGAGGACTGCCGTTTCACAGGAGCTGCTTTCAGAAATTAACCGAAATCCAGAACAATTTATAGAGGGGTTGTGTTTGAGAACAAAAATGTCCAAGTCAGTTGCTTTGGACACTTTGTGGAACATGTGGAGCTGGCGGCCCACCAGAAAAATGTCTGGATATCTTCTGAGGGCGTCCAGGTGTGAACATTTTGCACAGCATTCCTATACTATTGTTGCAAAATCACAATCACAAAAAAATAAAGGATCCACTCAAAACGTTGTTGCCTACACTACTCATGTTGCAACCTGAGTGTTGACAGTGGGGTCAGAGATTTGCTTGTAGCACCTAATGTAGCCGCAGTCTTTTAGCCTCAAGCAGCACAGACTGAGCTCCAGACGTCTGGGACACTCATTCTTTTCTATCAGATTTTTTAAATTTCACTTTTCACTATGTACATTTTTATTCTTGTATCTCTAGGTTTAGTGTCTTAAGATTCAGCCTGTCACACAACATTTTGCTTCAGGAGCCTTTTCTCATCTGTCCCTGCTCCGTCTTTCCTCCATACCCTCTGTCATCGGATTGATATGATTAGATATATCTCTGTGCGTGGGCCTTATAATATTCCTGTTTGTACGTCAAATAATATATTTTTTTACGACTTGCTTGCTGTTTTCCGGCATGTCATTATGAAAACACCCCCAGCGCCAGAACACGGCAAGAGATCCTCCCGCCGTTCTCCCAGCAGGTCCGGACTGCAGCTCAGAGACACTCCAGTCAAGCTGAGCTAAATTATGTGTTTGCATTGTTAAAGCTTTAGGTCTTTTCAACCAGCTCACGTCTACAGAATAAGAAAAACACCCCGAGTGATTCATGCCTGTCTCCCTTGTTTTCGCTGTCCAACATCATCTGGTTTAATAGTTAATGAAGGGTAGTGTGATTGCAAACACAAGACTCACACGTTTTCTCTCAGTGACATATTTACGTTTTTTCCCTCGGTGCTCTCACACCAAAGCCTGACGTCTTGGAAATTCTTCTCCCCTGAATGTCTTTCTCATCAATAATCTGGGCCTCTTCCAGTGATTGGAGCACATGAAGATGGATTTACCACATTTGGCAGTTTGCCTTTTTCGATCGTAGGAGAATACTTTTTTTTACCAGAAGTAAAGAAGAAAGAACGCTGTAGAAGAACTGTAGTGTTCCCTTATAATTACTATTAATATTGCAAAAATAATCTCATAATTTAAGGCTGTATCATTTTAGAGGGGGTATATCAGTGGGTCTTCTCTGTTCAAATGTGCATCTTGTTAAGCTGTGTATCACAAATAACTTCATAGTCATGATTGGTGTGTGATTTCCGTAATCTATCAAGAAACAATGAGATTGGTTCAACATTTATGATCCAGAGGGAGTGGAACTCTGGTGGGTGTTCTCCTTGCTGCTTATTTCCTAACAGTTTTTTACCAGTTTTTTTCATTAAACTGTGACTTAAGTCGTATTTTGATATGTGCTTATTAAATTGCAGTTTATTTCTTATTATATTGTGAACTGAATTACTACTGGACTGACACATTAACAAGGAAGGATAGTTTTTTTTATATATTTTACACTTAATATATAAACTGTGACATTTATTTATTTTAAATTAGTTTTTGATGAATATAATGAGCAATAACAAAAGAGAGACAAACCTTAAAAAAACAACCATAAACATCAACCAGTGGGGTAATCCATCAGCACAGCTTTATCTGTATTCTCAGCACATTAATGGGATTTAATGTGGGACTCGCAGCCACCTGCTCGTTGACTCACTGGCTCCGAGTTTCTGGCTTTCCCCAGAAATCCATTTCAAACAGGGCGAGCAGCTTGAGATTGATTGAAGCAATTTTCTGCTAAAGGAAAGTATAGCAGCTCCGATGACACGGTAGCCTCTGCAATATGTGCACCACATGCTACTCTATCTGAGTGATCGGTGAGAGAGAAGAACATAAATAAAGGGATAGTGAGAGGATGATGGAGGAGGAACCCGTGTTCGCTGAAAATGTTGGTGTCATTGTTCGACTGTCTGAGGAATCAAACAGCTCATTCAACGGCCATTTGTCTTTACCAGCCCGACTGATTTCTAGGTCACTGTAAGTCGTTCTCTCCATCATCCCTCCAGCATAGATTCAGGCATGGTCCAACTGACACTAAAGTACTACTGACAGTAACCTGTTCAGATGTGATGATCAGCTACACCACATTTCATATTAGACTGCATCCTTATATAGTCTTTTTCAATTTTTTTTGTTGGTTGGTCAGAATGATTACACAAAAACAAAAAAACTGATTCACGAAATTTGGAAGAAGGTTGGGACGAAATAACCCATAACATAAATAAAGGGGTGGCTTCAGTATTTATTTTTCACTTTATCTAATCCAATAAAGGACCTTCTTGTACATATTCACTGACTTCCAGACTGTAATTCTTGGACCTTGATTTAAAAAAGAAATCAGACATTTTATGGGACTATTATTTATGAGTTAAGGAGCAAGGAGACTTTTGGTCCTTGGCGGAGCTATGTGCTCTACTGACTCCCAATCTAGTTTGACTTTTATTTGGGTCCGGTTTTGTATTTGCATCTGTTCTTTTGTCCTCTGAAGTCAGTTTATGCGGTAATTGGTCTCATGTAGAAAGAGCATAGCAAAACAATAGCTAAATGAAATGGACAAGAAGACCGTCTCCTAATCAGTTTTGTTTGAATATTTCTAGATGGTGCAGCAGCAGCAAAGTCTGACGAGTTGGTTGTGGACCGCAGCTATGTGAAGAAGAAACTGGAGCACGGTCTGACACGGATCTGGCAGGTTGGTAGTCTGCCTCCCCTTTTCTCCGTCTGTCTATCTTTTCAAAGTTGTCTAGTGTCTTCTTTTTTTTCCTTTACTTATATATTGTCTTTATCAAAACGTCCACAAATCAACCATGTCCCTCTCATCTGTCTCCTCAGGATGTCCAGTTGAAAGTGAAGGCCTACATCCTGGGCACGGACATGTCTAACTTCAAATATGATGATTTCATAGTGGTACTGGACGTCATCAGCAAGTTCGTGCAGTCTCTCTCTTTTTTTTGCTTTACTTGTTTCTCACAGTACTCGTGTGCCCAGTCACTTACTAATTCACCAGCTTATATGATACAAACATTTGCACACAAACAGATATATACTGTTTATATTTGCCAATGCCCAATAGAAAGTTTTCCATTTGCTTTGTTAGTAGCCTATTTTTATATTAACTACCTTTACTAGTAATTTACTACTCAGCTTCACTCTATTTTGGAGTTCACAATGCTGAGTATACAATAACACAAGGGGTTATCACATAATTGTTGTAATAAGCCGTTAAGTGGAGCAGGGCCCCCCCTCCGCTGTGTTGTTTCTAACTACAGGCCCTCAGGAAACCTGCCCTCGTGATATGGATCTAGATTGTTTTTGCTGTCAGTGACAAAGACATGTTAATTATTGAAAACGTCAAGGCCACACACACTATAGAATATAGAACAGTTATTTATTGCAATAGTGTAATTGTTTGTATTCTTATTTTCTTTATTTATTCATAAAGAATACAACTATTGTCTGGACAAATCCCTCTGCTGTACATCTTCCCTCTTTGTCTCCTTCATTCACTTTTGTCTCCGTCACCATTTATTCACGTCCACCCCCTCTCTCAGGTTGATGCAGGTGGGTGAGGAGTTCTGCGGCAGCAAGTCCGAGGTCCTGCAGGAGTCAATCAAACGGCAGAGCGTCAACTACTTTAAGAACTATCACAGGTACGAGGTGTTTCCATCGCATCTACTTGATCGTGTGACAATAAGACGTCGTCTCTGTTCATTCTCTAAACTGACGGGATTGATTATGTGTGGACAATTAGACACACAGTGGATGGAAGAGACATGCGCAGCTGCCCGATATCCCTGAAAGCAAGTAGTGAGATGATTGTAAGTGGAGCAGATTTTGGAACAGCAGGTTGTCATCGCTTGACAGAAACTTTCGCACACAAGTGCAACCATTGGCTGCCGCTATTATTGGTTGCTCCACGCCGAGCACAACCCTCCTCGGGATAGACGTGTAATTACATGATAACACTCACTGAGCTGGAATCACATTTACATCTTGATTACATACCCCAAACTCGCCAGCCACATGAATATGTATGCTGTCACACCAGACAGCGACTCATCATCAGAGGTGATTTGCATTGATCAGGGATTGTGATTACCTGTCGAGAATTATCGGTAGGATGATTAAATATCAGAGAGATTATAAACGTCATCCTTTTATCGAAGATGGCAAAGGAGCAAAACACAGGGGCAAAGGCTGGAGGGGATATCAGCAGGAAACTGAAAAAGAGAGTAATGGCACTTTCAAGCCTACTTTGTTTGGTCTGGAGCTTCGGGCAAATTTTTTAAACAGGTGTTTTTTCAGACATTCGTTCTAATTGCAGGGAGTTGAGACATTAATCAATACAAGAAGAAAAAAAGTTGAAGCCTCATTGGTCTACCCAGGAACAGAGTTTCCCAGACTGCAGGATTGATCACCATCTTTGGTTCCGACTATTGACGTTGATGTTCTAGTAGAAACACCCTAATGATATTACAGTGGCAAGAAAATATATGAACTCAGCTCGTTTATGAAAATGCCCCTGGACTTAACAAACCCTCACAGAGAGAAGAAGAAGGCACATTTTTAACCCCGTCTCACGCACACACACATGCACGTCTGCGTCCGTGCGCAGCAGGATTCCAGTGTCCATCGTCTTTGCATTAGCTGTGATTCATTTTTGCAGCAGGTTGTCATCCTCAGAGAAACACATCAGTGACCTTTGACTGCGTGATGCCTGTATTTGTGCGGAAATTTGTGCGGCCTGCAGAAACACACTCATTCATCAGGGCGGTTGTGTTGTTGTTGGACTGCGGGTGCAAAGAACAGGATGACAGGGCTTGTCAGGGCTCAGCCATGATTAATATCTAACAGATTTTCCACTGGTGATTTTCAATTTCTCTTTTATTTAGTCCTGTTTTGTTTTTTTTCATCCTGGAATTATCTATGCATTATATTGGGGGAATTACGACGTGGGGACTAGTTAAATAAGCATTTTGTCAACTAATGTATGTTGAAGTCAACCAGGAGTTTTCCGTCTCTCGCCTCTTCCACATTCTTTTACATGTCGTACTTCAAACTGCTTCGAGTCAGGTGGTAGTGGGTGCTGGGGTGTTTGAATTCAACACTGCTCTGACATTTCACACACAAAGACCTATAGTGACCCGATCAGGTGGACACAAGGGAGGCTGTCACAAGCTGTGATCACCGTTAACATGGAAACATGTGACGCACGCACACACACACAAACAAATGTAAACATGCACGCACACACATACACATGTTCTTTATTCTTTTTCCATGTGTATCAGTGACCTTTGCAGGTTGTGTTTTTGCAGAAAATGTAATCAGAAATCTCAGAATGGAAGCTGGATAATTGTATAAAATGGCACAAGGTCACCAATGGACAGATGTTGACTCTTTCTCCTCCTCTTTCCGTTTCTTCCTCTTCCTCTTCCTATTGTCCTCTCGACCTTCTTCCGCCTCCTCAGGGCACGACTGGAAGAACTAAGGATGTTTCTGGAGAATGAGACGTGGGAACTTTGTCCTGTCAAGTCTAACTTCAACATCGCCCAGCTCCATGTGAGTAACAATCACATCAGTGAGGCAGCAAGAAAGGAGGCGAGACCTTTACTGCATGTTATTCCTTTACAGCTTTTATAACAGGGGTTTTCCCTCCACAGTCATGAGCTATAGTTAAAAAATATTAACTTGAACAGCAGAGTAGATCCGGTGCAAATACCAAGGAAAAATGTTTTAGGTAAATAACATTTATAACAGAGAAATTGTGTAAGCAATTTAAAGAAAGGATCAACATGTTCAGCTCACTTCACATAGAAGAAGGGAGAGAAATGTCAGAAAGACAAATGGAGTTAGAGTCAAGAGTCTGTTTTCTCATTTTCATGCATCTCGCTCCGATACACAGTGCAACAAACGCACATGCAAAAGAATCTTCAGAATAAGTGGCGTGAAAATGTTGTTTGTCTGCATCACTTTATGGTAAACAGGCAATGTAATGCTTCGCTGTTACAAGATTATTTAAACTTGCAGGTTTTTTTTAGAGCTGAAATGTGCAGCAGTTTGTCACAGACGTTCCCTCAGGACACCGACTTTGGTTGTGAGTGTAATACTAATATTCGTACGCCTCCACGCAGACAAAAGACATATCTGCTGGAGGCTTTAGGTTTTCAGGTTGTACATCCATAGTCCATCTCGTTGTTGTTGGGAAGGAAATGGAAGACGTTGAGGGAATTTTTTCAGTTACAGTACAAACTGTCATTTAAACACAAACGTTTAAGTGAAGGAAATTTGTTGTTCAAATGTCAAACGTTATCATGTCCCCAAACATGTGTTTGTTTGAGTCTTGAACACTTATTATTTTAATTTCCCTCCAAAAAAGACACTTAAATCCTTATACAATTTTTTTTTTTATATATATATATTTTATATATATACGTTTTTTTGGGCTCTACTTAGTGCCATTCTCCTTTACTTAAATATATTAACCTTTTTGTGAGATAGTGTGTTTGATAAAACAGAGGCTCCTTTTTTAAATGGTAAAATTATACATTATTCTCAATTAAATACAAAACCTCTTTTCTCCATTGTCTGTCTCATCTTCACCAACTGCACGCCTACATCCTTTGTCCTTCAAAGTGTCTCTCTGTCCCATCTTCTCCGCTCCAGGAGTTTAAGTTCATGGGCCAGTGTCGCTCTCCGTCCGCCTCCCCGAGCAAACAGGCCACGTCCTCCAGCACACGGGCCCAGGAGGAGCTGTCACTCTTCCAGCAGTACCTCCAGGAGGGGAACCCGTTCGAGATGCACATCGAGGAAAAAGAGGAGGAGACGGAGGATGTGCTGGCATCCAACGGAGTAAGTTGGCGTATTTGCTTGTTAGACTTTGTTGTGGTAGTTTTGTTCATTCACATCCCCTCATACACTGTAAATGTAACTTATGTTGACTGTCGGCACATCATATGAGTTGATCAGATACTGTCCACACCCACATTTAACATTCAAGGCTGAAACTCTTTGATGAACTAGGGCGTAATGACCGTGAGTCATTAAGTGGTTTACAACAGACCTGGAGCTGTCATCAGCCGGGCCACGGTAGCCTCTTATTAACAGCGTAAGGCCAGCAGTGCAGAACCCGCCATTATTATTATGGCTCTTTGATGCATCGCCTGACACATTATATAAGCCGTTAAATACAAAATCAATCTGTGAGCATCTACACTGCAGGACCAATGATAACCCAGAGAGAAGAGCCGAATGTAATAATGTAGAAGTCGTTTTTCTATGATTCCTTTTTTTCATCCGTCAGCATTCAATAATTCTCTCCCGGTAAAGCAATTATCCCTGGTCCCTCTATTTTAGTGCAGTAGTTATCACCAAGCCCGTCAATACTGGAAACCTTTTTATTTCTTAGAAACACATTTTCTGCGTGGGCTTTGTGTTAAATTTAAAATAGGCAGCACTTTATCTTCTGAGAGAGACAGAAGTGCCTCGCTGCTCAGCATGGGGCCTTTCAGTTTTGCATGCAACCTATGTTGTCCGGTTAAGCTACGAGCCGAGCCACTTTGGCGCCATACATAATTGACAGAGAAGAGAGATTGTTTTGCCGCACATCTTTCAGTGTACTTCGTTCAGCTGCATCTTTAAACCAGAAGAGCAGGCCAGCTCCACTTGGAGAGGGAGCGCTGGCTTCTTACTTGTTCACCTCCTTAAAGCAGACGTAGGGGCAGCTGTGGCTCAGGCATCACTCCGCCAGGTTTGGTTGAAAATCTGTCCAGTAGCTTTTGCAGATTTTTGCTTACAAACAAACGGACACAGGTGAAAACGTAGACAAGGAAATGGAAAAACAAGAAGAGACACAATTCTACGAGCCTGACGAATGTGATAAGACATAATGTGTAAAATTGTATGAACGGATCCCAAACATTGGCTGTTTCTTATGTGTTGTTGAACAGAAGAATCAATAAATATCATATTGTATTAGGATTACAGGAGTAAGTCAGTCGCCCTGTTGTTCACACAGATACACGCCACCCTGACACATCACCCGTTTTTTATTTTTTATTTTACATGGATATATTTTCTGCTTAGGCTCAACATCAAAAGCAATATTGCTCTGTCTAACATATGAGGCTTAGCTCAGCCTTTGCTGGGCTTTGCTCTTAAGCTTGTAATCCTTCCTATATGACTGCTGTGTTGCCTGAACCTGCAGTTAAGGACAAAGAAAAATATTATTCCAGGGCTTTACCTGAACTCTCCTGAGAGGTGAATGAATTTTCTGCTTTTTCCCCACCGAAAGCCAAATAGTGTTATGGTTGTGCAGCCACCAGGACTAAAAGATGAACGCCTTACACACTTTCTCTGTTGCAGTAGCCATTTTTTGTTGTGTGTTTTGTTTCATAATCTGGATATTTCATTTAGGTGTGTTATCGGACCCAATTTCCCCAGGGCATTGGATTCTTTCTTTTTTTTCACACTTCATCTGAACTGCATTTCTGCTTCAGCACCGGCACTTTGACCAATTTTTCCACGACCTCTGTTTCCCCCTTTTCTCAAGTATGAGTCAGACGAACTGGAGAAGAACGTTTATCAGGATTACGACAGCGACAGCGATGTCCCCGAGGAGCTCAAGCAGGACTACGTGGACGAGCAGACGGGAGACGCCCCTCTTAAGAGGTCAGGTCCAAGTCTTGTTATTTCACACCACACAACTCGGAGGACGCACAGACGATGTCAAGTGAAGTAACACAGTACATTCCGGTGACCGTCATCTCTGCTCCCCTTCAGATTCTTGAAAGAAAGTCGACGTTTCACTTCATTCATGCGCACAAAATGTACGATCGACCCTTGATTCTTTTTAAGGAGCTTTTAAAAGGATATTGAGTCATGCATCAGTCGGCTTTCTGTGCCTTTAGCAGTGATAAATTTAGCCTACCTCTGCATAACCCTCCTTAATAAGCTGAGAGCTTGTATGAAGCTTTTTGTCTGCACATGATAAATTATCTTACTTGCCACCTCCGCCAATGTGATTGGTGGCCATCGAATGATTACTCGCTTTTTAATAACTGCAGAGGCAGCCGGGTGCTCCTCTGTACCTCGTTTAAAAGAACCCATTTTAATGTGAAAGAGAAAATTGAATGCAATTGAGGATAATTTATATTTTATGTCTAATTTGTTATCAACATTTAATTGCCACAATGTAATAATTAAGACAGTAACACATTATAGCTTTATCTATTAGGTCTTCCTCTTAATTTGATGGGGTGGGCATCCTGAATAACCACAATCACAATTTGCCTCATTAGGCTTCACAATCTGAACGAGGTGCGACATTCTCTGTCCTCAAAACTCAACTAAGGTGAAGAACTTCCTCCAAAAAATTGACATCTCAGAGACAGTCACAAAAGTGAGGGATCCTTCTCGGGAGCATAGAGAAGAAGTGTGATAGATGCTGTTCCTAACGGAGCACATCAACTAAAAATTACAATATTTAAAGTTTGAAGAGAAAATGCAGAGGTGTGTTAGGCAGTTGGCAGCCTTTTGCAGCAGCTCCCTCGGTACCATGCCTTTCTCTTAGACTTTTTTTTACTTTTTCTCTCATTGTTGTCTACTTACTTCTTACTTGTTGTGTGCTGACACCAATGTTAAAAGCATTTGTGCAAAAAGAAAATGTCTGAAAGAGGTAAAGGGAGAGAGGGGCGAGCATGGAGGGCAGAGCAGTGATGACAATTGGAATGGTAGACGTAATCATAGTAATTTATGGAGGTAGAAACATTGTCCTGCACCACAATGTAGATACAAATATTTTTTGCATTTGCATGTATATATGTATGTTGTGGATATATGAATCGGTATGAAGTGTTTATGAATATCTGAGAGCTTAGGGCAAAGTTTTATACCGGGAAACACATTACTATTACTTATTCAGTAGCTCCTCATTACAGAGGCGTTGTTCTAATGAGCTTTTCATGTTATTTCACAGGTCAGAACCGCATCATTTTTTAGCTTTAACTCTCGTCAAATTTCCTTTCCCTTTTCCCCCCGTGTATTAACCTGACACTGGCCTAAATGCCAATTTCCCTACTTTTATCAGCATGAATCACTAATGGTTAATTATTGAATGGGTCGGACGAGCACATCCAGACATTACTCGGCCCCGTGCAGTGATTGCTGGCTAATATGGCTGGATGGTCAGTGTCAGGGGTCCGGTGCTCCAGGATCACCAGTTCTCAGACTTTGACTAGCAGGGGTCCTTCTGTTCCCTCTGCTTTGTGTAATGGGTTCTGATTGATCAATTACAAGGGTTTGACCCCGCTGAGGTTTTTGAACCCGTCTGATGATGTCAGAGGATTAGTGATGTTAACATGTATTATTGAGTCTTTTCGATTCTCATGGTCCTGCTCTTACTTTCTCTTTCAACCCAACAACACCCTGAACCCATCAGCATGTCCCGAGAGACCATAAGAAGCAAGAAGAAGTCAGACTACAACCTTAATAAGACCAATGCACCAATCCTCACCAACACCACCCTCAACGTCATCCGGCTCGTGGGTGAGTCTTACACACACACACACACACACATACACACACACTCACACTCTACCACTTACGTCTCCTTGACATCAGACCAGTCTCAGCTGCAGCCGGTGTCACTGCTCGCTTGTCCATTGTCCACCAATTAAGCGAAGAGCCTGATGCGGTGGCCGTGCTCAGGTGTGACTGAGCCGCAGTGAGAACTGTTAGCCTTCGCCCTGAGCTCTGACCTTTCCAGGTGCCCGCACGTATTTGTGACGCGGCCGTTATGACATCAGGTCTCACCCTTGGAAAAGCAGGCTCTTCGGCGTATGACCCTCTTGATGAGATTTTCTGTTCCATGTGTGGAACAGAATAAGACTCGGCAGTTATCTTTTCTGTGTGGCGCTGTAGTTGAATACAACTTTTAATACAGAAATTGATTTAAAAACTCTGAGGCTTTACAAATGATAAGTCAATTTAGTGAAAATGTCCCTTCTCTGTCCTTTACTTCAACCCTTTCCTGCATATTAAATAGTTATGGTTTTATATACTTTATGTTATTTTAGGCTATGTGAAATTAGAAGTAGGAAATAGCCAAAGTTGATTGCAAGTAATCATTTTTTTATTCGGCCTGTGCAGCTATTTGATGGAGATTTCTTCGATTGCCTCCTGAGAATTCAAAAGAAATGGCGTGAAAAATGAGGCTGTTAGAGAAATAATGATGTCTCAGTTGGCAAAGCGAGCTAGATCGAGTTTATTTCTTCTCTTTTCCTCCATTCATCAGTTCTGAGTCAATGGTAACCTTGTAACACCCCTGTTCCTCCATACGTTCTGCTTTTATTACCTTCATTTTGAATTAAATCCTCGCCCTCAAGTGTATGCAAATGGACTATACTCCCACTCAAGTTCCTCCCACAGGACATTGTCCCACTGTGATTAACGACAGTAGTCTTACTTTACTCTTTTAATCTCCTACAAGATTTACTTAAGAACAGAACCATTTCTTTCACTTTCAAGTGATACTGATAAAAAACCCACACTATGCGTCACACTCTTTCTTTTCATCCTCTCTGTACAGGGAAGTACATGCAGATGATGAACATTCTGAAACCGATCGCCTTCGACGTCATCCACTGTGTGTCCCAGCTCTTCGACTACTACCTGTACGCCGTATACACCTTCTTTGGACGCAATGACATGGTACAGTATTTCAGATTTGTTTTTTTATGCCAGAGATCAATAAGTTAAAAGTGAGAGGCACAACCACAGTATACTGAACATTTAGAATTGTATTTCCTGCAAGACCTTGTGACTGAACCCATTGGTTTTACTTTTTACATTTTCTCCACTGTTTCCACACTCTGAGTTAAGCTGGGCTCACACTACAGTTTTTAAAATCCCTGACCAATCAGTCACCAACATAACTAGCATAGATATTCTTCTTTATAATGTTAAACACGACCACACTGCAAGTTTATCACACACACTGCAGGATGTTAGGATTATTGCTCCAGTGACCTCACGGCTCTCACATGACCTCAAGGGAAAGCAGATGAACACAAAATGGAGAGAGAGACTTAACAAACGGTTGAATGATTCCTATGCTTTTGGAGAGATGGGTTAACAGGGGTCATCTACTCTTCAGGTGATGTTTTAACTGTAATTCATAATATCTTTCAACAGTAGCACACTACATGGCGTGGGCCTCAGAATGTTTACAGTTGCTTGGCAGCACCATCAGCTGCTCTGGTCTCTCTGTCTCTCTCAATGTTTTGTTATTGTTCAATAATGACATATTTACAATCCTAAATATCAAACTGTCTGGCAGACAGCTCTGTATCCCCCCACACAACCAGAAAATCAGGATTGAGCGTTGATACTTCAGATTCGCAGGGTCAAATCAGCCCCTAATTTCTGAAGTCTGAGCCCCTTATTCAGGCAATATTCTGTATATATTATATATTTCTTTTTTTTTTTATGTCTATAAGAGGATGCACAGTGTGACAGGGGAAAAACCACCAGTGCGCGTCTCAGTAAACACTCCAGATGAAGAATAGGTTTCTGTCTGTGAGCCCAGTCCCTCTTTACTCCATCAAAGGGTTCTCATGTCATTTACACTCTGCCTCGCAAAGAAAGAAAATAGCATTTGTGTCAGTAGAGCCCTCGGGGAAGTGGTAATGATAGCAACAAAATGACTTCTGCCCCACTGAGGCGAGAGAGATAAAGAGGATGAACGCCCTGCGGGGCCGCTCTTGTACAGATTATTGGCATGTGTGTGTGTCACGGGGAGGTGAAGGAAACTAAACACACTAGTTACGAGTTGATGGCTTGTCAGGACGTCTCTTTTCTCATGTGCCTCAGTCCGACCCTCAGACCATATATAAATATATGTCAACAACATGACTGCTTCCCAGAAGTGAAACCAATGCGTCTCAATTTTCCACCTGTTAGCATTAGAAGTTATAACCCTGTCTCTTCCATGTTGATGAATGGGATACGGGCCAAAGTAAAAAATCCAGTTTCACTCCAAATACATTTTCTATCAAGGTGTGAAACATCATGATTGACAGCTGAGACTGACTTGAGCTTGGTTGAGCAGATATATCTGCGACACCTGGATACAGCGGCTCCATCCCATCTCCATCACTACTGCGCAGACCCAAATGCACAAGATGGCAGCGTTGGTATCCAGAATATTTTTGCTTACTTTGTGAAGGAAGTAGAGGCACATCCTCTATCTTTATCTACAGCATATTAACCTGCTGGACCTAACTGTCACTATGTACTAGTCAAAATGCTAAAATGGAGAATGCAGGGTGTGTTCTGTCCAGATGGATCTTTCCTTGGTCTGTGATACAATCCCTGCCTTCTCCCTGTTATCTGTCTGAATACAAAACGGCTGCCTCTTGTCTTTCATTCGTTGAGTCGTCCATCTTCATACTGTCCACTGTGGCTCCATGAATATTATGTTAGTGAGTTTCTATCTTTTTACCTTTATTCATATCAATCAGTAAATCAATCACATTTGATCATAGCAGAGATTGCAGACAATATGTCTCATAGGGCTAAAGGTGTGGCATCCTGAGAAAAGATATTAAAGCCTTCCCGCTCTTCTTTTTCTTTTCTGTCCAACAGCCCACTCCACTCTCTCTCCATCCCTATAGGCACCTCTCTGAAACCCCCCCTCATTATGTGTCATTTTGTGAGCCCAACCATTTCATTAATGCTCTCACTCAAAGAGGCACCTACAGTAAAATGCTAATGTCCCCATGAATCTTTAAAAGGCTGCTACAGATTGCTGTGCACATATGCTGGTATTTTGACCTAGGCTCCACTCTCTTTACACCGCTGGAATCAGGATGAACGGCTCGACCTCTCTACTCGCAGTCAGTTAATGGGTTACATTAATATTCAAAAGGGTAAATACCCCCATTATCTCTTTATATTGGCCCCGTCAATTCAAGCAGCACTATTGACTCTGCCAGACATGTGCTAAAGATACATTATGTGCCGTACTCGCGGATTCTCCATCTCAATTGATAACCAGGCTTTGAACTGCTGCGACTGGAAGTGGCAGATTTACCGACTCTTTTTCTTGGAAAATGGATTCCAGGTTTTTAAATTTATTGAAAAGCGTTTCCCTGTGGTAAAAAATTTGATATTTCATTTGGGTGTCTCTTTTTGGAAGCGACAAAAGGAGGATCGTGTGGGGGGGAAAGAGGGCAAGACAAGATGGAGAGATGTGAATTGTCACTCTGCTTTTGAAATATGATGTAAGAAAGAGGGGAGGAGAGAGACTCCCTACCAAAACAGTGGAGAAGGAAACAGGTGCTGAGACAGAGAGAAAAACAGAGAACAGACCAGGAGAGTGTCTGGCACTTGATTAAATGGCTTCCCTGAAAAATGAGCAATAATGCAATAAATAGTTCTTCTTTTTTTTTCATTTTGGACTCCTGACTCCCACAGACAGGTCTTCACACTGGATGCTGTTCATCTTGCATGCACATGTGCAAGTCAGTGTTTATTTAATGAAATAAAGAATCCAACACGCCCCACGCAAATATGTTCCATCTTCCTTCAGATAATTGAACAAGGCTACGATCTAACACACTGATTTGTCAATGATCCTATAGCTGGGGTTTTAAATGAGCTGTTTATCTCATTCTGGAAGGTCTCCATAAAAACAGTGGAAATCAAGATACAAGATATCATGAGTATTAATCTTTTGATCATGGGTCCAAATTGCCCATAATGCATCTCTCCTGCATATAACCCCACAAGAGTGGAGCTGGTTGAGCTCCAAATATCACATAGATGTAGGCTGAAACAGATTTTGAATTATGTAGTATATTTAAATTATATATTAATTTATTTTTTAAAACAATGTCAAATTGAATGGACCACACTCCAAATGTGATTTTGTGCTACCTTCAGTGTAAAACTTTCTCTGTGGAGAATTATGAACCATGTATCCTAGTAATAAGGTCAAAGAACATTTGGGTATTTCCTTACCACACATGGCCGACCACCAGATCCTGATAAGTTAAGACAGAATCTAGCCGTGACTCTTAAATTAAATGTGAGGCAGTAACGGTGTAGGTGTGTACTTGAGTAATTCCACCCATTACTCTGAATATTCTAATTCTGTTTTATTATTTACTTCTTCACGTGTTTATTCCTTGTTTTTTTCTTCCTGCTGCCCACTCGTCATCCATAGCCCGTCCCAAGCCCTTCTTTGCCAACTCACAGTGGCAGAGAGTCGGGTGCTACCAGGGTGGTGGGCCCTGCTTGCTTGGTAAGAGGAGACTTTGGAAATGTTTGGACGACCTCACAGGGGTCGTGCCAGCCCCGCAAGTCCAAACTACCCGTCAACACTTGTGGTTGGGGTTGATTTGAAGCTCTCGACCTGTGTGCAATTTGCTCCCTCAAGTGACATCAAGTACATCTGAAACTGTGATTTCAGAGGCATTTCGATGTTAATTTGCTGTGCTGTCCCCCTCTCCACTGTACCTCCACTGTAGCCGCTGTGATTGTGTGATACAGACGCCTGTTCCTCTCAGATCCTCCTCCTCCTCCCTCTAGTTTCCTCTAGAAGCAGAAAATAAAGCTCTTGTGTCCAACTATGGGGCAGAGAGCTAGATGTTGCTGTGTTTGTGTGTTTGTGTTTGTGTGTAGATGCTCTCACACAGAAGTGTTCTCATGGACGTGTTTGTGCCTGGTGCAGACAGTAAATGTGTGTATACGTGTGTGTGTTTTACAGTATGAGTCATCGGGTCTGGGCCTTATCAGCAGCAGACTGAGAACCACACTGAACCGGATCCAGGAGAACCTCATTGACATGGTAAGACTGCATCTCTCTCTCTCTCTCTCTCTCTCTCTCTCTCTCTCTCTCTCTCTCTCTTACCCTGTCTCACTTTCTCTGCCTCTTTCTGTCTGTTTCTCTCTTTCTCTTTTTTACCTTAGCTCGTTATCTCATTGCCTCATTTTCTGACACAAACCTGCTCTCTCCAATCTGCCCCCTCCGTCCTTATGTACCTTTCTCCTCTTTATGCCTTTCCCTGTATTTTTTCCCCCAGCGTCCATCCACTCTATCCATCACGACCGCATGCGTGTCGTCCTAGTGTTGAGAGAGTCCACGGCGCAAATGTCGCCGCAAAATGCATTATGGGTCGTCATTATCTGGCCAGTGGTCACCCGTGCATTCACACACCTCCCTCTGTTTAAGTGGCCCCACCAGAGGCGTGTTATTCCATTAGGCCTCTCAATCACTGCTCCCTTCTCTAACATTGGGACAATTAGTCTGGTCCAGTCCACACTCTCCTCGTCTTTTTTATATCTGACAGTGTATCTTTCGAATATGTGTCTCTCTCTGCTATATGAGGACAATGATGTAAGTGTCATCTCTCACTTCATCTCCATATCAGACAGCCTTCTAGGCCCAAAGAAACCACAAAACCAAAGTTTAATCTGACCTTAATCTGCAATGCCAGAGAAACTTTTCTCCCCAGAAGCAGAAACTGAATTCAGGGGATATTTTGGCTTTTTTTTTTTTATAGTTTTCATGAGAAAAGACTCTTAGTTGTGTCCCATGACTCCAATTATGATAGAAACTCATTCTGCCTTGAATTCAAATAAATTTTAATATTAAGAATCAACTAATCTTTTCATTCATTCGTCCAACATGGAGCTATGTTTTCTCCCATGGCGGATTGATTTAATGAAATGAAGGGGACTGGTGACGGTATGCATTCCAGTTTAAAGATAGGATCAGTTAATCTGATGAATTACAGTGTCCAGTTCTGAAGGCGTAGAACAAGTTGGGCTTTGTTTTTGTGTCCCTCTGGAGGGTTACTTTTTGGAGAGTTACATTTCAGGATATGAAGTTTGTATTTTTGTGTTTTAACTTCTGGATCAATTGTGCAACTTGAAGAAAAGTATGGGCAATAAGTGGCTGTTTTCTTGGCTATGAATTTGCAGTATCATGATCGTCAACTGTTACCGGCTCATTGTTAATTTGAGTCACATTAGAATATTAAGCTATTATCAGCAGTTCTTCACAGTAGGATTGCACACACCATACAAATCACCTATTTAAAACACAGCAGTATTGGACAGTGCAGAAGCCAGGATGGCTAATATTCATAGCTTTGATAAGTTTGATAAGTGTGGTATCTTAAACAATATGTATGAGTTTATCTACCGTGGAGGAGTCCAGGACAACAGCTCCCTACTGGGGCGTGAAAGTAATTCTCATCTTATTAGATCGGGGGTGGTCTGGGGACGTGGAAAAAAAAAGAGGAAAAATAAAGCAGAGGGAAGAAAACACATAAAAGTCAGAAAACACATAAGAGAAGAATAAATGATCAAAACTTTATATTGCGTTAAGCAAAGCGATGCAGCAACATGTTTCCTCCCCTCAGGAGGCATCATAGCAGCTATTTACACCTCATATATTTCTGGCTAAATTGTGAGAGTCTTTCAAATGTCAGACAGACGACGGGTGATGAGCTTGGTGCTCAGCTGCCTTCTCAGAAGGAGGAGGAGAAGGAACATTGTTCGAGACCACGGAATAGCGAGTAGGATTAGGGAGAGATGGCTGCATCAATTTAATTTATGTATTTTGTCAGCAAACTCAACGATAAAAAAGAATTACAATACAATTCCAATAATCTGAAAAAACAGTGGATGGGTCGACCCTGAATATGATCACATGGACGTGGACAGACACGTGCACAGATAAGTGCGAGTGAAAGAGTGATTCTCGTTTATATCTGTGAGAAAATGTGAGTTTTCTGAGCAGATAAAATGGTGCTAAACCTAAACAACATGCACTCACACACACATTTCAAATGAGCATAATAGTATCACTTTGCGTCCACCTCAGGCTGCCTGATTAAAAGCTATTTAGGACCACCTCAGAGAGCGAGCACAGCGTGGGGCTCTGCACCTACACCCGTCCCCTCTGCAAAGAACTGGCGAATGCTTTTGAGTTTGTCTTTTCTCACATGCAAAACTATTTCAGCTCATCTTAATAAATCATTCTTTGTTGGAAAAAGTCCCCATTTTCCAAACTAACACAGCACTCCCTAGATTTGTTTTTCCTTTTTTCATCTCTGTCTCCTGCTCTTCTGTGTTTCACATCATGACCCTCACACATAAATCTCACATCCACACTCTCTTCTTTTCGCAATGTTCACACACACACGTTGACTGTGCATCATAAAAAAAAAAGTAGATGACATCTGTATATCACTCTCATTTCCAGAGCAAATGTAGATTGTATTTATTGCCCGCACCTCCACGGATGTATAAACTTGAATGTCCATGAGTGACTGACTGACTGAAAAAGAGACATCAGTGGTTGACCATCTGTGGGTTGGAGTTTCCCATCAGCCACTGCTCAATTAATAGGCACTACCAGTTTCTGTTATGCCATCAGATTGAGCATTTATAGCAGCCCCACACCTGAGTGTGTCTCCAGTGTTGCCCTGTGAGCTCAAGGCTTCTCCTCCCCTCTCTGCTTTCAGCCCTGTTGGATGACATGGTGTTGTTTCATATGTGGAAATCAAAGTCCGGAAAATGTCTGGACCCAGTTTTCAATTCCTGGTCTGACATGCCTTTCGTGTGAATAAGGTTCTATCAATGTGACGTATATCAGAAGCTGCATCTTTAACTTATATGTGTGGTGATTTTGTTACAAGATTAAAATTCTCCACATGTGAGCACAGAGAGTTGGAGAGAAGCAAACTGATAAAGGCTTGAAACTTGCTGATACACTCGTGAATAAAAATACAATGCTATGACGTCGTGGATATGCTAATTTGAGTATTACATAATTTACAGATGGCAACTAATTTCCATTGAAAGTGTTTGTTTTCACTCCTTCATTTCTCACGTTGCTCATCCACTGTCCAGCCATGTTAGTATTTATACCAGTGTCCATGATTAATTACACGTATGGATTATAAATCACTCTTTTTTACATTTTTTAAGTGACTTCCTCCGTAGTGAAAATGTGAATATATTCACACAGAGTGCCCACATCCACTCCACCTGCATACTAATACACCCACCCACACACTCCAGAGATTGCAGCAGGGTAGACCTCATTTGTAAACAGATTATAAAGTTAATTGCACGCTGCATTTCAATTCAGCAGCCGAGTCCTTGCGGTTTTGTTCCCCTGATTTGCCGCCGCAACTTGTTGATTCTAAAAAGCAATGTGCCGGTAATGACTCCGGGTCCCACGTGAACGCCAGCGAGAATCCATCTCACCTCAACTTAGGTATAGAGCGGCTTTGGTTTTAAATTAGGAGCTCCGCCGGGGAAAAAGAAAAAGATCATCCCTGAGTTTATGTTCCATCTCTCTGCCTCGCGTATCTTTGATTACCTCTGTGAAACCAAGCGGCCTGTGTGGGTTTGACGGTTTTCCTTTGGAGTTCGCTCACTCTTGACTCACTCTGTTTCTTTTCGGGTGTTTGGAGGCTGTGAGGTTGGGGAGAACCTCGTGAGATTGGCAGGGATGTAATTGCTTTTTCAGAAACTCAACGTTTTGCCACAGAAGACTTTCTACATAATGTGTAATCACATGCGACTTGGTGTCATCTACTCCAGCTCCGAGTTCGAATATGTCATCCTCACCTGATCGTGACGCTCCGAATTGTCTTGCTGAAGAGGAGGCGGCTGTCATGGGGAGTGATGATTTGCTTGCGATCCTTTTAGTGATACAGTGTGGCGCAGGTTGGGTGTCAGTGCCACATCAGGTTCCTGCCATGAACCCCATCTGTGACCGTATTGTCGCTGCCGGAAAGTTCAGCTGTGACAGCTGTTGAGTCGTCGCTGCAGGCAGCGCTGTGACGGCAGCTGACACGGGCCAGCATTTCCACCGAGGGCCACCTCTGGTTGACTGTCGTTTTACTCCTCGTGTGACAATGAGCACCAGTATTTACTCTTTCTTTCAGTCGCTCCATTTTTCTCACTTTTCTCTCTCATTCCTTTTGTTCCCCTCCACCCCTCCATCTTATCTGTTTGTTCCATCGCTTCCTCCTCTTCCGCAGCTGTGTGCCAGCGTTTGCATGCCTCTCAGCTGCTTGTATTGTTCCACGCAGTTTATTAGTGATTCTGACTGAATATACAGTGGCATGTTTTGTGTCTGTGTGTTTGTTTGAGCGTTGGCTACGGGCCCAGGCATGGAAGATACAATCAAACGTCTGGAAATATTGTTTTTTTTTTGCTGTTTTTTCCGAGTCTTACAACTGCTCAAGTCATTGTTGATTCGATGTGTGTGTGTGTGCATATGCCTGTTTATGGCCACTCAGCTTTAGTGTTCTGTAGAGTGGGACTCAGGCGTTTTCAGGCTCGGCACCGAAACAGCAATGAGGAGTCGGGTAATTTCTGTGTTGGCTCCAGTGTTCTGGAAGCGAGGGTGCTCACAAAAACACACACTGATATACGAGAAAACACACATGCATCAACAATTTTCATTGATAAACACACACACACACACAGGGTTGTATCAGTGCTGTACATAATGTCTACATTCAACAGTCTGTCCAACACACTTCTCATGCTCGCTCCAGTAACGGGGTGATAATCCCCGAGCCGGTTGCGGTTGGCTACACTCAGCTTGGCACAGCCGACACACACTGGCGCACTGCCCCTCATGAGTGGCGCTGGCTAATGTCACACACACACCAACACAGGCTACATCGACTCACACACACACACACACACACCGCTCACTGAATGCAGTCATTAGTCCCTCGTCTCTCATGAGGACACATCACTGTCCGGGGCCGGAGTCTTTGTTCGGGCCGGGCCTGTCTCGCTCTGTGAACGGGGCAACATGCCAGCAGGGAATGCCGTTTGACAGGGATTATAGATCATAATTAAGATCCGTGGTGTGACTCTTTAAACCGCAGTTGTCCGGATATCACATGTATTGACGTTTTGTCGGGGGGGGGGGGGTGTCAGTGGAACTCGTGCACACGCTTCATTGATAGGCCCGGCTGCAGGGCATGTTCCTCAGCTCTGATGTGGAGACAGTGGATCCCCCTGGACACAGACTCTGCTTGCTGTCTGCTCCTGCCGGTGACTCATCACCTCTCCCAGCTTCACGGAATTTTTTTCTTAGACCCATTTTTATGTTTTTTTCCAACCAAGTGCAAAGTTTGGCTCATTCTTATGCAGCTCTTCTAATTCAAGCACTTCAACAGAGATATTTTCTTCTTCTATCTTGGCTGTTTATATTTTACCAACCCCAAAGCAGTTGAGAGTGAAGCAGCAGCATCAGGGAGAGGAAGGTGTCAGAGATACGGCCTTGAAGGGCTGCGTGGTGTCGCACCAAATAAATGAAGGTCCTAATTCCATTCGACATTCATCTAATGAGAACCAAATTTCTAGTATTAGAGTGACAAAGAGGTGCAATAGCATCCACTTGACAGTAATTGCCTGGCAGCCAATCCACTCCACTTGTCCATAAATCTCTATGGAAAGGCTTGGAGAGGAGTAAGCAGTCAATCACGGCAGATTGAGACACTTCAATGGGGGGATCACCTCTCAACTCCCAGCTGGAAGCGTCCTTTAATGACGAGGGTGATTCCAAAACTATCAAGTTGTTCATTAGTTCCTCGTTTATTTAAAAGTTATTTCACTTTTATGTTTTGCGGTCAAACTCTGGTTTTCGACAGACAACAATTATTTTTCTTTATACATAGTTAAACTTCCTCTTTTGTTGAGCTTGAATTGAGACAGTTTTACCCTGTGAGGTGACTGGGCTTCACTCTACATTCCTTTAACTTTCATGACCTGATTCCAAAATACAAAGTCATTTATCAAGACTGAGGACATTTTCACACATTTCAGTTTGATCCAGATCAAGAACATCTCTTTTGGATGGGCGGAATGTTGGTCTGTCAGTCTGAATCGTGGTCTGAGTCCTCTTTATTTTGATTCAGGAAACAACGGAACAGCCTGCAGGTCCAGACCAAACAAGGCAGGCTTGAAAGGCCTCTAAGGAAATGAGGATTCATTTGAAGAATAACATCAATTGTTTTTTTTGTCTTAAAATCTTTGCTGTTGATTAATGTGCTGTTAATTGACTTATTAGTTAATCATTATTTCAGCTCTAGAGGAATGCTACAAACTTCGTTGCATTATTTTCAGAATCAAACGTTAATTGAGAGCTTTACACTTTAAAACCGAACTAATGTGTCTCATTAGGACTGTGTGAGTGTGGTTTAATCCAATAGCTTTGACAGTGAAGGGTCGGTCTGTCCTCGGGTGTCTGCTGCGGCTGCTGATAGATAGAAAGATAGATTGGACCTTCTGTACTCACCTTAAAGCTACCTCCAGCTGTTCCTCAAAATTGAGCCGTTCACACCAACGAAATCCCAAATATAGACGCTCCAGCAGAGGTGAGCCGTCACTCAGCACATTAGAAAAACACAGAATTGAACAGAGCCAAGTGAAGCCTTCGGTCCGCAGTGCACACTGTGGTTATTTTTGTCATAATGAGGCAGCCAATAGCTGTTGTTTGTTTCCCAGGCGATAGGACAAACAGTGCAATTGAAGTAGGAAACTGCTGGAATCGAGCTCATGGGCGTTTTTATTATTGACTAAATAACAAGAAAGTTATGTGGGAGTTGGATGAGCGAGTGTGACCTCGACAAATCTGAAATGTGCTCCAGAGAGATGACACGGGGGGTAAAGCTTTTCGATTTTTCTCTCTGTTGACCTGTAGTCCTGTTCTTAGAACTGTTCCTCTTGATGGATACAAAGCTCTAGTGTCACTTCTCCCCAAGTCATTATGGGAAGAAGATGACATGTGAATACCATAAGGTTTAGAAGAAACGCCCACACATATATCTGCTGTTTTAACCATCTATGTTTGATGAAAACCGGCAGGGATTACTAATAGTCAACAGCCGTCTGTTTCTTGTTTATTTTCATCATTCGTATTCAAAGCTTTGCTCTGTTCTGATTTCAAATCCCTCCCTGGAATTAAAAAAAAAACACACAGGTAACATGGGGAATTCCACGATTTAATTTCTAATCATTACACATGGGCAGATAAGCTGCCTGGCTTTAATGCTTGATGTCTTCATATCTAAGAGTGTTGTCGGTTCACATGGGGAAACCATTTTAGTTCATTCATCTTTTTGCCATGGATTTTTGTGAAGCACTTTGTAACCCTGTTTAGATACGTGGAATACATATACAGTTACAATAACAATAACAATAATAATAATAATAAGTATTATCATTATTTTGGCATTATTACCTGAAATGAAATGTGTTTTCCCTTTTGCCTATCCATCTAGTTAAAGGTCCATAGACAGCTTGAAGTTGATATTTTAGCAACATGTTGCTCAAGTGCTGGATGAAAGTAAGACAGACTGAATCAAGTAAAAAAAAAAGGCTTTAGTGGTGATGCTACTCTCCAACATCTGTCTTGAAACACGACATTTGCTTTTTGTCTTGGCGTATACTGTATGATGTGTTTATGTTCTATAAACGCAAAATATATCTTTATATACTGGTATAAACTATTGCTACAAAGTACCATTACTTCCACAGGCTGATAGACTGCAGCACCGACACTAGAAGGTTTAATAAATCACAAAGGAACAAATCAAGTGAATAGTTCAACCTTTACTGGACTGTAACTTCTGTGGATGTAAACAGAGAAGAAGAAGTTTTTCATCATTAATCAAACAGAGACAATAAGTAAGAGTAAACTTGTCAGATAGGATTAGGTATTAAGATAGAAGCATTTGGTTAATATATGAGCGTAAAATGAAGTCCAGAAAATAGATAATGGATGTTATATTATATGGTTGCCTAAAATATTCCCCTTTAAACTTGGTGTGAATTATTTCTGCCCATTTGCACCAAAATGTTTCATTAACAATAGTTAGAGTCAAACGATATGTCTTCGTACATTTTTCATGCCAATTACCTGAAGGGCCCTATGTGAGAATGCATATGTCTTAGTGATTTGTGATTTGCTCTGGCCAACCTCCGAGTAAAATGTTTGAGAATGCCGGTTGCCCATTGAGAGTACAGTCGGATAATTGACGCTTCTTACACGTGACGGACACTAAACTGGAAGAATACAAATAACTCGGGATGAAAAGATCTTCTATACATGTAGAAAACACAGACGAGATAAAAACTTGGAAAGACAATGCGATTTAAGAGCCTTTGGAGATAAAGGCTGAACACAAAACCACACAATTTTCACAGCAGAGTTTATAATAATCTATAAGTCATGTTCTTCCTCCTACATGCTCTACCCAGGAACAGACAGCTTGTGATTGTCAATATCCAAATGTCATGTGTACAGTATAGATTGAGCTTTAAATAATGGTCATTTACACTAAAGTGTAGCTTCAGTCATTGCTTTCACTTCTATCTGTGACACACGTGTATTAACATAAGTCAAATGTCAGTGTCTATTTAAAAAGACAAACTATCTGTACGTCACAGAGAAGTTTTGGGCCCACTCTTAGTCATGGTTTCGCAGAACGGTTCATTAACTCCAGGGCCACTTCTCTCTGAGCGCCCGACAGATAATTAAAACACAGTGAGCTCACAAAGAGAACAAGTGTCCCCTCCCTCAAGGCCTCCTTCTTGGCCCCAGCTCTGTTACTCTCATTCAGATTGGACCGGGGCTTCAGACTCCTCCTCGGATTTGACTCACACAAGAAGTAATCTTTATTTTTCATGCCTCACTTCACTATTTAACATATTTGAAGTATTCAGATGAATTTATATGAAGTGTATTGAAATGGAGGACATTGGCTGCTGATTGATGCTGCTATGACGTACTGCTAAATACTGAGTAAATGTTGTTCCTCTACAAGGACACTGGTAAATATTTGGAGATATCTGAAAGGCCCAGCATATTTCCTCTGATAGTTCCTTATGTCCTCATTTACTTTTTAACACCTCTGTGGTTTTTTTCCAGTCCACTGCTGCTCTGTTCTGCTGTTTTTTTAAGATGGTGATGTGGTACAAATACCCAGATGATATTACAGTGGCAACAAATGACCTGGTTCATGCGTTTTCTCTATTAAAACAGAGACTTCTACCCCCGGAATTTACAACTCGACATACAAAAGTCTTACAATATCACATCAAACAGGATCAAATTAAAACAATGTAAAAGACTTCCTCAGTGAACAAAATCTACGTATTCATAAATCAAATCTTACAAGAATTGCTTTACTTTCCTCTCAAAGTCAATGTGACAGAACTGTTAATGTTATCATAATCGTGCAGTAAATATCGGATTAACTACAAAAGTCTGGCATATGTAATAAATCTGATAAATGTGACTGACATATTGTGATGTGAAGCTGTCACAGATGTTTCAAGAGATTATTAAATGTCGATTTGTTAATGTAGTAAAGACATGGTGGCATATTAGTGGCATATACAGTGAATTATATCTGTTTACGTAACACAGTACTTGTGTTTTTGCAAGATGTTAATATCCCTTGTTTTTGCACCTTTGTTTTTGTGGCGCTAGAATTTTCTAGGCGTCACTGAGGCACCGCTGCAGACTCGATGTTCTCTTATCCTCCTTATCTCCATCAGCTCATTAATATTTTCTGTCTTTCTCTGACACAAACTGTTTAAATGAGGGCATTTCTGCTGCAGGTAAAGTTGCAAACGAAATCTTAATTTCTGTGTTATCAGCGACAACCTGTGCCCTGATTAAACAATTTTCATAATTGAGTAGGTTAGCACCAATGTGACGGATCAGAGGGTTTCAACGTGGGGGATGGGTCTTCCCAAGGGGGCTTCATACAGCCTCAGGGAGGGAAACACAGTGATCGGAAGAGACAAAAATAATAATCAGTTATTGCATTAGTTATCAAAAGGTAGATTGTGTAAAAAAGCCTAAAAGTGTTTGAATTGGTTAAAGGGACTCCCTTTGTTGCATTTTTACACTTTTTTTGGATAAGGTTAAATTGGTATTAATAAGGTAATGACACTCTAAAATGCAAGACAGACCCACCAGGAGTAAAAACAAACAATTATTTCACTCTCATAATATTTAGTGAAAACTTCAACCAATAAAATTCTTCGGACCGAAGGACCTTATTGGCCGACAGACCTGTCTGTTTGCTGCATGGACATGCAGGTTTTCCGTCTGCTTCTTGTGGCGCATTCGGGCCCGCGTCATCAAGGCAATGTAAATGTATATAACTTACTGGTGCTTCTGAATCCGAATCCATTGCTTTGGTAAACAAAAACTCATATGCGTGCGCGGAGGCAGTAGGTTGTAAGTCTGCTTGTAAATAAAGTTTCTTCAAAAAAACACCGCGGATGGGAACGAGGGGGTGGGGCATTGGAGGAAGGCGGGATGATTTGAATGTGCTGTAATTCTCAAATGCAACAAAGGTAAGAGTCCCTTTAAAGAGATATTCGGACATACAGTAGTTTTGAGGCATTTTACAATCTCATAAATGCCTTAAAACAGATCTGTTTATGTGTCTGATATCGTCTGAAGTTATGCAGTTTTTATGCACCTCTACCATATAACAGACTCAAGTGGACTTCTTGTTTTTTTTCACCAGGGTGATTCAGGATCTTTTATCCCTCCTTTTCTGATCCTGTGTGTTGAACAAAATGTGCCCTGCAGTGCATCCTCTCAGGGGGGGACAGCAACCTCATTTATTATCTGGCCTGAAGTGGCTGCTGTTCTCGTAATCCGCCTTTTCGAAATTTCCCCCAAAAATTCGGGATTTTTATGAAATGGAGTCGAGAAAGGAGTCAATAAAAGGACTCTTTATATTTAGGATTTTTTTTTATTATAATGTGTTTATGTACAACATAACTAAATCAATTCTTCAATCAAAAAAGATATTGAGTTAACTGTGAATTAAAACCGAAAAAAACAATGTTCTCGTATTAGGAAGTGAAAAAGAGAGGTCACCGGTTTTGCTTGACAAAAAGGATGAAAAGATAAATTATCAAATCAGTTGCCTGCCATCCTTCTGTCCGTTGATTGATTAATCAATCTTTCGCTTTACCTATAATGTTTTCAATACATTTTTAGTGAGGAGGGAAAATAGGAACATCTCTATACGCCCCTCACTGTACTCTATAGCTGCAGAAAGATACCGTACAGACATAGAGACGTTTGTAAATCCTTAGCATACCAGACATATTATCCGAATGGTTCAGTGGTAATTCTGACATTCATCATTTTAGAGCAAACATTGAAAATCACCGCTGAACAATGATTTTCAGTATCTATTGTCTTCATAACTAATATCCTCCATTATGGAAAAGCAGTTTTTCTATTTATCCCAGTGAGGCGGAAGAGAAACTTTTCAGCTCGGTTCTAAACTCCTCCTGAATATCTTCAGCAGCTGCAGGATGTAAATCAAGTGAAGTCTGACCTCCTGGCTGTAAGTCATGCTATATGGAAAGGTCTGCTCCATCCCCCGCGTTTCATCCCCTCGTATACGAGTTTGAAAGATCGACCGCGGAAGCCGAGTTTGTCCGGTACGGCATTCTTTTCGCACACACTTGGCGAACGCATCCGACACATGGAGCTGGTTTTACTTTTATCTCGCTGCAGTTGTTTGACAGTTTGATCGAGCGTCTTCGCACAAGTGACTCCAAGTGTTTCTGCAGTCAAATATTTGAGGAGGAAAAATAACACTTTCCAATACAGTAGATTGCCGCAGGTCCCTGATGATGACTGATGAGTTGAGGTTTTTATGTAAAGCTCTTTTATAAAAACTCGAGCTGCAAAGTCTCATCTTTACCTGTTTCAGTGCAGCTGCATTTAGTTGCAAGTATTTCACCAAAGATTTTACTCAGCGTGAGTCATAACTGCCACAGGATTACGAAGACAAACAAGCCAAAGAGTTTAATCTCTGATTAGATTATGGTAAGAATGAATCTGTCTAATCTCGGTCTCATTTGCAGATTAGACGAGGCAGATGAATACAAATTGTACGTGACCATTTTCTATCATTTATATTAATATGCTAGACATAAGATATGATTTGCATGTTTATCTGCGAAAATCGTTTAAATATTCAGGACCTCCAAAGGGCAACAGCAGCAGGAAATTATGTTAATTTCTTTTCATCAAATCCTGTTTGCTGTTGTGAGCATAAAATGACAGAAGATCAAGCAGCTAATAAACAAATAAACATGAAGTTGGCACCCGGGGTCGTCGCGGGATCACATGGAGCGTGCACGACCAGACGCAGAGATAAAACACTGAGGTGGCGTCAAGCTGCCAAAGCTCGCAGCACATTTAAAGCTGTGTGTTGCTGCTCGCTTCGGAATTGTTAAGCAGGCGTGTAAAATCCTAAATATCACGGATGTTATTTGGCGTCTCCTTCTTTTGTTTAGCTTTTCACCTTTAGTTTAGCTTTTACCTGAAGATTCCTGCAGTGGCATGCAGTCAAAAAGGAAACACGACTTTTCTCCCTGCAGTCTGCCAGAAGCTCTTTTTCCCTGTTTCTGCACAATGTGTTTGTGCTGCAGGGGCACAGTCAATGAAAGGTCAAGCCTCCCGTGGAGTCTCTAAAAATAGAGCCAACCAGACTTTGCTGTGGCATCAAACTAATGCATCTGAAGCTGAATTGATTTGGTTCATTTAGAGGGGAACTGCCAGGGTGACTTTCGTTCTGCAATGACAGAAGGTAGTGTTATGCAGCAGAGAATGAGTGAACACGATGTAGTGTCGGAAAGAGGAGGGACTGACGAGAAATCAGCAGGGGCCACACAGGAGTTAGAGAAAAAAAAGTTTTCTTATATCTCTCTTGAGCCCTATTCAGACATGAACTTTTCTGACTGCAGCAGGAGATAGTCTGGGTCAAATGGGGAACTTCCAGATCACTCAGACGACGGGTGACACCTGGATAGAGCTTGCAGGACGCAGGACATAATGTATCAATTCTGGGAATCGCTGCAACTTGTTTTACCATTAACGCAGCGACCCCCAATCGCCAAAAGCTCTTGGATCTCATTGTCTGACCAAATTGACATAATCGTTTGCACCTCCTATCTGTATGGCACCTATATTTCATCCTGAGATATTTGTATTCTTCTATTGCGTCAGTGGTGTGTTAGAAATGTCATCACGATTATCAGGACCTGATCATGGTGTATTCTGACACAGGATCCAGCAGACATTTAACAGTCCAGAGCAACTGACTCGAACATTTGCTTTTTCACAAACAGCCCGTCTGGAAAATGTTCACGAGAAAAAGCACTGACTTCAGTTTATGTCTGAAAGCAGCTTTGTGTTTCCTATTCCCATTATTTGAAAGAACTGCTACGAGAAGAAGAAAACAACTCTTTTTTCCATTTATCTGTTGTTGTTCACCATCAAACATCACGTCATCCATACAAATGACCATCAGCTGCTGCTGTGCTGCAGTTTTTATTATTCTGTTCCACATCTTAAATCATTAGTCAGAAGTGGGTACTAATGGCCTCTCTGGATTAACTCCATAACCACGGCATGTTTGTCATTTTTATGTGCTGTTACAAATGTTGAGGAATGTCCCTGTTTAAGTGGCTGTAACCTTCAAACTGTAAAATGGATTTAATCAAATGGTATAAACGATGATTTATGATTAATAGAAATTACGGGTTTTACCAGAGTATATAAAAAACTGTCAAGATCATAATGTGTTAATGCTTAAAAGCACCAAATCAAACACAGTACTGTTCTGTGCCTAAATGAACAGAGTGATAAAACAATAACGTGAAGCTTTAATTTGCAGCCAAACTTGTTCTGCCTTTGCCTTGACTTCAAAACAAGTGCATGTTCAGCAGGTTTGTCTATAACAGTCCAAGGAGCTTTGGTTCAAAGGGGAGATTCTGCTGTGAATGTTCTGTAGCCTAATGTCAAGGGAGAGAAAATCTGCTGTGGATAGAAGTTCAGATTTCTGTTCTCTCCTTTACCTTGTATTTGAGGCAGGAAAGGGAATTAGACAGAAAAGAAAAGCACCACAGGCGTGATCCACACCCTGCTTGTGCTATATTAACCACAAACAATGACAATTTTTTTATTGTAATACGTCTCTATTGGTTGTAAAAGTATGCATTTCATACATTATATGATGTAATCTTCTGGCTTCATAGTCATGATGTTTTAATTCCTGTCATATGATCATTATTTTCTGAATTATCATAAATCTGATTGATTATCAAGCTGTAGGTCTTGTCTTTAATCCTAGGAAATATCTTAAAAATGCATTGGTTTAACTGTGCATTAGTTTATGTTCTGACTTCAGTGTGACTTCTTCATTACGTCAAATAAGCTTTGGATTGCTTCTCTATTATTTGCAGAGATATCTTGAAAATTTGTTTTTTTGGACCATCATTTTCTTGACCTTGACCTCTGACCCTCAACCTATCAGCTCTTAAAGTTAATCCTCTGGAGATCCGCTGCCTTTTGATATTCTTACCACGTTTAGTGAAAATCCATCCATGAATTCTTGAGTTATTTTGCACACATACACACACCTACACCCACGCACACACACACACTTGTGGGTGAGAACAACACCCTGCTTGCACAGCTCTGCCAGTGCATCATGTAAATCATATTTTCAAATGTGGAACAAGGTGTCAAACCTGATAAAATGTAATAAACATTAATGTGCTGTTATGAGTAACATATTCATTATTAATGCCGTTTATGACTCTAGATGTTTAATTTCCCTGTGTTATTTATTGTCTTATTTTATTCATGTTCCTGCCGTGTATAGTCACAGGGTTGATATTAGCACAGAGTTGCTCCTGGGAGAGATATGTTGCACCATCCATAAGGAAACCATTATTACCGCAAAAATAATGTGATTCAAGTGTTAATCTCCCAGGTTTATTTCAGACTGATAATGGTTTCAACACTGAAGGTTTGATCGAACGTAGAAAGATAAGAAAGAGGTTGGTGCAGGAGACATTTTCAATTCCTGCAGCTCTAAACCGTAAATTGTCCAAGCTGCTGCATACTGTGCATTTTTGCTCTGCACGCTGGCCTCATAATACATCTTACTTGAGTGAATAGATGGCTGCTGGAGGAATGTAAGATGTCATCTTCTCAAAACTGCACGCGTCACTTCCTGATTTACAGCGCTGGTTCGTCCCCGTCCTCGGGATTAACTCTCTCTCTCTGGTGTTGAGCGATGATGAACCGCTGACCCGCTGCCCTGTTATGACACAAGCTTTGATGATTTATGAATTCTTACTGTCAGTTTATTTTGGATGAATTAGGGCTGATGGAGCCATTTATTTTAAAATACTTCCCTATTCTTAAACAGTTTGTTTCGTCTCTGGCTCCTCGGTGCATTAATAAAATGCAGTCCACTGGTTGTCTGGAGTAATGGTGCTCATACACAGCATAAGGCCCGGATTACACAGGAGTGGGGTATGTAAGTAGATGATATGGACCAGCATTAATAGCTCCCATTCATTTCCTGTGTGATTGCTATTGATCTGCCAGAGGCTGCATGAGGAGTGCAAAGCTCTGTGATACATCATGTCATCCAAACATGCGTAAGATCCGCCGACTGTACGGAATCCCAAGGGCGTTTTATGCAAATACAGATTATTGTGATTGATGGGAGGAGATTTATTTTGAAATTTTTCTTTTTCTGTTTTGATTGTTTTTCAAATGAAGGGATAAGAGTCTTTCCTAGACAGAGAGGTGGAGTGGAATATATCAAAAGAAAAAATAAAAGCTGTCAGTGCAGGAGCGCTGTCAGCAGAATTTTAGAGTGTGTGTGCTTTGGATGTGACTGAGCGCCACCAGGCTGATTGAATTTCAGATGATGCTTAGCTATCGGAGTGTATCTACATTCTGTCTTCATTTCGCCAGTTGAAAGGTTTGTTTTGTCGGGTCGACTGTGAAAACAGTATTTTATCCAATGCAGCCTCTGGCCCCTGATCGATGCTTGCTCTACTGTCTCTGATAGTGACAATGAACAGCACCTTTACACCACAGAAAAGGCGAATATACAGTATATTTACATGCATGACTCGGTGTGCTAACTGTCCCCTTTACATCTGTGTCTTTCAGGAAGCGCTAGGGGAGAATCCAGGCGTCCACGGCCCAGGAGAAGACAGGAAGGAGAAGGTGCCAAGCCCTCATCTCAGCCAGCTGGTGGTCCTCACCAACAGTGGGACCCTGTATGGGCTCGCACAGAGGGTGGTGGCCACTGAGTCTCTGTAAGTACACAATACAACACACAAAATGTTTCAGGTTACGCAGTTTACGTCAATGAATAATCGTGATTCAATACAAGTGATGAATACAAGCACCGGAGGGAAAAAACTGCAGACTGGCCAACTGATGTTTTTTTCCTAAATCATATGTCGTTTACCACGGAAATTAACAAACACGGACAAAACCATGGAAACTTCCCATTACCCTGAATAAAACTCCAGATTTCTCTGGGTTTGAACGTTGTTGGAATCATTTTGGATAATGTGAGTCAATTAATCAAATAACATAGGTGTAGTCGTTTTGAGACTCTAGTCGTCACCCCTGTGTACGGCCTGTGTGACGTGCAGCGAGTTAATAGTCCTGTTCATCAAAGTATTTTGTGTGATCCAGTTAAGAGGCCGGCTCTCGCTCACTGCCTCGCCTCAAGGTGGTCATAATTTCATTAGAAGTGTTATACCGCCCTGCCATCAAAGATTTACTTTACCTGCAGCGGGTACTCGCTGTGTGTGACGCTTTCATCATTCGCATCAATAAAGCTTGTTGAATTGTAAAGAAAAAAGGGAAAACAGAACTAAGAGACTTATATTACCCTTAAATGGGATTCTTAGCTTCCTCCCTATGGATTACAATTTGTGTTAAACCTGCACAATTTGTCTCACAGACTTATTTTATTTTTCTTGCCTCTGTCGTTTTTCTCATCTTCTCTCTTATTCCATTCTACCGTCACACACACTACACAAAAGTGCCCTCATGCATAATTAGGTCAAACTATCATCATTGCAGAGGAAACTCTTGGATTCTGAGAGGTTGGCGGAGTACAACAGCTCTACAATGAAAGTCTGTGAACCGGGGGCCCAGACGATTCTGCTGCGAAAGGCACTGACTCGGCTCAGAGTCTCTCACACAACATTTCTCATGGGTGGGATGCAGCAACAAGCTCCAGAAATTTTGAAACTAAACAGCTTAAGTGCAGAGGAGAAGATGTCTCACTGTGTTGAAAGGGGACAAACTACATTCTGAGCAGTTTATCAGAAAAAAATACAATTAAAAGTTGCAGCTCACCTCTGTGTTCGTTTTGAAAACCTTTGAACTCTTCAGCAGAAGAAACACAGAGCTGCTCTGAGTTTGTCACCGTCCTGCAGCCCAGAGCAGAAATCAAAGATAAGAGCTGAGAGGAGTGGTCCTCTCGCTGCTGTTTTCCCTCCTAGCTGTTGTTCAGGTGTTGTGTTTATACAAGCGTGATCAGATAAGTGTGAACTGCAGGGTTTGCTCTTTTCTCTCCAAACTGCACCATGTCGTTGAGGTAAACACAAGCTGTTCCAGCTAATCTTAATGTGATTTTCTCTGCTCCATGAAAACAAAAAAAAACTGTGGACTGGGCTGATTTGTTGGTGTGTGTGCGTGTGCGTGTGCGTGTGCGTGTGCGTGTGCATGTGAGATGTTGTGCTTTCAGATTCACGGCTTTAACAATCAAGTCGACAAATGTCGTGAAGCATATGGAGTAAGCGTAATTAAGGCATCTCTAAATTCACTTTGGGACACATTAATGTCCAAAAGGAAAAGTTTGTTCCAGCAGACGCATGATTGAAAAGGGTTAATCTCTAAACTAATCTTAATCTCTAATTTATCACAAGTGGGTTTTTCGTCTAACTTGCGGTAAACCTTAATAATTGGCCCTTAAAATCTCTGAGCCACTGACTCCAGCTAAACACTCTGCATGATTGCAAACTATTTAGAGACCAACCTGCATATTTTGTGTTTGAACAACGTGGGCACTGGACAGGTGGAAACTAGAAAAGACTAAAACTACAGGTTGAGATGATACAGAAAATTCAGTGGAGGTGTAATGTTTTCTGTGTGTACTATACGGTATGTAAAGGTAGGAGAGAAAATATAACAATATCTCACTAGCATTTTTTACACGCCCGACAATCTGTGGTCACAAGGAAAGATAATTAAAAGAACCTCATCAAAAATGTGAAAGATATTTGTTAAAACTGATTAAAGACCAAAAGAAGATTAATACATTTTCTTAAACCTCTCAAATGTTGAATCCGCATCAAATATCTTTAACTGAGACTTTTCATCAGCAGATAAATCTTGTTTTGATTGAGTGATGTCATCCTCCGGTCGATTTATAAAGAAATCTCTGCATTAGGCTCACTGCACTGCTGCATTCGTCCCTGTGAAACTCAACTGTGAACTTGAGAAACTCAAAGCTGCTTCCTCAGTGTTTATTTAGTGTATGGTAAAACATCAAAGAGCTGGATTCACAGAGGAACAGTGGTATTAGGTCCGTCCACATTGATTTTTCTTAAAACTGCTGTTGGGCATAAGCGATACTTTGCTTTCGTTTATAAAACAAATTTGAGGAACAAATCCGAGAGACCAGAGGATCATCCCTCTCAAGTCCATTGCATCTAATTATGAATTACATCAAACTGTCACGATCACAGGGGAGAAATCTGATTTTTGTGCCAGGTTGAGGATTAAGGTTCAGTTTGCTTGTGCTGAATCAAAAGTTAGATGTATGACATGTTGTGAAGTGGCCTAATGACAATCTCAAGCTGTCATTCCAAAGTAATATCAGCTCTTTGAAATGAATGTTGAGAAAAACAAACAGATTTTAGACCATATTAAGATGCTACTGTGTTTTCTTCTTTTCCAGCGTGTTTCTGGCTGAACAGTTCGAGTCCCTCCAGTCCCACCTTGACACCATGATGCCTGCAGCCAAGAAGCCTTTCCTGCAACAGTTTTATTCCCAGGTACCATGATCGACTTATTACACCTGCACCTTATCTCTAAAGTGTCTGAGTAATTACAGCAACCGTTCACCACTGTCAGCTACAGTCAGGACTATACATAAACATAATGTGGTAAGAGACAGTTCTTATTTGATATCATGAATAATGTTTAATCTCATGAAATGATTTAGGTAATGATAACAGATCCTGTTGAATGATAGGGATCATTTTAAAAAGACACATATCTCAATACTCATAGACTGATTAAAACATACTGTACAGTGTTTTTCTCTTTATATGCTCCCTGTTTTACTTCCTCGTTCTGCTTTTTAGTTTTGTGTGACAATTGCTCCTCAGAGACAAATGGCCGTGTCACCGCAGCCCAGTGTTCAGTCATGTTTCCTGAACAAGGGGGAACATTGTGTGTCACTCATAACCCTGCATGCAGCTCTATTCCAGTCTTTTCTGTTTGTGTATTATTTTTTTTTGATCCTCCTGACATTTAGAAATGTTCAGGTACACAAACAAATCTGTTTCCCCCCCAAACATCAAATGAATGTCGCGTCCAGTGATTTCCCTCTTGGAAATGTTATTGCAATTTTATATTGTGCAACTGATGACTTCACGTTACCTGCACTTGCTAACATGTTCATGCCTGTGGAGACCTTCACTTCCTGTCTGCTGACATAACATCAACACAAACAGATTGAATATAATACACATGTATGCATTCTGCCTTTTTGTGTTTTCTTTAACGCAGACGGTTTCTACAGCCAGTGAACTCAGGAAACCCATCTACTGGATCGTGGCAGCCAAGGCCATCGACTACGAACAAATGCTGCTCCTGATGTCTGGAGTTAAATGGGACATCAGGGAGATAATGTCACAGCACAACGTATATGTGGACGTCCTTTTAAAGGTAATGTTTCATAAACATGCAGACGACTGCTGATGTGACTGTGGCGCGCTGCCGGCTGGTAGTAGTGATGAGAAGGGAAACAAGCAGTGGATGGAAACAAGATTTTTTGTACCTTAAGTGATGTACCTTAAAATGTTTAAAGCAGCAGTAAGATATTATATAAACTTTAACTTTAAGAACTCTTACGTTCTTTGTTGTACCTCACGAGTTTAAATCCATTCAAGGACGATTTAATATCAATTATTTGAGACAGGTTGAATAATTTAGAACGTGGAGGAGGTGTTGAGGGCTGAATGCAGATCTCCCTCTGAAGTTTCAGCATTGTTAAAGATATTTGAGCTCCCGGTTCCCTCAAGTATTTTTGGATTTGGAAGTTCCCCACTAAATGTCTCTTTATTCATGCTGGCTACTTATCCCTTTATACATTTTGCATGGGGTGGAAGGACACACAGTGCTAGAGTTTCCACGCCTCTGACACTCAGAGACAGAAAGGTCTGATGAGCTCACTGTGGTGTGAAATCCTGAACAGAGCCGCACCAAAACCGAGACAAATCCCCACGGACGGCCGTGCGTCAACACGTCTGAGAGATCTGTTGATTTAATCCCACACCTTAAATGACAGCTGTTGTTTGAATCCCCGCTAAATGAACACATGTACGTGAACATGAATGAATATTCAAAGCTTGAGTTTGTAGTCAAAAGTTATCTGCGTCTGACAAATGGCTTGTAGATCCTTGTCTGGCTGTGGATGCAAAGTTAAGCCGAACTAATTTAGCTTATGAGCTAAATTACCTGAGGGGGGATTTCTGTTTCAGTGGCCTGGTTTAAAAGCTGTTTGGTGTCAAAACCATCCAGCTGATGGTCTGACGTGCTGCTTATTCCAACTGGCGTGCACCTTTCCCCATCAAGCGCTAATAGCCTTTCTCCGCCGACTTGTCAGACGCCCATAACACATATGGATTGTGTTGTGTGCGCTGTTTCAAAAGGCCGTGCTACATTTGGTGTTACTGCACACAGGAGAATATTTTATTCATGGCTTCAGGTTGATCATTGGCGTTCAACAATGCCATTGATTTGCATACAAAGTGGCAAACACATGCAGCAGCCTCGGAACGACTTCATTGACAAAATGCTTTAGTCAGAAACTACTGCAGGACTGTTTGTGAATGAATAACATTTCATTCCTGGGTGTAAAATAAATGGGAACAGCTGCCTTAAAAATTCAGGTTTTCATCAAACATGATGTACTTAGAATTATAGTCACCTGGCATATGTATGTATAGACACATATACACACACACACACACGCTGGAAAACTAGAAGCTTTACGCCGGACACATTTACGAGCACAGCCCGTGTGTGCTGCAAATTGTTCCTGTTTTACGGCCACATGTCATAATTGTATAATTCCATCCATAATTAAACATTTCAGAGAAAGCAGTCGGAGGAACTTCAGGACTGGTGTATATCATATGTACCCAAAGCCCAAACTGTGATTGTCAAACTGTTAACAGATGAGTTGAGTTGGGATGTTCCCAAACCCGAGCAAAGCTTCTAGCAGCGCACAAATAATGAGTTTTAACGCCTGTGTTGTGCCGCTGGGGATTCATACCTTCCGTGCTCGTCTTTTCAGCACTTTTGGATGTTTCGTTTCCATCGGTCCAGACCACAAAGTCATGAAAATCACTTAGTCAAATCAGACCCAGATCTGCTGCAGGCTTCTTACTCCACCAGGCCAAATTTGTTTTGTATTATATTTGATCTAATTGATCTGATTCAATCTTTGTTTTGTATAAAGAAGAGATTGATTCAAACCCCTAATGCAGTTTATTCCTCACAGAGTTTAAATGATTGGGTTGTGCAATTCACAGCATGCGGTCGTTTTAGAACCTTCTGAACTTTAAGACTGGGAGAACTGGCGTCGGGGCTGACCAAGAACACAGAGCAGCTTCGAGAGAATTCAGGGAAACACTGCTGCTTCTGATGAAGACTTTAATCTTGTTATGTTTTCCATCTGGGAACCAGAGATGTATTAGTCCTACTGGGGCGTGTTTCCTGTTTGGACCTGTTTTGAGGCTTTGTTTTTGAAATGGACTTTATATTATGGTTATGTCTTTGTAATACAAGTTGATTCATCTGCATCAGTACTGGACCTTTATTATACAAAACAATCCCACCTCTTGACCTCTGTTATTTCTCCTGCTTTGTTTTCATATTACTCACGTTAATCCTCTCATGTGTTCACTCCTCCATCCCTGCAGGAGTTTGAGGAGTTTAACAAGCGGCTGGATGATGTTTCCAGACACGTGCGCATCCCGCTGCCTGTGTCCAACGTCCTTTGGGAGCACTGCATCCGCCTGGCCAACAGGACTCTTGTCGAGGGGTAAGAGAGTCATAAAACACCTCCTCAGCTTCAGGGCGATGTGTGCAGCCTGACGTCATTCTGATGAAGCTTATTTTATACTATGAATTATTGTTAAACCTCTAGTAGAAAAACACTATTTCCTCGTGCACAATATTTGTCCTCATCCATTTCTTGAGTAAACAGTGACTCAGAAGAGCTGCCCAGCTGACTAAGTCGTGCACTTTATACCAAAATATTGAGAATATTGAAAATAGCCTTTGGAAATTTTCTGGTGTGCAAATAATAGACTGTAAAGATGTTTCATTTCTGAATTGTGGCAGGAAATGGAAACGTCATTATCCATTATCCATTATCCATCACTATATAAAGTATATGCTGCAATCACAATATCCAATATATCCTAGATGAAAAAGTAATGGTCTATTGACACAGTTATTAACACATCACAGCTTATAAGCAAAAGTCATGTGGACATTTCAAAGGTTTCAGTGGGATTTTGAAGCAGCTTCAGATGAGATAAGTCTTGTAACTTCACCTGAGAGAGAGTTGATTTTGTCACGCTAGTTTGTAAGCAATATGGAATCGGTGGATATCTTTCAAAAGAGTCTTGTTGTTGATAAATAACAGCTGCGAAGGTAAATTGTATCGTAAGCATTCTCACTATGAAAGAACATTTACTGTATTTCCTGCCTAGATTTCTTTTCACTGTGGTCGTACAAGGAAATTATTCCTTTTGGCTGCAGCTCTTATAAATGTATTTATTCATAAGTATTGAACTGCATAGAATAGTCAGCTTCTTTACAGCAATGAATACAACAATTATTGATACTTATATATCGTATAGTAACAGAGGAAAGGGTTTTATGTATATACATATATTCCTCAGCAGATTTTCAATGTTTATTAAGAAGATATGTACATTTTAAAGGAAGGAAGAAACAAAACAGCTCAAAAATATCATGAATAACTGTCCTTTTACTAGAGCTAAACGCAGAGCAGACCTGTAGAGCTGTGGTTCTATTTATTGAAAACCATCAGGGGGCTGGAAATTTCACTACGACAGCCTTTTCGAGCTTGTTCCTTTACTCTCGGTTTACAGTCATAAATAGTGTCTCTAAACGTGTGTACTAATACAAAACAACACATTTGATTCATAACATCTTAGTGATTTGAGACAACCCCCCCCCCCAACACACACCATCACATCTTTACAAAAACAACTCCAGATAATGACCAAGGGGAAACGTGTTATTTTTCTCTTCACATCTTAATTTTTTTCTCTCTGTTTATCTCCCAGTTTCAACATCTGCACCTCGTAAATTAGGAAAAATAAAATTCTTTCCAAAGCTTGTTGTCAAGCACTGTAAAGAACAGAGGGAATCACCTAAACTATATCAGAAACCATGAGACTCAGTTGCCAGGTTTCTTTAGATTTATGTTTCTGGAAAATCATGGAGCTAAGTTCCGCTCAGATCGCTTCTGATGCATTTGACCACTTTCTTACTTGAAAGCAAAGTGATGGGCAAAAGACACAGGCTGGGTATAAAGATGGACGGCATGACTCGGCTAAAGTGAAGCCAAATCATCTTGATCACCCTCTAGTGGCCAGTTGCCGTATAGGTTGCAATCCCACCTCCTCCAGGAGAAAGTTGAAACACGTCATGCATCGCTATATACAGTTTTTGATTCTGTTTTTCTGTTTTATCTTGGTACCTGCATGCCGCTGTCTCCCTATATGTGTGAAATAAGTTTTCTAGACTCTTTATTCAGTCTGGACGCACAGCAACACTGAGTCGCTGGATTGTGACATCCCTTGTTTTGTAAGTTTGAGGGTCAAAGCTAAAATTAAATGTAATTTAATGTTGAAGGAAGGCACAGAAAATGGTTCAGTGCTTGTTAAGTGTAAAGATGAGAGAACATTGCACTTTGAGCATAGGTGCAAGGCTCGCCCTCCTCTACTGGGAAAAGGGGAAAGTGTTTATCCCCACACACATTCGCAGAGTACTTTTCTTCCCACTGCGAAAGAGAACTTTTGAACCCTTTCCAGTGAAATAATGGCTCATTACGGCTTCAGCCTTTGGCAAATTGAAGCTGCTGTTTCTGCTGTTGGCCACCTCTCCAGCTCACCAGGAAGGGTTGGTCATATTTGTTTGTTTGTGTTATTCGGTTTCTCTGGCCAGCGCTCGTGTTCCTTCAGAGAGCCGCAAAAACGTCTCTGTTAGCATCGTGAGCCGCAGCTCGCACACCACACTCTGACACGGTGACAAGCACAAGAGAGCAAGAGAGCGAGGATGACAGAGAGAGGTGAAGAAAACGGACAACAGAAGAGAGAGAGAGAGCTGATGTGTGAGACAGGGAGAGTTTACAGAGAGCAGAGCTGTCTGGATGCTGTGTAATGTAGTGGCGATGTCACGGACAGTGAACACACGCTCACACTCACACACACAAACACACACATCTAACCCACGACACAGTGAAATACAACACACATACAAATGTGAGGACAAAACATATTGACATAGATAAACAATAAATAGTAATACCAAATATGGGAAAGAGTATAAAATAAAAAGGTTGTATATTATTATACATTATAAAGATATATATATATATATATATATATATATATATATATATGAATAAGCCTAACGAGAATATTAAGAATCTACAAAGTCAGTCTGCTCTGTCTATGTGGTAACATCCACATTTAATGATTGTAGGACTGATTCATTATGGCAAAAGTACATTGACTGAAATAAAAAAGTACATTATCATACCTCTACTCTTTATATTCCTGTTAATATCAAATTTGACGTTCATTTTCTTGTCCAATTTTTTGGCATCGTCCCACGAGGATCATTAAACTTTAACAATCACTGACGTACGATGAGCTCAAACCCGTCATGCAGACGTTAAATAATTCACAGTGGGCTCCATAATAATAGATGGACTGCATTCATACAGCGCTTTTTGAGTTGGTCACCCACTCTGTTTGGTCTCTTTCACCCATCGACACACTCATTAATTCACACATTCACACACTGTCCAGGAACCCTCGGATCATTAATTCAAACCTTTCAAACACGACCTTCTCCTTCATATTCATGATAATTAGGAAATTTAGGACAATTCCTGCGAGGAACTCCTGCTTTAATTAAAGATAACATTGATGATGAAATATCATCGTTCAGTTCAATTACACTAAGTAAAAGAAGTCTTGAGAGCTAAATGATAAATGTGCACTGGACGTTGTCACATTGCACTTAGAATGGAATGAGGTACTTCACCGGTTACAACTGATCCGGGTTTGGAGTTTGGCCAGAGAGAGAAGAAGGGATAAAAGGTCTCTGTCGCTACGGCAAAGGTCCATCTACTGGAGAAAAGGGGAGGAGGCTGTAAATAGAGGGCGTGGCCTCCCATTAATCTAAAGGACAGTGGTGCACTGGCCATCAGCTACAGTGGCAATACATGGCTGTGGTTCAGGAGGAAGAGAAGGTCGTCCACCAACCTGAAGGTGTGTTGTTCGATCTCCGGGTCGCCCAGTCAGCTGACCAACATTCCAATGCCCCTGACAGCTGTATCGACGGCTCATGAACAGTGTGTGACAGATAAAGTGCAGCACATAGAAACGCTGTATGAATGTGTGCGTGAATGGCTGAAAACAGACTTTTTAGTTAATCAATAATAAATATAAAATCAAATATAAAGCAGTCAGAAGTCTAACTGTCAAATCTTATAAGTATAAGTAATGGAAGTTTTGAGTGCTTCTCCTTAATCGCAGAATGATGTTTGTGTAAAAAGTACAATTAATTGGCTTTGACATCGCTGCAGCCAACAGGACAGAAAATAAATAAAGAGGAGAGGGGCCGACCGACACAGGAGTATACTCCTGCTGAGGCGTCGGCCAGCCGCAATAATAAGAGTTGCTCATATTCTAAAGATGTTTGCCAGTCTCAAGACAATTTTTATGACTTCTTTATAATATATATTTTATTGAGCATCAATGATACAAGGTCCAACATATATCCACAGAACAGGAAACGAGAGAAAGTCCAAGAATCAATGCTCACGTTCTTGTTGCCCCCCCTCATCGGTCATTGCAGGTGTGAAAGGGTGTGGTAATGCAATCTGTTTACATGGTTCAAGGGTCGGGTAGGGGGGCCCCTTAGCAGAATTCTCTTCAGGGCCCCAGGAAGCTCAGGACTCACTCTGGGCCAGTGGGCGTCAAACAAAAAACCCATTAAGTTTTTACTGACCCTGTGGTAATTACATGGGATCAACTGCTGACCCGTCCCGAGCCCCCCCAACCCCTTTCAGCCACATGATTATTTATTTATTTGTTACTAAAATCCCTGTATGTGTTTCAGAGTGAAAGAATGGTTGGAAGGGATGAAGTCAGAGTATTTATTGGAGGATTTACAGTGTGAAATGAAAAACTCCCTACAAGGGACTCATTACTTATCTCCACCTGAATGCTGAGGTCAATGCTAATCACCTCTTTTCCCCTTTTCTGTCTCGTCCTCCTCTGCAGCTACGCTAACGTGAAGAAATGTAGCAACGAGGGCCGCGCCCTAATGCAACTGGACTTCCAGCAGTTCCTCATGAAGCTGGAGAAGCTGACCGACCTGAGACCCATCCCCGACAAAGAGTTTGTGGAGACCTACATCAAAGCCTATTACCTGACGGAGAACGACATGGAGCAGTTCATCAAGAATCACAGGGTGAGCCTTTGTTAGGTTGCTTTCATGAGGGTCTGTAAGCAGGAACATAGTCAGATGTCAGGTCAGTCCGAGATTTTCTGGCTAGCGAGAGGATATGTTAATCATGTACGTGATGTTAAACTGGAAAAGAAAGACGCTCACAAATATGTAAACTTAGAAAGAGATTTGAGAATTTTCATTGATAATGGCAGAGGCTGTCGGTTTCCGTTGCAGAACTTAAACGTCTCATCCTGCCTTCTGCTCGCTCTGCCCTGGCACCCCCCCCCCCCCCCTTAACCTGAATGTTCCACTCAGACAATCTCCTGCTGTGTTCCTCATGTGTGAAGGGCAAACTCCATTTTCTGGAGTTCCTGTCTGAAAACGGATTGTTCCGCCGATGCTTCTGCTGTTCTCACCAACCGTGTCGTGTTTCTTTGCAGGAGTACTCCATGAAGCAGCTCGCCAACCTGGTGAACGTTTGCCTGGGCTCACATATAAACAAGAAAGCTCGTCAGAAACTCCTGGCAGCGATCGACGACATCGACAGACCCAAGAGATAGACTGAGCCGACCCGAAACCGATCAACGGACGACATGCAGAGATGGAACAAAGGAACTCCCACAGTGTCGAATGTCTCCTGTTTTTGTACATAACACGATGTTGAGGTGCGTTCGACGAGTAGCCGAGCTACAGTTCATATCTCAAATGTTAGCCAGATGCTAACCGATCAGTCTTTATATTGTCTCAAACACAACCAGCCACTTGTTAAACGCACCTCAAGACAAAATGGACAGTAATACTACAGGTGTTGAACAAGCATGCTGCAGTTCCTCACGTACCATAACGCATGTTCTCACCAGTTCATTTATCAAACAATGCTGCTTCTGAACCTTTCCTGCGAATATGGTCTGTAAACATCACCTTTTATTCCACTTCAGTGACCACGAGCAACAGATCCTGAGTTTGTTCTTTCAGACCAACATCTACAAACAATGGACCCAACACTGTAAATGTGAATTGTGCCGTCAACATGTGGCCATTAATTTATGGTGCTCCATCTGTTTCGCACCAGCCGGCTCGGTTTGCTGACACGGCTCCGACATCCAGATTAAAGAAAACAACCAGTGAATATTTACGAGTCACTGAATTTTATCGTCATGTTGATAATTTTTTGCAAGAACATTTTAATGGTTCCACCGCTCTACTGTCTGAATGTGTTCTCTACTGGAGATACAGTAAATATGGCTCCTTGTTCACTTAAATCATTCATTTAAGTTTTTCCAGCCCATGTGTTTCTTTGTTTTATTTGTTTAAATCTAATATAATGATGATTCTGAAAATAATATAAATTGCTGTAGTTAGCCTTAACATAGTTAAGAGATTAAAATCATCTGCACTTGTTTGCGATCTTTCAAATCTTGGGAGGACATGATTTTATCGTCCTGGGGTGAGTTTTAGAAAATCTTTGCAGAGGTTCTTATCCTGGACTCGAGTCTTCAGCTTTCCTGCTAAACAGTGAAACTCGTACTTTTCCTTTCCTGTTGTTGGGTGGTGCAGTCAGACTTAGATTATTAGTAAGTGGTTGAATTGTGTCAACTACCAGAGCTTCCCTCCAGGCTTTCTAATGTCCCCTCCAGTCATCTCCATTCGGCTGACCTGACCAGACCTCGCCAAGGGGGGCAGGTCCATGTATGTCAAACAGGAAGAAAAAAGAAGAAGAATATAAATGAAGTTCCAGCTTTTGATACAGCCTCATATATATATTTTGTGTGCACCTATTCCGGGATGAATATTGTAAATGTCAATGAACGATGTCTGTATTTATTTCTTGCCCTGTGTCTCGTTTATGTTTTTATATGATCACTTCTGGAAGAGCGCCGTCATTCATTGCCCCTGAGTATCTTCTAACTTATCAAGTGAAGCAAATACAAATATCTACACATCGTCAGAAATACATTTAAGGGTCAATGTGCGCTATAGTGGAAATCTGTAATCAGTGTTAGGGTTAAAGTTGGAGATGATTCTAACATAATAAACACGTTAACGATGAAAACTGACTGGTCTGCTCTTTCGCTTGGATTAAACGGCATAACCTATAAACTATATCCTTTTAACCTTAACCTTTAAAATCTCTGTGGGAATATATGGTTGTTTCCTTTCAGCTGCACCCGGGTCCTTCCTTGTGATGCCTTGCTCAGCAGGACGCTGTCAGACTAATTAATGCGACCTGCTGTGTGGTCACAGGCTCTCAGGCTTCCTGTTTAACAAGAGAGAGAAAAGAAGACTCATTAAAACTTTGAAGGCTTGCTGTGTTTTTTTTATATTTAACAATAGTTGTAACTGTTACTTTTTCTTGTTATGTCATTTCTTGGAGATGGAAAAACACCTCTGGTCTGATTTTGGTGAATAATGAGTTTCAGCCATTGGCCCAGAGAAGACAGATAAATATACAAAAAGTGAAAAGTAACCTTTATTAATCATATTTATATTAGAAGAGAAGAAGAGTTAATGGATTAAAAAACATGAATAGAAGAAATAAGTGGTTATTGGGCACCAGTTGATAAAGAATACATCTGTTTTTAAATGTTACCTTACAGTTATGTTGTCTATGTAAGAATCCTCCTCCCTCCAGTGTGTCACTGAGGGAAGCTGCCGACTCAGGAGTCTGTGATCATCGTCTTGCTAATTCAGGACTCAATAAAAATATGTGATTGCTATTTTCTAAATCATATGGTAACAAACCCACTGTCAATTTGATGATTCTAAAGGATGTTACATTTCTAAACATGTTTCACATTCTTATGGTATATTCTGCTAATATTCTTATAGCTTTGGGCAGGATTCCCACCCAGGCGACAGCCCCTCCAGCAACGTTTGGAGGGGCCACCTGATTTCGAAACGGGGTTCACTTCAATTCAATTTTCTAAGTGCCAAATCACAACATGCATTATTGGGATGTCAGGACAGAACCATATGCAACTCCATGAATAAAGTTTGTGTGCATGGAGGAGGCATTGTTGACATTTATAAAGTGGAATCTATCAGAAGAAATCTAGTTAAACCAGCCTGGTGCTGCTCCTTTATATGTTGTTGAACATATGGTGAACGGACAGATTTTATTGCAGCAAAGGGAAAATGTGTTTTCAAAGATTTGTTCAAATGTGTTTTCAAAGATTTGTTCAAATGTAATTTCCAACTGCTTTGAAACGTACTATTTTAGTTAAATCCCCTCAAGCAGTTGATAATGCATCTTGTAGCGGTGTGGAGCTTGTGGAGCCAGACGCTCAGGTTTCATTTTCACTGTTGGTGCAGCTATCGGCTCCATGCAGCTCCACAGTCATGCGGCTCGGTTCCTTCATGGTTCACCATCAACAGGTTTATGCGACTTACTCCCCCTGGGTTTTGCTGGCTTTGAATGATGCCTCTGGGGAGCAGCACCAGGCAATGACAGAAAAATTCAATTACTCTGTATTCATTTTATTGAAATTGCTTAGTTCTGGCTCAGTTTTACAGTTTGTGCCGTCAGAGCCACTATTCAGCCATTCAGCTCTTGTCCTCACCTTTTCCTTTCAGGGATTTCCTCACCCTCCCACCATCAAACAATCTGATTCACGACCCACCCGTCACCACCTTCGATATTTGTGTGCCCAGCTGGATGGCGCCCCTCCCGCCTCCAGTGATGCTGTGGTCCAGTGACCCTTTCGGACAAAAGAGCAGGCGGTCTTTGCTCCTGTACGTCTGAACCTCTGCCAAATTTCCTCGGCCAAGTCCATAGAAATCACTATCACTGACCTACATGGTGCTAATTCGCTTTCACGCAGCCTTCATTCACGTCTGTTCATACATATTTAACTAAGAACAATCGCTGGCAGAGACTATTAATACTTAGGATGATGATTCATAAGACCGGATTTGACAGTTGGATTGGGGGGAGGGGGGGGGGGCAATCAAGCTGATTCTGTTACTTGAGTAACAAATGAGAAGAGGACATTTTGACAGAAATACACTAACAAAATATATCTTTTGCTTGGTGAAAGTTTGGAAAAATTTGTATTTTCTTAGGCATGAATGGGACAGAACTTTGACACTGATTCAAAATCTCCCCCACCTACTTTTTTAACTCACTGCTACAACTTCAAAATATTCAAAGTAGATTGGACTGTTTTCTTTCTTTATTAAAGGAGAGGTTCATTTTTCTGCCTGTTCCTCTGAGAGCTCAGAAACTGTCCGTCCCTGATCCCTCACCACGTGGAGGTTTACATTCTTGGGGCTGATTGGAGCAGTCATCATCAGGTCGCCTATATGAGGTGTGCTGAGTATGTGCAGAGGTCCATCGATCACACAACTTGTCCTGACACGTCGGGTTCGACACAACTGATAAGGTAGGTCATGCACAGTGCGTATACGGTCGACCAAAGCACCCCTGTCTCGTCCATACACCACTGACATGTTTTACAAGGTATATGATGGTCATGTTTGTTCTGGCTGGATTACATTGAGAGGAACAAAACCAGTTCATAATACAAAATTACTCTGCATTTCACGAATAACATGGTAACACGTTCACAGACAGTGTGCGACAAATTTAACGACAGAACTACTGCTAAACATTAAAAACTACAGCTTTCACTACTATTGATACACTGAGCAGCCATCTTGGATTTTGAAGTTGGGGTCGGTGAGAATTCCGACTTGAGGGGTTCCAGTTTCAATCCCCGACTCGAAGGTTGGTAATTCCGAGCTCCGAGGTATAATGGAACGCGCCATAATCTTACAGCAAGGCTAAAACCCTCAAGAAACTATAATAAAAACGTACTATCCATAATATTTTTTTCTTATATAGATCTTTAATTATGAGCTATTTTGATGGGATAGATGTCCCATCCCCTGTCTCCTCATGTTTCCTGTCTGTGTCTTGTCTGTTTTCGTTCGGTCTTGGTCTTTGTGAGTCACATCATCGAGTCCACCCCTCGAACCTGAAGCAGTAAAACAGGACGTGAATCCTCCACATCTTCCAACAAGCACAGTGTGAGAAACACTTCACCCAGCTCTCTTGCTTCGTCTGTAAGTGCAACCCATTAAAACCAAACACTTGGCACAGGGACCATTATTTCTGCCGTTAAACTCACAAAATTGGAATCAGACCAAATATGCTTCCATATCCTTAATACGATGGGGACCGTGTGCTCTGAATGTTAAACTAGAGGCTGAAATCCTTGGAGGGAAAAAGGCTGAAGAGTTTGTCCTCCACCATCTGGTCATCTGTCACTAATCTGACAGACAGGAGAGCAAATACAACTCAGGAGATTTAGAGAGGGAGAAAACCCTTGGGGTGTCCGGGCAACTGACACTCACACACCCAAACAAACACACACACCCACACACACACACACACCCAAACAAACACACAAAGACACACTCACATTCACACACAACCTTTTAATATCAGTGTCTACCTCCATAAGAGCACTCAATTGAAAAACTGTAACCTGGGAAGCAGCTCACAGTTTATCCCAAACCCATTCCCTCTCATAATGACAGCCAAGTGTATTCACAGAGCTTTTCATTAAAGCGGTTGTATTGATTTTGCCCTATCACCAAACAAACTTGCGGGGGGGTGGGGGAGTGTTTCCCTAAAGAGACGGCAGACATGTCTATTACTGGTCTGAGAGAAAAGGGGTTCAGAGATGTTCATGTGGCTCAAAGAGACATCGTTGCCGTTTGTTGCAACGTGCAGATTGAAAAAGAAGGTTTCTAAAGGAGTAAAAGACGTGAAAATAAATAAGATGTGAAGCCACAGAAATAAAATTAGATGTGGCCATTTGCAATTATGGTCTGTGTGATATAAAATAGTTTAAGATCCTTTTGCAGAATGCAAGAGGGTTGAATTACACCCCTGAAAGACGTCTCTCTGATCCAACAAACAGTTATTATGCAGCATTTAATGAATGTAATGCCTGTATTTTTCTCCTCTTTATCAGCGGGCATTAAGGATTGAAGTGGCTAATTGGATGTCAAACTCCACTGCATAAACTTTGACGACGGTCTTCCGAGAATCCTGTTCCACCAGCCAGCGCCAATTTTTTGCTTGACTTGGAATGGGCGGTAACAAATGTCGTGAGCGCGGTGGTAAACACAAGCAGGGCAGGGAAACCTCTCAAGGAACATTAGGTGTCTGTTCGTAGCAGACAGAATAAGGTGGGAGGACGCAGGGGACTGTCTCCTAGAGAAAAATAAAGTAAAGAAATGAAAGCTCAAACAGTAGAATTCATTTTTTTACTGTGTTTTGTTTTGGGGCAAAAGAATAAATCTGTAGATTCTCAGAACGTTCTCCGGAGGTGCTGTGGCATGCGATTTGAGAACACAGCAGGGAATCCTCCGCGGGGCTCAGTGCAGGCGAGTGGGTTGTGGTTGATGTGTGGTTGACCTTTCTTACACAGGACAGATTCAAAAATGAGCAAAAAACAACAACAAAAATCCAGATGCTGTCTGAGGCATTTTTTGTCTAAGAATGTGATGAATCAAGGCTTTAATTCCAGGTCACGGCATATCATTTATAATCCAGTACAGCTCATCAGCAACACTTCCATGCTCTTCTCGAAAATACATTCAAACAAAAGCAGAAAGTCGATTTCCTCATCATTGTAGAGTGGGTATTGATTTTTCTTCCCTTGTGGATTTATATTCTGGTGTAAATTATGGGGGTGGTGCAAGTTAGACAGAGGTTTATTTGACCACAAGGACGCTCATTGCTAGAAAAACAAACAAACAAACACAAGAGAAGCATAAAGAGTGAGCAGCCACAGATAGGTGAAAGTGGATCTCCAGACCCTGAGCTGCACATATGAAAGCGATGCAGCTCTCAGCAGCTTTATTATGGTGCCAGTTGCTTTGCACCAGTGACATTGTGTGTGCTTGTTGTTCCCTAGTTTTCATGTATTTCATATATTGGCTCGAAATAGCATCAGTGCCCCAAGGCCCAAAAATAAAAAAAGCCAGTTAATTGGATTTTAATATTTTTTTTGCAATGGCATAATTTCACAATCCTGACGACAAATAACTTATATCCACTGATCCATACCCACATACAGTAGAGGAGAGGGTGAATTACACTGATAGGCAGATTATTTAAATGACTAAACAAACAAATTGATCATGAGAGATAATTCCACGTGATTTCATGGGTCTCAGCCTCTCGAGTCGTCTCCTCCAACTCGACAAACAGAGATGACTTTCAAGCAGCACCACAGATAACAGATGAGAGAGTCCCTGGAATTCATCAGTTACAATATCTCCCCAATCTAATTGTGTTTGCAGTTTATTCATGACCTCGCCACATGCAAATATCTCTGATGAGTGTGTGTTTGAACTCTTGGAGAACAATAAAGGCACCGAGCTTTTTTTGGCTCTCTCCTCTTTATTCAAATGTTGACCGATGTCTTCGGATCTCCTCTCAAAGTCATTTTATGAGGAGAATTAAACACACAGTACGGGTCAATATTTAACAGTATTCACATTCTGCAGGACCAAGTGTATTCATCATAATGCAGACAAACGATCTGCCCTGTGCGATTAGAAAACATGTCTGACCTTAAGGAGGAAGCAGCCGGACTCACCATTACTGCATGTTTAAATCACACTCAAGCGAGCACTGCATGTACCCATCGATCCCGAGCTCGACAAAGACACAAGAAGAATATTGATCCACAGACTGGAAAGTCGTCATATTTTGCCTTTCGCATAACACTGACGTGATAGGAAGTGACATAAAGGTGGTGTGGTCTTTATTCTGACTGTCTGATCCTCCCTATGGATCCTACTCGCTGGTGCCTGTGAAGCCTGAGAGCATCAAAACATCTATTATCGATACAGATTATCATCAGAGGCTCGAGGGAGGAACTGGAGGCAATTCCAACCCACATTAGGCGAGAGGCGAGGTTCCCCACTGACAGGTTGTCGGCCAATTACAGGGCCGACTTGCAAAAGCCGTTTTTATAAATGAACTCCGGAGGATGGCAGGGCCCAACAGACCTTTCACATGAGAGCGACGCAGCAGGAGATTCTCCGTTCAGATGCGTTTGAAGCAACAGAGATCTCCAGAGTGATCAGGTGAGGGCCGGCGCAGCAGGCAGAGGCAGGATGCACAGTAATAATTCCGTTGTGGAGATCAGGTGTTTTTTGTTCTCATCACATCAACACTTGCGTCGGCCTTATCACTCCAAAACTCTCCTGACATTTCCATCGGTTTCTTCTAAGTGTACGACATCGCTTTTTCATCTTAGATATTTGTAATATTTAATGTTTCATTCAGTTTTTGCTTCTGTGGGACATTCAAAATGTCATCAGCTCGCTGGGACTCCTCCTGAGGATCTCCTGCTGGTTTCTCACATGGGCTCAATCGGACTTTATCCTGGGGAGACTGGAAGGAGAAACTCTGAAGAAAGTCTGTGTCAGGACTTCATCTGGAGTTCAGTGCATGTCTGAAAGCAGGAGAGAGAAAAAGGTCACATTCACCCCTCCAGACAATTTAAAGTCTCCAATTGACCTTACCCCAGTCTGAATGTCTTTGGAATGTGGGAGGAAGCTGAAGAACTCAGACATGTGGAGAATATACAAACTGCAAAAAGATCCCGGGTGAATCAGCATGAGAACCAGGATCCTTCGGGCTGTGAGGCGACAGTAGTGCCACCCAGCAGTAACCCAAACATAATTACTGTATTTAAATTGTATTAAATGGCAAAATTATAAAATCAAGCAGCATGTAGGGGGTAAAGAGACCTGCTCACATTCTCTGTCTCCAGTGGAAAGCATGTCCCTACCACCATTACCATTTAGATCAGTATCACACACACACCAATTTGTCAAAGGCTGCGCCATACTGCTTATTTAAGTAAGATAATCTGTGTACTGTACCTTCCATTTCAATCACTAGGTTATCACAGGGCCCAACATGCTGCTCCTGGCTCTCCCTGTGTCTCATTATTCAGAGGAGAGCTGTGGCCTACAGATCAGGGAGTTTGAGGGAGTCGCAGTCAAGGCCATGGCTAACCTCAAAGCATGACAGCTTTTTTTTAGTGGCAATTACACACCGTCTTTCCCCGGCTCCCACACTGACAGCGTGTACGTGTGTGTGTTAAGGCGATTTAGAAAGGGACAGAAACGCATCAACCATATTATATACTAGCAGATGATTCTATAAGAGCAATTTATTACACGTGTAATGCATGGTATATGGTGCACACACCACTGTGAATTATAATGTGTTCAACCTCTCGCCTTTCCCCTCTCAGCTGCATGGGGGGTTAAAGAAAGCACACTGGAGGATAAATGCTCTAACCTCCACTTAAATCTTATTTTCATGGTGTTGGCCTTCATCTCTATGAGTCAGAAATATGGGAAAAGGCCAAAATCACAACAATGAAGTCAGATTGTCCAAAAACCTCATACATGGTTTATGAATCATGATCATCCAGGTTTTAAACAAGTCAACCATTAAAATGCTGCTGAAGGTTAAATGAAAGTATGTGAACCCAAATGACAAATAATTCCTCACTGCACTGAAAACTGTGCGAGCAAATACTGGGTTCAATCATTGACATAAAGGCGCCATGATAGCTACTCAAAAATGAAGCCAAATAATCTTGATCGCCACCTGGTGGATGGCTTCAGTACTACTCTGTGTTTCGTGGGATCTCGCTACACCGCGGCTCAATTCCCTGATCTGGACTTCGCCCAAAAGAGGGCAGCACTGAGAGGAAGAAGTGGCGACGCTTCATCCATCTTTATTTTCAGTCTATGTGATCAATCTGCAACCAAAGTGAACTCAAGGTCAAATCTATTTCAGGTCTTTTAATCCTAAAGCAGGTCGAGGCTGCTATATAAACAGATGTAGCTCAGTGATTTGTTACTTCCAGTCCTTTCCATGTGTTACACTTACACCTGCCCTTGAAACACCAGCCTCTTCTACGAGGCCTTTACATTGTTTGGATTTCGATGCTGGTAATTCGGAGGCTTCAGGTGGGATCTCAGCGAGTGAGGCTTACATGCAGGCGGAGCTCAGCGCTGGCTCACTGGGCTCTGACAGGTTTTCAAGGCTCTCCTCCTGGATACAGCCAGGACGACAGGAAGTGCAGACAGAGCTGCTCCACATAAATCCTCCCATCCAATCCCACCTGGGCCTCAGCCAGGACATTTGCATATTCAGATGAACCACTGAATTAAGGTGAGGTTTGTGAAGTGAAGCCACCAAAGCGGATGCATTATGCATCTGTCCTGTGCATGTGCTTGAGTTCATCATTATCATATTTGAAAAATAATATCATTTATTGTACAAAGGGGGGAGAGAAAAAAACCCTTTGGTTTAGCGTCTCAGCTCCGTCCCTGTTTCGCTCTCCACCTCCACCGTCCTCTTGCTGTCAGTCAGGGTCTCTGATAACACATTGTTTTCACGCACACAACCAATCCCACTATTTAGGCCTTCACCTAAGAGAAGGATATCATGAATGCAAAGATTATTGAATCCTGCCTCTGCACCGTTTGCTTCAACTGAACAGAACCCTGCCTCTGGTGTGGGTTCAAATGCCTCAGGATGCTCCGGTCGTTCACGGCCTACTCTTATTTCTAAAGGCTGTGTGTTGTTGCTTACATGCATGACTCTTCATGATGTTAATCTTCTTCTTCAGCAGACATCTCTAGACCTAGGGAGTGAGACAGATTGCTATCTGGGTTTGATTTCCACAATGTGGGTGGTAAGTGGCTGGCTGTCCCCTTCTGACCTGCTGTAGTATATTACCCAGATATATGAAGCGCCTTCTAGTGTGTGGGATTGGTTTTATGCTAAATCAATTAAATAACCTGTCTTGGTATAAATGCACATGTACTCATTGGCAGTGGAGCATGGGCATCTCAAAACGTTTTCAGACATGACCTGCGGGTAAAATCCGCAGAATTGGCTACGGAGGTTACCCAGAATCCAAATTCAAATCCTCCGCATTATTCAGACTAGTGGTGGAGCAGCCGGGTGCAGCAGGCGGAGGCAGGAAGTGGCGTGCTAACACCGCTGTGGAGGTCACATGACTTTCTTGACAACATACAGACATAGTCGTTAGCTCTTATCACCACAAACTCTCTTGACATCATCTTCGGTAGCTTCTACGTTTGTCACCACCAGTTTATGAACAACTGGTTGTGTTGTGTTTCCTTCTGCGATGTGTTGCATGGCTGGTGTGTTGAGTACATATAGTAAATGTGTAGAGTAAATATGACCTTGCTTGTCATTTGTGTCTTTTCTCCTCTTTATCTCGTGCTCCTGCTCCTCTTGTCTGCCTCATCAGAGGAAGGTCGTGCTCAGTGTTGAGTGCTGTGTTTTGTTGCTTTGTGTTGCTTGCATGGCATGTACGCTTGAATGCTGTTATTGTGTTGTTTTCCTCCTTTTCAGCATGGTAACACGTGACAGGTGAACTATATTAACATGTATTACATTTTATATTGTGAGTTGTATGAATTGATCATTGTGTTTTTGCCTGTGTGTGTGTGTGGAGGTGGTGCAACATGTGCTTGTTGTCGTCAGTTCCACGCTGCAAACTCGTGATGATACTATTGCTGCTGACCCAGAAAACTGTTGTTGTTATCACTTGGATTGTTATCCTGTAAAGTGGAATAAATTTACATTTGTTGATACTGCTCTTCAGGTCGAGATCATAGCCTGTCAGTGTGGATCCTGAATAAGATCCAGGTGTTTCAAGTGACACGTGCAAGTAGCCTCCATGTGAGAACCTATGATTCTCTGCAATAATAATCTGGTTTTGCAAAAGCGTGTTGAAAGTAGGGTTGCAAAATTCCGGGAATATTCAAAGTTGGAAACTTTCCATGGGAATTAACGGGAATTAACGGGAATTAACGGGAATATACGGGAATTAACGGGAATAAACGGGAATATACAGGAATTAACGGGAATAAACTGGAAATGTTGTGGGTAATTTATACTAACTGTATTTACCTTGTCATATACAGACATAAATATAAACATTTTGTTTTGTCATAGGCTGATTTGAGCCCTGAGGAAACTTTGGGCACTTGACTATATGCTTCTGCATCGTTGTGTCATTCTTAACATAGGTCTTTGCACAGTATTTGCAAATGTACACAGCCTTTCCTTCTACATTGGATCGGGTGAAATGTCTCCACACATGAGATAGTGCACGTGGCATTGTTCTGTAGAATAAGATGAGAAAAAAGTTTGTAAAAAAACACTAATGCAATGCCAGAGATATAAATAGTTAGCCAAACAATTGGAATCGTCTGTTAACATATTTTACAATTGATGGATAAATGAATGGAAATAGGCTAGATGAACAGATGAACAATCCTCAATCAGCATGCTAATATATTTTCCCCAGTAATATCATCGAAACTTACCTGACTAGTCCTGCACACTACAGCAGGCCTCAATAGCCCTGCTGTAGAGTGAAGGATGCTGGGAATTATCTGTGCATGTGATGGAAGAATGTGCAGTGGAGGGTTGAAATTCAACGTGCAGTGTGTGCTGAATTCCATACATCTTTAAAATAGAGTTTTGAATGTTTTTTATTGCTCAGTGTTTAATTTGCTTATTTTTTTTTTTTTTTCAAAATTCCCAAAATTCCCGACCTAAACTTCCCATGGAAAGTTTCAGGAAAGTTTCCGGAAATTTACCGGAAACTTTCCGCCCCTTTGCAACCCTAGTTGAAAGTGTTGAAATGCTACCAACAAAGTTTCACTGCAGAGGCTGGTAACATTTGAATATCCTTTTCAACATTTTCTTCATTGACACAGAGGAAAATGAAAAGAGGAGATGAGAGGAAAGAGAGAGAGATGAGATTAGAGAGGAGGAGCCCATTACCCACAACCCCCCCCCCCCCCCCCCCCTCTTGGCACGCTCCTTTTTGGTCAGGTATTTGTGAACCCGATGTATAGTCTTGATGCTAACTTCTAATCCCGGCTTCCCCCAATGTAAAATGTTTAATATTTGAATATTTGTATTGTTAAGCTAGGAACAGCATCACAGTCCACAATCCTGTGAATTAGCAAATCGCAAGATGTCAGAGGCCCCAAATATCTGAAACCACAGTTTAAATGTTTACGATGTGATTAAACGGTTTATTATTAATATTATTTTATCCACTGTGTGAAATTTTCATCTAAGAAGTAACTACTTTCCACAAGGGAAGAAATCTCACGCCGAGTTTAACTCAAAAGTTGGCGAGACTTTCTTTTTCAAGTGTTCTCCCTTCAGAGCTCAGATAACAACTTTTATATCAGCATAAAGGAAACCAGCCAAACCAAGGGTCAGCAAACCGAAGTGTGTTTGAACCACACCAAACAAGTTGGGTGGTGTAAAAAAAACACCAAGGCTTTGATCTTTATGTATTCAACTCCTTTTATATTATATGTTGTATTTATTCCATTTATCCGTGCAAGGAATACGTAACCTAGGTTTTCAAAAGTGCAACACAGATGCCTTCCGTCTTTAGATTTGTTTCACTTGTTCTCGTATAAACAAGAAATACGACTTGTGGAAGGATATCAATCTCCCCTCCCTTATCGAAACGCCTCAGAAAACTGTATGTCTTCAACCCTCACTTACATTCACACTGCAGGGATAGTAAAACTGAAATAAGTTAGTGCTTCGCCTGCTGTGCTGGGACCCCTCGTAAAATGCCTTGAATACTGTGGAAAATCTGAGCGTACAGCAGTTGGATGAAAGGGAAATGTTGGCTGTTAACCCGGTGTTTAACAAGGCTCTGTGGGCCCTTAACTTTGAGCACTGTGGTTTCTTTTGGCCATGTCACTGTAAGCTCTGTATGTCAACGGATGACAACACCGGAGCACATCCCTATATTTGCACAGTGCATGTCGAAATGTGTAGCTCAGGGGTAATAGATGATGAATTTTAGCCGCGTCGGCACGTAGGAGTTTTGGAGTCTGGTGATTTTATTCCCTCCAGTCCAGATATTCAGTTTTGCTATATTTGGTAACCCTGTTGTTTAATGTAGCTTCAATCAGTCGTAGTGTGATAGAATTCGGTTGACAGCCTGGTCTGAGAGGTAGATGACCTTTTTGGATAAACTCAACGGGAGGTGTGATTAAATTTAACTCTGTCCTTCAGTTTGATTTTACATCAAATGGTTCTCAAGCCTTGAACCCTGACTCATAACACAGAAAAAAAGCTGCATTCCTGCATGGCTTTTCAGACGTTTGAGCATTTCCCCATCACCTGAGTTTTTACTTCATGTATTTTAAGGATAAAGAGAGAAATGCAGACGAATCAAACTTTGAACAATGTCAGCAGGGAATATGTTTGCTAATATCTCAAACACTGCTTGTACGAAAGCAGCAAAACAAGTAAACCTGAGCTGAAGTGTTCTGCTTTCCTAGGATCTAGAAAATTACGTTGTTTGTGTTTATGTAATTATCGTCTCCCTGTGAGTGATTGCATTTTTTTGCTGTCACGAGCGAAAATATCTGGCAGAAATGAACTCGCACGGAAACAAAGAACAAAGCAAAGCTTTTATTCGAGACTTGAGTTTAAGCTCTGAATGAGAGAAGGATATAAATAAATTGTTTCATAGAAAAGCCTCTCCAATGCCACAGCATGTCTATCAAGGGCCCTGATAATTAATTTTTTGCCTCACAAATCTCATTAGTGCATAATGAGGGAACAAGTCCTATTAGAACGACATGAGTGAGACTGTTATCATCTAAGATGTATTATGGGCCCTGGGCAGAGTGACAGGTTCACCTCTGCTTTCAGGACAACCAGGACACAAAGGGAGTCCTCCCTGTTCTCTGAGCTGCTGATATCAACTTCTCACTATCAGGTTTTGTTGGACCTCGGCTCTGATTCAAAAGATATCTACTGGTTCTTATCAGGCTTTTTATTAAGAGATGTTCAGATACCATCAAGAGATACTGCGTAACGATCCGATACCAGTGGATTTAAGAAAACACTAAATGCTTTAACAGCTGGATGCTGCTAATCCTGTAGGAAGTAATGATTGTGTTCATTGCTGAATGACCTGGCTTTGAGAAACAAACACATACAGAGAATGAATGCCATAGGACTTCTTTTATTTTCTACTTTGGCAGCCATAACAAAAATTTAACACAAATATAGAAATACAGGAACACACAACACCCCTCGAAACTGAATTCTTGCATCTGGTATATGTCACTGTTTCACTCGTGGGACAGTATGACATACTGCCAAATTGCTGATATGTTTGCTACACTACCAGTAATCACTTGTCTTGGCCACTATAAACACAGGCACTAGCCAGTGGCAGTACAGCACAACTGCAGCTTTGGAGCGACAAAAAAGAATTGATTTCTTGGAAAAGAAGCTTGCAGTTTTATTTGGGTGGACTAATAAACTTTAAACACGTTATATCCGAGCAGTGGTTATATTTGCATATTCTCTAAAGCGGGAGTTTCTGGCAGTATCGCAGTCCTTTTGGATGCTGGTATCAGAGCATCTCTGTGTTTATATTAACAGCATGACATGAGTTGTGTAGTGAGGTCAGAAGCTGCATTATAAGTGTCATGGCAGATGAATCTTCTTTCATCCCGGGATAAGTTGGAAAATATTCTTATTGCAAATGCTCCCCCCACCACCACCACCACGTCGTTCTCTGCGGCTTTCTCGTTTTTTGCGACTCTACAAATGACGGCTCCAGCGACGCCTCGGGTGTCCCATTCCCCCGCTCCTCTACAAAATAAGATACTATGATGAATGTGGCAGTAAATATCATTACACAAGTAGATCAGTGGTCTGCTTCAGGGCATCGCTTTGGCACTTACGCTGCTAATATCAAAGAGTTTTATATCAAGAGGGTTTACATAATTAGCATGCAGCCGGCATTGTCATCCAACAATACATCAAAGGGTATGAAAAAGCAAAACTCCTCATAGATCTTAATTTACGAGTGTTGAATTGTTAATCTGAAGGAGGTATTATTTCATTGGGTAATTTCCACTCCACTCTCTCTATATACACTTGTGGCGGATGCTAATTTCCTGAAGAGGCAAACACCATCACGTACAATTTAGAGATCCAATAAAAAATCTTGATTGTCCCGGGCTTTGTGAATAAATTGACCAGGCCTTTAAACTGTGGAGCTGTTGAAAACAGCACGCAGATGACATGATAGCCTCTGAAATGAGTTAATACTTCTGGGGATGATGTGCCAATCATGAACTAATTAGACGAAATCTGATCTTTCCTGCTGAAGAATTATCATAAATTTAACTTTAGCATATTTCTTCCCACGCACTTCCCCACATTTAGAGTCCCTGAGTTTAGCCACCACTGTTAAATCCCATTACAACTCTAAAGGCCTATCTCTCACCAGCAGATAGAGACGACGGCGCAGATTAGTCCCAGAGTGAGGAGAGATTCCAGGGGATTGATTTATTGTCTTTGAGGCAGTGGCATTGAACACAGTCGGGGTTCCTCTCTCACAGTATGCCGTGAATACTATAGCTGGCTCACGTACTTTATACATGCATCCCCATGACACACACACAAACACATGCCAAGTGCTATTGTCGTCCAGATGTCCTCCTTCTCATTAGCATCTTTATAAATACTGTTGTTGGTTTTTCGATCATAAAGTGGTGTTTTTCCCCCTAGTCTCTTTCCAATGTCATCTGCACTGTTGAACGTGAAGCCTTGTTCCCTCTGCCAAGGAGATAATGTTTTTATTGTTGTTTGTTTGTCTGTCTGTCTGAGAGCAGGATTACTCTGAAACTACCCTCCAGTACATTTGGATGTGTTTGCATTGGCTTTCAGTGTTTGTCTTTCTCTGGAAGTGATCCTTTCTCTGCCAGTGTCTTTTGTATATGAATTCTGCTATACTCTTGAGTTAGAATGAATTTTAAAAAGATGTACTTACAGTTATTATTCTCTGTGTGAATCGCCCTAAGCACACGTGTTGCTAGTAGTGTCTCTCTAAGAATGGAAATGTAGGGCAGCCTGATGGTTAATCCAACACTTCCTATACGAACTCTGCATTACCTTGAAATCAATAGACAGTATACAACAGACCGACTGGATCTAAACCTGGAAATAAACAAAGATGTCGAGCATTGTAAAAATTGGTTCAAAGCACAGAGCTGCCAGCATGAATGTAGACTATTAAGTTTGCTGAGCAAAGCTGCTCTTATTTGAATTGTGCAGAAAGTAAGTGTCTAGTTACAGTCGTGATAGAAACTGAAGCGATACTTCAGAATCAAGTTAGATTTGAATTAAAGTGTATTTAAAATGCTAACTTCACTCCTTCATAGCATGTAGAATGTTGAAATTAAATCTGTTAATTGTCCTTCTGGCAACATTTATTAGTGGAGGTGTGATATTGGATCTTTTGTCAGGCTAAAAATCATCTCATCTAAAAAATGAGCCACATGGGTTTTATACACTTGCGTTTTCAGTTTGGATTGATTCAGTAGTAGTTTCGATATCCTTTAAACATGGTAAAATCCCAACTGGTTTTGGTAATTTGCAAGCCCTAATTTATTCATAATGTATATATTCATAATGCAGTTCCCTCTCTCTGAAACTAACGGGGTTTCTAAATATAGACCCGGGAATCTCAGTCCACATCGTGACAATCTTTGGTCTCTCAGTGCTCCAGGCAGGTTTGCTCATGAACCGTGACTGTGAGCTTGGTTGATGTGTGCTGCAGGGGCGAGAGAAGCTGGAGCCAAGTAAAAGGAAAAAACAGATGAACAGATGAGCTGCTATCACACCTGGGTGAATGAAATGGACAGAAGTGTGTTGTTTTGTGTGACCGGACCAAGTTACAAAAACATGTAAAGAGATGAACACGTTTGTTCTCTATTGTTCTTGTGCCTACTGCAGCGCGGCTCAGTTGTTATGAATTTCTGGCCACAGCAGCTGAAAATGCTCCGAGCCTTGGATGAATGGTTCAGTGAACAGCCAGTCCAACCGAGCTGGAGCGAGTGGACATGAACGTGGCCCAGCGTGGGAGTGGAGAGGAAATTGTGACCTTGAAACTATCTTTGATGCACAGATGAAGATGTTGAGTAAAACCCACATACAGGAAACACTTTCACTGTCAATCCCTGAGCCCCCCTGACACGTTTGGGTTCGGCCCATCGTGCTGTGAGACTGTCGTGTCTCGAATGCCTGAAAGAGCCAGTTGCCGACATTTTCCTGAAGTTTCCATCATGCTGGCAAGATGGAGGCTGCTCAAAGAAATTAATGGGTTCCTCTAACTTTCTTTTTATTATTGTGCCGTTGAAGCTACCGATGAAAAGACCATAACAAAAATTTCTTTGACAATTATGGAGATTTCACCCTCATATCTGGATAAATATCTCCTCCATCTCTGCCTTGGTATGCGATACGTCTTTCATACAATTTTTTCGATTTTGTATTGAATATTTTCATTGAAAGAAACCTTTTGACGAATTGGGTGTAATGCTGTTGGCAGGGGACAACAAAAGAGTTACAGCTCCATACACATCTAACTTCATCATCATGTTATTAATATCGTATCGACTCAGAAAGGCTGTGAATATGCAGCAGTGCAGTGCCTCTCCTTCTTTCCACTTTACCAATACGATGCAGCCGAGCCTGAAATTACATATTATACAGTGTCTGCCTATAGAAAGGCTGAAAATATTCATATAAATGAGAAGAAGTCAGCCTCGTTAGGGCGAAAACAACCTTAGGGCGTGAGGATGTGAGCAGATTAATTGTGTCAGTTGATTCTGTCTTGTTGTGCAAATGCAGGGTGGAGCCGGAGATGGTATTTGATTCGAGCTTTTTAGAATAAAAAGGGACTGTACGGCGGTGCCAAACTCGAGGGATCTCAAAGCAAGACACCAAATAGAGTAAGACCTCGTTTGTTTCCACTGCACAGTCATTATACAAAACCTCCCAACCCTGAAAGACTGACAGGAGCAGTGTTGGCGAGTTAGATGTTGCTGAATCATCAGAGAAAAGTGCAGAAATACTCGATAGCAAAGTTTTTGCCGGTGTGGTCGGAAGTAGAACCATCCATCTCATTAAAGGGCCTAAAGCTACAGAAAGTAAAAGCACCTTTTTATATCAAATCCTAAGTCCTGAGAGCTGTTGTCTCTCATCTTTTCTCCCCTTCACACCGTATGTCCCGTGCAGCTTGTTCCCCCGATTGCTTATTTGCTGAGAAAATAAAGAGCAAATAGACCAAATCATCTTTTATGTGCATATCCTGGAGCTAAAAGTGTTTTATGAAAACAAAATACACTAATCACTTTGGCTTTTACAAAATGCAGTTTCTTTTTTATCAGTTATGAGATGATGCCAGTCTGAGCTGAGAGGGAGGAAGAGGCAAACACAAGCCGAACTGAACGACAGAGATATAACAAAAATAGCTGTCAAAGAGTTTCACAGTGCAAAAAATCTATTATATACACAGTATCTGCTTGTATTTACAGGAATATGAACATACAAAATATACAGAATCTGCCCCCCCCCCCTCCGAAAACCCAAAAGGATTGATAATGTGTCTTACAGTGTGAAACACATCGAAAGCAAATCAAGAGAAAGATGAATTTCATAGCAAAATAAATAGTATACTTTAAGATTTCACATGAGAATTTGTGTAACGCGCTAAAATCTACTCTGCCATCATAGGATGATGATATAATTCGCTCACATTGATTGTCACTCTCCTTTTCTTCCTTGCGCGTGGCTAGCAACAGCAAATTAACTGAAATATAGTATTGCAATAGATCCAGATTTTTATTCATGAGGCTTCTGGAGAACTGCACAGTGAAGCAGTTAATACATGTTTATTAGTAAACCAATGCATTAAAGTGTGATCTTGTTTTTCCTATTTTCTGTTTAAATCTAAATCAGAGCCCTGTTCTTCACTGTTAAAAATGGACTCTTCTCTTAGGGCCACTCTAAGTCCATCGATATAAATTTTCAACTGTACTTCATTATTAAAATCCAAAATATCTCCTTAACCAAATCTTTAAAATCTTCAGATGAACAGTGACAAGGGATTCAACAGATCATAGACTAACAGCATTCGAGTAAAATAAAATAAAATTCAGCGAGTCAAATTAGGGCTATTCAAATAATTTGAGAAGGAAAAGTGCAGCCATTGTCTATATATTTGTTATTGTGTAATGCAACGATAAAAAGACTAAAGTTCAAAATGAAAAATTCTTATAAAGGCTCATACATGCTGCCTTTACGTGTGAAGAGAGACACGTCTGTTTCAGACAATGTTGCTGTCACTGCTCACACACTTCCATGTGCCTGACAAAGTAACATACTGATGCCTGTAGATTCATAGCAGCTTGAAGTCTCTCTCCAGAAAATTTAGCAAATTGTTGAAATTTCGTCCTCATCTCTTCCGGTCATCTTTCCAACTATTGGCTACAGTACCCCCCCCATGATTTCCTGTGGTAGTGTTCTGTTTCGCCTGAATTCATAATCTCTCTCATGAGACGTGTGCACAAATATGGACAAAATGAATGCAAAGTAAGGACATCATGTCTCTGTATATGTTTCAAACCTAAATTAGCCTTAACAAGTTATGTTAATATGAAAAGAAGTCAAATAATATATTCCCATTGTGGAAAAAGTCTCTAACAAATGCAATAGTTACTCCTGTTTGATTCATGTTCCCTATCAACTTATTTTATACCGAATCATTGAGGTTATCAGTATGAATAGGTCTGATGCTGTGTCAGGAACAGAGCGGGGAGGTTAGAGCGTATTTGTCATGGGTTTAATTGACAGTAACAAATATATATCATCTGTCTTTCCTTTTAAAATGATCCCTTTGTGTGTCTTCTTTTACAAAAAAAAATCCCAGTAGTGAGCCAGCTGGAGGCTTTGTTCGCTATTGGCTTTGTGCTGTAGGATAATTAATATTCTTCTCTGGCTGCTTTTAAAAGGCTGTTATTGAATATGTGTTTAGAATCTTACTGGGCTTAAAAGTAGCTTTTGTAGATAAATGCATGATACATCTTTATTAGAGTTTAAACAAAACTGATGATTTTTAAGATGTTGAGTTAGGAGAATTCACTGTAGTCCTTAGTTTATATTCACATTTAAAATGCAGGATTCTTAACTTTCATCCTCCAAATTGACAACAAATCAACAATGACATGACATAAAAGTTACGTGAATGTGCATAGGACACATTCATGTTTTTGGAAAGTGAAATGTGCCTTTTATGACAACAAGAGCGTTCACCGTTTTATCTTTTCTCCTCTGTTCTTTTGCCCTGGATGCTCATTCATACAAAATGCTACAAATTTCATGAATAAATATGCACAGAGGAAAGAATTTCACGTTTTTCAGCAAGCAGTAGATTGATTAAAGGCATCGTGAACATGACAAAAAGATGATCGAGAATAAGTTCAAACAGAGCAGCCTCCATGCTTGAGAGAAACTGCGTCTTTGTCATTGGCACAACCTATAGCATCAGAGACTTATAACAGTGAAACAACTCTTGTGGCTGTTAAACATAAAGATAAACGTTTCGTTTTTATTCCTCTATTTTTCTGTGTATGTGTGCATTTAGCTTATTCAGCATTTCAGCCCTGTGATGTTCGGCATCGGCACAAGTGCAGCAACTGCAAAAACAACAAAGCAGTCGGGGGTGCAGCATCACAGGACAAACACCAAGCACGTACGGAGGAACCGGCGAGAATCAAAAGTTCATAGAAAACAAAAATAAAATCTTTTCAAAACATTGAAACACTTTTCCAAATAAAACATAGTGAACATACATTATGTACACAATTCCAGAGCACAGAGGTTTTTTTTTTATAAGATCAGATTTGTAATACTGGTGGGTGTGTAAGTGTGTGTGTGTGTGTGTGTGTGTGTGTCCTTTCCGTTAGGGTACAGCATCTAACCCTACAACACCTCTTCATAGCTGACCAACATACAGTACCCTTTGGTATAGGTGAGGTTTGGAAGGATTCTCCTTCACCTTCATCATCATCATCATCATCATCATCATCATCATCATCATCATCATCATCATCATCATCATCATCATCATCATCATCATCATCATCATCATCATCATCATCATCATCATCATCATCATCATCATCATCATCATCGTCATCACCATCACATCATAATTCATTCACCGTTTAGTCACATATCTCACAACTGGTGTGATTGGTACCGTTACATTCAGCTCCATCATCTCAAACAGATGCCCCCCGGTGCCCCCCCCCCTCTCCCCCCCAGCCATCGTCCCAGTCACAGTTATTCCCGTCTCCACACCAGCACAAGCCCCTGTCGCTGTGAGCTCGCTCACACAGTTAGCAGCTTTAGGAAGTGGCGTGTGTCATTAGGGGCTCTTGTCTCGTGCCACAAGTTCTCAACGTCAAAGTTCCTCAAAAAAAGTCAAAGTGTCAGTTTCATAGCTCGTCCATCTCCGTCTCAATGAGTTCTTTATGTCCAGACCCGTATTTTCACCCTGGGCTGAATAAAGCAGAATTAGCCTCTGAGATTGAATCACTGAGATATGGTGGGAAAACTGGATGAATTTTCCGTCCTTACTGTACATCTCTGTTGCTCTGTTGCTCCTCCTTGACTCTTCCCACTGCTACACTCTTTTTCCTCACGTGTGGCTCATGCGTATGTATCCCCTGATTTCAGCGCCACCAGCTCGGAGTCCTCCGTGTGGCGGCCGTTCAAGTGTTCGCTGTTGCAGTCGTGGTGGTACATGCAGGCAGGGACCTCGGTGATGGAGGTGGCCGTGTATGACGTGGAGCGCATGGAGCAGTGGTCCTTTCGTCTCTGACCCCACTGGGTCTTATACTGCATCCACTGTCTCTTTAGAGTTGCTTGCACCTGGAAAACAACATAAACAGAAAAAGGAGAGTTTAGCGTTGTGGTGAGAATACTTGGTGTGGTGAGTTTTTGGAAGAAAGTGGCCCTAGTGTGGGAGTCAGACTCAGTAATGTGTCATCGAAAAAGCCAATTTTTTTTGTTGGCTGCATCTGAATAAAAATACTCTGGCAGTTTCATCAGCCTCATTGAACTGTGTAACTGTTTACCTCTTAGGTTCTGCACACCCCTTACACTCACTTTGTGTTTTTTAGTCCTCAAAGTTGCACAAATATTCCTCCCGTTTTCCTAATTTGTTTTTTTTATCTACTGTGAACACAATATGACGCCACTAGAGATCTGCATGCAGTTGGTTGCAGTGGGAGTAGGACAGGGCCCACGTAAACACCATCTTGTGACAATATTAGTGCAAGCTTTAATTGATGCATCATGTGTGGATTCAATCACATCAACAGATGCCAGTAGGGAAATGTTAACGCCAAAGTCACATTTCCTGCAGTGTGTCCAAGCTGTGCATGTGGCCAGGTCATCACCTGTTTAAAGGGAACACACATGTTATCATTATGGAGCCGTAAATCACGTATTTATATGTGACACATAATCTCCCGCATCTGTCACTCATAGCCAACGGCTCTCAGGCTGTTTTTAAATTATCGGTGAAATATTTACAGTTAATCCTCAGTCTGTGATTTCAGGATTGTGGAAATCATAAAGGTTTGCACCATGATTGTGCAAGAGAGGTCCATCAATGTGACATCTCTTTATCTCTGTTTTTGAAAGGTTGATGGGGCTCGACTGACTTGTCAGTTGGTTGATCAAAATCGTTTGATATGAGCATTTCACAGTGTTGGCATCAGCATTTGTTTGAACCAACATACAAATTTTGATTTTAATCTTTGATCTATTTCACTTCATATATCAGCTGTTTTATCATTACCAGAAATCCCTGAGATTGGTATGGGCAATGGCCTCCAAAAATTCTCATCAGTCAGCCCCCAGTATTTACTCCCTAAAGGGATTTGTTGTTGTTTTTACAAATTCTTAAATAAACTCCTAGATACAGAATTCAACTGGCATGTATACCAAGTATACAAACAAAAATGATTAATACTTGACTATGTGTGTTATCCTGAAAGAAAAATGCAATATATATGTTTAAGAAAAATATTTATTTGCTTTCAAATCCTTCCCTAAAGATCGTTCTCCTTTCTAGAGTCGAGTAAACTTCAGACTCAAAATCAATAAATTCAAATACTCTGGTGATCTCCAGAGAATTCTGAATTTCGCACACCACATAGATGGATTATGTAACTGTCACATGGAGCTTGTTTCCTATTGTATCCAGCCTCTTTTTTTTTTTCCAGGCTGCAGATTCATTTGTCATGGACGTATGTTTGAGCCCAGAATGTCACTTTATTCTTTTAAGAGTATTGTATCTATTTTTGGTGGTTTTATATAAAGGTCAACTTACATGGTACTGTGGGTGCTGTTCGCTCATGGAGCAATAAACCTGCTCATTGCTTATGACATTAAGTGCGTGACGTCAAACTCCATCAGGCAAAAGTATTTTCACATTTAGTTTTTCAGGTCAGATCTTCTGAAATCCTACCTGCACCGGACCTGAATGTCAAAAACCGACTCGAATTGTTTTATGACAGTAAATAAAAAGTTGTAAATTCTACATCTGTCGTTGTTGCGGTTGTTGTAGGTTATAAAGCATCGTGCTGCTTGTGACTTTGAAGCAGCGCCGCAGCAGTAAAAGCTGAAAGGTCACGTCAGGTGAGGAGTATGACACAGTTTATAAACGGCTGAGCTGTTTCCAAGTCCAGCTGGAAATTGACTCTTCTTTCAAGTCCTCCCGTCGGCCTCTCTGAGTCTGTCTGCCGCCGTCTGACTGCAAGCTTCCTTCACTTGGTTCAGACACATCTCAAAGCAAATAAAAAGGGGATTTTCATTAAAAAACCCTCGTCTGGGGTTAATGGTGTTGTCGAGACCTTTGGGCTCCGCCGACTCATTGTGTGACCGATGCTTTCAAGCTCGAGGTCTCCACAAAGCCGGGCGCAGACAATACACACTGTTCGGCTGAATTAGGGATTTTTAGCCGGTTGTTAGACTCCATGGTAGTGTGAATAGCAGAGATCAAGCAATTACTGCACCGCTAGTCCTCTGTGTTAAAACTACTATGCTTTTGTTATTCTCTTGGAGTTACAAAGAGTGAAAATTAAACAGCGGAAATATTCATACGGATAATGATGTAGTTTTGAGGTATTTATTTCCATGGGAAGAAAACAGGCCAGAGATGCATAAACAGAGCGAGAGGAGCATATTTAAATACTCAGCATGAGGTGTCTGGCACGGAGGAAGTAGCCACCTACTGTGGGGTTGTGTTTGTCACATTCAGCCTGGAAAATAGGTCAGGCATTAGCTCATACACAGGCAGCAGGAGCACACCAGCATCTTCTTAAACGATGTAAACAATTTGCAAATAAACAATGCTCAGCGCGCACTGTATTCTTTAAGGGCGAGTCCAATTTCCCTGGGACACGAAGGGTCAACAAACACACAAACCGTCACGAGGGGATGAGAGGGTCTCTTTGCATAATGACCAATTCAGCTCCCTTAATCAGGACACGGGCTTCTGGGGCTGGGTTCAATTCTGGTTTTTGATTTCAAGGCCAAACTGCACAGACCTGCCTTGTTTGTTCAATGGCCCCATTGTGGTGTTAGGTCAGTGAGACAAACAGCTCCCATGCTGTATTTGTGATATCAAGCAAGACGTTCTAAATGGAAGCTGCGCTTTTGTCTCATTATAACAATTAGTGTCATCATTTATATCATTAGATCAGTGTACTATGTCACAGAATAAAATTATTAACATTACACTGCAAGGAAATAGCAGCTCTACCCGAAGATTTTTTAAGAACTCTTGTTTAGCTAATCAGTCAGTAGTGTGGAATAGATTCGTCGATCCACAGAAAATGAGCGACCACATTTCTCATAGTTAATTACTCATTAATTAAGGAGAAAATGTAAAATGTCCAATTTTCGCAGTATCTCAAATGTGAATATTTTCTAGTATCTGTTTTTTCCCTTTTTACCTCCACCGAGAAGGTTTTGTCTTCACCCGTGTGTCTTTGTTTGTTGGTTTATTTGTTTGCATTATTACGCCAAAATTTTTTTTTTTACAGATTTCAAAGGGATGTGTCCTGGGCTTAGAAAGATCCCACAACAATTTGCTGTAGGTGTGAATAAATGGGCAGATTCAAGCTTTTTAATTTTTTTAAAATTTTATATCTCTGCTGTAAGTAGACAAGCATGTGTTGGGTTGTGTGGCTGTTGTGGAGGTGTGTGCTCCACTGAATTCCATTTCAGTTTCTGACTGTATTTAGAGAATTAGTACTTTCATCTCTAAGCAGCTAAAGTAACTCTAAAGGTTAATAGTTCATTCATATATTTTATTTCCTTGGGACAGACTCAGTTAAATTATTCCTCTAAAAATATTGCATCACGGAAAAGTTCAACTTTTCGGAGCCTGTGTGACATTGTGATTTAGTTCCTTAACAACGTGTGTTCTTTCAACTGCAAATTGTGTTATTGTGTGGTGGCAGCCACATTGGAAATGTGTAATTCCATGAACAGTACTCACCTCTCCATTGAAGAAGCAGAATATTGTTGCCACCAGTAAACCCTTGAAAAAAGCAAAATAACACAAACTTTAAAACATACTTCTCCACTTAAATAATGAAATGCTTATAAATAAACAAATAAAAACCAGAAGAGTATCAGGGAGCAAAGTAATCTCTTTGTAATGAATGAATAAACTGAGTGGACTGCAAATGTCATGGGCTGCTTGCCTTGTTGTTTAATAAGGTGCTTCCATGGTAGTTAGATAAACTTAATGGAGTGACTAACTGGTTCCTTAAAATGTAATTCAGCGGTGAGTCACGATAATCAATCACAACCATCACGAGGCGGAGAACAAGGTTTCGTGGTTTGAAAGTTTCAACCGTGCCAAATGGCTAAATGAAAGTATTAATAAATCTGTATGTATTTCTTTCCCCCTGCATTCTGTGGGTTCTGGTCCTCCAATATTTATTTGGTGTGGCCAGACATGCAAAGTGCTTCAAACCCACAGAGAGGCAGCAGCGAAGCAACATTCTTCTATTTGTTCCCTTTGAGCCGAGCCCCATAACTGACACTTTCATGGAAACTCTGATTAGTTGTGTGCCTGCCTGCAGCTAAGTACCCACCTGGTAATGCATGAGTATGTGCATGATGTACTCGTAGACCTCCCCCGCCAGCCGGTTCTCTGGCCTCCAGGGGAAAATGACAAACTGTATTCCCAGCAGGGGCACGAGAATCAGGGTGGCTCTCACCGCTTTCATGTACATGTTGGACTCTGCCCGGTGCGTGTCTCTCAATTTTGTCACCAACACCCTTATGATATTTAGTAAGAAGAAGAGGTTCACCTGGAAGACAAAAAAAAAAATGGCTAAGAAGTAAATCTTTCACCAAAATTACAGAAATTGTGCTGAGACAGAGGAGGAGCAGACTTACAAGAAGCGCTGCCACTATAGGACCATGGACCGCGTAGAGCAGATGGGTTTCCACACTCATCCAACAGCTACAGAAGGAAAAACACGTCTGTCAGTGCTGTCGGCCTCCCAAAATACACAGGCACATGAACGGCTCTGCTGCACGCTCTCACTCGCTGCCACATCCAGCCGAGCACATGTGTAAACCTCTCCTGTTTATTTGCAGAATCCTGGAACATTACTCACTTGTCGTCGAAATACTTTTTCCTTGCCACGGCGTGGATGGATGCAGGGACTAGTGGAAAGCCTTGGGCAGGGGAAAAGAGACGGCAACCATATGAGGTCTCGAGTGAACTTTGTGCAATTCATTTGTCATTTATGTAACAGTAAACGTGTGGTTAGCTTAGTCTGTCTCAAACTTCCTCATCTGACACAAGATGAATATCGTTGCAATTATTCTCAGATGCGGAGCAACTTTCTCACCCTCATTTCTAAAAACGGAATAATTTACTTAAGCAAGCCTGACGAATTTGAAATCCACACCCTGTAATGAAAAGCAAACCAAACACTATATACTAACACATGAATCCGTGTACAGTTCAGTTGCAGACGCTGCTGGGCCCTGCAGCCTATCGGCCACAGATGGACCTGACAAAACTGGCTGCACTCCATCCAGACACACACACACACACAAAAACACACGCACACACACACACATACACAGTCCTGAAGGTTATCCACCCATTTTTAATGATGAGCATCCATTTAGTTCCATCGTCTACTTGTTTGACAGCCTGCACTCATTATTCCTGTTCTGAGCAAGGTGAAAAACAGGACACGCGCCGCACTATGCGACAGGAGGGCTAATAAAGCCGTCAGCATGTCTGGGTTGACGAGGCTGTATGAGTGCTGCGTGGTTATGAGTAAATGCTGGCAGCTGGATTGTGTCCCCTCTTGTTGAAACCGCACGCTCGGTGTTCAAGCTGCGACTTCCAACATGGACATGGAAAAGGAAAACACAGGAAATCATGGTTTTGATCCGGTACAGACGACTCACCCCAGCCCAGGAGGTAGTACCAGTGCAGATGCTGCTCCTCTGCAAACACAGCCACCACGATGAGTGTGTGCAGGTAGATGCCTTCGCACAGCATCCAGAAGTAATTGCAGCCCAGCATGTACATGTGGAAAAAGTGTAGCACCTTACAGCCAACCTGCAGTGACAGCCCAAACAGAAACAGTTATTTTGTTTAATTTGGACTTTTTTACACTGATTGATTCCGATTGAGATGATGCGATTTAAGTAACCAGGACATCATCTCAGCAGGACACGAGAACAGAGCCGAGCAGATATTTCACTGAATCATTAGCCAGTGTAATGCTCCTATAAGGCTGGGATGATGTTTACTAATTTACCCCCTCTGGATGTGAGCTCAGATGGAAATGAAGCTTTGTCTTTGAAATGCTTTTGGATTGTGTTGGTCTTACTTTGCACAAAGAAGTAAAAAACAAGGCGACTTTCTGAAAGTGCATATTAGTACAACACTATACCACTTTTTGTGTATTAATCCACCAGAGTGCGGCAACATGTCAAAATGTGTTTTCTGTTGCTTTGATTGACTCGTTAATATAATTTCTTAAAGAAGATTACTCTGATGACTATTATTGTCAATCTTATCTAACCAATGCCTGCTAATGCTGTCATTAGACACTTATGGGTGTTCCATAAGCTGTAATTCTTCAGAGAGAAGCCAAACAATGGCTTGAATAAACCTGACTATCCTGGAGTCTTATCCAAAAAGTCTGAAAATCTTTTTCCATAAAAGGTAGCAGTTTGGCAGCGGCATATTTTGATGTCGGCCCTGTGTGATATAGGGACCATTGTTGTATTTCTTTGGATTTTAGTTACGCAGACGTGTTTTTGAAACATCTTTGACAGGCATCTCAGCAGGTTCTGTCAGCTCTGATGAGGGCTGTGTGCCTGTCTCACTTCTGAGAGTTTGCAGCAACTTATGGAGAAATTGTTTTTTTCCCCCTGAAATTGTGAAAACTGCTGCAAAACCACAAGGATTATTATCAGTCTAACTTCTCAGACAAATCAATTTCATACAGCACAGCACATTTTGATGTTCTTTATAGTATGATTAAAAAAAACCAATATGTTCTATTCTTGGATTCCAATGCTTCCCACTGTTTTTGATGATTTGGCACACAGCCGGTCTAATTCATATGTTCCTGGCTTTTTTTCCTGATGGTATAAAACTATACCCAAAACGTTGATAAGGATTTCCCAGAAGGATCAATGCTAGCACCCCCTGCAATGTACTCTACACATAGATAATCTTTTATTTATGCTTGAAAATCCGATTAAGATGGCACAGCATTCTAAAAATATGTAGCTCCTTCAATAACAGAAGAAACGATATAGAATCCAGCATCCTATCAACAGACATGAGCACCATGCTGTTTTCCAAAGTACCACTTAATTTAATGCTCATGATAGCGACAGGTGGTTGAATAGTCATCATTAACATTTGCATACCTGTTTTTTTATTTACTATCTGTATTTGCAGGCTCTGTAAATTCCTTAGTGGAGTTCAAAGGGAATGACTATGACATCAAATCACATGACGGGCTAACATTTAAATATCGTCTGAACTTGAGAAAAGTGTTTTTGCAAAACACTGGTTCTAGGAGTCATAACATTTCTATTTGCTGATATTTTAAATGCAGTACTATTACTTTTGCAGGGTGACTGAATTGTCTCATAATCTTTATATACAATTAGATTTTCATCTTAATGAGCCCTCTTGAATAAGACTATTAATTAAAAGTTCAACGTTTCCCCTCAATGCATATTCGGAGACTGTAAACACTAGAAACCTCTGTATGAATATGTATTTATAATATTCACACTGGGGTTTCAGGTTCATATGCTGTGTTAAAAGAGCATACATGCGGCGACGGTATAATTCAGATATGCTGGCATCACTATTAACTGCTGCCCTCAGGGGTCTTCTTAGCTCAAGTAATTCACGTCTAAACTTTTAGCCATGTGTCTCCCACACTTTCTTACCTTTCTCTTTCCAGTTGAGGAATCTCTACTATAACAGACAAGGACAAAGTCGGCTTCAATTACTTTTCACCAATTCAGACCTGGTTCGCTTCGCAGCAAGTCGAGGGTTGTCTTAAGTTACTGACAATGTTCTGGTTTACAAATCAAGCTGCTATAGATCATGTAGATGTTTCTCATGTTTTCAGCCTCCTTCCTGGTTTGACATAAGCTTTGGGGATTCACTCCTCCACTGTGCTGGCTGGCTTAACCCTCAGTTTGTATGACCAAACCAGAGAGAATGAAAAAAAGCTTGTTTTCACTGAGAGAGTAAATCTCCACCACAATCCGCCATTCCTAAATCACCAGCGTGACAAACAGGCTTATAAGTCTGACTTTGGCAATGAAATTTCAACATGCTTCCCCAACAGACACGAGCGAATCCTAACCAATGGCGCTTGAGATGTTTTTCCTAGGCTTCCTCTTTAAACCCAGGGCCTTGTTGACCTCATCTGAGCTGACATATTTAAATCAATAACCATATAGAGACAAACAACCATCGCACTCTCTCCCACGTACACAGGCAATTAAGACTCTTTGGACTGTGGGAGGAAGCTGGATTATCAAGATGAAAAAACCCACGCAGACAGACGCAGGGAAAGCAGGCAAACTCCACACAGAAAGGCCTGAACCTGCATTTGAACCCAGAACTCTCCTGCTGTGCGGCGACAGCGTTAACAACTGCACCGCTGCGCTGCCGAAATATATATTTCCTCACTTTGATGATGAAGGCTGTCATTCCTATCTGCTTCTTGGACACGTTGGGAGTTGGGATGTGACTAAAGACGACCGATCGGGATGTGCCAGACGCAGCAGGACACAGAAGCAAACCCAAACCGCAGCTGTCTCTTGGATGTTTGTAGCGGCGCTCCGGCTCAGAGCAGACTGAGGCTAAAAGGATTGTGTGAAATGTGAGCCAACGCCACAATCCTATCTGCTGTATTTGTTTTGTTTTTCGTATCGCACTTTGATTATCCGCTTTTTCCTTCATCTCTAATTTTCACACAATCAAATAAAGAAAGGCCTTTTTTTTTTATTATAATGTTTTCAGATTTTCGTTTTTTTCAACAGGATATGTTCTGACATCTTGTATTAACTTGTAATTTAAGAACCCGAGTGTGCTCAATTTGATTCAGTTCTACATAAAAGCAGAAAATATACGGTCCTTTTATGGAGTTGGAAAAACTCTGCAATAACAACTCTTAAGAAGCAGAAAAGCACAGAGTTAACAGGCTTCCATTATTTTGATTTCCAAAAAGGAGTGGTTCTTGAAGAGCAACACATGAATTTATGCTCAGTCCTGATAGCCGGGCATTCCTACGAGAGAGATTTATCATGTCTACCTAAGCAGACCTCTGGGTTTCAAAGAATTCACATAAGGCTTTCAATGTGGCTCCCATACAGAAGAGAAGGGAGAGAGCAAAGAGAAAAAGTCTGTTGACTCTGCAACGCTGCCACGATGTAGCACGCTGAGATGAAATGCTAATTAGCATACACTCAAGTCTACAGACATCTACATATTTAAAATAGAGAGCAGCGATATCTAAGTTTAGTTTCCTTGCATTGCTTGGCTTCACAAATCAAATGGATTTTAAAAAGTTCACCAAACTTTTTTCGTGCTTGCGTCCTTGTTAGGTTTTGCATAAATTGCGAATGCATTTGTATCTCATTTAAAGACGGTGGAACTAATCCTCTTCCACACTCTGTGTTCTGCTAAACGGCTTTTTTGCAAACATAAGGTTCTAGGGATGCCAGTGCTGGTCAGTGGTCGGTCAATCACTGGTCCAGACTGAAATATCATAACAAATATTGGACAGGAATTTGTTAATTGCTGTGGGTCATGGCCAAATATCTGCAAAAGATTGACCTCAGCAGCAGCTTTGTTTTTAATCAAGTGCAAATTAGAATATGATAAACACATGATAAGTTAGAAATCTCTTTTTGAGAATTGAGAATCTAGTGAGAAGTGAATGAAGGGGTGGTAAGGAGATTTTAGACCCAGACTGCATTGTCAGCATGCTAGCATTGTCATTGTAAGCTTTGTAGCCTACTGATGTTGGCATTTAGCTCAAAGCACTTGCGGTGCCTTCAGACTCACCGGGTTTCTGCCCACCAATTCAGGATCGTTGACCACCGCTGCGAGGTAGATGATGGTGAGGGCGGAATTGAGCACATAGGAGCAGAAGAGGTTCTTGTGGAGGGTGATCCTCTGGCAGCTCAGGCTCCTGCGTGGAGAGCGATGCGATCATTAATATTTTAGCACTGCCAGTCATAATTATTAGAAAACAACATCAACACATTGGGAATAAAAATCATCGGACAAATAAATACCAGACATTAAAGAATCGCACTTAATCCCCCACTGATATTTGTGGTTGGTGGGAAAAAAAAATCCCTGGGATCAATGAGATAGACTGCTGCTAAGTACTCTACTGTACATGAAAGAAGTGCTGTTAAATAATGCATAATGGATCCCAAGGGTGCTTCCTCATTACCTTGGTTGGCCACTCAGAATTAATAGCACAATGAAAAGCTTGACAGGCAAAGTGAAAACAACTAGTAGAAGTCATTCATTTCAAGTAGCTTTACTGTTAGCGGTGTTTAATCATGTTTTTGATCATGATTTAAGTCTGAATGTTCAAGTCTGAATGAAACCAGAAGCAAATATATTCCTCAGAATGTAGCATCTCATAAGTATGACCTGTACAGTTTAAGGAATTATATCCTATACTGCTCATGGCCATTTTGATCTTTGTTGGGTCACAAACCCCTCGAGACTTTTATTTTCTAAAGCAAAAAGACACAACAACCCTGTCTCGTTCACACTCAACCGGACAAAACAAGAGATTTAGAAGTGGCTGAACGCTTATAAAGGGTATATATAAAAGAAGATGTCAAAATACAGGTCAATCAATGCCTTGGCAGTATTTTTCACACTGTCACCGCTCTGACCGCCTTCGTATGGGACGTTCAACCGGCTCCTGTTTTTCCACAGCATCCTGGAGTATTTTTATCTGGGAATCTGGACAGTTTTGATGTAGAGTCGTAAATAACAGAGTTCAGCTGTACACCACCACATACCATTGCTAGACTCACATCTGGATCTTGTAAGAAACATTAAGCCTCCAATATTTTAAGTGTCCTGGCTATAAATATTTAAAGAATAAAAAAACAAAGGTTTTATTTGCCAATAACTTTTTCACTTTATTTATTGAGATCTTAATTGTTCTTGATGAATTATGAGTGTCCCACTGAACTTGTTGTGTAGCTTTGTTAAGCGTTTGTCTCTCAGCGGGTGATGGTTTTTTTGTGATAGTACACCTGCCCGGAACATGGCCTCTGGATTTATGTGTTTGAACGAACGCAGCACAGTGAGGGTCTCGTACAAGATCTGTTCCGGATAACGGCTCCGTTTAGGAGGTCAGCACCCGTCACCACGTCAATTTTTACAACTGCAGTGTTCTTGAAACGCAAGGCCAACAAAGTAACTCATCCAAATATTGTTTCAGAACATAGTTATTTTTTCCCCTCTGGCTTCATTTCATTATTTTTTTTAACCTTAGTGTATCATTAAGTTAGATATATAGCTGTAGTGAAATGAAGTCTTATCTTTTTCATTCCCAGGTTCCAGGGACATTACCTCAATATTATACCTGTGTTTCCTTCATCCACTTTGCCTTGAACTCTTATCTAATTGAATTTCAACAGCAGAGTCTGTAATTTATTAATTAATTCTGCAATTGTGCGCTTTCCCCATCTGGGATTAGGGAGGACATTGGTATGAACACCCTTAATGAGCAATGCAATCAGGTACACGCCTTTCTAATAAGAGTTAAACACCAACACATTCAACGGACGTCACAGTTTACCAGTTGTGAATCCTAAATATCCATGAAATAAATGGTACTAGACGACAAAACCAAGTTGGCATGAAATTAGTGAAACTAAGATGGTGTTTAAATTACACTCCGAGAAGCCGAGGAGTTTTTTTCACGTGTAGTTTGCATAAATTTGTGAAAGTGAAAATGAGAGTGATTTGCAACTGAAGTCTTTAATTTATAGATGTAAACAAATCTTCCCCTGATGAATCATTTAATGATCATTTCCCTCTGAAGAACAGTATCAGCCATTTAAACTGTCCTGAATAATCACTTTCACTACCATGTGCACCATCCATTGTATTGTCACTGTGATATACATACACATCCTTAGCCCATTACCTGAAGTAGAAGAAGATGGCCAGAGAAATGAGCAGCGACGCTATGGATAAAGCGTGACCCACGATTGCCATGTAAAATAGAATGTACGCTGACTGCAAAAAAAAGTACAAAAAAAATCATTAAGGCATTTTTCAGTTTAACAAACAGGAAATAAGAAACCTTTGTTGTGTTTTGCAGCCTCTGCTTTTATATTTGTAGTTTTGTAATCACTTCTAGTTTATATTTTCTACAATACATGATGATACCGCTAGAGCCGACTTTACTACAGAAAACAATGCATCACCCACACAAGTAATGATTCCACATATTCCAATATAACTGTCGTGTTTAAACCAATTATTTGTAGGTGAAAATGGAGTTAATACAAAAAGTACTTTTATAAGCATCACTTCATTATGGACAATAGCATTTTATAATCTTGCTTTATTTTTGAAGAAATTGTACTTTCTTGATCCTTGTTGTTCTTGGTTTGTACCCTCGGGGTTGAATGCACTTATTGTAAGTCGCTTTGGATAAAAGCGTCAGCTAAATGAAATGTAATGTAATGTAATAAACAAAAAGATGAACAAGGGAATCTGGCAGAAAGTGGTAATATTATCTAACCACTTATAAAAAAAAATGACAACAATGTTTTCATACCTCAGTTCATGTTTTGTTCCTAACTCGTAAATGATATTAATAAGAGCAAGAGTTGGCATCACATCAACAAAAAAGGTTTTTGCTTTATTTCACTTTTGAATCTTACTGCTGAGACACTTTGTTCTCTGAAGTATCGTGAGGTCTGGAGACTGCGTCAGCAAAGATCAGGTTTCTTTGGCAACGAATGCAGCAGCTGATCGCTGGTTTAGGTTCTGATAGTCTGACTGACTTTTTGTCCTTCTCACAGTTTTACCAGGACAGCTGTTCCATCTGTCTGCTTCGACTACTGGATATAGCTGGGGGAAATTTCTCGTAATCCTTTGCAGAAGTTTTGTTCACAAGTCTCAGGTATTTACAATTGGCCAGTGTCCTTGTTCCAGATGGAGGAGTGGAGTAGCGTTATAACTATGTATATGTATATTTTAAAAAAAAGTTTTGGTACTGTTTAGTAAATAAACTTGATTTTTAGGAGTTAAGCTGGATAGGGCCTTCATAACATCAACATTAAGATGAAAGGGATGCAAAGGGAAATCCCCCCAAAATATATTTTTTGCTATTTTAGTTCTTGTGTACAATTTAAGCTGGTGCACAGTTTGTGGTTTTGCACCTACCTTCACAGGCAAGAAACATAATCATATTACAATTTTAGTGAAGCATGGATAATATTGATTAAACCATTTAGAATATATTTGACTAAAAAACAAATTTAAAAGTCGTGAGAAAATGAAAATTCTCCTTTGGTAAAATACTAATTGAACTCCCTGGTGTTTTGGTTTTTCTGGTTTCCATGTGGAAACACTGTTAGCAGCTTGGCACAGCAGCCCAGTGCATTTGGTGATGAGAAGGCGTTAATATGTGTTGATGTTGAGACACTCCACTGTCTGGACCAGTCTGCATTTGTTTATACTGACAGTATAACCCGAGGGAAAGGAGGCTTGTTTTTGTGGTACCATAGAATATGCAAAGCCAGTTGAAATGCTTTACCCGCCTTTGCTACTTGTCGGATTAAAACTCAGTTTGTTCATTATAAATCCAAATCATAGCTGCAGTCACCCGCTACTTTCTATGTGTAATTATTTCTGTGGAGGTCTGATAATAATGGTGTATGGAACAATATTTATGTGCAACTACGTCAGAGCTATATTTCCAGTTTCCACATCTTCCCATACTGCAAATACGAGGGGATTCTAGGAAACGGAAAAGACGCTGACCCATCTCACTGTGGCCGGCTGAATCACAACTATGATAGCAAACTACTTCATCTTCAATAGATTACCTTCAATTTTGCCCTGGTGTTTTCGTTGCAGAGAGTGTAGTTGGACCAGGTCCTGTTGGTGTCCGGGTGGCGAAACCACTGACCCTCCTCCCCACAGTACTTTGTGGCCTTTTCTGCAAGTAACAATTACGTAATAAATATCTGTAATGTATTCTCAAAGAATTTCCTCAAATCCATGCAGATCCTCGTCCATATAATTTGGTTCCATTAGACTTGGTGAATAATTCATCCTCAAAGTGATTAATATTTGATGGTCCAACTTCTTTAAAAACAGAGGATCAGAGGTGACTTTATCACGAGAGATTTCCAGAGTACAGCAACTCCGGAGTCTCCCTGCTCACCTGTCGGGTCAAAATCCAAAAAATATTTGGGGCAGTTTTGAGACGTGTATGTTCCTGCCGCAGTGTCGCCCCAGCAAAGCCAGCCATCCCAGTTACGACTGCAGTGCATCCCTAAAACAACAAAGTCACAGGGAGAGTTAAGATGTCCAAAGAGCAGGGGCACAATGACAGAAAGTCAAGGCTTTGGTTCATCGAGATCTGACCGCTACCTGATTTGTTATAAGGTGCATCTCGATTCATTTTCTCAAAGCATTTGTACTGGCTGTCGAGGATCTTCTTCCGCCTGATTTCCTCTTCTTGGGGGTTAACTGTGGGGCTGACCGAGGCCTCATCAGCGGGCTGATCCTCAGCGCTTCCCGAGAGCTGGGCAGCTACCTTCATTTTAGTGACACGCACACACAGCCGCATACAAACTAGTCATTATCAGCCAGGATAACACAATGAGCAGTGAAGCAATAGGGTAAAACGCATGACACGCAATTATGGCACATAATTCATCAAATTTCCTCAGCAAATCATATTAAGCTATACACGTACGACCCTGTGAAATCTGTGCTTATCGCTATTTATAGTCTGAGGTTTAGTATTGGAAGCTGCATACATAGTCTTCATTTTCTTACAGTGGTGGGGGCCAAATGCGTTGAGCTTGCAGGGAAAGATATCAGTACTGCTAAGCTTAGTTAAATATTCGATATATTGTAAACAATAGATAACCTTCAACTTCTCCATAGTGTTGACAGCACACAGTGTATAGTTAGTCCATGTCCTGTTGCTCTCTGGATCGCGAAACCACAGGCCGTCCTCTCCACAGTACTTAGTTGCCGTGGCTATAAATAGTGATAAATATATATTTAGTTTCAATTTCTATTAATCTATATTCTATCAATTTTATATTTAGTTAATAGTTCCTTTAACATTAGAGCTTAACAGGTCTCACTGTCACTGCTTACCTGTGGGGCCAAAGGCAGAAAAATAATCAGGGCAGCTCTGGGAGGCGTAGGTCCCAGCTGGAGTATCATCCCAGCACAGCCAGCCATCCCAGTTCCATCTGCAGTACAGACCTGCAGCTGCAGCAGCAAACCCATGAAAAAGTATTACAAATGTTGACAGTTCTCTTGCTTGTGCAAAAGTGAACCGTTAGGAATCAAATCAGAAGAGTTGCATAGAAAAGGCTCAGTGGAGACAGCATCAGTACCTGAATTGTTCAGAGGTGGATCTCGATTTATCTTCAGGAGGCATTTGTATTCATTCTCAAGCATTTTCACTTCCTGTTGAAAAACAAACCAAGTCAAATTATTGACACATAATTGTAAAATAATTAAATGCTGTCCATTTTTTATTTGAAATGGTTTACATTTGAATGAGTTCTTTGGTGGAAGTTTGTATTTGCAGATTTTCTGAAAAAGTAACAACTCTACCAAACCTGCTATTTTTTCACTGTTAACAGTTGTTTTTCTTTTAATTAACATGTCCCAAATATTAAGGAAGATTTGTTAATTACAATAAGGACAAAAGAGGTAGTTAATTCCATCCACAAAGCATTACCCTTTGTCTTTTGTCATGGGTGGTAGCACACAGTGTATAGTTGGCCCAAATCCTATTGGTCTCTGGATGATGAAACCATTGCCCGTCTTCTCTGCAGAACTTAATCACCGTTTCTGTAGAGAATAATTATGAGATTATATCCCACCTCTTTAAATACTCTCGGCACAGGATTAAAGGGGAATTCGCCACGAGAGGGTAAAATGATCTTCCTGCTAACCCTGCTCACCTGCAGGATCTAAATCAGTAAAATAATTTGGGCAGCTCTGGGAGGCGTAGGTTCCCGCTGCAGTATCGTCCCAACACAGCCAGCCATCCCAGTTACGACTGCAGAACAGACCTGCAGCAATAAAAACAAAGAAATGTTTACAAGTATCAATTGTTCAACATAAAAACCCATGTTGATATAGAAACAAAAATATGTTTGTTGGTGGATCATTTGCGACGTAGTGGGTTAGTACCTGATTTGTCATAGGGAGGATCTCGCTCCATTTCCTCGAAGCATTTCTTTTCATTCTCAAAGATCATTTTCTGAACATCGCTGCCTTTTTCTCTGTAATCCTCAATGGCCTCAACGGTTGTCAACTCTCCTGCAGCGCCCCTCAAAAAATGGGGGATTTCCTTAAGAGAAGAAAAGCTCAATGTAAAAATAGCATAAAGAGAAACAAAGGCAAGATTTGTCTTGTTCAAAGAGAAACCAGTATACCAATACCACCGTCAGGATCCAAATACCTGTAATTTGTCCTTTGAATCAGGCTGACATGTGGAACCAGTTTCTTTTACCCAGTTGCCCAATTTGTCACAATATTTGGTCACTTTTTCTGTAAAAGAATAAAACATGTATTGACTTAAAAGCAAATTGAGAACAGCACAATCCAGTAGATGATTATCCTGCAAGCTGCGTTTTATTGTATAAGATGACTTATTGTTTTTGATTTGGGTTCATGTTCCGTAAAGAATCTCTGTATTCTTTGGCTCTGTCCTTGTTTATAAGCGGTAGTACTCTATGTCGGCATCATCCAAACCCACACGTCTGACCCTGAATCATTACAGAACATTACAGACCAACTGTGATAGATTAAACTTGGCACACGTCTTCAAACGTTATGTCAAACGGGACATTTTTGGGGTATTCTTCTGCCAAAATCTAAAAATGTGGGGCTTAAAACCACATGTATTGTAGATCCACAAATGGGCAAAGAATGAGATCATATTGTTCCTGACAACACCGACCATTGCACGACTGCCTAGTCTTCTCTGACAGCTCATCTAGTTTTCAACAATCATTTCCAACTGTACGTCTCCCCCAAAGCCTCGAATCAGCAGCATCAGTTTTCAGAAGAGGAGCCATAGGGGGACTCTTAATGTCAGAGGCATTTTGGGAAGATCCTTTATGAGTTTCCTCTTAAAAAACACCTCCTCTGTTCTCTCATTCATATTCTCTCTCCTCATCCATCTCTCTGGCTTTGACATCCCCATCTTTTGTATAATCCCTCTTTTTTTAGCTTCTCTCTTTTCTTACATACCCTGTTCACTCGTCTCTCTGTCCTCTCCCTCACCTCCCTTCTCTCTCTCTGGCTGCAAAGCCTAAATCAGACATTACTTGACTCTAGATCTCTGCAACTAGCCGTTATCGAGCCTGGCATTCCTCACCATGTAAACTGCACATATTTCTGTAAGTACTTATTTCAATCTAAATCAATTTCACAGTCAATTTGACTAATTAAAACATGTCAACTTTTGACAAACAACAATAGACACAACGTACAGCTGGGGCTGATTAAAATGTCATTCCTTGTGCAGGTATTTTGTTAACTCAAAGTATAGGACATAAAAATCCTGATGTAATTATGATGCAAAGTACAGGCATTGCTTGAAGGTATTATAGTTATTTCTGGAACAAATCCAACTGGCAGGATATTGAGATATTTCACTCAATTTGCTGGTAGTGTTAAAGAAAGATATTAGGCCATCATGGACATCTTCAGCAAATTTGATGACAGTCGGCCAATAGTTGTTGGGATATTTTATTCAGGACTAAACTGATAGACTGATGGACTGTTATTGTCATGTCTAGGGCAGCGAGAATAGCTTATAAAAAGAACTGTGGACTTTTTGTGAACTATAAACTGTATGTAAATATGGACGACATAACTGCTGCCCAAAAGGTTGTGCTGAAAACTGGAAAACCGGAATTCCCAGCAATCTCATTTCAGCCAGATGTGTTTTGTGGATGAAGTGTAAGAAGTGCAAAACTGTCTTACCAGTCGGGTCCCGGTCAGGATGTTCTGGACAGTTTTGTGTTACAGATGTCCCAGCTGGTGTCTCACCCCAGCAAAATAAACCATCCCATATACGTCCACAGAATGTACCTCCAGAGAGGACTGAGCCAAAAAAGAAAAAGAAATGTAATGACTAATCTGGATAGTTTCCAACACACATTTTGTATGTCTTCAGTTGTTTGTAGTGAGGGTCAGTGTAACATAGTTTAACTACAGCCCATGAAAATGATGTTAACCCCACAGTTTCTACTCTAAAATCCATTGAACCAGTGCAGCAACACCAACACCACCATTATCTCTAACAGCAACACCACCATTATCTCTAACAACAACACCAGCATTTTGATCCCAATCTCCCACCTTACAACGCTGTGATTGTGATGCTCTCCCAGATGCAATTGATTTGGCCTCAACAAGCCTTGAAATGACTTCTCACCGGTTCTGTTGTCTTGGCGATCATTGTTGGACAGCTGAAGACATTGGTATTGACCCTGGCTCACCGCCGGACTCTGTCCCTCTGTCATGCTCTGTCCACGTCTAAGTGATGGTTCTGAGATTGGCTCAGTCCCTGCTGCAGCCTGGTGCTATAGAGACGACATGAGGCAGTGAGCAAAGGAGCAAAGGGCAGAAGAAATCATGCTTAATACTAATTGGCACTTGAGTATAGTGTAGATCGGAAGGTGAGAATATTTGTGGTGGTTGCTTGTCTGATCTACATTCCCTTGACCTTAAAAAGCAAGATAAAGCATTAATACCAAAAGATGATTTTAGTCAAATTTGTGAAATTTCAAAGTTGTTATGATGCTTTAAGTTATGCAACCCGACAAAGGATGAGCATCTAAACAGAAGAGTGAGCTTGCAAAGTTTATGAAGCATCTTCAAAGCTGATCCGATGAGGATTTCACTGCCTCTCTGAAATCCTTGTCCCTTTCCATTCATGTAAGTCGTTAAAGTGTGTTCGGCAGCTCACAAAAGAACGAAGCATCTGATTCTCTTCACTTGAATCTTTTCCATTGTCTGTACTTGGAGGTAGCTTTAGAATTGAAGAAGCCCGCTGTGAGAAATGCCGATTTTGATAATGCTCACTGAAGTGATAAAGAGCCCATTTTGCTTTGACTTATCTCAAAACATTTTTGGCTGAAAATTTAGCCTCTCAGAGCGCCAGGCTCATCCACTCACATGTTCTGAATCATTAAAGGGGTTTTCGTGCTGTGCCTGGGAGATTGTCTTGATGTGCTTAATCACAATTGAGATGAAAACCTCCTACCTTTGGCTCTTAGTAGAAAGGAAAACTCATGATACTCAAATATCATTCCTACCTGTTGGATAAAAGCATGCACAAGGCAAAACCTTTGAAATAGAAAAACGGAGAATGCTGTCCCATGTAGCAGTATAGCAGCCGTACATATGATGTCACTCCAAGCATCGAAGTAAATGACGTCATACATACGACCACCAGGCCACCACCAGTATCGTCAGATGGATGAAAAAAAAGAAAGAAAAAGGTCTCTCCTTCTTTAGTGCAGTTCATTAATCCTCCTGAATCGACTTGACATTAGCACTCCAGAAAAAACGGCAGAGAAACATGAAGCAGAACAGCAAAGAGACATCAGACACATTGCATTTGGCACAGGAAACTATCCAGGACCTCACTGTCTAGGCTGATGCTGAACAGCAAAGGAAACCCGAAATGGCAAATTTCCATTTCTCTCTAACATTGAGGAATAGTGGACACATTTTTTTTTTTCACGAGGGACAATAACTCAAGAAAGAGTTTTTCTGAAGTTAAGGCTTTATAGGAATCCTGAAGTGAACATGTCCACAGGGACTGATGCTGATACATGTAACCAGTTGGTAAAAATGATAAGTGAATGAGGTCTAGCTCTGTGGATTGGACAAATTTGAGCCGCTGTGTTTAAAACATAATTTGTTAAAGGACCGTCATTATGTTGACTTTTGTAATTTTAAAAGCAGCAGATCCATGAAAGGAAATTTAAGAGCAGGATTTGATAAACTAGAAAACCTTCATCCGACAACTGGGCATATTTTAAAAGACATGATTTTCACCTTTATTTGTGCTCATATATTAAAACAACAAACTTGGAAATTCCTACTTGCAATGTTTCCAACACATTCATGGAAATAAATATTGAACATATATTTATGAAAATTATTATTATGTTCTTATGCAGAATTTTCAAGGGAATCGATGGTTTTGCATGAAGTTAAGCTCTTGATTTACATGTGTTATGGGATTTTACGAGGTTGCATATGTTGCACTTTTGCTAGCTTGCCTAATCTTTTCATTTAAAGGGACATTTTGATAAAATAACAAACTGTGAACAAATAATAAAATGTGTAATATTACATTTTTAAAGTATGTAAAAAATGCAAAACAATTGCACCAACTACAAAAAAACAATCAATTTGTGCCTATATCCACACACAGAGGTGTATATATATATATATATATATATATATATAATATCTGCATAAAAGTAAAAGTAGTAAAATCAGTTAGAAAATGGTAAACCCCCACGAACACACATCATGTCATTGATCATACCTCCTCTCGTTTAGGCCATCCAAGTTTGTAATGAACAAGCTGAACTAATTATAAACTATAATTACTTTGAAAGTGCGAGTGAATATTAATCATGATATTTTTTGCTGATAAAAGAAAACCACTCGACCACGACACATTACATGCCTACAGCAGTTAATGAAAATGGAATCCTGTGCTCCAACAACTACGGCACACATAATGGACAAAATGAGAAACAGGACCTTTTGACAGCATTCTGCGAATTAAAAGATGAGAGCTTACCACCAGGAGAACCAATAGGGTCCACAGGGAGCCCGCTAACTTCATGTCTTCCTCTCACGGGCAAATCTGCAGGAAGGAAGAGGAGAACGACGATGAGAAAACAAGATGTCTATCGTGAAAGTGAGTGAACAAACAGTGTGGCTGTATCAACTCAGGATTACTCTCTCTCAGGAGAAGACAGCAACAGCAATCATTAATCTGAAATGCAAAACTCTGCAGCAGAAGAGATGCAGTTCGTGACATTTCCCTGTGTGTGTGGGCATGTGTCAGAGAGAAAGTGTTTGTGTACCGACATGTGAAACATCAGCATGATAGAGTAACGTAATGTTGTTTGAGGAAAATGAGGGTGGAAAAAAACACAAGACTAAGACACACTCAGACATCAATTGCTTTTGCTGAGGTCGTGGATGAGCTGCCAGTTCAGTACCCGAGTGCATGTGAGATTAGAATTCACTCCAGGTCTCTTTGCTTTGGCGTGCTGAGTCCCTGTTGGAATCCTATCACTCCACAGTTTGAATAGTTAGGACGACGTACTTGTTGCTTTCCACGCCCCACAGCAGCCCAGGGGGCTGGTTGTTCAGCAGACACACATGCATAAGGAAGTCATTGAAGTCACTGGGAAAGGTTAGCAGGATTGATAGTATTGGTTTTGGCTTTTTGGAGCAAACCGGTGGTAGGCTACTGAGCATTATTTTGACAAATATAGACAGAAAAGAGATCTCTGGATTTTACCTTGGATTTCTCACCTGTTTTCCAAGGTTTTTAAAACACAAAACTAACTGTAAATACAGTAATTGAAAGTACATATGAGGATGGATATTTTCATAGTCCCAGATGAATTCTGTTCTGGATCTAGACTCAGAAAATGGTTAAGGTAAGATAAGTAGGTCCTTATGAGAATCAGTAGGAAAATGTCCAGACATGTGACAGATGCAAAACTGGAGTAATGCAAATATTTCAGGATTAAAAAGAGTTGCCAGAAGATGTCCACTTGGAAAACATTGAGAGTTTTTACTAATAAGGGCCAACACTGGTGTAGATGTACTGAAAACAAAAATAACATGATTTCCGCTGCGTGTTTCAACAATTAAGTTCTGCCTCTAACAAGCTCTACCCGGACGCAACCCCTTCCCTGAATGTTCCACAAAATGAGTTTTTTGTTGTGAACACTTCCGACTCAGACGATCTCCTGCTGTGTTATTCAAAAGTAAAATGTAATTGTAGGATATTTCCTCGCGCAATTTTCTGTACACTTTGCAGAGTTCATGTCTGGAACAGCTCTCCTAACAAGGTAGTTTTGGAAGGCACTGACAAAACCATTTTTGGCATTTAAAGAAAGGGGATTCATTGAACAGGTAGTTGGAAAAAATCTGCAGGAATTATGTAAGTGTGTTTGGAGGTAGGTAACAGCTGAGGGGATATACTAAAACTCCAGCAACATTAGAAAACACTTTCCCTGCATGAATAAAATATTTTCCATCAGTCCATTTCATATATTAATATCTCTGCTGCATATATGACAGTTTACTCAACCTCAAGCCTCCCGGATATATTTATGTTTCAGCAGCCCCGGTGTTGAGGGCTCTTTCTACAACTATGTCTTTCTGTATAACCCATTAGCTCTGAGCATATCTCTAAACATAGGCACCAGAGCGCCCTTGGCCCATTAGGTCCTCTGTGATATGAACACTGAGGCCATGAAGCATGTGCAGTTCATTAAAGACACCAGACCCCCTGTAGAGAAGACAAAGAGAAGCACTCAAACTGGATGGATGAGTACAATCTATATGGCTTGTATATCAGATGCACCGCAGGAAAGCTGTTCGACATTAAAGTCGCCGTAGATCACATGACGGGTCAATTAATCTGGGGCGTATGATCTTTCATTTTAATTATGACTTGAGCTCTAAACATAGAAACGTTAGCAACATTATTTCCTGTGTGGTGACTGTCAGCATAAACCGTAAACTGAATATAAAGATAGACAACTTGAAGATGCATTATTTGGAGCCAGACTCTGCACAGTAGTGATTGTGGCGTGAAGGCAGGATATTGAGGCGCTGCCCATACACACGCTTGACCAATCACAAGTCACTGTCAGCAGGAGGAAAGGTTTATTACCTTTACTGCAGCCAGCCACAAGCCGCCCATCAAGATGATTTGGCTCTCTACTTTTTGGGAGCTGTCGTCCAACTTTAAATACTGTCTATGGCTGCAAAAGGAAAGTTTAGAAAAAATTCTGTGTCAAAGTTTTACAAAAAATGTCAGACCTTGATCAGACAGTGATTTAGTTTGAAAGGTTTTTTTTCTTGGTTTTCTCTGGATATGTGGCTGACATTCAAATTTATCATCTGTCTTTGTATAAATTTAATCCATCTTCCGTCTTCATTATCAATACTCTCTTGAATTTCCAATCCCAGTAATGAATTTATTCTGACATAAAACAAGTTTTTTCTCGCAGAGGACTAATAGTTTGGATGATGTGATCTTTATTTAGAATTTTACTTTTGATGATGGCAGTTTTATAGCGTTGGGCTTTATTTTGTCTCTATAGAAATTGAATTAAAGTCTCCCGACTCCCCCTTCTCCTCAATTTACCCCTCATCTCTCTTTCATCTCCCTTCCTTGTTTGCAATCATCGCGGCTCTCTGACAGCAGGAGACCGAGCCACAGTTTCCTTTTGAAGGGAGCAGTAACAGGCACGATGACAACAAAGATTTTTTGCTGACATCACACTAGTTGACAGAGGATGCAGACGCTCGATCTGCCTCCCACCCCCCCGACGTCTCACCATTTCATACCCCATCAGTCAGTCTGAAGAGAGCAGCCATACGGACGTGATTTGGCGTCCCATTCCCGGCACCGCAACGAATGAGCTGGATTACAATAAAAGCTCAAGTAGATTATTTTGACAAATGGACGGATAGTGGACGTTATCCACGAGGCTGTCACACAAGTCCTGAATAAAGAGCGAAAATATGTGCTGGTCTACGAGCGTAAAGGAATTGCTGTAGTTTAACAGCTCTGCAAGAACACATCCATCATAACATGTCCCATTAAGTCATATTTTATACACAACTATCATCGCCTGCTGGCTGAGCTATCAGAAAATATGAGCCATTTTATGACTTTATCAATTTCTAGTTAATCAATGAACACACTCATAACTAAATAATTTCGCGCCTGATGAATAAAAGATCATACTAATGCAAAAATCATATAAAGATCCAATTATGCCTTTAAGCATCTCTATTCATTCATATGCAACATTGCCCACAATGGCCTACACCAACCACATTTGTTCGAAGAGCTATAAACAGTCGAGTCTTTCATCTTATGTTACATGATGACATGTTGCCCATAAAATAAAATTATATTCCCACAGAGATTTATAATGTGCATATGTGAACTGTGACGTTAATGTGACTGTGACAAAAACAAATTTTCCCTGTGATGTATAATCGCATATTGCATAAGAAGAAAAGACAGAAAAAAATAAGGCAAGTTGACTTTGAAACAGTATCTAATTAAGTGGGAATATGGCCATTTGGAAAGTCGGATATCAATCTGACTATTTAAATCAAGCAGATAGTGTGTGTGTGTGTGTGTGTGTGTGTGTGTGTGTGTGTGTGTGTGTGTGTGTGTGTGTGTGTGTATATATATATGTGTGTGTGTGTGTGTGTTTAAGATACAACAATATGAATATTACTTTTTAAATAGTTAGCACCAAAATATAATGAATCATACTGGTGCCTCATTAAACCAAGTGCCAGTGAAAGACGTGATGAACCACAGGGCAGTACTGAGCCAAGCTCCTGTAGACTGATCACTCAGTCTCTTTTCAGCACTTCTCAAAGTGAGCACATTTCTGTGTCTGAGTCACCATCGCATTGAGGTGACACAGGTAAGTGGATAAAGCTCTGCAGCTTGACTAATTCATGATATTTTGGCTTCATCATCTGCCTGAAAATACACTAAATGCCGGTCTTTTCTATTAAAGGAAGAGCTTATATCGCTTCCTAACCTCGTGTTTGCCTCCTCGCCTAAATCACACTATTTCCATGCATCCTCATTCCCTCTCTGGTCTCTTTTCTCTTTTGACTTCCGTATATGTTCTGCTGCTTTAATCAATTTCCTCTCTACCCCACTCCCCCTCTCCTCTTAACTTCAACTCCTCTTGCGGAAGTTGGGCTCTCCTTCCCAATTGGGTTGCCTCTTTCCAACCATTTACAGGTACATTCTCCCTCTAACTCTCCTGGCAGATCCAACAGATGCATCAGCTTCGGCATCCTTTAAACACTGAGCAGGTTCCCGATTTGGTGACACATCATATTTCAAACTAATCTGTCTGTGCTCCACAGAATACACTCACGTCGAGACATCCCCTCCCCTGCCCTGCTCTTCGTGACAGAACAATCAGACCAGATATAAAGCCAGTAAAGCACCAAGAATACTTATAAGAAAAGCAGCATAGTATAAAACCAAGGAAATAATGCGCTATATTGTTCTATAATGTTTCTAGCTTATATTAAATGATGGAATTGTAAAAAATAAAAAAATGCAGCAACAACATACTGTATATTGATATGTTTTGAACAGCTAATAACAGTTCCGCTATTACAGATGCAAAATATCACTTTAAAACGGACAATTCCATCATCATTATGCTTTATAAAAGTGAAACAATATTATATTAAAGATTTATATGATAAGACATGTTTAACAACAGCCTCGCCTGACTGTTAAGATCTATTCAAAGTAGAAGATGGAAACTTTAGAGGATCCAACTCCTGATTCTACACAGGGACTTTTGGTTTATTTTCTGACCTCCGAAAGTGATAAATTTGCTTTGCTGCTATCTCAAATAATTGGACATTTCTGTAAGACTTGTTATTTTTCTTTACAAAACAAAATTAAGGCAGCTCAGTGCCAATGCTTGATCTTCAAGAACCTCCTGAAAACTCATCTCTTCCCAGAACACTTCCTCTCCTATCTCATGCCTAACCAGCACTTACCGAGCACTTTCAGTGAACTACTTAATCTAATCTCCTACACTTTTTTTATTGAACAGATTTAGTACTTGGCGCTTACTTCAAGGGACTGAAACTTTACTATGTCACAGAGTTGTAAATCATTTGGTCAAAATGGGTATTTGTAATTAGATGCACTAATGCAGAGTTAGAGGTTTATTAGTCAAAAGTCCTCTGGCTGTTTGTTTTTTATTAATAATGATTCTTTAGCAAGTATTCAAATCAAGTCCCTGCGGCTGTGAGAGACTTCTGAGGCCTGGTTTTCTGTCCTGCATCCCAAACAGTGTAAGAACTGTTTGATTGGTTTTTCAGACAAAGACCAAACTGAATATGACAGGCAAACCCATCTTCATGTTGAGTTAACAAATTAAGATGCAGCTGAATACACAATGGCTTCATAGTCTGAATTGATTGGACAGTTATCTCCTCCAGTAAAATGTGATTCATCCATGGGAGGTCAGTGTATTTAATTGCAGACAGTGTCCTCTCAGCTACATGTCGTGCATATTTAAGCCTTTTCATTCTCAATTTTTTTTGCCTAATGATTATCATCCGGTGGGCGCACAAAACAGATTTTTATTCCACGTTGCACCAAAGGTCACCCTTTTATAAAGTCTTCATTGTCAGGCCTTTTAGAGACATTAAGTCCTGTAATTTACCCTGAAGGAGTAATAAAGCCTTTCAGCATCTGAACTCAAGCACCTTTCCAAAATCTCGTCTGTTTTGCGCTGCTGGCGTTGCAGGAATTATGGTTAGGGGCAATGAAGCAGGAGAGCATTGTGTGCTCGAGTGTTCCAGCTGCTGGAAGGAAGCCTGCAGAAATAAGAGGGCTCTCCCTGACTCTGTGTTGATTTAGATCTGATCTCTATCTCAATGACATCCCACACACTTCCGACCCATGCCGAGAAAGAAATTGAAGGGGATTGTGAGGGATTACTAAGAGAAACATGGACAATGGCATAAAAAGGCTCATGGTGAGGGTCATCACATCAGAGTCTAGACTTTATCCAGATACATTGCTTAATCCAGTGCCTCTGTTGGTGCTCTACAGTACACCATCTCTCTCCTTTTCATTTTTCCTTCTAACTCCTTTCAAGTACAAGAAACATACATCATATGTAAATTGAAGTAATTCGCTGTTTGCCAGGCAGACTTATGGGAGCCTTCTTGCCCTTTCCGTCCCTCCATGTATGACTACATGGAACAGGTTGGAGCCTTGAGAGCCAGTCTTCAATTCCAACAGCTAATAACTCATCTGTGGTTACGTGTGACCATGCATCATGTGGATGACTGTTTTTTTGTTTTTTTTATAACATCCCAAGGTGAATATTTTTTTTTTCATTCCCCTTACATCCCTCAAGTTTGAGCAGTCTATCCGGGAAGTGTACTGTATTTTACCTGCCATAAATATGCATGTCTTTTGAAGTACAACAACTTATTTACATCTCAGAAGGTAGAAGCAGAGCAGCAACCATAAGGCTAGGAGGGATTTACAGCTTGTTATGATCAACTCTCATGGCTGGAAAATGCTATGAGCCATTCGAAAAGAAAAGTATGTGTTAAACCTGGAAAAACAGACTTCGTGGTCACTTAGAGTCAAGTTGTAAAGACTGCATTGACACACAGTATTATCTCCTTTTAATTCAAAGACCATATATAAACATGGTTGACGTGTTACCACTAGGGTTGTCACTTTTAATCAGAAATGCAATCATCATGGGAAGGAATGTTCATATTCGAACTGTAACCTGTTCAAATAAAAAATACACAGTCTAGAAGCGGATCAGACCGACTAGAGTAGTTTTCTCGTGATCCAGTTGAGGGGGCTTACTTTGGGCTTGACCAACTGCATTCCCATATTCCAAATATGGGCTCCATCATCTGGCACTTTAAGTAGTAGTGATCATGGTGTGGAGCCAAGAAATATCGAAGTCCCACCAATGCATAAGATCGACCAATTACGTGTCAGTCTCAGCAGCTCATTGTTTTTAAGGAATTAGAGTTGGGCTATTTTCTCCATTTTCAATTCAAAAATATTAATTGTTACCACTTTAAATTGAGTTATAATAACAAGTGAAGTCCGGAGAAACAACCTACAGTGAACTTCTTCCATCATTCAATTACATGCTCCATGTACATCCTGGCAAGGACTTGCACCCATAATGCTCTGGTTTTTGCAAACGTCTTCCATTCCTTATTTCCACTTCTCCTCCTCTGTCTGTCTCTTTCTCTCCCTCCGTCTGGGTGTCAAGGTTACAGTCATGGTGGTCTTTGCATTAATGAATACAGGGACCACCGGGACTCTAAAGATCCAGGGTACTCCCCATCGCACTCAGACCAGTTAACAGCTGAACCAACCAACTGTCCGGTCCTGCTCACTGTCTGACCAGCTTCAGCTCATACACACAAATCTTTCCTGTTGTTTATTTATAAGGTGGGGGCTCCCCTCATGAACAAAACATGAGCATAAATGCATATAAATAACAGTAAGACATTTCTGTAGAGCCCCACACCTGTTCACATCTAATAGGAGTTTTGTATGATAAATGGTGTTTTGAATAGCAGATACAGCCCTGGTTTCCATCGCCTAAGGAGAATAAAACCCAAAGGGGAACTGCACAGATTTACCCAGATGATGTCATCAGAGTTTTCTTGTTTCAAGTTTGGGACTTCATTTGTTTCAGGAAGCTTGGGTTACAACATGAAGGCGTATGATTTAAAGTTGCAGAAGACAAGAGAGGGCCTAATGACCTAGACTCTGGAGTTGCATTTTGGGAAGTGCAGGATACAGCTTTCCTTGGACCATTCTAGAAACTAAAACTTAGGATATCTTGGCATCTGTTGTTCAAATTCTCCAAGATTTATTTACCCTTAAAATCCTTCAATGTGATGCCATCCAACCGAAATCCACCACAAAATAAACACTTAATAAAGTATTAGCAAGAATAACCTCTTGGTAAAAGAGAGTCTCCAAATTATTTCACTGGATATATGTTATAATGTATAATACAATATTATACATTCTCTAAATACTTAATTCTCACCAAAAGCCTTTATGAGCCTGTTTTGCTCCAGCAAACTTCAATGTATCACATTCTACTTCAACCAGCGAGTCTGGCATTCCACAGAACACTTCCACAGCACATCCTAATCAGATGTTAAGCAGTGTCAGCCATGCAACCAGCCCCGGTGAACAAAAGAAAAACACTGGTTTGATTGCTGCATTCGAAGCTTCCGCTGATTTACATACAAGTGATTAATCCAGACTAATATCACAGCATCCCAAGGGTCGCCGCTGAGATGCCGTGTGGTTAGACACCCAGTTTCATATCAGTGTTGTGAAATGCATCTGGGAAGCCGGAAGAAACACAGGTCAAGAAAGGTTATAATCATAGAGGTCCTGGTTTTGTCTTCGTGTCACCATTAGACAATGAGTAATCTTGAGGACAGCTGCTCCTTTCATTATTATGTAAATCTGCATTTGCAAGGTTTTCTTTTTTCTTGATTCTCGCCATATGGGAATCTGAGATGGTCAGAACGCACAGCCAATACTAACAAGAGTGCCGTTATAAATTTGCATCTTTAAATCACATTAATCTTCATCTCACACTACATAATTTATAACGCGCACTGAAGACAAAATGTACTCGCACAACAGACTGTCACTAAACAAGATGGGATTTCCAATAAGTAAAAAGATTACTGAGCAGGTTAATTGAATATAAACTACCTGTTATATATTCCCCTGAATAACACTTCCCCTTTCCGATACCAATAAACAAAGGGCGCTTTGTTCTGCTCCCACCCACTGACACTGACTCCTTCCCACTTAGTTTTTTGTTTACTTCCTGAACTGATTAAGTGTCACTTTAAACTTGCCACACTCAGAAGCAGTGTTGACAATTTCATCTGCTTACAGACATCTGCCACAGAACAGGGGGGGTATTTTCAGGGGATCAAAGTCCTTTTCATCTGGCAACCTGTCTTCTCCCCAGCCTCTCCATTTCCTCTAGACTTTCCACCGAGCGTATATATATCTCATCTGTCAACCAACCATTGACATTTGTTTGTCTCATTTCCCAAAAGCAAAGAGCACAGGACAGATGGCGAATACACCATGACCTCTGCCAGATTTGACTTCCTTGTAACAGAGAGGAGAAAACTCAGCTCGAACATAGCCTACCACAAAATAAATTGAATAAAATTCCACAAAACTGTACCAGAAAATGATGATGTTGAAGGAAATATACAGAGAGTAAGTTAAAGCGTCAACTTCCTCATGTTAAACATGAGGCTCCTGCCAGCGGCTACTTAGCATAGCAAAGCACCACGACAGGAAACGGTTAGCTTGGCTCTGTGAGGTTGACGAGTGGAGAGTGAGGGAAAACTCTGAGTGAGTGTAGCTTTGCATGTTACCCCCTGTAACATGTATTTTATTCTCAAGTGACCTCTGGTGGTCATAGGAAATATGACAGGAGGAAGTTAGATATTCATACACTACTGTGCAGCAGCAAAGTCCGCATGAGGAGGAGGTTGGGTATCGGATTATTTCCCCAAATATCTTTTAAATACATCTCTTAAAGTAATAAATGTTATATATTTTTTTTTAGAGAACTGAGGTTTGAATCACTGAAGTCATCCTTCTGGCATTTCATGGGATTTATATTTTTCTTTCCCCCCTAGCCGATTCACTTTCTTAAGCAGACATTACACACCCATGCTGGGCTTTGCAAGCTGAGCCCTCCAGAAGTCCTTCACTTGAACATGATCAAAGGTTATATCTTGACTTTAAGCAGCAAACCAAAGGCGTTACTAAATAATAAGATGGATCAAACTGCAACCGTTAGTGCAAAGAGCCATGGACGATGGAGTGGACAAGTGGTACACTTTGGCTGCACAGGTCAGCTTGTGGAAGCATTTGCAGGGAAGAGGGTCTACAAATCAAAGATAAAAGATAAGCCCCTCTGGATCAAGGATCGCAGTCAGACTGAAAATGGATCCCAGAGGATGGGATCAGAGGCCCAGAGGGCAGAGATCCAACTTAATCCCGCTGCTCAATCTCAAACTCAAACAAGACAGTTCAAAAAGCTCCAGAGAGCAAGGGCTTATGGGGATGGTAAATGATTGGCACCGATTGGAACAACTAAAAGCTCTGGGATGTGAATGGAGCAGGTTGTATGGAACAAATATCGACAATCATAAATCAGGCTAGGTGGGAGGAAATGAAATAAGAGGCTGACAAAAATAGCTCAGTTACAGCGGTACAGCAAAAGTACACCACGAGACAAATCCCGGTCATCTTAGCAGAGGATCAGTGATCATATCGGTCAAGACTGCACAATAAAAACTGAAAAACACAAACCCACATACAGCTGAATACATCCAGTTAAATGAATGCAGAACACAATAGTCTGCCTGTAACCTTTGCTAATGTGTTTTTCATCACAGGAAAATCTTATGCAGTAATGAAAACGCATTTCCATGAAGGCTGAAAGCATTTCCCTAAACCAACACACAGTTCACCTCCACACAAAACATGTGTTGTACTGTAAATATCACCAGCATTGACATCCTGGTACACATGTCTGCTGGGCTGACAGCAGAGCAGCTGCACAGAGACGTACACACAGCTTCAAGTCAATCAACCAAAAATACTTTATTCTCCCAACTTAAGATGACAATGAAGCAGATGAAAATGAAGGGAGGGGGTGGAGTGTTATCAAGCCTGTCTTCTTCCAGCTGTTGTGTGTGTGTGTGTGTGTGTTTGTGTGTGTGTGTGTGTGTGTGTGTGTGTGTGTTTGTGTGTGTGTGTGTGAGAGAGAGAGAGAGAGAGAGAGAGAGAGAGAGAGAGAGAGAGAGAGAGAGAGAGAGAGAGAGAGAGAGAGAGAGAGAGAATGAGGGGAATTACAGCCTGTCTAACTCCATCTCTATCTATATTTAGTTATGCACTGCTAAATTTGTTACTGGCTTCATTTGTGTGTGATTACATGCGGAGGTGTTGCAACCGTAAACACTTGGTGGTTCCAAGAGGTGCGTGTGTGTGTGCGGGTTTTTGTGTGTGTTTTTTGTGTGTGTGTACGTGAGAGTGCAATCAATAGAGAGAGTAAAATACTGGCAGTAGTTATGGCACATTGTTATGAGTTATAATAATAATTTACTTTCCACTACAAAGAGCTTGTGAGAAAAGCCTGTTTGTGAAACGTGTCTTTGTTGGAGTCAATAACAAACAGCATGATGAGATGCTCACTGAGTTGGCAGTACAAAATAAATGTCAAAAAGTGTCAACGTTTTCAGTGATTTAATCATTTGCTGTTTGCATAAGAAGAACAAAAGAAGTCAAATCAAACGTATCTGAACCATATTTAACTGCATGGCGTCATTGTATAAGAATCCCATACGGCTGAATTTCCCCCGAAAACAACAGCGTTATGTAAGAGTCATTATGGGGAAAATATCTGTTACATGATGATATTTCCATTTCTATTGTGTGATGTCAAGCAGGAAAGTCCTCCATTAATTATCATATTCTAATTGTTTTGTGTGATCATTTTTTTGGGGGGGGTCCACACAACCATTCACTCATCCCTATCGGTTTTACACACATACACACACACACACACAGAGAGAGACTATCTTGTCTTGAAATGTTATTTTTAGCCAAAGAATAATAATCTGTTAAAGACCAAAGCAGATGTCTAAAGCATTTTTCTTCCTGCGTATTGTTAAGCACAGACAGAGCAACTTAAGCCACAGACACATACTTACACTCCTTCCATTGGCTGCACTGCTTCTTGCCAAGAGCTTAACTCCAAATAAATTACTCCAAATATTCATCTCACAAACATATATATTTTTCCACTTTATAGATATCTTCATCTGACAGGTGACCTCAGAAAAGTCCCAAACAGTGACGTTTACGGAGAAGGTAAAAACAAAAAAAACACCTTGATTGGATGCAGCAGATAGTGACAGACTTCAGTGCTGCTGCTGCTGCTGCTGCTGCTGCTGCTGCCTGAGCAGAATTACCTGGAACGAAACCAAGCCCAAAATGATAAGGCTCCCAATTCATGAACAGACATGAGCAAGCCAATTCCATTGTCCCTGAATAACAGAACTAATTACATTGTTGAGATTGGGAAGCATGCGGCTCTCAACCCAATGACATACGTGTCCTTCCTTACTCGTGTTAATCAACTGCATAATAGTGATTCAAAGTTCATCATTCTCTGACCTATGCCTTCTATCTGCAGCTGTGCAATATTTACAGCATTTGTAATTGTAATTTATGAGTGGCTGCTGCTAAATCCAATGTAAAACAGGGCAGTAATTCTCTCACTCCCTGTAATTGGTCATGCCCTGGCACCTACAGTCAGGCCACATTTAACTGGATTTGGCAGAGTGTGGATTATTGACTGCAGCTCAAGTGATAACAAAACTCCCTCTATTTCATGTGCAAATAGCCACATCCTTATCTTCCTCACACTCATCATTCCAACCACTGCAGAGTACTTCTCAATCCTTTAATGTGTTAAATCTTCTTCAATTCATCTGTACAAAAACTGAAGTGCAGAAACCACAAAAATGTGATGCACAACCACCTGCGAAACCACAACTTCTAGTTTTCAACGTTTCTTTTCTCAGAAATTGTGCTAACCTACGCCAACGGTCTCCTGGCTGTAACAACATATATTAAGCTTGCGACAAACTTCTCATTTAACAAAAATTTCCTTCAAAAGTAATGGGAAATCATATTTGTGTACTATAGGAGCCATTTTCTTTGGGGCTAATTGTATGGAATAGCAAATTGGTTCACAGGTGTCATCATTATGCTTTGCGGTATTTGTTATATATGGAGGAACTTTAACTCTAGTAACAGATGTTGCTAGATGGAGGAGCACGTACAGTTCTTTACCGCCGCACCAGGTGAATGCACACGTGTGTGGTTGCGTGCGACTATGCCGTGTAGAGTCCAAATGTCAATCATGTTGCCTCAAAGACATTTTGTCTGGTGCTTACTGCAGACTTAAAGATGCTTTGAGATCGGGGTATTATTTTGTCAAAGTGATGGATGTAGGAGCGTTTGGAAAAAAAGAAGTATAGATAGGCTACTTCATCAAAACCTGTTGCCATGCAATAGACAGCAAATAAGTAGTATCATGCAAAGGCAATTAACAAAAATGTTTCAAGCTAAAATGTCATCACTTCTCTAAAAATAGCTCCAAATGAGATAACTCTTTATTTCAGGCTCAATTTCAATATCCTGCCTTTGAGTTTTCTCTTTTTGAAACCGTCTGAATAAAATGAAAAAGAAGAGGATGTGTTTAAGTAGTCCTCCCTCTTTTGTTGGATACTTGATCTGCTGTGCTTTCATTTGGTGGATGAGTTCAAAGTGGTTTATCACAATGCAAGGTCTTATCGGCGGCAGCTGAAGTTGTTCTTTTTGCACGTGGGGCTGGCTAGAGACGAAACGTGTATTAAAGCACAATCTCCCTCAGATATTCACAGAGGTGAAGAGAGTCTCTCTGTCTCCCATTTCCTCTCTGTCTGATACCATTACCATTATCTGGGCCATGCTCATGGCAACCATTTAGAGCCCAGGCACAGTCTGGTCGGCAAAGTACATCGCAAATTGCCCCACTATTAACTAATCAGTAGATGGATGTACACTGATTCGTCTGATGTTCTGCACTGTTACTATCACAGTCGGCCTCATAATAATCCATTAGTACTGTCACAATTAAGTTTTAACATGAAGAAGTGTTCTTCCAAAGTGTTTTCACCACACGCCTTAATGTACAGTGATGTTACAGTTGAAATGTGACTGACTGAAAAAGTAACAGTTCAGTAATCTCTGTTCAGACTCTTTTCCCTCAGGATTTTGACTCTTATTTGACAGATAAATGTTTAACTTGTACTTCTTTTGAGTACCCTAACTAAATATTTTACACACTTGTTGTGAACACGTGTATAAAATGGTTAAATGTATATGCTGATAGCTTTGACAGTCTTTTTTAATAGATTAAGAATATTTTTTAAATGGTGTGCATGCATGGAAGAATCAGAATGCTGTACAAATATAATCTTTATCGAATTTAATGGGATTTAAGTGGGTCATAAACTACGTTCAATGTGATTTATAAGTGACTTTAAATTTCCACATGTAGTATTACCAACACAAAATTATATTTGTTATGATTTTTATGATTTTTATGATTTGAATCATTATTATAATTATTATTTTAAAACACTTAACCATAAATTACAACATTTGCTGAAATTACCAAATTAGATAATAGATTAGATTGCTCGTAATTGGTCAATTATTAACTTTGTTATAATTAGCCAATTAATATAAAAACCCTTCTCAATTCATGTTGTTGATTTAGAATGCTATTCTCATTTAGACTGCAATTTACATTTAAAAGTTCACTTAATGACACCTAATATAATTAATTATGCTAACTAAACTACATTTATTGCAGTGACATTGAAAACCACTGCAGTGTTGTGACTGAACCTGATCGCACTGGGAGTTTTTTTGATATTAAAAACAAATTCAAAGTTTAAGGAAAAAACTTTTACTTTCATGGGAGATTTATTATGTTCCAAATAAATTATCATATAAAAGTGAATATCTAAATATTCAACACGCTTTTTCTGAATTCGATTGTTCCAACTAAGAAAAGATCATTTTCAAACGTATTAGATATGATTCCTCAACTCTTTCTTCTTCAAAGTTTCTTTCTTTTTTCGCGTTGAAATAAGAATAAAAGACAGAGATCAGCTTTGCATAAACCCCCCCCACCACCATCAAGATGTTAGGAGCCAGTTCAGTGACAGATGGACTGAGCTCAGGCCTGCGCTGTCATCTAGGTGACTTACTGTACAGGGCTCTCGATTCCCTTTTCTCCATCTGCCGATCGTAATTCACATCTTAAAGATAACCTTGCTTTTTCAGTTCCTAAGACATAAAAAAGAAATCATACATGCGCACATTCTTCCACAGTATGCTCTCAATTATCACTGTGAGGGAGGACCCTGTCCCAGGAGGCCTCCCCCTCTCAACCTTTGCTTTTCTTTCCACATAAAATATGTTTTTCTCGTGCATTTTAATCTTCTGAAAAATGAAAGAAAGAACGATGAAGGCGACCAGTAACATATCCACGCGAATCTTCAGAAGAACCATGAATGTATTGATCATTTTTTCCCCAAACTTTAATGTTGTTTTTTCAAAGTAGATCTGACTTAAAATTGAAACAAATAATAAAGAAACTAATGTGCTTAAATTGATTATAGCTACAATTACCGAAGATCACGACGAACGTTTTTGTAAAGCTGCATGCAACATAGATCCCACTTGGATACGCCTTTTGTCCCACATCGCTAACTCCCACTCGCATCCATGTGCAATTGGAGAGGATGCACACTGCAGCTCAGGGCTATGGGAAAGCAATTAAAGAGGTATTTTGTCGCTGGACCACAGCCATTGACTACAATTCCCTTGTGGGCACAGTGTTCGAAGCACTCTGTTGGGTCAGACTGTGTCTGGTGCAAGCTGATAGAGACGGGCCGAGCGAGAGCAGGATAGGTGCTGTCACCACATGAAGAAGGCCAGGATAGCTGTCTCATATTATTGTGACCTGACGGTACAGGTGAAAAGAAAGTAAAAGTAGAGGAAATAACCAAAGGGAAGCAATGACAGAAAGAGAGGGGGAAATTCAGTTCTTCACATTAATACCAGGGAAACCGAGAACGTAGACAATAGGAGAAGAAAGACCATGTCAAAGGAGGAAAAGAGAACTGTGAGTGTGTCGAGGTTTTGAAGAAGAGTAGTTATGCTGCAAATCACTCTCTCTCTCACTCTCTCTCTGCTCAACAAGCCCCTCAAGCCTCATCCCTGAAGCCCCTGAAGGCCTCTCAGACCCTCACAAACAGCCAGCACAGACCTTTTTACTGCTCCGACTCGCTGTTACTGTTAGGGAAGGACATGTCTGCCATCTGCAACGAGGGTTCTCTATGGAGTTTCATCTTGGTAAATCGCTCTGAAGTTTGGGAACATTGGATTTGTAACACCTATTGCAGCATTTAGGCAAATTTCCGAATAGTAGATCAAGGGGAAGTAAAGGACAGCAGTGTGTAATCATAACCAAGATCATACAGATCCATGGCAGAGGCTGAAAGAGGGCAGCTTTTGATGTTTCACAGGCATAAAAAGCAGAGTGTTTGTGCAACTTGTGTGATGGTAAATAAACAGCCATTAAACATAATCAAGGTCAAGTTCAGCTTAAAAAAAAGTCCCTCTGAGTTTCCACAACAACAACAAAAAAAGCAGACTCCAACTGGCCAAAAGCAACCGAATGTGTGGGAGAAAGAAGAAAATCATTGTCCACAACCTCCAACGTCAGCGCTTTCACCTCGGTGCCACAAATCAATCACAAAGACCTTAATTGGGGGGTGGGGTTACACCTGGTATAACACGCCGCCCTGTGAGTCATGGCGGGACTTGAAGTGCGAGCCAAGATTAGGATGAGAAGGAGTCAAACAGCAATGGGAATCAATGAGCGGTCTGGAAGTCTAGGGATAACCAAATAAGTCAGAATTACCCGAGTCTCATAGAACACACAGAGCTGCACTTAGATGGAAAAACTAAAAGCTACATTAGGCCTCTGGAGTGCAAAACTTTAATTTTAAACAGCAGGGGTCTTTTAGAACGGCCCGACGTGTCACTAATGCTACAAAGATTTTTGGTATGTCGTTAAATCTTTTCACATTTTCTTTTCTGGTGTCTTGCACACAGAATAACAATGATGTAATTTCATTGTCAAAACATTTTTATCCAAATTCGGCTCTTTACAGTTTTGGTGAAAATATTGCCTTACACACTGGATGCATACTGAATTAGCTTCTTCTCTTTATGTATGCATGATTAAATATATCTTAAAGAAGTTTGAAAATTTTGGAAATGTGTGTATTTCCTTTATTGTCGTACGGAAAATGATAATATTGATATCACTCCTGTCTGTCTGTGACGCTGTACATAAAGAGTAGTGAAGCCAAAGCATCTCGATCACCACCTGGTGAATGGCTGCGGCAGGGATCATAAACCCGGCCTCCTCCATGTTAGTGATTAGCAAATGGACCAAAGTCAAAGTCAAATTTTTAGGTAGTTCTAATCACGTTAGGTACTTATAGTTATGGTGTGTTTGGTTTGAATTTATTATGTGACTGCATCAGACGAGGAAATAAGCCTGTTAAAACACATCTTGTTGCAGAGCTTTAAAGGTGATGGTTGGCAGGTTTGTGTCCTTTTCACAACACTAGCTCTTCTCCCGTATTTACAGTCTTTACGCTAAACTGGGTCTCCCTATCCAGCTATATTTACTGTACAAACACTGACCATGTGGGATGAGTCTCCCCATCTAACCACTGGCAAGCAAAGTAGCCTACTAACTGTCAACACATCCCTTTAACGACCTTTTCATAATCTCGTTGACGCGGGACATCTATTCAGTGCAAAAGACGAGTTCTCATTAATGAAATAAGATATCACTATCTGTGCCACTGTCTTGACAGACTGCAGGCGCGTTAACTGACGAACGCATCAGTGCTGTGTGCCAGCGCCAGATCCGGAGATCTGGAGCCAAAGATATTCCAGTGCGTCACTCTAAATGCCGGCTTCCGTGAAAAAAAAGGAAAAAAAGGAAGAGCACATCTATAGTGATAGTCTGAAAAGCAAGAAATATCTGAGGTGAACCTCTGACAGAAAGGTGTAGAAGAAATGGCCTGTTTCTGTTGACGTTGTGAGAGGTTGAGTCCGCTTTTTTCACGTTGAAATTTCAGAACTGCAGTTTTCAAAAACAAACTGACTTGAAGAAACGTAGAAACTTTGAATAGAAAATGTAGGAAGGATCCTTTCAAGAGAATTCATCAGTTACCCCCATCTGTCCCTGTGACCCGGAATTATGTGCACTCTGTGACAACGTCTCTATCCAAGCAACAGTAAGCTTTCAAGAGTTGACATTTTGTTGAAGACAAACCCTCAGGACGCGTCTTCCAACCAAACCCTGGAGGGAGAAGGTGAAAAGAGAAGAAATGTGGGAGGACAGGGGGAAAAGGGAGATGAGCAAAAGACAGGAGAGATGGAGAATGCAATTGACTGTGAAGGATACAAAGTGAAAGGACAGAGCAGCAGCAGAGGACAAGAGATGAGGAGAGACAGACAGGGACAGAGAAAATGAAATCACATGGAGGGAGACAGGTTGATGGGTCATTCTGGACACTGATAAAGGAAAAGACAACGGGGAAGCAAGTGGTGAGAAAACGATAAATATGAAATATGTACAACAAAAAAAATTACTATCTCATAAATTGATGAGAGTAAAGATGATTGTGCAAAGAATCTCAAAGGTAGAGAACTGACAAGAGAATCTGAGGGAACAAAATCTGAAAGTGCCATTTCTTGACTGCAGAAAATATTACCGGGATAATTGGATTTTGGACTTTATGCAGACGAGTTTGATCCATTCACTGTCACACTCATCCAGAAGTGAAGAGAAGAAGCAAGTTGGCTTTGAAGGGGTCTATTAGAAACTGTACGTTTTGTAAGGTACAGCATATTGATCAGACGAGAGATTCAAATCTCATTTAAACAGACTTGCTCTGGCATGTGGCTGCATGTTGCTGTCATTGTTAAAAGTTGTACAAGAAGTTATTGTTGAGGGAAGTCTCATTTTGTTAAAGATGGCATATATGTAACATTTGAACACAGCTCTCTAAGTCTGGTAAAAATGCAGAAACCATTCTGCAGCACTGAATTTGCATTAAAACTAACAGCTCTGCAATAATGAGCCATGTTTTGAAAAGCCTCTGCAAATAATCCCCTGTCTCTTTTTTCAAGTTTCCCAACCTAAATTGTGCATTTTATGACCTCAAGGTAAATTACAGTGAGCACTAAAAATGATATAACAATAAAGTGGAGCCACATGTTCCTGGGCTTTGCTAACAAATTTCAGATAGGGAGCGTTCGATCGATCAAGGTGGGAAGGGAGCACGTTTTGCCATTTGCAGGAGGATCTGGTGCAACAGTGCTGCAAATTGAATTTAGGTAATAGAGGAGGGGAAGGAATCAGAGGCCAGGGGAGACACAAATACATTGAGGAAAAAGTTCAAATGCACCTGTCCGTACCTCGTCCTCATCAACACACAATTCTATTACTGTCTCTGTTTTATAGTCCCGTGTTTACTAAGCTCTCAGCCATTCACTCTATTGTAGCTCCCCCTATTGATACCACAGCAGCTGCTCAGTGCTGTTGAGGCTCCATTATTTACAGACGATGTATCATCGCAGAAAGTACAGAGTATTAATAACTGAGATGAAATAAGGACGTTCTTGTTTCATTTCTACCATGTGCATCTCTTTCCTCGAGTCTCGAGTTCAGTCATAAATCATGCAAATGTTCATCCAACCAACTGAGCAGCTTAACGGGGGAAAGATAACAGCAACACTAGCTGTGAAATTCATTTTTACAACAGCGGATCTGTTTTCACAGGGAACATCGTGAGCGAGAGCATTTGCCTGAATAAAGTTCAAGTCTGCCTCAGGAGTCAGAACAATGTAACGTGAAGGATGGACAGACCTGTACAGACCAGCTGCTGCCGTGCTGCACATGTTGCAGCACTTAAACTTTAATCACATCCTACGACCCGTCCAGCTCGCTCAATGGTCTACCCTGAGTCAACTTCAGCATCTCTTGCTACTCTATAAATGCCTTAATCATTTTTACACAGACGCGGCTGTGCAGTGTTGAATGAAGCGTTTCCGTCAGCGTGAAATGAAGACGCAAAAGTCCGACCTCTGGCTCTGACAAGCACGGTTCAATTCATCGCATAATGGAAAAAGGGTGAACCCACACCTTCGGCTGATGTGTGGACTGCTAGCCTGCAGAACTCCGACCTTCACGTGTGACATCGCAGCTTAAGTCCAAATTATGCAGTTCCTCTGAACGTTTAGCCTCGCTCCTCTTTCAAGGGTTTGCAAAGCAGCAAATGTAAGAAGCATGACAGCAAAATTGTCCACATCATCCACCTGGCTTAAGACAGCGTGGGGTCAAGGAAAGAGAATTAACCATGGGGACAACTTTGGACCAGAATCATGATTCCTCCAACTTGTTTTCCCAAAGAAGTGTTAAGCAGAGGGATAAGTACGACAGTGGTAAATGGAGCATTGCCTTGTTCCTGAACAAACATCGATTACGATGCTCAGACGGAAAGAACAAGTGACATTTAGGGTCAAAGCATGTTGGTATGAATAAAACATGGAGCATTTGCTTGATTAGTATTGAGGAATAACAACAAGCAGAGGAGCTGGGGATATTCCGCTGACCTTCCCCGAGTGATGGATCTCAATTACATGACTGTGTGTGTGTGTGTGTGTGTGTGTGTGTGAGTGTGTGTGTGTGTGTAACTATGTATGTTATGGGGACCTTATTCCTATGAGGAAGAAAGCAATTTTCATGATGTAAATCATTAGGTTAAGAGATATACTTGGAAGTTTCTAGTAGGTTCAACCAACCCCCTGGGGTGTAGCATTAGATTTGGGTAAATAATGTTTAGTTAAGTCTCAAGGAAATCCATTATCTTATTATATGTCAATGTATTATCCTCTGAGGCATGTGTGTTTGTGTCTGTGTGGCCTGTCAATCACTAAATTCCTATGGGTTCTCATAACGTAAACCATTGAATTTAACGTGAAGACATGTTTCAAGGTTGGGTTTAGGTTAGAATTAGATCCGAGGAAGTAGTATTAATTAATTGTCCAGGAAATGAATGTAAGTCTATCTAATATCCTACGATGTCAAGAAGACATGACTTTGTGTGTGTGTGTGTGTGTGTGTGTGTGTGTGTGTGTGTGTGTGTGTGTGTTTCTCATGGTATAAACAGTGTTTCCTATGCGACACGCCCCAGCACTACAGAATTACACGAGTATTGTTGCCCAAAACCCAAACTATGACACAGGAGCACAAAGAAACAGCATAAATGTGTATACCACTCATTCATCACCCTCTTTCATTTGGACATAAAGCTTTTAGAAAGCTCTCTCGGACAAAAAACACTGAAATCAAACACACAGTGGACACACACACACACCCTCCAAAGGCCCGACTTTGCTTTTTAATCTATTCATGCAGACCATTCTCTCCCTCTCCCAGGCCTCCAGCTCCTGTCCCTTCAATTGGAGAGCACATTTGCTGCTTGCTTGCTCAACCGTTCACCTGTCTGTGGCCAGAAAGACCGACCAGCAGACAGACAGACGGACGGTGTGTGGGATGATGAAGGACGAACTTATCTCGGAGACTCAGAAAGCAGCCAGACACGTTACCAACCTATCCCAATTCACTACGGGTCGCTGTTTATATCTCAGCCCGCCCGTCTGCACGTATCCTCGCGATGCCGTCGTTCTCCCTCTGTACTGTTTCTGCCTCTCTTTCTTTGACAGCCTGACTGAGTGTCTGTTGCTATTCTCGTCTTCCTCTGAACCGCTGAGAGTATCAGCATTCTGCATGTGCTGAGAAGCTCTTGTTCCTCAGTGGTATCAGCTCGCCGAAGCCACTTCACTCACCATTGCCTCTAATAAAACCCCAGATGACACGAGCCATTACTCTAAACACGGTTATGTAAACACAAAGGAATCCCCACAAGAAGAATCCCAATTTAGCCGCAGACATCTTCAAGGCGGGTTCTGCTCTGTTTCTGCCACAAATGGACACTGAAGTGATGCAGGCGGCATTCAGCAATTTGGGCTTATTTCGTTTCCGGCTTGTGGTCCAGTCGGTCCGTGTAGGAATGCTTACTTTCCCCTCCTCTGTGAATTTTCTAATACAATCAATATGAGGGCGAATGCATGAATGCAGCAGCGGCAAAAATACTCACGGAGAGGAGAAGAAGCTCTGGAGTGGATTTGGCTCACGAATATATAACTCATACAAAAAGTGAGCAGCTCCAGTCTCGCTCTCCAAGCAGACGCTGTGTCTTGTAAGTGTGGCATAGGGATTTATAAAGCAAGTGCAGAGAGGTGGCACACGTTGACCTTTAATCTGCGTATACGTGACTACTTTTGTGCATTGTGTGCTGCACGGATGTGTGCGTCTGCTTGTGTCCTCCTGTGTGTTTATTGGCTTGTAAAATTGTATTTGTCACTGGGAAAAGAACAGATGCCGCTCCGTTTTTATCCTGTGAATTGCTCTGAGGAGAAGCAGGAGCCTGTGTACTGTAGATGCAACACACCCTGTGTGTGCGTACATGTTTTTGTGTCCTCTTCAGGCCTCTTCTCAGCATAAACACTGACCATGTCAGGACTTGTGGACCTCATGGGGACCAAAGCCTGGTCCTTATGAGGAAAATCAGCATTTCTGAGCTCCAGGTTAAGGTTAGGGGTAAGATTTACATTAATTGTGGTTAGGTTAAGGTAAGACATGAATTGGTCATGGTTAAGGTTAGGGACACGTTTGTTTAGGCTATCCACATTGAATGGAAGTCAAAGTCCTATTAAGGGTAGGTGCGCAAACTGTGTGTGTGTGTCACAAAGTATTCATCTGGAACACATCCTCTTCAGAAGTCTGGCTGCAAATCGGACAGATCTGCCTTAAGTTTGAAGTTTCTTCTCCACTGTTAAAATTCCCTCTGTAAATGTGAATTATTCATCTGAGGAGTGTCCGCTGACTGTAGCATCCCTGAGCATTAACCTATATTAAATATTCAACAGGATGTCTTCAGGAGTCCACAAAAAAAGCACAGATTAAGATTTTCTCCAGTGGTAGAAAATATGTGATTATTACTACGCCACAATGAAGACTCTTTCCTCGAGTTTTTTTTAACCCTAAAAATAGCGCACCACAACACGAGTGTGAGTCACATTCTGCATTCTCTCTTTTTTTTCCCCTCGCATGAAAAAATCTGCAGCTAAACTGATGTTTAGATCCCCTTGACGCGCCATAATGGGCTATTAATCAATATGGAGCATGAACGAAAGAAAAGAGAAAATCCAATTTACATCGCGTCAACAGTCACGACCATGCAGGCAAATCCCAGCGAGCTCTTCTTTAATTCATCGGTGCAAAAAAATAAAAAAGATTGAAACTGACAGACGAACTGAAAAGATAATCTCCCAGCAGCTCACTAATCTGTGCGCTTTTTTCCCAAACAGCAATTTACAGAAGTTAATACCCGGAATATAAATAAAATAACCTGAGTCTTACCTGACTTGAAGAGATGATAGAAACTGCAGAGAACAGATGCTCGAGCAGGAGAAGCCTGATGTCTCCTTCCCTCGGAGGAGACTGACTCCCTGCTGCTGCGCTCCGACCCTATTTAACGCAGTGGCAGTACATTAAGAAAAAAAAAAAAGAATACAGAAACTTTTTTTTGGTCATCCACGCAGATAAAACCCACAATTAAAAAAAAATCAATCAAAAGCTACTGTGGCTCGTGTGTCCAGGGGTCTGGCTTCTGTTGGATGAGATGGATGAATGAGCGGCGTAGCGCACGGTGGTGGAGCGCGGGGCAGGGCGCCGGTCCGCGGCCGTTCTGAGCGGTGACAGTCGACTGCCCGGTAATCCAAGTGCGTCTCACAGCCTCCCGGTGCACGGAGTGTGTGCTGCTGGAGCTCCTCCTCGCCTCATCTCTCTGTGTCTGCGCGTTAAAGACACACACCGAAGAGGAGGAGAGGCTCGCTTCTCTCTCTCCACTGCGCGTCCGTGCGCTCTGCTGTGGGTGGACACTCCTCTGGACACCGGCGCGTAAAGTGAAGTTCCACAACTACGACACAACGCGTGTTGGTTTGTGCTACTCAACGGTGACTTTCAAATGCCCTTGTTGACATTACACGAGAGCTTGTGTTTTCTTATCTCCTCAGTGCAGCTTTTTAACTGACATGTTTGTGCAGCTTGATGGAAATGAGGATCAGCTCCTACATTAAAAGCAGCTCATGGTGCCAAAGCAGTTCTGAGCCCTGGAGACATATGGTGTCAACACCTATGAAGGTGTCCTTTAAGTTGTCTGGGACCCTCATGGATCGGATTGGGTTTTCCAACACACCCCCGCAGATGCTCTATATTGGATTCACATCTCATAAATACGGAGGCCAAGTTAACACATTGAGCTGCCATGTTCCTCAAACCATTCCTGAACTATTTTTGTGCAACCTTGCTTGTTTTATTTTAAAAGACAGGACAAGATGGTGAATATCCCTTGTACGTTCAAAGGTCTTCTGCACAAGTTAACTTACCATCTGCCATTAAGTGTTAGCAGGTGTTAGCAGCTACCAGCGGATGTGAGGGACAGAACTTAATTTGTGCATCATAGCATCATTAAGTGTTTTGGCCCATTTTGGTCCATTGGTCCCAGTTTAGAACATCGGACAAGATCGAGAATATCCCTTCTATGTTCTACCGCACTAATGAATGCCTACCACAAGTGGATGTTATCAGATATTAGCGGCTACCAGCGGATGTTAGGGACATATCTTCAGTTGTATCCCATAGCGTTATCAGTTGTACTACTGCCATGAAGGGTATACTTGGTCTGCAATCTTAAGGTATATGATATCAGTATAGAAAGAGGGACTACGTGTCTGCACCTCCTCCCATTGTACCAAGATAGAGCCTGCATGGATATGGGTGCTGCCATTTTGTGCTTGTGATGTTTCGGAGCCAAAGTGTCGAGGTCCCTGCACCAGTACACCCAGTCAACCAATCACAAGTCAGTCTCATCTGTCAATCATTACGTTTCACAGCATTCCTTTTGTAACATTGAATAACTATGTGAAACCAATCTTGCTGAAAAATGAGCACTTGAGCACATCAGCACCGCAGGCAGGGTTTCTGACCTTTACGGCAGCCAGCTACCAGAGGGCGATTAAGATGATTTGGCTTCACTTTTGGGGAGCTGGCACGCCATCCGTCTTTAAATACCGTGGGTGGTACATGTTTAAGTAACATCCACATGAATTCCACACAAGGTTTCTCAGCAGAACTCTGCTCTGAGCTTCTGTCTTCTGTTTGCCTTTATAGTGCATCATGCTAGAATCACTATCCCTGCAAAAAAAAACACAATGCAGAAGCAATCAGCCATCCATATAATTGCCACTCTTCCCTAACAGCTTTCAATCATATAAAACAGGTTTTCAGAAATGGCTTCTACAGTAGCTCTCTCCTGTGAGATTGAACCACTTCCAGCCAGCCTTTGCTCTCAATGAGCCTTGGGCCACGACCCTGTCCTCGGTTCAGGGGTTGTCCTTCCTCGAACACTTTTAGATATAGTTCACTAACCACTACATTCTGGGAACACTTCACAGGACCTGTCACATTGGAGATGCTCTGACCTAGTTGTTCACCATCACAATTTCGTGTATTTCTTGTAAAAGTCGCTTAGATCACTTTGCTTGCATTTAACTTCAAGACATGTGAAATGAGCGTGTAAAGGATTTACCCCTTCTTAGGGATCCAGTAGACTTAAAGGGAAGACCCTCCAAAAGAATGTGACCATAGTTCAGGCATGATGGAGGAAAGTTGAAACTGTCACGCTCAAAAAATATCTTTTTGTTGTGAGAGGAACAGATATTCACCCACTTCTACTACACAACCCACGATAATGCTTATCAATATGAGAATCAAATGAAACAGCCTCTTTATTCATTCAACCTATTTGGCTGATGTTGAGTTATTACTCTTACAAAATTCCCTGTGGATATTAGACAGCCTAATCTATTTGGATTTTAGGTTGTGAATTGTAATTTCAGATGAGTCGAGAAAGAAATCGAATTCAACAAGAGCAAAACGCGCTCCCTGGTTGTAGCGGATGATTTTCTTATTAAAAACATGGTCATTTGATTCCTTATTTTCCAATTTGGCGTTTAGATAGCTGTTGGTGTATAAAAAGCGAAAACATCTGTAGAACTGCATTCGGGAGTCCTTCGAAAATCAGTGTCCTGTCAGTGTTTTGTTACACAACTTCCTCTCACTTGATCACAACACTGCCAGCTGTTTGCCCGCAGCTCCCGTCATTGCTAACCGAACACTCGTTCCTCTTCATGTCTCACACACAGAGACAGGCCAGGCAGTAATGGACATGTAGCTGCATATTCATGACACATTGTAACGGTGACAGACATGATAAGCCTGTCATCTCTAAAGCCGGGAGATCTGCAAACAAGCAGCGCTGCCTTCAAACCGCTGGAGAAGACGGAGCATTCCCCCCAGAGGAGAGGGACGGGAGGGGACAAACACAATCTACCTGGGAATGTGAGTCCCATTCCTATGATGGAAACCACATTGCTCTTGTCAGCTATATTTGACGCGCATGTGTGCTCACATAAATTATGTCGATTAACCCGAAATATTTGACATACCAAATCAATTGGTTTGCTGCCGACAGATTTAGGCTTTTGGTCACACCTCGACCAAAATCATTCTGAACATGCAAAGGTCACAAGCCACAAGCCACATTTGAAGCTGTGCAGCACATGGCATTGTTGGTAGGAGGAACTTGTCTTTAGAGAGGCTCCTCATTATGGCCAGTTGCGGTGATGACGGTAGGTGGAGGGCGATTGAGGCAAATTGAGCTGGAGCGATGCCTGTTTTTGTGGGACATGCTGTGTGGTTAATCTGGTGCATAATGACGCTGGAGAAGATGCCATGGGAGTTTGGTGCCAGCGCTGGCGGTGTCCGTGGACAGTTTGTGTATAATAGGACGTCACTGCATCATATCCTGCCATGAAGGAATGCAATTATTTTTTGTCCTGCAGATTCGGAAGCAGCCGATCATCAAGACTTGCTCACAGTGACCACAGGTTATTATCACTCAGCTCTGCATTCTTTTCTTTTTTTTAACCTCTCTTTCAAATCTTTGCATATTTTAGCTTAGTGTTTTTTGCCACAAAGGATGGGGGGGGGGGATTTTAAGGAAACATTTGTCCAGCTAAAACTTTAGTGTAGTCTTTACATCAGAGATAGCAAAGTAAGCAGCTAGTTGGGTTAAAAGTATGGCATTTTATCAGCAGAAGCTAGCCATGCAGCCAAGGTTCATCCCTGAGGTTCAGGTGAATTTGCTAAAATGTGTCATGTAGCCAAACTGTCATGGCTCTCATCAACCTTTAGCCACAAAGGAGGGGGGCTCAATTAAAAGGTGATTATATGTTGTCTTTGGAGCGTGTTTCCAATGACCCAAAGTAAGGTGCTAATGCACCTTAAGCAGCGATAGTTTAACTCATATTTTGTTGACTGGTGTGTGTTGTGTAGCCATCTCATTGTTTACTAGCTTGACATTGTCTTAAAGGTTTATTTCAAAGTTGTTATATTAAGATGTGGATGTTCTTTAACACATTAGGGAGTCTGAACAGGGGGAATGATGACAGCAACCAATAACTGTAATATGACATATAAATTGCATTACAGTGGACTCCTTTAAATCCACCTTTACATAAGTTTAACGAACTTAAGGCATATCAACGTAACTTTGAGATCCAGTCTTACAGACCATCATGTCAACATCAGGCTACTGTCACGGTTTTGAGCTTTTGTTGTAACAATCCAGAATGCTGGGAATAACAAACACTACATACATACTAACCCATACTAACATGTACTCCAATATGTGCAGAGAGTGTCTGCTCATGTCCTTGGTTAGTTACAGAAAATATATCCAATTTCATTTTGCGGCAGGTATCATAAAAATACATATTGTTCCTCTCCAATGGTTTGAATGCAAATCTGCTTTTTTCAGGACTCAGCGCTCCTGCTCAAACCCCCCCATGGGTTCGCATATCGTGGCTCAGCTTTCTTAAATGTAATATACATTGAAAACCCATTATCAAACAGCAAATTCAAATGTGCCAATGTGTTTGGTTGCCGAGTCCTTAGAGAACTGCTGAACAGGAGCTCGGTATAAAGATTTGACCTCCGGGAAGCTGGTAATTGAAGCGAACAGTCGGAGAAAAGGAGGAAGAAGAGGCCCCAGTTCGGACTGAAATTTGTGTGGATATTTATTCCATTTTCTGTCAGCACTCTGGAAGAGAAAACAGTTAAAATCTGGCTTTGGGAAAGTCAGGCATCTGTATTTGTTTGTTCTGCTCAAATCATTTTTGATCTCCCCCACCATGATGAAAAGAGGTTCTGGCACATTTGCAGGAGGGTGAAAGCTGTAGATTTATTCACAGCTATGAGTCATCTGCTACATTAGAGATGCTCTGCACCAACAAAAGCACACCACTATTGTTACTGTAAAGGAAACGGTGTGTGGACAGCAGTTACACTATCAGTGTGTATTCCCAGAACTACTCTCTGCCATAGAAACCGTAGAAATTAGTATTCACCTCAAATATCAATTACTGCACCACTACCGGAGCCAAGGCAGGGGGAAATTACATTTGGACTTTAGGAGCAGGGTGTGTGTGTGAGGACAAGCTTCTAAATGCATGTTCACTTGAAAACACAAACAGTGTGTTGACGGATTCATCTTCTCTTGTTGGCATTTTCCAAGGAATCAAATAGGAAAATCTCAGAAGGCTTCCAGAACATCTCAGACGTTTGGAGTTGGCTGACTTGTTTAATTATACAGCAGCTACCGGTGTTTGGCAGCCAGATGGACAGCGAGGAACCGACCAGATACTCATCACCAGACACATCAATCTGAGGCGTTTGAACGGAGGGGAGACGAGGACGGCCCAAGACACTCCTCTAAACCCAACAAAGGGGGATGATGGATGCTGGAGAAACTCTGATGCCGTGTCAGGTTTGGGAAGCCATCTGACATGTTTGGTCTACAGTTTAAACAGACTAAACGCCGACATCCCAGAAATAGTGTATCTTCAAACTCTGTGCCGTATGTTTTTCCTGGGTTCAGTTTCTGTCGGCGGGTTTGTTCCATGAAAGCAGACACACCTCAACAGGTAAAAGGAAAACAATCACTCAGTTGTAAAACAGATTCAAACAGGCAGATGTTTCATCTTCTATTCTGCACCAACATTTATAAACCATAGTGCTCACATCCTGTTATTTTAACCAGAGTTTTCATAAGCAATAACAAAGTATCCCACCAATCTATGGGAAATATTGTTTTATCTATTCTATTTATTTCCTGTTTGTGCCTTTGGGGAAACTGAAGCATTAAACAAGATTGATTTGAAAAAAACTATAGGATGCAGTTTTCCTCTGGGGAAATGTATCATTTAAATATTCAGTTACTTCTTAACCTATGTCAGAACCCAAAAAGGATTTGTTTCTATCCCAAAACAAGATATACATTTATAAGGCATGTAGTTGGATCTTCACTCGGCGTTTTTTAGATTAATATGGTCCCCCTACAGAATCAGACAGAAGTAGAATTAATGTGTGATATCCAACGCCTGAAGTGCACAGTGAGCTGCTCTAGTATTCAGCAGCAAAATCTGTTGTTTCTTCAGTTTATGAGTCAAATTAGAATAGTCATAAAAACAGCTCATTGCCCTCTAGGTTTACGCTAAACTTTTTTATTAGAAATGAAAAGAGAATACTATTTGTACCCAAAACTAAGCGTGTAGGTGCTTGAATTAGCCACCAGGGGGCATCTAATATCCTGCTCTTAGCATGACCTACAGTGAGACAGTATGTTATCATCATTTGTTGTCATGTTAAATGTTAAATTTGCATAACTCAGTATTCTGCATTAAGTGGTGAATTAAATTATCATCTAATAAGGCTCACGGTCATTGTGTATGTGGTTATTTTAAGTGCAGTCATTTCATAGCAATAATATAATAACTGTTTGACAAATGGTAGAAGCCTCCTTCACTGAATTAATCTTGTTCTAAATGATAGCCACGTTTCAATGTAAACTCCCATCCATCACCATTGAGAACGAGGCAGAACTTAATGTGGTGCAGCTAATGAAACAACCAGAGCAGGATTGGTTCATCTCCAAGTCGCTGAACTGCACCAGGATCTCCCACAACCCATGTTTTATTGCCACTCATTAACGGTGCAAGACAGAGCTTTGCCGTAATTAAAAGTTAACCACTGGGTGTGTTTGCGCCCGTCTCAAACATTTGTCATGTCGTTCGGTGATTAAATCGGACCAAAAGGTTGTGATTCTGCAAAGTGTAATTAGACTTTGAACAAATGAATTGTTCAGACAATCATAATAAATTGATATAAAGTGTAAAAACAGCTTTAAAAGAAGAGGAGTTAGAGCTTATACCACATAAAATATGCTGTTTAAAGGTGAAGCATGATTTTCATGTGTCAATCAACCATTATGTAAGCTGTACAAGTCATGCATGAGATTCAACTCACCTCTTTTTTGCTCTGCCTTTTTACCTCCACTTTATAAATGTGCTATTACTTTCATTTTTATTGATTAAAAAGTGCATGGAGGAGAGAAACGTTTACCTCCAAAGGCAGGAAGTGGAAATAAGCTTAAATGAATAAGCCTAAATTTCCATCATAAGCAGTGGTGATGGTTTTAGAGATTAGGTAGAGTACGTACTGGGAGGATGACATCCTCTCTCATATTGCTTCCTAGCAGATGATTTAGCTTCGGTTCTTAATGGCGAAAGGGCCTGTGCAGATATATTACCTTTTACTGCTATTTATAGCCGAGCCAGATGGGCGAGCAGCTTCCTTTAATATCTTCTATAAATATTTATTGCCCGGAAAAGTCACACAGTGCTTCAACTGAACAAAGTAGATTTGGGACAGTCAGGATTTTCTAGAAACACAGGGAACTTGGAAAATTAACAGCCATCAGAGGGGCTACAGACAATTTATCTTGTGGTACGTAAAGTTCATTATCTGTAAAAACAAAACTGCTTGTATTGACCCAAAGGAAAGTAAAACCCTCTTCAATAACCGAGCTGAGGGAGAAGATGTGTGACTGCACACACACATCCGTTTGTCAATGGATGCATTCAGGTTTCCTCATTTACAGTGTGTAGTTCACTATGATTGCATAATTGCCGACAACGTTCCTGCAGCTCGCTCTGCTGCAGCGATGCTCTCATCAACCTGCCATGATAACATTTCCCTGCTCCGAGATTGCTTCCTTCCTGATTCTAGCATAAACTGAAGAAACCGAGATAGGCCGAGTGCCCTGCGAAGTAGTTGCAGATAAGAACGGAAGAACAGCAGCGTTAGTACGTTAAGGAAGAAAGGCCGAGAGATAAAGAGAAAGTGCACAGAGAGAAAGTGGAGAGAAAGTGTCTCTTTTCTTTGGCCGCAGCACTGTTGTGCTTTTGTAAAATAAATCATAGGAGCCAAAATGCTCGCTTAGAGTTTTATGTTTCTTTTTGTTCAGGCTCCTCATGTGTTTTTTATTGTCATGGGTGTGGTTTCTCATTATTTAACTGTTCACTTGCATGTTGTGACCCAGACAAAGAGGGGAAGTATGGCTCCAGTATTTCCCAGTACAGCAATTTAAAGCCAGTGTTATCATGATATAAAATGTATTTGGGCTCCAGTAGGAATTTGTGATGATAAAAATGTAATATGTCACCAGACTCTGTTGAAGATGATAGAGTTTGCGGACATTCAGTTGAATTAGTTGGAGTTAACACATTTAGAGTTGGTTAAATGCTGAAATAACCCACAACACAGTTATTTACTCATAAACAGCAGCAACAAATGGCTCAATAACTTTATAAAATTCGATATATTTCATACAAAATGTGCTCATAACACAGTTTGTCACATCAGAAAATGTGACTGTCATAATGTATTACTTATAGAAAACATATCTTAAATACATACAGTATAAAAACACGAGTGCAGTAGTAATAAACATCATCAACAATATACAGTAAAAACACATTTGAAACAAATCCTTCAAATACAACCAGGATGTATTCAAGACTCTTCCGGTCACAACAAATGTGACCTGGTCGTTTTTCTTTTGGCACAAACAGTCAGTTTAATACTTGGTTCTTTCCGTCACAGGCTCGGCCGTGTGAGCATCTGTGAGATCGAGAGTCAGACGCCTACGCCTGCGTGAACGATTTGATTATTTCTATTCCGTATCCTGCGTCGGACTTTTCTTAGGCCTGTGCGCTTCTTCCCTCCTGCAACATGAAAACAAGTGTTGGACAGCTGATTAGTATAATGGCCTCTGATTCCTTTGCTTGTTGCCTTTCTTTTACTCCTCATCAATAAGCAGACAGAACTTCCTACAGCCAGATTTTCTTTGGTTTCCTCTCAGTCATACTTTAATGATTGGCTGTAGAGTATAAACGTCTGAGTGTATGCTAATGGTTTCTTCACAACCCAAACAGTTTTGAAAGCCTCAAATGAAATCAGCTGAGTTTTATTTAGTCGCTTCCCAAATTCCCCACTGACTTTCTGAATTCTCTCCATATTTAAACCAGCAAGTAGTTAATAAGAGCCATATATTGTAATTACAGAATGAAGGAGTATGGTAATTATCCTCAAACTCTCATCTTCAGTTACAGGCTTTTTATTGCCACACACATGCATTCCCATGCTCAGGCTCGCGCACCTTTAACACACACGTCCCTGCAGCTCTGCCTGGAGACAAAGTTGTTGCTGGTGCCTCCACAGCCTGAGTAGGTGAACTCCTCGCACTTCTTGGTGGCGCCGTTGTAGTAATACCGGGTTATAGAGGCCGAACACTTCCCTTTGTCCATTGGGTCCAAGCAGAGCACGGGAACAGCTGGAGGGAAAAAAACACAAAGCACAAAATGAGACAAACAAACAGAAACAACAACAGAAAGTGTTTGATTCTAAGCTCATTTTATCAGATTATTCATTCATTTTTCATTATGACTTAAATATCTTTACGTGTTGTATATTAACACAAAGGCCCGATGAAGTATTATTTTCATAGGAATACGTAGTTGTATCCCGGTCGTACCATTAAATCACACCTGAAATGCACAACTGTGTTGTTCGGGTCTGTACTAACTTTTCCGTGGGCTGCAGTATTCCATGCAACTGGTATGGTCCTTGAAGCGGTTGGAGTTCCCATGACAGCCCCCATAATAAAAGGTCTCGCACTGCATGGTGGTCATGTTGAAGAAGTAGTGGCGGAAGAGGGCACGGCAGGGTCCCTCTTCTTTAGGAAACCTGCAGATCTGTGGAATCTCTGAGGAGGAAGAATGACTGGATTTATGAATATTATTGGATGAAATGGCAACTTCATGTATACGCTTGCACCTTTTGCAAAATACTCAGATTTTCCCATTTAATATCAGATCTAAAACACAAAAACCCCAGGTGCACACATTCAACAGCTTTCAGGGGAGGTCAAGGTCCCCATAAGCCAAATACAGTGTGTGCTCCTCACTTAGAGAACATACTTGGGATTCTGAAACAAGTCTTCTGGCACTGCTGGTAACTCCTGAAGTTGTTGGCATTCCCCTGGCACCCCCCATAGTAGAAAATCTCGCACTTTTGCGTGATGGTGTTGTAGAAGTAGCTCTCAATCTCTGCCCTGCAGGGTCCCTCGTCCACTTGCAGGAGACACACGCCTGAAAGCATATACACCGTAAATGAAACACTAAATACGCCATAGGAACATGAGGTGGTTAAGTGCGTTGCTGAGCGTAAAGCTGCGCGTTAAGCACCCGTCAAACTCTCAAATTGTGCGTAAAATTCTGCAAACAAGTCTGTTTACGCGAGGTAAGTTGGCGATACACAATTTAATAGTTATTTAAAACAAAGCGAGAAAGTGCTCCCTTACCTGTGGGCGACAGCGCTAACACGTTGTAGAAGGAGGAGAAAAGTGTAAACAGCGCCAATGTGCCAAACTCCATAGTGCAACTTCTGCTCCGGCGGCGACTCTCGCTCGTCTTTTCCGCTCCGCCGAGCGCGTCCACTTTTATCAGTTTGGTGCTGGTTCCCAGCGGAATTTAAGGGGGCGGGGGTTTGTAATGAGTCATTTCCATATCCACAGAGGAGCAGAAGCAGAGAGGTGATGAATCCATCAGTGACATCACATAGGGAGAGTTATTGTAAGATTTGCGTAAAGTGAAAATGTGACTCAGTCTATTTCACAGAGGTGAAATGACAAGAATCCGATATAGTCACTTCTGATGATGAATATTTCAGGCTTCTGTGACCCAGTAACTCTACAGCATCCCTGTTAGTTTAACATGTGTCTACACGTGACAGATCGTCTTGTGAAACCAGATCTTGTCGACATCATCCTGCCAAGTTCCCACCACATACTAGTCCTACTGGATCCCCACGCACACGCACACGTACACACACACACACACACACACACACAGACACACACACACGCACAAGCACACGCACACACACAAACACACACAGAGCCTTGTAGGACACTCATTGGGATAATATGTTCTCTAATCCCCTACCCGAAACGTTGCCATCACAATTGCCTAAACCTCATACTTACCTCAACACTGACCTAAATCTAATTCTGTCATCAACCCTAAAAGCAAATCTCAGCCATAACAGCTCATTGAAAGTGACCCAGAAAGTAAATAACCTCCAAAATGTCCTCACTTTCCCAAACTGTCCCCACTCTGTCAGTTCAAGGCTCAAAATGGTCCTCACATAGACATCTGTACAAATACACACACAGACACACACATTTTTATTCCAAGCACTGTCACCTCCAAACCTTTGTTTCCTAATGACTGCAGCCGCCTCCAGCATTTTTTCAAGGGAACACTGATGTGTTGCCCTGGTTTGCCCTTCTTCACAGCTAAAAGAAACCAATGAAACTAAATGTACAATAAAAACATAGCTCCTTCCTTGTTTTCCCCCCCAATCCCCTAAAGGCGGAATCCAGTCCCTTCCTATTGTACATTTAAACTTGTCTTTGTGCAGTTGGAAAACTGTTGTCACCTTTAGGGCAGTCATGTGTCATCACTTTGACAGGTGGAGGCTAAATACAGATTAGCTGTCTTATCACATGGTACCTTCCTTTTAACCCGTATCTGCATTTACATAGAATCAGAATCACAATAGTCACAATAGCAGAAATCCAAATTGAATCTGCAAAATAGGGAATTAGTTTTTTTTGTTTTTAATTTGAATTCAAATACATCGAACAGACACCGATGTGATTCTCCCCCTCCTTACTTGCGAAACTGTCTTGGTTATACTGTGGGGGCATTGTTTTAATCAGATTAAACGGATTAGGATACTTTATGCAGATTACTTTATAACCAGGATTGAGTGAGAGGGGAGTGATTCTCCAGCAGGATTGTAGGGGTGAAGGACTGCTCCCTCTAAGCATCCGTGAGTACATTTTCATAATTTTCTTGTTTGTAATCATCGAGTAAAAATTGGACATGAGAGTGAAAATTTTCCCTCTCAAATTGATGAATGTATCCTTGAATTACTCCTTTTTTGACAGAAAATGCCGGTCATTAACATGGACGAGCTGACGGACAAGGACAAGGCTGTAATGGAAGTCGACCAACTTAAGCGTGAAGTGAAACTTGAGAGGTGGTTGGTACGTTTTTCACACTGGAGTTACAGGCCATACGTTTAGGGATAGAAGCAAATTAAATAGTTTTCAAGATATTTATCCTTGACAAGCAATTTGTGCTGTCAACCTGTATGAATGTAATTGTACAGATTTGTTCTATCGGGGGCAGCATTTAAAACTGAAATTGCTGCATAACACATCTTTGTCTTCTTCCCTCAGACGTCAAAATGCTGTGAAGAGGTGAAGGACTACATTCAGGCTGGAGAGGAGGAGGACACTCTTGTCAAAGGCATTTCAGAGGAGAAGAACCCCTTCAAGGAGAAAGGCGGCTGTGTCGTCTGCTAGACCAGACCTGAGGAGCTTTTCATCGCTGAGATTAGCACCCGAGGACATCATCCCTCCCGTCAATGAAAAAAGATTTGCAGGCTGACAGGACGAGGATGAAAAATGGGGAAACCGTTCCAGATTTTTTAGCCTGGCATTTTATCCTTTGATAACATGCAGTGTAAACGAAGTATAATTGGTAATATATATATAATGCTTCTCTCTCATGTGGTGTGTATATCTATAACTGGCCAATGTGTTGTTTCATAGACAGAAGCAACAGTCATTAAACGTGCTTGTTATAAACTCAACCCGTCTCCTTCACTCACTGCACAAAGGTTTTTCATGACAGGCTATTTACATAACTCAGTTTGCATACATTTGGAGCATGTGGAACGTCGTCGCATAAATCTTTATGAGAGCGGTATCGTTATAAACCACAGACCTTTACGTACATTTCCAAAAGTTTGAGATTTGTTGGGACAGTTTCAGAATTGTTGATATGTTCCTCCTGTAGGTCCAGACATCTATCACTTCCCATATATTTCTGTTTAGTGAACATTATTATGTGTGATTTCTGTCACTGCTCCACTTTATCATAGTGTGGTAATGCAGTGTCCTTGTAGACATTAGTGCGTTGCCTCACCACAACATTAATACATGTTCAGATGTCTGGAATAGTATGGAATTGGAAATATTACATTTCTAAAACACAGTAACTCATTGACATAATGAGTTATGTAAATAAGTCTTTATTAGATAATGAGTGTATTTTCATTTTTGGGGTGAACTATCCCCTTCAGGTTTTATCCTGGGACAAACCGGGATAAACCAAGCACCTGTCCCCCTCTTACCCAGTTAGAGCCGCGGTCTGCGCATGCGCCCACACAGTAAACAGACATGGCGCTGTGCGGAGCAGCCTTGCGCTTCTACAGGTTCAGCTCCCGGGTCGGAGTCAGGTCGTTGTCCGAGCAGACGTCGTCCAGACCCGGCGGCAGCAGCGGAGCAGAGACCGCGGGGGACCATGTCCTCTACACACAGGAGCACTTTGCACTGAGGGACTCCCTCAGGAAGGTACGGGATGCTAACAGGATGCTAACCGTGTAGCACGCTGTGGCGTTACCATCAAAACAAAGCGGGGTCAGCTCACCTGCTAGCCGCTAATGACTGTCATGTGTCAGTGTCAGTACTTGTTAGCTGGGGACTTGTGTTTATTACACCGGAAGTGACAGGGAAAGCCTGGTGAGGGCCTGGAATGAAAAGTGGGTGAGAGGTCATCATCACAAACAGGTTCACCTCTAACTATCAAACCATTTCTACTTTACATCTGCTCTAACTGGGCTTACGTTGTAAGACAACTTTTAATATATCATCATAATGTGTCTTTATTCTAGAATGACTCCATAATATATGGAGTTTTTAAGGTGATCTGGAGGGGAGGGGGGCGTTTTAGCTTCAGGGCTCACGAGTAAGATACGTTAAGGGGATCCTTTGCAAGCAAGTAATAAGTAACATGCAATACTTAAGTGTAAGAAATATAAAATAATATATAAAGAAACAAGAAAGAAATATTTGCATGTCAGGTTATTTACAGTGAATGAATTGCACATGGACCGTGGATACTGCACAGACAGATGAATATAGCACAGGTGAGACTTCAAAAGGTTAAAGTAAATGCCTCTGACATCCACCAGGACATCCTGAGCCTGATATCGATTTGCTTTTTTTGTTTGACGATGATCAAACTAAAGTTTTTTTGCCAAAGCAGAGCGAGGAGGAGGCGATAAGTAGGTATGGTGTGATCAGGTCTATCAGACTGAAAATTCCATTGCCACTGCAGAGGAGCTTATGTTTGTTTGTCTGTGTTTGTTTGTTTGTTTGTTTGTCTGTTAGTCAGCAGGATTATGCTAAATCTAATGGACGGTCCAGGATTTTTCTTTGACATTGTTTGAGAGGATGTTTTTCAAAATGTCCCGAGTTTTCTAGGACAATAACTCATGGATCTGGTTGGAAAAAGTCAGGCATGTATAGGGGACTGATTTGTTACAAACCCTCCCTCTATTAATTAGAAGTTCTGTATTAAAACCAGCGTGGAAACATATATCATCATTTATCAGAAATATAAAATGAATTTTGCTCTTGATAAGTTGTCGCCACAAGTCAGTATTTGAACTGTTCTGATGTTATCTTGAGCACAATCGGCTCCAGAGGAGGTTAAAGGTGCATCGTAACCTACCGTAGTGATTCACCCTCAGAAAAAAGTGAGACAGCTTTGAAGGAATAAGATCCTGAAGCTACTACCCACCCAGCTAACCACAAACCCCGCTTTGTTGTTCAAGCTTTTAATGTGTTAATGATCCATCCTTCACTCCAACATTCCTCCTTTAATGTCGACCCAGCATCTCTGCTCTTTCTTTGTGGGAAAGCTGCAGTTCAGATTGTTAACATCTTGTGGTACATGCCGGGAATCATGGAGCTGCTGACACAGATCTGGATGCACACAACATGTTGGCTTGTGTTTGAAAATCTACACACTCTGGACTCACAACTCTAAAATAATGTGAACATCAGCGGATACCCAAACTGAAGTTTATGTAAGTCCTGACTCCTGACAAAGAAACATATAAACAGGTATTTTCAGTTTGAATTTGATGCTATAAAAAAACTACATAATTTATTATGGGGCCTGAAAAAATATCTAAGGGGGCATTAGTAATCAGCCTGACTCATAGGATGTATATTACCAGACAGTTATCAGAGACAGAGGCTGCAAAAAAAACACAACAGGCGACTAATTTAACTCAGCTAGTGGAAATGTTGCGGTAAAAGGAGGGAGCCTTGTTATGTGACTAAACCTTCCGAGGAAATGAGAAAGGCTGAAAATAAAGCAGCACTGGGAATATTGGGAAGGATGGAAATGTGAAAAGGAAATGCAGAACAATATGTTGGTAGTGCAGGAAAGGGAACTCGAGGCAGTAGGGTTTATGAAAAGAATTCACTCGAGGGTAGTGTGTTTATAGATGTGTACAGAGGGGGTTATAGGAAATCCTGTAGTAGTCTCTTGTCAGTCTAGTTGTGTGTCTCACATAGAGGGGGATATATATTCATGAGCTCATTTACAGACTGATTCAAAGCATTTCCATGCCAAGAAATTAGTCAGGCTTCCAGAGCATCACCATCAAACTGGCCACAGTTAGTGTGTGTGTGTGTGTGTGCAAGGTCATCTGCTGTCGTTAATAAGGACAAGGAGCCAAAAGTGATTTCCCAAGCGTTTCTAGGAAGAGTCTATTCATGTGCAGCCTCCCTTGGTTTCAGACCGGGACTTCCCTTTTTACAAAAAAACCTTTGTCGCCAGGCACACCTAGGATGTTAGGGACGGGCATTTCGAGCAAAAATACTATTTGACAATTGCCTGGAAATAGTCAATCATTATTTATAGAGTTTTTTAAAGAAAATCATTCTGACATAAATAAGATACTGGTTTATGCCTTTATGTTTCCATCCTATGGAATTTGGTGGGACTTTAATTAAGCCATTATAACACCAGACTAAATTAATGCTTGTAATATTTAATTACTATACCAAAAAACTTTCTTATTCCAGTAACATTTCTACCTCTCAGAAGTCCTCAGAATTGGAGTGTGGACAAAAATCTTAAATGATATTAATGTTTGGGTTGGATTGTGTCATGTTGGCTGGGCTATGTATTTAATCTTTCACACTGCACATGTCTTTAACTGGGGAAAACAAGCAGTAACCGTGCGTGTTAGGCACAGAGTAACACAAAACAACAGAGTGCCTGTCAGGTTCGGGTCAGGCTCGGTTAGTTCTCCCTCGGCCTTGAACGGGTTCAGACAAAAACATCACACTACTCAGAATGAGTTCACACTTGGTGTTGTAACTACTACTAAGATTTAGTTTCTGCCACATCCAAAGTATAAGTCAGAGAAATAACCAACATCATTTTGTCGTAATAAAGTGACACCTCATTTACCACTTGCACAGAAGACTTTTGCTTTTCTTTGCTGTTGACCAGCTCTTTACAAGTGATTTTTTTTAAAGCAGCCCAGTGTCTTTCTTCATGTGGAGTAATCCTGGGTGCCAGGGGATTAGGTCAGAATATCCTGACTACATCATTCAAAGGCCTGATAACCCAATGTCCTTGACCGTGTCTTACTACATGGCAGACTGGGGTTGTGAAACTTTCTGGTATGCAACACAGATAGTCCAAAGTAACCTTTGTAAAGAGATGTAGGATTACTCCCTGATTGACCTTTTATGTTTCCGTTGCAGCAGCTCATCTTCCCTCCCTTCCGGTCGTCAGGATTTGAACTTTGAACAATGTGGACTTTATTTTAGGGATAAAGGGAAACAGGACCTGTGTTTAATGTGCAAGTTGTTGTGTTTAAAGCTTTATTTCCGCAGATTCAGACGTGTAGCCTGTATGTCTGTTGAAGGTATCCATGTCCATGTTTTCTGTCTGCCTTGTGTTCAGATGGTTCCTCAGCCAGCATGTTTTCCTTGGCTGGTCAAATGGCTGGCCGCTCTGGCTTTGTTTGTTTTGGAAGAAATAGATGAGTGTGCATAGCGTGTTGCAACCCTGAAAAAAACAATTGAGATATGTTCTTCAGCTCTTTGTTTTTTTAATCTAGTCCAGCTGACAGTTGCACTTTCACTCTAGCTGGGGTGTAAAGCTAAACTGGATGAAGAGAATAATCAAATTTTAACTCCTTTTATTGGCTTAAATTTGATGTTCCGTGTTTCAACTAAATGCCTCATCTCTTTTAATCGTTGCTTTTCATCGGCTTCACCCTCCATTTAGAGCCCATTGCACTGAGCAAGGAGACACAGTTGTGGAGCAGTCCAGCATGGGTTTGTTGAAGCCATAGTCCATTAAGAATGACACATTTGAATGAGTAACTTCAATATTGCACAAGTTATAGTTGTTTTAATATTTTTGCCGACAAGTGCAGAGCCATTTGTTTGAGGACGTTTTAATTTGAAAAGCACTCAGCAAGAAACAGACAAGGGAAGTCACAGCACGTACGTTTTATTTTTAAATCTTTTAAATGCCAGTGACGGCACTTAAAACTGTTTTGTGGGAACTTTTGTTGACTCACCCAGCTTTAAAACATCCTCTTGCTTGCTGTGCCGGGTAGAATTTTTTTAAAAAAAACAAGAAACACTGTCAAAAAGAATCTAACACTAACTGTAACCGTCACCACAGCTCTCACAGCTCTGCTCCTTGTGAACCAGCTTGAGTTCCCAGCAGAAAGAGTAGCCCAGTGTGAATGCCTCAATAGATCGGTCAGTCATAAGTGCTTCTCCAGCTGTGGACCCCTTCATTGTGCTCAGATTGAGTCACTCAACTAAATGTTTGTTCATTCACACACTCATTTCAAAGACAGGTGGTAATCCACTCTTCTCTTCCTGTCGACTTCTCCGTCACGACTTGTAAAACCTAGCCCCTAGTTGTTTACACCGGTGAAGCTGACAAAATAAAAGTCACTATTAACTTCGAAGAAGATTATTTAAAATCCAGTAACATGATTGCTTGAATCCTTCCTTATAAATTCAATGTTTTATTTTATTCCGAGAATTCAATATGATGCCTTTGTTAAATATCGGCCAGTTAAATGTTATGTAATGTAAGGTTGGTAAATTGTTTCGGAAACAACTTTTTTGTTGAAATCCTTTTCTTGTCTCGATAACTATCAATAAAGAAAGTGGTCTGAAAAAAGCTGGGGGTGCTGGGACCTTCGCAAAAGTGTGATAAATTCAGTCCAAATGAAATGATTGGTTCGCTGGCTGTCACTTTGCGCCCTGCCTTGCCCTCACTGCGTTTCCCCCAAGTCTCCTGTCGTAGAGATACACACTGCTGGGAATCACGGAAGTCGGCTTCTATCAGTTGTCAGTGTACGTTTGTGTGTTTTGGGGGCATAGCTTGGACGAGAGGGGCTGGGATGTATCGTTTGCATATTTTTAAACTGTAGCCTTCTCTTGCGAGCTTTTCCAACCCTTGCTTTAACGTCATTCTCATGATGTAAATTGTACCAAAGTTGCAAATGTGTTGCTTTCTTATTATTCCCTCATTTTTCAGACAGTTGTGTTTTTCAGGGTTTGTGGCGAATTAGATGCAACGGCTGCTAACCTAAAAGGAATGTCATTACTTTGGGTTTCGGCACCAAGCTTTACTTTCGCTTGGTGGTTTCCTACCCTGCCAAGGAGAGAATGGTGGGGCTGGGGATCAACTCTGAGTCATTTAAAAGCTGGCGTATGAATGGTCGAATGCAAAGACGCCAACGATCAGCAGAGTATTGGCTGCCAGCTGCGCCAGGACAAAAGCATCAGTATCAGCCCTAAAAAAACTAAACAAATCCCAGATAGGAGTTTTGTTTCCTGTTGGGGCATTTTTAGTTTTTTCTTGACAACATTTTCACTGGGTTCGGTTATTTAGTTTTTCTTGCATTTTTTTGCTGCACCAAAACGACCTGGAGTGAAATTAAAGCAGTTTTTCATTGTCTTATGAGCCTGCAGTTGTCACCAGCCAAGCCATGGTTATCAGTAGGAGACTGATAACATATACATACAGGAAGTGGCATCCCATGCATTGCATCACTGTATCCATGCATCATTGTCATTGTTACACATTCACCATTTAATGCGGTTTCCCAGCCTGCTTTCTATTCATTGATATGTTATACCATATCTTGCTGTCTGCTACGGATAGATTACATAGACTTAAGTTAAGATGAATGCAACGCAGCAGGAAAACCAATCATTGTATGCATGTCAAGGTTTTTTTAGCTCATAATTTAAATCGTTTTGGTCTTATGGGCGACAGGAGATGGAATAACAGGGCTGGTATTTGTTGTCAGGATCATGTTAAGGTTTAAAATATAAATGTTACTTTAAATATACACTGTAACACAAAAACATGCTTAAATATATACGTTTCCCCTGTTTGTGCCTTAGATCATCGACCAGGAGATCAACCCCCATGTAGATCAGTGGGAAGCAGAGGGCAAGTTTCCAGCCCACAAAATCTTCAAAATCTTAGGTAGTGCCGGCTTCCTGGGAGTCAACAAGCCAGTCGGTAAGTGTTTCAGATGATCTGTTTTTCTTTACAAATGTAGCACATTCACTTTCATAGGCAAACATTAGGGGGATGCAGCTGCTCAACAGTGACAACCTCCAAGGTAAAGTTTAATATTCCTGTTGGATGGGAAACCGATTTCAAATTGCCCATAGCAGTGAAAGTCTGAGTTTGTTTGACCACATGTATCTTTGTAAGATCTGTAATTGAATGGCAGTGCATGCTGGGATAGCCTCTTACCCCTTTGACTCTGAGGTGAAATTTAAGATAACATTTTTTTTAATTTTTTATTTGAGACAACTCATAAATGAATCTTGTGAGATTTGGAGCATTATCGGAAGCACAGAGATAAGAAAAATTGTGTTTGATTTAAAGACCCAGAAGCATTTTTGTATTTTGAGAAATGCTTGAAAGGATCTAAGGAGATAATGAACCTTCCTGCAAATGATAAGGACCAGTCCAAATAAACTGAAGAAACTCTTTAGCCTGTTGTGTCTCACAGAAGGCTTTAGATTTCACAGATTGATACTGAAATATTATAGTGATATATTTATTTATTTTCTTCATCATTGTAGTCGAGGGATATGGACGGAGGATATTGCATCTTGTACGGATTAAGCCCTTTGAGGCAAATTGTGATTTTTGAATACGGGCTATTCAAATAACATTTGATTGATTTATTAAAAATAGCTACACTCCCATTCTTGGCCTGTGCTTGCTGAATATGTGTCCATCACACGTGAGTGTCTCAATGGTGTATGAGTTATATGTATCCTGAAAGTATTTTGACAGTATACCTGAGTATTTTCTTTTACCAAATAAAAAAAGAAATTGCTTCATTTAGCAACATGGAAATGAAACAAGTTATTTAAAATACAGTTACCAATTGTGTATATGTAACTTTTTAACTAAATTCATGTGTGTGTTCCCAACCGAAGACATTAAAGTTGGTAAACAGTTTTCCTTTTACAGTGTAAGTTTAAAAGGGCCTTTTCTGGCACAGACTTTAGCCTATTTGTATTCCTAGGAATTCCAGTTGATAACTAATACAAAAATGGTAGAACATTTTTTACCAGTGACTACACATGCATAGAAGTTACTCAGAGTTACAATTTACATTTCCCTGAAACAGAGTGGGTGAATCCAAACACACTTCAATAGATGAGAAACTGAGGGATCCGTCAGCGTGTGCACAGTTTGACCACCTCCGCTCCACTGAGCACTTGGCAGGTCTTTTTTCACAGCTGAATTCATGTTCCGCACATTTTCGGTCCGTTTGACAGCCATACATTACAGTCGGTCTGGTTTCTGAAATGTTCCCACTGTGATGATGGGTGCCGGTGTCACAGCATCTCCCCACAACAGCTGTCTGCTACAGTATAGACCATTTCCAGATGTTTACCCAGCTGGGACGCATTTGGGCCGGAGGAGGGAGTGTGATGAGTACTGTACAGTAGAGGAGGACCACGCAATATTTGTGGTCGTGAAGTTGAACTCATTTTTTAACATGTGAAAAGATGTATGGGGGAGTGTTTGTCATTCACAGATCTAAGGTTTCATATTTTATTTCAGAGTAATCGCTTTAATTATCTCAGCGCGTTCTCCTGCTTTAACTATTATCTTTGTCTCGCGTTGATAGTATCACTGTAGTAAAAACAGATGTTGTGAATTATCCGACAGCTGACACTGAAATGAACAAATCTGTTCACGGTAACGTTGCACAGCGAGTCCTGTGAAGAAGACTCCACCACAGGGTCTGTAGGTCAAAGAAGAGGAAGGGCGAGGGAATTAAAATGTGCTGAGTTCAACAAGCCTCAAGCATTAGTCGCCAGGATTAGAGAGGAGAAGCAGCCCAGCGAAAGACCGTGTGAAAACACATTGTACTATCAGGTGGTTGATCAACAGCACCAGAAACATGCTTTAGATTTACATTAAATAATATATAGAAAATGACAACAGAGGGACATTTATACTCGACTACTATTAGTTTAAATTGACCTGATTCTAGTCACTGGATTTGATTCATAATGAAACGTTTAATAAGATCAGGGATTTCTCTGGGTTTGAACATTGTCTGAAACATGTTGGATAATGTAAGTACACAAGTCAACAAGGTGTGTAAAATACTGTAGGTCTAGTTGTTTTTAGACATTTTAATGAAGAATTTTTACATATATCTTCAAGTCTGGCAATAAAATATAAAATCTTTTCATAAAAATCAGCTAATATGTGAACATTGGGTGGTAATAAGATAAAAAGCAGCTGCTCAGTTATCATGTTCTGGATTTGGGCTCTTTCTGGTCATATTATGAATGACCAAAGCTAGTACCATAATTCTTCAGATAATTGTGTAGCTACTTCAGGCTTGTCCCATTACCGCAGTGCTGACTAATGAGGTATACTCTCAGAAGACCTCAGCACTGTGTTATTAATTGATTAAGAGGCCCTGGGTGAAAAGGGAATAGGGATTAAAGAGCCTGTTCAATGGAGAGATGACGGATCAGGTGGGTGGCTGCGCTTGATCAGAAAGGTACTCAAGTCAAATACAATAAAAATAGAAAAAACTCATAGTAAAGGCCTTGAGCAAATGACTGAGCCCTTAAAACACTTATGTATGTAATAAAAGTAAAACAACTGCAAATGTGGTGAGATGTTGTAATTTATTGATAATGCAAATCACCTATTTTAGAACTGATCCATTGTTTATCTACTTATCTAGCTAATTAAGTGCTGTTGTCTTGATATTCTGTTTGTATGATATCTGCCTTCAGACGCTCAATTCTACACAAACATAAACTGCAAGGGAAACAAGGAAGAGTTATCTCACTCACTATTGTTTCAATTATAAAATGAGTTGTAAAGATGTTGCCTAATGGAAGCTGTTGTCTATGATCATAGCCGTCAGTTAACATTTCAAAATCACCATAACACATAATTACCAATTAGAGCTCCCTTACAGGCAATGATGACATTAAATGAGGGAGGAAAACAACAGAGCTCTGGCAGTAGATGATGAAATGAACAGTGCTCTAACTTTATTGCCACATATTTGAAAAAGGACATATTTTTCTGTCGACAACTCGAGGAGCAGGACAGCGTGTCCATTTAGTCCGGAGAGGCGAAAACTCAACAGTTACTTTTTTCCTTTTCCCATGAACAAGGAAAGACATTATAACCTTTCAAAACACGAGAACAGGAAGTTTTCCCCAGGCAGCCATGTTGAGGGAGAAGACAGGGATGACCCCTGGCTCCCTGCCGGTTTTCCTCTGTGCTGACATCCGCAGGTATCCGCTGTTCACACCATGGCAATGACCTCGTCTCCTGCCAGACAGATAAAACCCTGACAGCCCTCACAGTTTTCTCTTCTTCTTGAGCAACACCGTGAACAGTCTTTTTCTGATCAAAAGCATCGTTTGTTATTGTGAATTGAAAACATCTCCATTTAACGCCGTAAAAAGAACCCCCCCAAAAAATGTATCTGGCAGTAAAACTATAGTTGCTCAACATCTTTTTTTAAATACAGATACAAATACACACATTCAGCTTGAGGATGTGTAATGTTTGTATTTTTACTTTGAACTAAATTAAATTTAACATTCAAGACTAATAATAAATTAAATGATTCTTGTCAAATTATAACTCTAAATAATTTCCTGTTGTAGTAATTTAAATTAAAATCTACTTTTAAATAAAAGCAATTAACTGAATTCTTATTGCATTCAAAATTAATTGAGAAAAACAAAAAGTTAAATAATATAATTTCTGTAAAATATATTATTTAACAGCGCAGAAGTTGTTGCAGACGTTTCTTGGAAATTAACTTTGGACAGTTTTTCATGGGAGCTCTTTCGTGCATTGTTATCGTCAGGTGCCTCTTTTTTCAATGCATATTCAATGAATAGATAGAAAATCACATGAAAGCAGCAGCGTCTCTCCCTCTCTATCCTCCACCTGACCACAAATGTGTCGAGGAGCATCTGCTGCTCAGCACAAACTCACGTTGTGTGTAGGGGATCAACATATGTGACAGAATTTAGTTTGCTTTTGTACTTGCTTGCTTGTTCAACCAGGCAGCCTGCTGTTATGTTTAAAGTGGGATAAACCTCACCGCTTCCCTTCGTCCACATTATCCTCCGCGGGGTTTCCCATGCTCAGAGACCTATCACCGCAAAGCTACACCTGTTTCCTCTTATGTTTTCTCTCCCCACTCCCTTGTTTGCTTATCCCACTGTATCGCCCCTTTTTTCTCTGTCCCAATTTCTTTCGCTTGCTTTTTAAAAATCCCGTTCTGTTAACAGTCTGCCTCACTGTGCTTTTCTTTACGCGATAACTAGCCTAACAGGTGATATTAAACCACTTTCTTAGTGTTACAAGCCTCCATGTCATTCATTTGCTGATAATTATTCATTGTCAGTCAGCATTTTGTATCCATCACCCAAAAACTGAGCACAGAGCATTTCGCAGATGCTCAGACTTGACTTTCGGCTGACGGGACTTTACCATCAAAAGATTTTGTCCTACATGAATAGCTGTCACCAGCGTGAGATGATGTGGTCCAATTTATTTGTGCTGGGCAGAGATCCTTCGTTTTCATAATGATTTATTTTGACAGGTTTTGGAGGCTTGGATGTTTACCAGTGAAATGCAGTGTGAAAGTGGGAACATTAGCTGTTAGAGTGCTTGGCAGAAAAGAAAAGAATGTATGAGTATAAACCCAGGCTATTTAATTCACAATGGATGCTGCATTTGATGATCAAAGGCAAAGGAAAGTTGTAGAAATAGCTCTTTATGAAGATAAGTGACACAAATCGGTGTTTTAAACATGGTTTAGAATGCACTGCTCCACTCCATTAACGACCTGGGGTCTGAGCAAATGTTTCCACTGTCAGAATGAAAGACATAGACGTCCATTTTTGACTTATTCAGTAAATGGGCTGGTTAAAGAGATCAGAATCAGATTTCATACACAAAACAGAAGATATGAGATGACACTGAGATGAAGGGGGACCTCATCCGCTGTTCCCAGTGCTCATCTCCCAGCAGTGGCTTTTTACACATAATTACAGCTATAGCAATTAATGATAACATCCAGTCATCAATTAGAGTGCATGATATGGTGCCAACAGATCACTTCAGAAAATCATGTACGAATAACCGTGTGCATTGTGTATGTGTGTATGTGCGCAGAAACATCATAGGCACTGATTGTATTTTAGTTATGTCGCTGCAGATGAAGGGGAGACATGCAGGGAATGTAGGTTTAAGGTGATGGGATGTATTCAGGGTTAGGCTTGAGTCCTCAGCAGCTGCAGGTTCAGTTCGGACCTGGAGCTTTACTCAGGCGTCCTTCCTCTCTCCTCCCCTCACACACCTAATTGTGTCCTATCTAATAAAGTCTAAATACCCAGAAAATAAGAAGGAAAAGGAATGTCATTTTTTCATATAAAATGTAAACACAAATGCACATCTTTTCTGCATTGTTTATTTTTTGCTTTTTTATTCAATGTCTAGTGAAAGACGGGGAGATTATATAAGATTCTTCTTCTTTCTCCCTGTTTTCATTCAAGCTTTGAGATTTTGTGTTTGCATTTGAACAGTTTTGTTTGGTCGCTAAATTAAATAAACTTGTATAAATATATATTCTGTAAAATACAAAATTATATTGGTGCATATCGGCCGCTTTTATTAGCCAACTGATGAAAACTTTTTTTTATTTATCCAATGCGACGTGCACTGCTAAGGCAACGTTTCATCTTCTTTCAACTGAATTGCAAATGGAAAATAATCTCTGCCTGCAAATGTACAGTTAACTCTCAGCGGTACCAATGTGTTTTTGTCCATGTGCAGAATATGGAGGCATGGGTCTGGACTACAGCTACAGCGTCGCAGTGGCAGAGGAGCTGGGCAACATCCACTGCGGAGGCATCCCCATGGCCATCGGCGTTCAAACTGACATGACTACTCCTGCGTTGGCCAGGTACAATCCCAGAAACACGCAGTAGTGTTGCATAACTGGATTCCAGCGTTTTTATTTTGCCCTCTCAAGTCAACTCTTTAATAGTATGGCTTGGCTGCTATGTCCTCAGGTAGTTGCACATGTTGTGCGTGTGAAACTCGTCTCCCTCCACCGCTGCCTTTTTTTAGCATGAGTCACCCCTCATCAGTGATTCAGGCAGCGATGTCTCTGCTTTTTCACACCAGCTCTGGAGCCGCTTGTGCATTTTCAAACCCTTTCTTCCTACATGCCTGTGTTTCATTTTGATATGAGAAAAAAACATTGCTTGTATTGACACCCATGTTAACAACTGACACCCTGTTTATCCTGGATATTGTGTTACTACTGGTCTCAAATGCAACTTTGGAAACCCTAGGGTTTAATTTTCAAACTCATATTTTCTAAGCTTCTATTTGCTTTTATGTGACAAATGTACACTTTCCTGAAATTTGGAAAAATATGATGATGAAAAATAAGGTGCTCGGCTGTGATGTCACTCAGTGGTCTCAGAGAATCCAGAACAACTGGCGCTGAAAGGAACTGGTGCACAAACGCAGTTTCAGTAAGGAGGTCCCGTTACCTCTTATGTCCATTACATGCATTTGATTATTCAGTCTCTGAACCAAAAATTGGCTTCATGTGTCGAGTAGAATTTAATGTAAAAATCATTATCGTTCAAGCCTCTGTAACTGTGTCACATATGTTAACAGTTATATGTTAAAAGATACAGCCTGTTGCACAGCCCTCTGTCAAAGTGCCTCCCCAGAGGATAGGTGTGTTAATATATTTGGTAATTGTTTGTCTGACCCGGGTAGGGCCTTGGCTTGTTGTGCGATGTCCCCATGCTGTGAAGCAGCTGCCAGTGACACATGGCACAATTCTGTGAAACAGACATATTGGGTATCGGGAGCTTAATTAGAGGATCTACACTCGCCCGGAAAAAGGTTTAAACACAGAGAGCAGCAAAAACAAAAAGGGGGATACCATGGGGCTTCGGGATCCTCTGTCCCACTGGAGCTGTGAAAGCCTGAAACATGGCAGTGTTGTTTTAGAGCACAAATCCTACTGTTCTGTTTGCTACAGTCACACTGAACATTTAAAGACTTTCACACAACTTTACGTCACGACATTCGCCTGACATTACTGTTCAGATTAGAACGTACAAGAGATGAGATGCTCTTGAGTTTTGCTTAGTGTCAGAGAGTTTGTTCATGTCTTTGTACATGTGTGTTTCTGCAGGTTTGGTTCAGCTGAGCTAAAGCAAGAGTTCCTCCTTCCCTCCATCACAGGGGACAAAGTGGCCTGCCTCGGAGTTAGTGAAGTTGGAGCTGGCTCTGATGTTTCAAGTACATCTCGCCGTCATCATCTTCCTTTCATTTATTAATATCGTTTCCTTTTTTTTGCCCCTGAGGGACCTATTTAAATTCAGTAATGTTGCAAAACGATTGAAGAGCCAGACATGAGATCACTGTTGTTAGATTTCACCATATCTTTGCTTCTTTTTTTCTGAAATAGTATGAATTATGTTTGACACTCTTGAATCCATTCATGCATTGAAACCTTACATTTCACCTTCTGTCCTTGCACTCATCTTCCCCCTCTTTCTCTCTCCATACATTCATACACTGATTCAGGTATTAAGACCAATGCGGTGAGGAAAGGGGATGAATATGTGATCAACGGCGGCAAGATGTGGACCACCAACGGCACCCAGGCGGACTGGATGTGCCTCCTTGCCAACACTAGTGACGGGGCCCCCCACAAGAACAAGTCTCTCATCTGTTTGCCCATGAACCTGCCAGGTAGGACTTCAGAGGAGCTGCATGTGAGTGCCAACGTCCCAGTCTGTTGCTCCAGATATTTTTTATGAACTTTTCCTTCCAGTCCCCCAGTAAAATGTCCAGAGACGACGTGTTGATGATGTTTCAAACACACCATACACGCAAAAGCGTAAGGAACGAAAATAACACAAATATCTTAGGATGAAAAAGAGGTTCCATACACAGAGAAGATGCCGACAAAGATATCAACATGAAAAGACAACAAAATCCGAGACCTATTGGAGATGAAGGTTGGCGCTGGTGTTGATGTGCTGCTACAAAAACAAGTAATTTCTGCAGCTTAATGCATTCGTCATGTCCTGCATCTCTACCCAGACGCCACCCCTCGCCTCGATGTTCCAGACGTGTTCCTGTTGTTGTGAACGTGTCAGCCCGTGATAATCTCCTGCTGGGTTGTTCATAGGTGAAAATAATGTCTGGACCCATTTTTCTGGCGTTCATGTCAGAAAACGGCTTTGGTCATTTTCCACAAAAAGCAGGCAGCCTGCCAGGGATAGAACCTTTCAGAGTGTTTGGCCTCTCGACAATGTTTGCATATCCATTCTCTAAATAGCATTTGTTTCAGTTAGTGCACACGATTATTATGATTATTTTCTTATCCTGTTTTTCCCACTGTAGGAGTGCACATTGCCCGCAAGATTGACAAACTGGGTATGTGGTCATCGGACACAGCGGAGGTTTTCTTCGATGATGTCCGTGTGCCCTGCAAGAACATCATCGGTGAGGAAGGCATGGGCTTCACCTACCAGATGCTTCAGTTCCAGGAAGAGCGGCTGTGGGCAGTGGCCAATAGTGAGTGAGCCTTACTTTGTTGATCCAAATCCCCCAGGAACATCCTGTCATCTGACATCATCATCCATGTTTACTTTAATTTCTCACTTAATCTTTCACTCGTTCTACTCATCGGTCTTCTGTCCAATCTCATCTGCCTCCTACGGATTGAAAATGAAAATGAACAGTTGGTGCTCTGACTTCTGTTTTAATGTTTATTTCCAGTAAGTTCAGGTCACATATTTTAAGCTATTAGTCTCTTTTAAAAAAGTTGCTTGCTTTTAACTTTCAGATTCGGGGATGAGCCAATATTTTCTTTGGCAGATGTAATGAAAATGTAGAAATAAAGCAGAGGTTGAAAGTACGTGATATCACTGACACTGATGTGTTAGTCTGCCTGGTTTTATTCATCATTATAAAACTAGAATTACCTCACTGCAGTTGTATGCCAGTGCAGTTTCTGTGTACATACTTTGTGTGACCTTTGGCCTTCGACGAGTGAAACACAATCACTTTATCTATGAGTCCAAATGACAACTGATCAAATGTTGAAGAAATTCCCTCAAGCAGTCCTGAGATATCACAGGTGTATTTTGAAGCCACTGTGACCTTAACCTTTGACCTTTGGCTACCAAAATGAAGTCCAAGTTCAATTGAGTGTTTGTGCCAAATGTGAAAAGGATTATTTGATGGCGCTCGAGAGATGAAGCAAAACAAGGATGGGCAAAAACTGTGCTTTGTGAGGTCACTGACCTTTGACCACCAAAATCTAATCTGTTGATCCATGAGTCCAAGAAATCCCCTCAAAGCGTTCATGAGATATCCATTTTGCGAACATTGGATGAACAGACAGTGTGGAGGCAAATATTAATATTCACAGCTGTTGGCATTCAGTAAAACCCGACATCACCTCTTTGTCTCTGTCTCTCTGATCTCTACACCTCTAGTCCTGACAATGATGGACAACGTCATTCAGGCCACCATCAAGTACACGAAGCAGAGGAAGATCTTCAAGCAGCCTGTCCTCCACAACCAGGTGGTTCACTTCAGGTTGGCTGAGCTGCAGACAGAGGTTGAGCTCCTCCGCTCCCTCCTCCACTGCGCTACAGGTAGGGTCACCTGATAAGAGGGAAGGCATAACAATAAAAGAACGAGTAACGTACGTGTTTGCTGCATCTGGGTGGCTGTGTTCCCTCTGAGCATCTACCAGGTTTGGTTCAGAGCATGGAGATGATTGAGTAACGTTATGAGAACAGTCTGTGGGTAAAAAATCATTAATTTATATATATATTTATATATATCCCCTGTTTTCCAGATTGAGGTGTTTTTCTTAAAGAAAGGACGTAATGTTTCTTTCACATAGAGATAACACATCATTAAAATACTCATAAAAGTCTGAATAGGGAACAAACCAGCTTGATTTGCATGTGTAGTAATTGTAGTATTGTAGTATTACTGATATGTCCAGCAGGTCTGTTTTAAAAGACAAAAGGGCACCGAGCAGGCGGTTAGCTCTGTGTTAGCTGGTGATACATGTCTGTGGTAATCTGGCTGTAAAAAGCACAGTGACTGGTGGTGTAAGCATCACAACTGGTTAATACTTGACTGACACAGCAACACAAGAGAGAGTTTCAGTCAATGATTCAGATTACTTTCTATTCGCCTATTTCCTACTATTCAATTGAAATTTAATTCCAAGCCATATTTTAAGATCTATCCTAACATCGCTCTTATGTTTTTCCATGAAATTTCATTATCTACTTATTACTTCAGTTAAATGCTGTATATTTTATTCACATAGAACAAACTTGATCACATTCTTTCTGTTAGAAAGAAATGCTCTGGATATAAAAGTCATTAGTTTTCCATTACAGCTACATAAGAAAGACTGTGCGCACAGTTTCAAATTATATATAAAGGTCAACAGTTATTCTTGTATTAGACTTGTTTTTAATCACTTCGGTGTGGAGCAGCTTCATATGATTTCATGCATCTGGTGCCAGTTCAACTCAGATTTACTTTTCCGGTAAGAAATCAAAGCTTTTACATTTGTTTTTAAACAGGTAAGTTTCATCACAAACACACAAATAAACTCCTCACATACCGAAACAGGGGAAATCACACAGTTCACACAAGTTCCTCTTCTATCAAATTTGGAAAAGCACCATTGACTCTTCATCGTTGCTGTTGTCCTCCGTACATTCTTACTTCTCTTTTCCTTTCATATATTCCTGCAGCATTGTACATCAAAGGTAATGATGTCACCAAGTTGGCATCCATGGCCAAATTGAAGGGGGGTCGTCTGGCCAGAGAACTGGGCGACAGCTGTCTCCAGTTCTGGGGAGGGATGGGTTTCACCAGTGAAGTGATGGTCAGCAGATTTTACAGGTGAGACGAACAATATATCTGTAAAGGTTTGTCTACGAAGGTTAAGAAAACATTGTACTGCGATGTTCACTTTCATTATTTTGCACTTTGTTGACATCATCCCAAACAAACAAATGATATACTGCTAATGAAGGCTCGGATCCAACCGGTTTTCAATTTGGCTGCCAACGATGTGCTCTTTGTTGTGAACATGGTGATGTTTCTAAGGCAACAGCAGTCCGCCCAGCTGGCAAAATCTCAATCATGTTTTTGGTCAATATATTTTATAAAAGGTGATCAAAGACTAATTCAGGCTGTGGCTGAGGGGGCAGTCGTCCTCTAACCAGAAGGTCGACGGTGCGATCCCAGTCTTTCCAATCTGCATGCCGAAGTGTCCTTGGGCAAGATACTGAACTCCGAATGGCCCCTCATACAAAAAGTGCTGCTCATAGACGGTATGAATGTGTGTGTGAATGGGTGAATGGCAATAACTTATTCCTGTGAAGCCCTTTGAGTGGTCATCAGGACTCGAAAAGCACTATTTAAATAGATAGATAAATACAGACCTTTGAATTCCTTCACCACAATGCTGAAATCAGACTAATTGATGGTTGCCACGGAAACACAGCATGTGATCAAATAATCAATTAAATTCTCGAAGTCGTGATGTTAAGTTTACGTGATTATACTCTGAATAAACAAAGGCCAACACTTCGCAATAGGAAGTCTCTGACCTTGTTTATTCAGGGTTTAATCAAGAGACAGCGTTTGATGTAGATTGTCTGAGCCAGTACTTTACTCTATTGTGACACCTAGTGGCGGGGCAAATAATGTAGCAGCAAAACAAACTGTTGCACCAATCCTCGACTGTATTAACTTTGTCTTTTCCACAGGGATTCCCGGTTAATGTCGATTGGTGGAGGGGCTGATGAGGTCATGCTGGGAATCATATGCAAATACATGGACACGCTTCCCAGGAAGTGATGTCATCGACAGCGGTCACAGAGACTGATGCTGCAGCTCTGCTCATAATGAGCTAATTGTTGACACTGACTAACAGATCACCTAAGTGCAGTCCTGATTCTCTTCAACTCGGTTTGCCTTTGTTCTAACAAAACTGGTCTGAATGAAACTCATGTGCTCAAACAAAGAATAATGAAGTTTATTAGGGCATTTGTAGTGTGGCATGTCAAAGTTTGATTAATATTTAATTCTAAGACTAAACTTATTTTTAAATAGATGAGCTAAGTTGTGTGTATAAAGTGGCTGTGTAGATAAATTACCTGTCTGTGACAAAAATATCTGTCCAAGTTCAGTTTTTCTTCTTTTCATTGTATTTTTCTCTGTATGTTTAAGCAGCGTACAATGGTCAATACATTGCATAAAACGTCTTTATTTACATTAAAAAAACTATTTTTACAACAGCATTAGAACAGTAATGAAGGACATTGTTGCTTATTGTTTGACTTGAATCAAAAATACACCAGTTTATTTTAACATTCTACAACGTTAGCACTTTCATGAACAATAGTTATTATTAGTGACCCAGCAAAGGTTGTGGTGGAAAAATGAATTCCACAGATCTGTTGCTGTAAGGTTTCTGACGCAGTATCTTCTCCAGTTATATTAGGTTTCATGTTTTCTCATCTTCTCACTTTGGGTAAATTGGGCTGTTAGGACACACAAATACTGGTATCATCCACTTAGGGTATACGTGACACATGTGATCATTAATCACCTCAGACTGTTTCACCTTCCTAAACTAGTTTTACTGTTTAAGACATTAAATAGCATCTGTCCTTTCTTGACTCTATTCTGGGGTCTTTGTATGAAATGCTCACAGACACTGGCCCCCTGTTAAGCTGAACACTTTATTTGTAAACCCCTGCCTGTCGTCGTCATCATCATCACCCTGGTCTGGTTTTGAGACGCAGGAGCGACTGTGGGAGGAGTGAGATGTGAAGGTACAAAAGGGCTGACTCTAGGAGGTTCCTCCGATCACCTCAGCTTGATGAAACAGTACAGGACGAAGAAAACGAAGCAGCAGAAGAGCAGCATGTAGCACAGCAGCTTGGTCTGACTGCCTCTGGACAGCCGCTTCACTCTACCTATGGTGGCACCGAGCAGGCCGCCGGTCGAGTCAAAGTCTGAGTCCTAGTGTGGGAAAGAGAGATAAGTAAAAGTCCCAAGTCCGGAAAATGATCATGAGAATGATCATTATTATGTAACCGGCAGCTCAGGAGACAGAGCGGCCACTAACCAGTAGGTCGGTGGGTCAATCCCTGGCTCCTACAGTCTATAAGACACGGAACCCTAAATTGCCCCTGATGTCACTGCTCCATATGTGTGACTTAACAGTGAATCATATTTAAGTGCAGCTACATGTGTGTGTGAGTAAATGTGACTAGAGAAGTTCTTAATAAATAGTCTACTTTCGATTCATATTACAATGGCGGAATGTAACCAAATGAATTAACTGAAGAACAGAAGTTTATTTTTAGTTATCTATAATTTTGTTTGGTTTATTTTACACAACATCAACACATAATAGGTAGCGTTAAAATTATGTGTGGGGTTTGGAAGAAGCCAGCGTTGGCTTACACGGAAACCACACCCAAATCTTACAAGGAAATTAAATAAAAAATATTCAGCTTGTATAAAGTATACTCTAAACTATACTCTACCACATTTCAGATAGAGGCAATTTACCTTCTGGATTCTTACATTTAATAACAGCTTTATGTAAGAAGTTATTTTGTATAAGCGTACTTTTTACACTAAATATGTGAATCAGCCAGTGAAAATATAGATTAAACTACACAAAACTATCAAATATCCACTTCCCTAATATTTGAAATGCAGCGTATTTCTGTGCAAAAGAGGATATGTTCTAAAAAGAGTATAGTTATAGTATACAATACATAAAATCTTTTGCTTTTAATTCATGTAACTTACTTACTATACTCTACTACAGTCCAGATAGAAGTAATATACTTTCTGAACTCGACTACATTTAATATCAGCGCTGGTAAGGAGATACACTAAATAGATTATATGTCACGTGAAATAAATTACACAATATCATATCTGAACTTTTGAGTAAGTGGTATTAGGTGTCATTACAATGTGTAGGACTGGTTTTAATCCAAGTATCTGCATGTGTCTTATTTCCTGGTGATATTTCGTTTCGGTATAGAAGTGGAACTCACCATCTCGTCCAGCATTTTATTCTGGTATTTGACTTCCGTTCCGATGTCGATAGTCAGCTGTGGAAACCAGTATCAACACGTTAATATCACACAGACAGACACACACAGACTCGTGTCCCCAGCAGCTGCTTCGTGTCATCAGGAGGAACTCACACTCTTCAGCGCGGTGACTTTGGCTCTCAGTCCCTCCTGCAGGTGTTCGTTCTCCTCTTCGTGAACACTGTACCCGCTGGCCACATAAGACCCGGGGCCTCCTTCACCTGCAAGGGACACAAGCACGGTGAACACAGCGTCCCTGTCCCCGTGTCAGTCCACCGACACCCCGCTAACACAACCATCACAACACCGGCTAGCGTTAGCAAACAAGCTAAGTGCTAGCTCAAGAAACAGGAACGTGGAGGTTTGTTTCTCACCCAGATTGGCTCGTCTCATCCTGACCCGCTATAGTAAGCACGGTCCGCTGTGTGTGTGTGTGTGTGTTAGTGGGTGTGTGGGTGTGTGATGAACCAGGTTTGATTCCGTGGAACCGACAGATAACAGGTCCCAGGTTCACTGTTGTGACACTTCACTCAAAAGGGAAACGCCACGATAGCATACGGTGGCCGAGGAGGACAAGCCGTATCTGAGGGAAGAAAATCGCGATTGCAAATAAAATAAACCAATTGAGTGAATCACTGTATGAACATTTTTGTTTAATTTCCACTTTACACTGTGGAGGAGATGTTTGCTTTGTTAAATTGTATTAGTTGGTAAATAGTAAACAAAAAAAGTCCATGATTTGATGGTGTGTCTGTGAGTGGCATGTTGCAGGTGTGTGTGAGTGTGTCTGTGCAATGTATCAGTGTATGGAAGTCAATGAGCAAACCTTTTTTTCAATTTAAGGCAAGAATGTATCATCATGTAGAGATCAGTGATGATTTTGTGCTGGTTGGTTACAAACAAATCAAAGAGAAGAGAAAGAATAGATTTGATTCTTAGTGAAACTGCAGCGGCTCAGATACGTCAGCTGAGTAGGAGGTTCTTTATATAACCTGCTTAAAGAATGTGGACACGTGATCGGATCAATATCTCAAAAACCACATGTTAATGCCAGGTGTGTATGGGGCCTGTGTTTGTGTGTGTGTGTTTGGGGGATTGTACAACTGTAGCTGCTTGAGGTCACAGTAGAAATTAACACAGTGATGTGACAAAGCCTCTAATAAAGATAAATTATACTCGTCAGAAAACCCATCAGCATCCGTCTCTATTGACTGTGACACATATTCTCCACTGACACCATTTATCTCAGCCTTAAAGAGGCCGTTTAAGTTCATCATTATCAGTAAATACTGCACGTCCCTTTGCAATGAATGTGTCACACAAGTTTTATTAGTGAAAAGCTCCTCTCTTCCTACAGTTCTTTTTTTTTTTCAACAATTACTAAAAACTGAACTTTTGAAGCAAATTATTGTTGATTTCTCAACAAAAACAATACTCCATATAGTTTTCTCATTTAAAAAAAATTAAATAAAAAATCCCTCTCGATCATTGCAGTTTCTTGCATCAACTCAAAAAAACAAACAAACACAGAATTATTTTTTATTTCAAAGGGTCACTGGTTCAATGCATCATTTACATATAAGAAAAAATAACTATCAAGACAAAAATAGTGTCATTAAGAAGTAAACAACTGATTCGTCCCTGTATCTTAAACACATCTTTAAAACTGCAGCAGGTCCCACAGTGACAAACAGCCATGGGTTAATCTCCCTTCGGTATAATATGTTTGTTGAATACAAGAAACATATTATGAGGAGAAAATTGTTTTGATGTCCCTCTCAGGCAGAGACAGATTGTTTCCTTTGAACATTTTGAAATGGGAGCACCATAAACTGGAGACAAATAGGCCTCTCCTGTGGGTTTAATAACAGGGCTCAGCGAGGCATCCATCTGTGCAGTAGAGGACGGAGAGGAGGTTCTCAATATTTCCAAAATCACTGGAGGTGCTATTTAGCAGTGATTAGCTTCCCTTATCCCCTCATACATCATCTTTCCCTCAGACTTGCGCCGATATTGCAGGCGACATCTAATATGATATAAGAGATTAAAACGACTTTCATGACGTTAATTTATTCCGATCCAATATCTTATAAATAAATTCAACTTTGAGCTCCTGGCTACCATAATGCATTTCAATGCCTCCAGTGCTCATCTATTTATCTGCTCATGCTTCCCAAAGGCTTGGCTGCGTGCGTGACCTTGACACGAGTGTCAAAGAAACAGAGGGTATTGATTGAACTGTGTGCGCATCTCAGCCGCCTTTGTGGATCTGAGAGGATTGGATTTATCAAATGGGTCCTGAGAGTGGAGCGGTTAGAAACTGGCCTTAATCCCTAACTGAACTTCTGTGGGTCCAGAACATCCCTGATGCATTGATCAGTGCACACACACACACACACACACACACAAACACACACACACACACATACACCCACGCACTCACACTCATTTGAATTTAAGCCCATATAGGAGTCATGTATATAGCCTACACAATGCTGTGTGTTAAAGACCCCCTATATTTAAACTACAGGTCAGGTGATACAATTATTTCCTGAAAGGACAATTATGTGTTATGTAAGGTCTCCACCGTTTTATGTAAAGTGGCTTGAGATGATGTATGTTGTGATTTGACGCTCTGCAATTAAAACTGAATGAGAATGAATTGAACACTTAAAAAGCTACTTCACACAAACTGTCAGGATACATGAAAGATTATTTTTTTCCACATATATAATATGCCAAGAACTAAGTTAGGAGATGAGTGATACCACACGGATTTCTGTTCTTTCACTATGAACCTATGTCAGCAGCTGCTTACATAAGCATTACGTGTAGAGACAAGGGAAACCGTTGGAGGGGATGTGTTCCATGTAAACAACATCCATCGAGTTCTTCTAAAGCATTTATGAAGGTGCAGTATGCATCACCGCGATAGCAATGCTAAGCTAACCAGTAGCCTCTCATTGTAGAGACATGAGCGTGGTATTAAACTGTGAATATAAAACTTGATCTAACACATGGAAATTAGGGATAAAAGCGATACCTCTTCATCATCATTGATTTTTATCACCATGAAAGGAAATGACAGAAAAAGAAGAAGTAAGCCTCTGTGTTGGCGGCTCTGCCATCGAGGTTCTGAAAGAAATCAGCCAACAACTCATCTTTATGGATCAGGATAAAACAGATACTCCCCAGTCAGGAAAGTGTTCATACCATTGCCATAATGAGGGTGAAAATAAGGTTTGCCAACCTATATCCCTGCATTGCACCTCGCGCGGTATATGCTACTGCTGATGCTGAACAATACCCCGTCGCTCTGATTAGCATAATTTCTCCAGAGAATGGAGAGATGAATGAGTCATATGAAGGAGAAGTGTAGAGGAAAACATGCCGGAGGAGAGATCAAAAGGATGTTATTGTGCTTCTCACTATTAGTCTCTGGAGAAAGGTTTCTGATTCCCACACTTAACTCGGCTTTGAACCGCACTTAAGAGAACTCTGCGGCCCTTAAGCCATGCTCGCAAATTCTCCCCGTGTAAATTATTATGTCAGGATCTGGTATCTGAATGGATGTTTTCAGAACGGATGTAAATCCTTTTTTTGTCAGCAAATGAGTTGTAATGAGACGTGGAGGAGAATTGAACTATGATGTTTGGATGAGGTGGAAGACGGAGAACAGACGAGATGAGAGAATTACACAACTGCACCGAAATATATGGAGCAGAGAAGTGCTCAATATTAAATAAATAACTCTGACATATATCAAATAAATAATAGTATAAGAAACAAAGAGTAAGTGTTCACCTACGGAGCCCCCCAGGGGACATGGGGAAAAAAAAACGATGGGTGAAAAAAAAAAAAATGGACGGACTTTCTCGAGATCTCTCGAGATCTCGAGAAAGTCCGTCCTTTTTTTTTC